>NC_140947.1:11612500-12212500 GCF_014529385.1 Adiantum capillus-veneris | reverse complement strand
CTCTGTCTCTTTTCCTCTCTCAATGCGTGCGTTTTTTGTTTATGCATGCTCTCTCTCTCTCTTTTCCTCTCTCAATGTGTGTGTGCATTCTTTGTTTATGTATGTGTGTGTGCGTTTTTGTTTTTGTTTGTACTCTCTCTCTCTCTCTCTCTCTCAAAAACACTATGTGTGTGTGTGTATGTGTGTGAGAGAGAGAGAGAGAGGGAGAGAGAAAGAGGGGAAGGGAACATGAGAATGAGGAGAGGGAAGGAGCATACCTGGCTCTCCTTCCTCTCCTCGTGTGTGTGTGTGTGTGTGTGTGTGGAGAAGAAAAAGAGAGAGAGAGAGAGAGAGAGAGAGAGAGAGAGAGAGGGAGAGCGTTACCTGCTCCTTGCTTGAGGGCGCCGAAAAACTCAGATCTGAGATCTGAGTTTTTGGGCGCGCTCGGTTATTTTTTTAGCCCAGCCGGCGTCGCTATGAGCGTCGCAAATTTCTTTGTAAATTTGCGACGCACATAGCGACGCCGGGATTTTTTTTTTTGAGCGTCGCTGTGTGAGCGTCGCTAATATGAATAGCCTCTTGTAGTGAACCCCTTGTTTAAAGACCTTTGTTAACAAATGTGAGTCATAGAACTGTTTTTGTTTTTGTCTTTGTGCTAGCCTCTATTGATGTAGCCACTCTAATTCCTCTAGTCATTCTGACAACTCATGGCCTTTCCACTTTAATTTGTGCGCAACTCTAAGAGTGGGTAATGAGAACTCCATCGGCATTATTGCATCTAGTCCATAGACCAAGTTAAATGGAGACCCAAAACTATTTTGAAGTACACTATATGCCCACAAGCCTGAATGAAGATGCATTCCCAATCAGTTCTTCCCGTACTCACAACCTTCGTAAGAACAGAGATCAAGATCTTGTTTGTATGTACAAAGTGACCATTCACTTGAGGATGATAGCGTTCGGATTTGTAATGGATCATCATTAAATCATTCAACAAGTGTTCTATCACCTTGTTAAGAAATTGAAACCCTTGCTCACTTACAAGCTCAATAGAAAGTCCATACCTCATGAATATGCACTCATACATAAATGCTATAGTGATTCTAGCATCATATTTCCTAGTGGCTCTTGCCTCAACCTATTTGGTCAAGTAATCTATGGCCACATTAATATAACGCACCCGAGTCTTACATGATGGTGGTTGTATTACACCAACAAAGTCTATTCTCCACTTAACAAGTACACGTGCTTCCATCATAGGTCGCAATGACATACTATCCGTTCTTGTCAGCATCTTTGCTAGTTGACATACATCCCATTATCGCACAAATTCTTTTGTATCAGCGAGCAATGTTAACCACCAAATGACTGCCATCAATATAGCTCAAGATATAGTTTCATGAGATAAATGACCTCTTGCTAGACCAGCGTGCACTTATTCCAAGATAGGAATATAATCATTCTCATCGGCTCATAGTCTAAGATGTTGGTCTTTTCCTCGATGATAAAGTTTATGTTTGATCATCACATAGTTGGTAGCTTTTCTTTTGATTTCTCTTTGTCTTCTCTTACTCTTATCTTCAAATAATGTCCTATTGTTCAGATATTGTACTAGATATCTACTCCATTGTGGTGCCATTGAAATTTGGAATAATGTGGCATGAGGTATGGTAGATTTTTCCTTACACTAAGAATGATTGTTCGCATAATCATGAATGTCTTTCCTCATTGTAGGTCAATAGACCCCTAGCTAGCTTAATCATCATAAGGTTTGATCTTTCGCAAAGTGGAGTCGTTAACACCATTGTATGAGCTTGAATCAAATAGTTTGGATGTTCCTCAGGACCAATGTATAACATTAGAATCCCATCCTTGTTTCTCCAATATAGCCCCAATACAGCCTTCTAGCCAACAACTGATATAGAGCCAATTTCTCAATCAATCATGGTGTGATAGGAAGTGGTATTTGTGAGTCTACTTGATCTATGTTCATTAGAAACACATGATCCTCCAACCATCTAGGAACTATCTCCATGGAGAACAGATATGCATGTGGCAAATCATCATCCACCCCTTTTGGTGCTTCTGCTGAGGTGATCCTTGACATGTGATCTGCTCTTTGGTGTGTGGTTCCCGTTTTGACTACCACCATGAAGTCAAACTCAAGTAGGATGATAATCCATCTTACTATTTATTTTGTATTTCATGGTTTGTTCAACAAATAGAGCAAGGCTTGATGGTCTTTAAAAAAAACTTCCTAGCTAACAAGTAGTGTCAAAATTTCTTAACTGCAAACACCATTACAAGGCCCTCCCTTTCAATGGTGGTGTAGTTTTTTCTGATAAGTTTAGCTTTCTGTTGGCATAGGAGATAGTCCATTGTCCCCTCACATGGTTGAGCTAATATACACATAATATAAAAATTTGAAGCATCAACATGCACATGGAAAACTTTGTTCCAATCTAGAGTCTTTAGTATTGGTGTTGATGTAAAGGCTTGTTTAAGCTTTTGGAACAATTCTTCACATTCTTTCATCCATTTCAAAATGAGTGATAAGGCTATAAATAGATTTTAGAAATGACTTCATACAAGTAGATGAATCTAAGATAATAGCCACAATGCCACATAAATGCCTAAACTTATTTGATGAGAGGGCAAGGCATAGACCTAGTGAGGTTGAGCAGTGTGCGTGCTGTTGTTTCCTTGGCTACTCAGGAGACTTGCAGGAAATGAAAGGATGTCTTTCAGGGAGGTCGCATCTAGTCTATTACCTGTTCCCATCCACATGGCAGTAAGTCCTTTCAACCACGAGTGGATGGGCTTGCCATTGTCTTGCCAGCTCCCAACCAACACTGAATTGGCAGCCTAATTGGTTCCCTCATATTGAAGGGTTGCAGTCTATGCGCGAGTCTTCTTTGAGCAATGGGTGCAGGGTATTATCACCTCAAGTAGTGGACATAACATGGAGACATGCAAGCTATGCCAACGCCACAATGGTCTCCTTAAGCTGTGGAAATGACGCAACTAGACTCCAAGCAGTCATGCCGTGAAACCTTCAAAATCTCCTCACTATGGTCCTTGATTTGAAAAAGCACCTTCCTACCATACTCTTGGCTTTTCGTGAGTGCACCAGTCAAAGCTCAAGGGTGTTATGCGACAATATTACACAGTCGTAGTGCTACCATATCTCTCTCTCTCTCTCTCTCTCTCTCTCTCTCTCTAAATTAGATTTAGATTTAAGATTAACTAGATTAAATTTAGATTTAAGTTAGATTACATTTAGGTTTAGGTTAGATTTAAGATTAGATTAGATTTAGGTTTATTTTGAGTTTAAGATTAGATTAGATTTAGATTTATGTTCAATTCAAGATTATATTAGATTTATGTTTATTTTGAGTTTAAGCTTAGATTAGATCTAGATTTATGTTCAATTTAAAATTAAATTAGATTTATGCTATATTTTAGTGCATGTCAATGAAAGTGCGCTTTGCCCAAAGAGCAAACACTAGTTACACAACAATATGTATATTCCCATCAGAATCTGACACCTGTTAACTCACACACTAACCATATTCAATTAGCCACGAATCACCACATGTTCAATTAGGTTAGGTTTAGGATTAGATTTTGAATTTAGTTTTTATATTAAAGTCTACATTCAGGATTACGGTAAAAAAATTAGAGTTAGGCAAACGGTGATCCCTCTCTTCCTCTCTACGGATACGACCTTAAGCTGGAAAGCTTTCAACGGCATGATACTCAGATTGGAGGCCAACATGTAACATGCTAAGTAATCCTTTGAACAAAGATATGCTGTGAAGAGATATTAAGATGCTGTGAATTGGTACAGCTAGAGAAGAGGCAAAGGGGTTTGGTCCACTACATGCACTATCTGTTAGGAAATAAGACGTAGCTAAATAGATAATTGAGTAGATTACTTAATGGAGAGAGACAGATTTATATACACGAGATTATAGAGTAGAGAGAGAGAGAGTACACACGATATACGTGGTTCACCCAATGTGGGCTACGTCCACGAGAAAGCAGCCACTCAATGGCTTTAGTACTTCAAAACAAGAAGTAGTTTACAAAGGGATTATACCCTTAATGGAGCTCCTGCCTTGCTTCACTCTCACCACCTCACACTCACCTTGTTGCATCAACTTCACACTATGAAATGTGTGTAGAAATGGCCTCCGTTTATAGGCCAAAAAGGGCTGCCCTCTCTTATGAGAGACAGCCATGTGTAGCCTCCCTTGTGCGAATAAGTCCAAATCGGACCCTCCAATCCGCCCATGTGTGGCCGCCCTTGAGAAGACAAGTCCGCTTTTGAATTCGGCCACTTGCCACCGACCATTGACTTCCGACCACCGGCCACCGGCCATTGACTTACGACCACCGGCCATCTGCCATTGACTACCGGCCACCGGCCAACCGACCGGTTGTTTTCCGACCATTTCCGGCCGTCGTCCGGCCATAATATTCCGGCGAAAAAGAATATTCCGGACAAGAATCAGGGGCAATTTTAAAGGCCCGGTGAGTGATTTTCCTTCACGCACGATGGATTCTCCTCATAATGGGGGCCTTACAAATGTGCGCTTTTACCACAGAAAATTACAAGGGTAAATCAGGCTCCATACTTAACAATCTCCCACTTGGAGACTGATCTCCAAACCAAACCTGTGACTGCTTTCCATTCTGGCTTCTTATCCTTGAATGCCGATTGAAGATGAGCAAAAGCTCAACTTCTCCTTGTTGACCACCTTTGTAAACATGTCTGCAGGATTTTCACTTGTATGCACCTTTCCTAGCTTTAGTTGTCCCTCTTCCAAAAGAGTGCGTATGAAGTGATATCTCACCTCAATGTGCTTTGTCCTTGAATGAAAGGCTGAGTTCTTCGCAAGATGGATAGCGCTTTGGCTATCACTGTACAAGACACAATTGTCTTGTTTGAATCCAAGCTCTTCTAAGAATCTGTGAAGCCACATAATTTCTTTGCTTGCCTCCGTCATTGCTACATACTCTGCTTCCGTGGTAGAAAGTGAAACCACTTTCTGCAGCTTTGAAGCCCAGCTTACTGCTGTGCCTTCAACCGTGAACACATAGCCAGTAGTGCTCCTTCGAGTATCTTTGTCACCTGCCATATCTGCATCAACATACCCTTCTAGAAAAATATCAGTTCCTCCAAAATACAAAGCATTTGTTGTTGTCCCTTTTAGATACCTAAGTATCCACTTCACAGCTTGCCAATGCTCTTTACCTGGGTTGTCCATGAACCTACTCACAACTCCCACTGCATGTGCAATGTCTGGCCTTGTCCAGACCATGTCTTTGGACACATATCCTTCGTTAGTTTAAAATGACCAGCCAAAGGTGTAGAAACTGGTTTTGCATTTTGCATTGCAAACCTTTCTAGTACCTTCTTGATGTAATCTTCTTGAGATAGCTTTATTGTCTTCTTCGTCCTGTCCCTTGATATTTTCATACCAAGTATCCTCTTTGTAGCACCTAAATCTTTCATTGAAAAAGATTTGGACAGCTCCTCTTTTAAGTCTTTGATGTCCTGCATGTTAGCACTTGCAATCAACATGTCATCAACATACAACATTAGGATGATTAATTTCCCATCTCCCAAATTCTCCGTGTAGACGCAGTGATCCGAGTTGCATCTTGTGAATCCATGATCCAACATCCATCGATCAAACTTCAAGTACCATTGTCTTGATGCTTTCTTTAAACCATACAAGCTCTTCTTTAATCTGCAAACCATTTTCTCCTTACCTTTTACTTCATACCCCTTTGGTTGAAGCATGTAGATTTCCTCCTCTAAGTCACCGTGAGGGAATGCCGTATTTACATCCATTTGCTCGAGATTTAGATCATGAGCAGCCACAAGGCTTAAGACAAGCCTAATTGAGTTCATTTTTACAACAGGAGAAAATATTTCATTGAAGTCAATACCTTTCTTTTGAGAAAAACCTTTTACCACAAGCCTAGACTTGTACCTTTTCTTCCCACCTTCTTCTTCCTTTAGCTTGTAAAACCCATTTGTTTTGAAGTGCCCGCTTACCTTTAGGCAACTCAACCAACTCCCATGTTTGGTTGCGATGTAGTGAGTCCATCTCCACTTGCATGCTCTTCGTCCATTCTTCTTTGGATTCATGTTGCGTAGCTTCTTCATATGATTCCGGTGCTCCAAAATCTGAGATCAAGAGATGGTTGAAGGAAGGAACAAACCTTTCTGGAGGTCTACTTGCTCTTGTAGATCTTCGGGGAATAGGTTGAGGCTCCTCATTTGGTTGACGTTGTTGCACATTGTCACCGTTTGCAGTCCTTGAGTCTTCACCGTCCTTAAGCTCCATGTACTCATCACCTGTTTCTTTTGTTTGTTTTCTTTCCAAGTAATCTTTGTACATATTTTGTTCGTTAAAAATTACATCCCTACTCCTTAAGATTTTACCATCTTCAGGATTCCATAGGCGATACCCAAAGTCTCCTTCTCCATAGCCAATGAAGAAACACTTTTTGGACTTTGCATCTAAATTTGATCTTAGGCTTCTATCTATGTGCATGAAAGCCTCACACCCAAACACTTTGAGAAATGCATAATTCACCGGTTTACCTGTCCATGCCTCTTCTGGAACTCCCCCATCCAATGCCGTTGAGGGTGACTGATTGATTAAGTACACAGACGTACTTACAGCTTCCGCCCAAAGCTCAAGCGGTAGGCCTGCATGTAGCTGCATGCTTCGTGCTCGTTCCATGATTGTCTTGTTCATCCTTTCCGAAATCCCATTTTGTTGAGGTGTCCTTGGGGTTGTCCTTTGCCTCCGAATTCCATTGCTAGCACAAAAGCTTTCAAAAGCTTGGCTGCAATATTCGCCTCCATTGTCGGATCTGAGGCATTTAACCTTGGTACCTGTTTCATTCTCCACAAAGGCTTTCCACCTTTGAAATATGGAAAATACATCGGATTTATTCTTCATGACATAAACCCATGTTTTTCTAGTCGCATCGTCTATGAATGTTACATAGTACAATGAGCCACCAAGTGATGGTGTACTTGCAGGACTCCAAACATCAGAATGGACCAACTCAAGTTTTTTATTTTTTCTTTCATTTCCTGATTTTTGAAATTTTACCCTCTTTTGTTTACCATAAACACAATCTTCACAGAACTCTAAGTCCACTTCTTTCAAACCTGGTAGAAGCTTCTTTGTTTGAAGGATTTGCATTCCTTTGGCACTCATATGCCCAAGTCGGTAGTGCCACACCGCACTGTCAACTTCTATAGTTGCTGCACAAGCTGAAGGTTGCATGCTAACATTACACAAGTAAAGTGTACTGACTTTTTCACCCTTGGCAACCACCAAAGATCCCTTTGAGATCTTCCACCGTTTGTTTCCGAATGCAATGTTGTGACCTTCATCGTCCAATTGTCTTGTAGAGATCAAATTTTTGCGAAGAGAAGGAACATGCCTAACATCTTTAAGCTTCCATTCATTTCCGTTAGCAGTTTTGACAGAAACTGTACCTTTGCCGACAATCTCACAAGCTTCATCATCTCCCAAGTATACATACCCAAAATTACCTTTGGTGTAGTCTTGGAAATGTTGCTTGTGTGGTGTCGCAAGGAATGAAGCCCCGGAATCTACTATGCAGGAATTAGACACATTGTCTAATGAGAGAATTAGAGCATCTTGCTCTACTTTACCTGCCACATTGGCCTCCGATGTTGGCTTGTTTTCTTGAGACTCTGTCTCCTTCTTCTTCTTGGACCAGCAATCCTTCTTGACGTGGCCCTTCTTGACGCAGTTCCAACATTCAAGAACTGACTTTGTGCGTGACTTGCTCCGCCTTGAGCGATCACGACCCTTTTGGTTTTTGAACCTCTCCTTAAGCCTTCCTCTTGTTTCCACTGATAGTGCAACACTTGATGATTCTCCTATGCTTCTCCTTCGCATTTCCTCGCTTAGGAGAACACCCACAACATCATCAAACTTAAGAGTATTTGTGCCAGAGATAGAATTACTTACAGCCATCACAAGGCTGTCCCAACTAACCGGTAGAGATGATAGTATAAGGAGAACTCGCACTTCGTCATCGAAATTGATTTCCACTGATCGAAGTTGACTTATGTTTGTGCTAAAGTCATTTAGGTGTTCTGCAACTGAACCATTCTCTGCCATCTTTAGATTGAACAAGCGCTTCATAAGAAATACCTTATTGGATGCCGATGGTTTCTCGTAGAAGTCGTCAAGTGACTTCATCAAGTCCTCCGTGGTCTTCATCTCCAAAACATTGAAGGCCAACGTTGACGCCAAGCTTAACCGGATTGTTCCCAGTGCGTTTCGATCAAGGACAATCCATGCTTCATCTGCCATTGTTGCGGGCTTCTTCGCAAGACCGCCTAGTGGCAAATAGAGGTCCTTCTGGTAGAGATAGTTTTCAATCTGCATCTTCCAATGTTGGTAGTTTTTGCCATTGAACTTCTCAATCTTGAGCTTCCCTTCCTCCGCCATAACTCCCACTCAATTCAAGGAATCCTTTCCTTGAGATAATTTAGCTACGAGCAAACCTTGCTCTGATACCAGTTGTTAGGAAATAAGACGTAGCTAAATAGATAATTGAGTAGATTACTTAATGGAGAGAGACAGATTTATATACACGAGATTATAGAGTAGAGAGAGAGAGAGAGAGAGAGAGAGAGAGTACACACGATATACGTGGTTCACCCAATGTGGGCTACGTCCACGGGAAAGCAGCCACTCAATGGCTTTAGTACTTCAAAACAAGAAGTAGTTTACAAAGGGATTATACCCTTAATGGAGCTCCCGCCTTGCTTCACTCTCACCACCTCACACTCACCTTGTTGCATCAACTTCACACTCTGAAATGTGTGTAGAAATGGCCTCCTTTTATAGGCCAAAAAGGGCTGCCCTCTCTTATGAGAGACAGCCATGTGTAGCCGCCCTTGTGCGAATAAGTCCAAATCGGACCCTCCAATCCGCCCATGTGTGGCCGCCCTTGAGAAGACAAGTCCGCTTTTGAATTCGGCCACCGGCCATTGAGTTCGGCCACTTGCCACCGGCCATTGACTTCCGACCACCAGCCACCGGCCATTGACTTCCGACCACCGGCCATCGGCCATTGACTACCGGCCACCGGCCAACTGACCGGTTGTTTTCCGACCACTTTCCGGCCGCCGTCCGGCCATAATAGTCCGAGGAAAAACAATATTCCAGCAAAAAAAAAAGTCTCAGGGGCCTCCGGCCCCGAGGCCTTTAAAGTTTCCCCTGATTCTTGTCCATGAAAATTTTGGTTTCTAGTGAGTGATTTTGCTTCACGCACGATGGCTTCTCCTCATAATGGGGGCCTTACAAATGTGTGCTTTTACCACAGAAAATTACAAGGGTAAATCAGGCTCCATACTTAACACTATCATGTAAACGTGGGTGTGTATATTTTTTGTACCTACAAATATAGGCATTGACCAATAAAGACGAGATTATAACTCGGTGGTTCTGATCTTCGTGCACCTCTAGACCAAGGTGTGCGGGGATTGGACATGACTAGAGAATGCGAGGTAGTTTACAATGTGAAGAGAGAGAGAGAGAGAGAGAGAGAGAGAGAGAGAGAGAGAGAGAGAGAGATAAAAGACGGAGGATGCCAATAGAAGATTAAATTTATGTCCAGGTTATAAGGTTTTTACCTTCATTATGAGGGGGATTTAAGATTTGCAAGTTTTTCATTTCAATTTTTTTTTGACAATTTTAGCAATCTTTAGAGTTTTTTTAACCAAATATGTGTCATAGCATAAAGTATCTATTTAATGTAATTTTCAATCATTATAAGACTCCATATATGTGTGGTTGACGGAGAGAGAAATTATAAATTCTAGAGAGATAGTATTTATACGCGTTACCATTGGAGAGAGAGAGAGAGAGAGAGAGAGAGAGAGAGAGAGAGAGACCGAGAGGGCATAACGACGTGAAAATGTAAACAAATAAAATCACCATTTCATAACTCATGCCATTAGAGTCAAATATGCTCGCAGCGCATGTCATCAGAGTCAAATAATCCACAACATATATACATGCGATAAAGTAAAAAATCATGCAAAATAGAGACAACACTATTTTTAGAGTTAAATAATCCACAGCATATATAAATGCGATGAAGTCAAAAATCATGCCAAATAGAGACAATACTAATTTTCCCAAGCTTGAGCTTTTTGAAACAACGTAAGTTTGAGGATGTAAGTACATTCGCTAAACTACCACATGATAAGATCAAAATTAGAGTACAAAAAAGGATAGTCGCCATAAATGTAATGGTCACTCTAAAAGGCAAGTAATTTGCTCCCAAATAGCTTGCAAGTTGCTTCGTGTCTTTTGCTTGAAATTCGAAATCCTGTGCTGCATAAACAATGTTTTTTCAAGATAAATAATCACAAGTGAAATAAACCAAAATAAATACTGAAAAACACTTTAATATCATAGATCAATATTCTAGTTGAGTGAAAGATGCATACCAAACAAGCTGTAATTAAATGGAGGGAGAAATCCTCCTTGGTTGTCCAAGAATAAAGGCAATGTCCATTGGTGAGAGGGTTGGCTGATGAATAATCATGCACTTTTGTGTACACATAGTACGTATGTTTGCATGCCAAAAAGGATTTGTTGGTATTCTCTCACTTTTGAAAATGCGGACACGTGCATGTTGGACTCTGTTTTATATGAATCTCATAACTATTCTCAGTGAGAACTCGGAAAACTACATGCTCTTGAGACCTTTTCTCTTCATCCAAAAAATATAATTGTCATACTATTACATGCTTCCAATTTCTTCATGGCCTCTTTAGAGATTCCATGCCTCCACTTTTTCTTCCTCGAGCTGTCACCACCTTCTTTGCAGTTGCCAGCAAGAGGTTGTGGATTTACCATTGAATTCTCTGTCCAAAATCCACTCTGATGCAGCACGGCAAGTTCCTGTGTGGAGATATCTGTCCCTATTGCTACTGGCCAAACATTTGGAGCAGGAGGTAAATCTTTGACTTGTCTTTTGATTGATTGAGTATGCAAAATATCATGATTACAAAACCATAACCATTGATCAATTGTTTTACCCTTGAACATTCTTTCGGACCATATACATGGAGCAACAAGACCAATTGAGTGACTATGCAAGATATTGTCACAATTTTTTCTCCCTACTATTCCAAAACATTTTCTTTGACTTTGAATGGGCATTCTCTTGAGGGCCCCACTGAGTGCGTGACACATCACTCTCAAACACATTGTTTCTTTGAGATGACAAAGGTGTGGTTGTTTCTTTTTGAGATCCAATATCATCATCACTGTCACTAATTTGTAGCGGAATGTTAGAAATACCTGGTCCTTGGGTATCAAACTTGATTTTTTTGGGTCAACCGCGATGGTTTTGTTGCTTAGATTCCACGACATATTTCGGCCGATGGAAGCTATTTGTTCCTGTTCCGCCCCTCTTTTTGCGCTGTACTGTTTCTTTGTCTCCATGCAAAATTGGCTGCGCATACATGGGAGTCCTTGCAACAGCCTTGTGTAATAGATGGACCACGTTGGTTGGAGTTGGCTGAGATTCAACTCGAGAAAGCAAGGGCTCCATTGTGGGACCCGTTCCTATATAACACCCAGTAGTATATCCCAAACGCTTTGCACATTGAATATATGAGTTTATAACATCTGTTACACATGCATCATACAAGGATATTTTTCTCTTTCCACCTTCACCTGCTAACCACCTGGCATGTACACTTTCTGATCAATTGACATTGGGAATTTGTGTCCGCTCCCACGGACTTAGACCACCCTATGAAATTAAAAAAAAACATGAATTAAAATTTATAAATTTCATGTATGAAAAGCTTATAAATTTTTCTAAAAATATAAATTGTCATAAAGGTACTTACATCTGTTCCAATTCCTCCCCAGTGTGAAATTCGTTGCTCCCACCATTTAAACCATCTGCTCACTCTTGTGATGCTCTCTGTAGATAGATGTTCTCTCCACCATTTTTGAATTGAAAGTGCCTTTTGAGATGCAAGCACTATGGTCTTACAAGCTCTCCATTCCTCACACATATCAATGTGTTGATTTGTTAGATGTTGAGGTATCCACTTTTTAGCATATTTGTGGAGACTCTGCTCCCAAAGAAATAGGCATGACCGTTCACGTCCCTCCATGATATTATCTGGCCCGCCATTGAAGACTGTTCGAATAGCATTTCAATTTGCACCAGCCTCATCAAACATAAAACCTACAAAGTCAGCCGCACCATGTCCATACTTTTCCATTGTTGAATTAAGGTTCTCCCAAAAAATAACTTGAGTCTTTGCATCCTCCTCTTTAGTTTCACATATAGCAATTATTTGTAGTGATCGTATGCTGCAAGATTTTCAACATAAACTTTTTCACACATCTTCTTTTATTTAATGATAAAAAAATACGAGATATTTAAATATTTAAAAATTACCTTGGATCATAAACTGAGCATGACATTGTTGCCCATCCATCTATTCTATGGGTAAAATCAAAACGTACCCACACATTTGTTAAGTCACCAGTTTCAGTTCTTTTCATCCGATTTACTAGATCAATCCCAGAACCTGGTCCCTTGGTGGAAATTTTAAATAGGAAGCACTTGTCATCCTCTTCACCCTGTCCAGGAAATCTACTCCCATGGAAAAAAGGAAACATGCACTTTTTTTGAAGCAATAAAATATTATCATATCCATCCCCAATAACAACACCTTGACTCTTCCTCTCCTTTGAAACAATTGAAGAAAACCTACACGATGCATCAAGAAAGCTAAATTTATAATAGTTAAAAAATTAACAAATTCAAGGAACAAAATTGATTTTCTCTTACCCTTTGGTTTGAACCAGTGGCATCATTTCTTCCAAAAAATACATTGAATTGTACATCGGATGTAACTTCAGCTTCCTCACCAATCAAGGAGTGAAGCATAAGTTGTTGAGCCACCAACATTTGAATTTTTCTTGGGCCACCCTTTTCTATTTTTAGTACTACACCTACCAGTTTCCGCACTCATGAAATAGCAGCCCTAGAGGTTTCTGCCTTAAGATTATGACAATGTTTACCAATATGTATTGCCAATCGCGACATTGTACCATCTCTAGGAAAAACATAATAGATTTTGCAGGGACAAGCAGCAACACAAGTAACAACCTTCTGACAATAATGACAAGTTATTGTTGTATTCTCTTCCATTGCAAGGTAGTCCTTTTTGACCTGTCTGTCCAAATATCCATGAAAATCTCTACTATTAAAGTCTTGCTCCTTAATATAATGAGGACATGTTGAATAATTGCATTGCATTCATCCCAAACAGTGGCTTATACGAATTGTGCATGCTATTGCCATGGTTGTCACAGATGGGCGAGTCCACAAGTGACCCTCAAAGCGTTGTTCCATCCCTGTCATTCCTTTTGTTTTATCCTGAGTCACAGGCAACTCAAAACACAAATTTCCATCATAATGTTGTGGAAGTTCAACAACTTGTAAAGGAGCTCCACACAATGTTAACAAATCATTTAACTTTTTTGCCCCTGGATTTTGTTGAATCCAAATGACGATTGACTTAGTTTTGAGCTGTCCTATATCATCACCACTACTTTCAAGATGCACAATGCTTAAAACATCTTCAGATATCTCTTTGCCATTTCCTTTATCATTGTCAGATACCTCTATAAATGTGTCTGAATGAAGCAGCTCAAACAAGCTCGAAAAAGATCCATCTATTAAGAAATACTGATGACCTTCGATATCCCACTGTGGTTGTAGTAAGACTTTTGTTAGGCCACAATCACTTCCAATAAGAGCAGATAGTGATTGAAAATGGCAAGATAGAGGCAGCAAACTCTGCAAATAGTAAGCACTAAGCAACAATGATTTTCCCTTCAACTGAATGTCGTGGTTGACTATCTGACCACCAGCCTTCCAAGTTATTGTTACTTTCATGTTGGACATATTCTCTCAAGCAGAAGATTACAAGGTGGAGATGTGAGAAACCTGTGGTGGATTAAGGAAAGGTGGTGAAGGTTAATGAAAGTTAAAGATAAAGTGAAGGTTAATGAAACCGGTGAAAGTTAATGAAAGATGTGAGGGTTAATAAAAGTGAAATATTGGTAGGTAGACGAAAAGACAGTTGCATAAGATCTTGTGACGGCTCAAAGAATAATGAAAATCATAATTGAAGAAGTGCATTTAAATTGGCTAGTACGCCATTTATTATATGACGGTTGTGAATGTATGTGCATTCAAACTAGTAAGGTATAATTTTTAAATACGTAGCAGTGGAATATGTCATCAAATTTGAGGGGCCATTTAATTTCTAAATGGTGGTTCAAAGACTGCATTTAATGTAGTCTAATAGTGTCTCCATATTTTGTGTGTGTGTATATGTACATATATATATATATATATATATATATATATATATATATATATATATATATATATATATATATGATTTTGTGAGTGTGTGTATAAAAAATGTAGCATTCTATATGACTGACTTTGTATAAAAAACGTAGCAATTTTTGTAGTTAAGTTATATATATGCCTCCATCTTGCCATTTTATATATACATGTGTGTGAGTGTATTCGGTAGTGTGTATATATAACTTTTTTAGTTAAGTTATATACATTATTGTGTGTGTGTTTGTCTGTTTATAAATGATTTTGTGGGTGTGTGTAAACAACGTAGCATTTTTTTAAGTTAAGATATATATAATTATCTCTAGAGAGTGTATGTATGACTGTGCACATAGTTTTTCCGCCTAATCACTAATTCTCACCATCTTGTGTGTGTGCGTGTGTTTGTGTATATAACTTAACTTTAAAAATGCTACGTTTTTTATACACACAAACACATACAATCATTTTTTTAATATATGGATGTGTGTGTGTGTGTGTGTAAAAAACGTAGTATTTTTTTTAGTAAAATTATATATATGAATCCATTTTGTGTATATCTTTGTGTGTGTATATACATATATATATATAAATGAATGTGTGTGTGTGAGTGTTTATACCACAATATCATTTTTTGTAATGTATGGTGTGTGTGAAAAAAGTAGTAATTGAGATGAAAGTGGAGTGAAGTTTAAGTGGAGTTTTAATGGAGATGAAAGTGGAGTGAAGTGAAACTGGAGTTTTTCTGTGAAGAAGGAGGAGTAAAAGAAGACAAGGTACTGTGTGTGTGTGTGTGTGTGTACATTTTCTACTCACGTGTGTGTGTGTGTGTGTGTGTGTGTGTGTGAGTGTGAGTGTGTGAAAAGGCATGGGGGAGCTCCAATGGAGCTCCTATTGGACCTCCTCCGGTGGATCAGGCGAGCCTGTGCAGGTAAGCGCACACACACACACACACACTCACACTCACACAGTGATACTCATGCATATACACACATCACACTTGCATACACACACACTCAGTAAAACAATCACACATACACATATACACACTTGCATTCACACACATCAAAACACTTGCACACATAGCACAAACACACACACAATCATGTATACGCACACACATTACACTTGCATACACACACATACATACATACACACACACACATATAAACACTCGCATTCACAACATCAACACACTTGCATACACACACATATATACATACACACATCCACATATATAAACACTTGCATACATAGCACAAACACAAACACAATCATGCATACACACACACACATATTACACTTGCATACACACACATACATCCACTCACACATACATACATACACACATCCACATATATAAACACTTGCATACATAGCACAAACACAAACACAATCATGCATACAGACACACACATATTACACTTGCATACACACACATACATCCACTCACACACACACATATAAACACTTGCATTCACACACATCAACACACTTGCATACAAGACACCATGCATACACACATACACACACTTATAGTACAATGATGTAAGAACAGCTCGTTGTAGAGAAGAGGTATACAAATGTCAAAGTGGATTTGTATTTTTCCTTGCCATGAGCAAGTTGAGAATGGTTTTTTTTTAATTTGCATTTTACGTCGTTATGTTGCCAAAATTTAGAAGTTTATATTTGTATTGTCATTGCTAAGAAGATTTTTGTTATTTATGGTTGATAGATTATGGCTCGTACACCATCTAAACATGGCAGGACAGGTATCTCTCAAAGTAAGTTCAAATACATTCAGCTATTTGTGTTCTTTTTATTTGTCTCCACATACTCACTAAACTAGTTGTGTTCTTATTGTTTTTTGCTTGTAGGAGTAGGATACACATTAAGGCCTGGCACTACAGGGCCAATGCACGATCTTGCATTGCTTCTTCCAATGTCCGTCGAAAGGAGGATATTTTGGGTGATGTGCATGAAGAAGAGTATATATTGAGTGATGTGCATGAAGAAGAGGTGTTCATAGATATTCATGCTACACAAGGTGAATTGGTGGCCCAAAGCGTGTCTGAAGCAATGACAATTGTTGCTAAACCTACCAATCATCCAACAGTATTTGGAAAGGATGTTCATGGTCGAATATTGGAGGAGATTGTAGAGGGTTTTATTGTAAAGAGAGGTGGGGAACCTCCTCGCATTCCTCTCTGCAGATTGATGGAAAATGAAGCCATTAGAGCGGAAGGTCCAGGCACTGAGGGCTTGGTGAAAAGGTTTGAAATATCTGGATAGAGTGTGCTTGGAGCTCCAATTCTTGTGTCATTTGAGAAGCCAGGCCATGATCAACATTATGTTTCCGACTTAGACAAAGATGAATGGGGGCCTATTTGGCGAGAAATAAGCGATGACCCTTGAGTGGGAAGACTTAAGGGGAAAAAAAATTATCGTTTGGGATGGTAATCACCGTTTGAAAACTTGGATGCGCTTAATAAAACATGTAAGTGATTTCTTTTTTGTTTAATGTAAAGTTTTCTTGTATTACTCTATGCTTTCTAATTTTCTTTTTTGTTGTTGTAGAATTTTCAATGATAAAGTGGAGACATTGTTCTGTCAAGTGTCAATTTGTCTATGTGATAGAAGTGCAGAGGGGGAGCTTATGCTAGCTTTGCGCTCTCAAAATGAGTAGGCACATTTGTTGTTTTGAAAGATATTGCTATTACTTTATCGATGTCATTCTCTTGCCATTTAATTTAAGATATTGTGGTTTAGGATTGGTAGAACCACTGTGAGCGCAAATTTTGGGCAGGAGATCTTCTTGTTCCAAAAATTGGCTGTGGCAAGCAAAGATTCTTTAATGAAAGACTTTCCCCAAGATTGGGTTCGATGGATAGAGGTAGAGGTTGCTTGTGAGAAGAAGGCATCTAAAGGGAGTTGGTACAATGCTCCTGCTCTTTTATTAGCAATGCTCATATGGAAGGTATATTTTTTGCCTTAAAGTACACTTTTTATGTAATTTCTAAAGCTTGGCATTATTTTGTAAAATCTTACTTTTTTTTTCATTTGCTCTACAAAAGGAAGACTTTGACTTGTCTCTTATCAAAGAGATGCAAGAGATCAATGATCCCTTGATTTCACTGCCAGAAAAGGAAATGGTTGCTCGAGAAAGAGTAGAAAAATTATTCAAAGAAAGAGCTTATAAGGTAAACACTTTGTCTTCTCACCATTCATGTTTGAATTTCTACAAAATTGTAAGTTGACATGACATTTGAATTTCATTTATTTGATTGAAAAATTGATTTGATTTGATCTCCTGCTAATGCAACATAGATGTTGGCCATTGCCAACCCCGCCAATGGCCAGGGGTTCTTCTCTTTGTTATTTAACTTCAATTGGATAAGAGAAATTAAAAGGATCAAGTGGGCCTTACAAGAGACAAGGTCCACTCTTTGGCAACTTCTAAAATATCACCAGAGAGGTAATAATTTTTGGATATAAAATACACATGAAATCATCAAATGAATCAATGCATTTATGGTTTGTTTATTGTTTGCTCTATAGGAAAAAGAAAATATTGCACTCTTTGATGCATTGCCATGTAGATGATGTTACTTCTGAGCATTATACTAGTGCAATGAAATTTAGAATGTACTTGCGTAAAGAGTGGTATTGGGGAAGTATCTTGAAGCAATGCTTGAGGATCAAACAGAAAATGATTGAAGAAATTCCGGAGGGCTTTGAAGCATGGTTTCATCACCAATTGAGGAACCACATTGATAAAGATTTTGTGGAGCTTTGGAGTAAGCTCAATACAAAAGAGTCGGATGAAAAAATTCCAGAGCTTATGGAATCTTCAAGGAGAGTATTATTCAGGTAATACAATTGATATCTTTATGGTTGTTATTCTATATTTTACTGAGAGTTTGTATAATAAATAAGTCACTTAGAAAAGGAGCTCAAATAAAGTTAACTGCATTTTATGTAGATGGCTAATTCAGCTTTACGATCAAACTTTGTTGGAGAAGTTGCCAGTTGTTGTTGAAAGTTGGAGGGACCTCTCTTGTGCGGAGTGTATGTATCCACTATGGATGAGAGATTATGGTTTGATTGCTTGGGAAATTGAGTATTGCCCTTGGTGGCTAGATTACACTCGAGGCACCTACCCACGTGATGAAGGGAACTTATATAAAGGTTATTTTTTGGCATTTATAAAAACTAAAAAATTGTTAAAGTTCTCATACTATTTAGAGTATGATGATAAATGGTAAACACATGTGAAAAGAAAGACTAACTATGTGTGGTGTGTGTTGTGAATGTTTGAAATACATGTATTTGATCGTATGCAGGATCTTGGATTTTCTTCATTGGGCCCATGTTGATGGGGAAAAGAGCAATGAAGTGGCCTCTCTTTTGTTTGCGGATTTTCCAACAAATTTTAAAGTTGAAATTTTTTCGGAGAACGAGCTATGAATTCTTCAAAACCACAATGGACAGTCTATGATAGTTTTGGAACTTTAATTAAATTAACAATGCGTATTATGCAGGTCCCTCCATGGAATCAATTCTCTCAAAAATTAAGTAAGAAAGTGGCCATAATAGCTTCGAAGTATGTGGTAGACAATGGGTGGTACATCACCTTAAGCTCCACTGATCACTTCGGCATTGTGTCTAGCCATGCCATCGAGATGGGATTCAAAATGATGCACACCATCTTTATTTTGATCCCCGATGGTTATGTGCAAAAGACCATTGAGATTGAGAGAGTAAGTAAATTTATTTGTTGAGTGAAAAGCATGCTCGTAGTTTTCTTCAATTAAATCACATTCTAATTGTAATTTGTAGGTGGAAACACTATTGGTAGGATTGTTTTATCATAAGGGTCAACGTCCTATCTACGATCGACAAGATGGAGAGAGCGTGGACAACAACTCTTTCGATGCCAAGTTCGAAATACTGGTGGAGCGTGCCGATGGAGAGTACATTGGAGGACACGTTCTTAGAGGCGCCGCTTAGCGTAGCCTTGACTTCTTTCGGTAAGAATATATACTTCCTACTATGCGATATTGGACTATGTTACATAAAGTAAAAATGCGCATATTTTTTTCTTTTTTTAGCTGGCTTGTGAAAACATTTACTGCGGAGCACACCTACATTGTTGATATGTTTTCTGGATGTGGTGGCTTGGGCAATGTTTGCATTGAGTTGTCTAGACATTTTCTCTGCATAGATAGTGATCCAGAGGTCTTCCATCAACATCTTTCACACTTCAAGGCTCCATGTGTATGTGCTATTTCAACAGTTGATGCAGATAGCAATGAGGAGACTGACTGGCAACAATATGAGCCCGGATCACATTGCCCTTGATTGACATCAACATTGGTATTATCTATCATTTTTTCTAGTTTGTGATTTTTATGGAACGACGTGTGACCATGGTCTTTAGGTGCCACTTTTTTGGTATTACTGAAGACATGTTATTGGTGTTGATTGTCCTTATCAATTCAGCCATGATTTCATATTTATTATTCTAGATAGAAGTTAGTTGAGAGCTTTGGATTTACCAAAGTAATATACCAACACATGTTTTTTTGCGTATGTAATTTCTTCTTCCCGTGAGCATTGGCTGCTGCATGGAAGCAAGTATGGAATGGGGATTTTTTTTGTTTGAATTTTCATGCCGTTATGCTACCAAAATTTTGATTGCTTGTCAATATAATCATGCTTTTTGTTCATGTTTGGAAACATAATCATGGTTTCATGTATACAGAAAAGTTAGGCAAGCTTCATGGAAGCAAGTATGGAATGGGAATTTTTTTTTTTTGAATTTTTGCGCCGTTATGCTATCGAAATTTTGATTGCTTGTGAATATAATCATACTTTTTGTTCATGTTCAGAAACATAATCATGGTTTCATGTATACACAAAAGTTAGGCAAGCTTCACGGAAGCAAGTATAGAATGGGAAAGTTTAACGAAAGTTAGGTAAGCTTTCACGGAAGCAAGTATGGAATGGGTTTTTTTTAAATTTTTCACGTTGTTATGCTGTCAAAATTTTGATTGCTTGTCAGTATTTCTTTACACTGTCGGTCTAAGAATATATATATATATATATAAATAATATTTATATTTATACATATATATATATAATATCTTTTTATTTATTTATTTATATGCGTGTGTTTATGTACGTAAGCAGTTCTTCAACTCGGTAAAGTGTTTTTAAGTACTTGTTTATACAATATATATAGTTATTTATATGTGTGTGTTTATGTACGTATGCAGTTCTTCAACTCAGTAAAGTGTTCTTAATTAATATTTTATATGCAAGAGTCTATGCGTGTATCATTATTTTGAGGTCTCTACCCAAAAAAGTATAACCATCAATATTTTTTAGATTCCTAGTTTCAAATTGGCTTATTAGGCATTCATCCTTGTTTGCAACAACGCCTACATGGACAGGAAACAACATTCTACTAAAAGTAGGGTAAATACTAAAGACATGCTCATCTTTTTCTTGCATTATATAAAAAAATCACATAGATTTTTTTTATGTTGTGGCTTTCAAACAGCTTGTAGTTACATTTGGTGGTTCAGTTTAGCTAGAAGATATCAATAATACCCTAAGCTATGAAAGATCTTGAAGATGTGTTAGTAGACCAGGCCGATTAAAAGTATCACAGCTACTTCAATAATAATAAGTCAGACAGAGGGAGGGGACGGTCCCAAACCTTGACATATGAATTATTCTCACCAAGGCACTGAAGAGTGGAACACCATCATATAGTTAAAATAAGCATCATATAATTAAAATAAGTTGTTTACATGATTAGGTAGGGAATCAAACCTGCGCACACACACACACAATACAACTTGCATCACACTAGTACAATTTATCATGTGCTAGTGCATATTTATTTATATAAAGTAGTGCATAATTATTTAAATCTTGCCTCAATCTTCTACCACATTAGAGCCAGAGATGTCGACCAGGTTGATTGTGCGTTTGTAGACAAGAAAATGGTCAATCTCCGCTTGTAAAGCGGCCCTTCGAGAGCTCTCTATGTACCCCCATGTCTCCCACTTGCCCAGAGCTTCTCACATTGTCTCAAATCCATCATTGAGTTCCTAGTCTCTGGTGTTGCGAGCGTGATTAAGGTGGTTGAACATTCGGATCGCCTTGTTTGTGTCACGCTCTCTCTGTGTAAACATCTTCTTTTCTTCAAGGGCTGCATTGGGGGGGAGTTTGTGAAGCTCTTCATGGATTTTTCCAACTACCTCATTACCAGTAGTTGCATATCCGATAGGCATTGTGTAAGTATAGGGAAAATGAAAAAATCTCTCTTGATTAGCACCTCCGATTCACTAGTGCAGCATATGCTGCTTGCCTTAAAACATTTATATAGGCTAAAGCAACATGCTCTCAAAAAGCATTGATAGTGATGGAAGAGTGGCATGTGTTAGTGACATGAGGGGTCCCACTTCTCGAATGCTAACTGCTGAATTGGAGCGTGCAATAATATATGCATGATTTGTCAATATGAATATTATGCCCCTATGAATATTATAATTGTCTACTAGTCCACCACTAACTTTTAAAGTGGGGCGTGCAATAAAATATGCATGATTTGTCACTACAATTTTTAGTTCCCTATAAAATTTATAAGCATCTAATAGTGCAATAAGTAGCCACCACTAACTGCCTCTCTAAGGGCTCGGGAAACACTATGATTATTATTCCCCTATGAATACTATAAGCATATAATAGTGCAATGAGTAACCACCACTAACTGCCTCTCTAAGGCTCGAAAAACATTATTTGTGGACCCGGCTTTGGAACCATTTCACATGCTTATGAACAGGCAAACTCTCTCTCTCTCTCTCTCTCTCTCTCTCTCTCTCACACACACACACACACACACACACACACACACACACATGCACAGAAAACGTGCACACAACCTCCTTCTTCACAACAAAACTCCACTTTTACTTAACTCCACTTTCATCTCAATTAAAATGTGGGATATTTATAAAATATATACATCAAACCAACACATAAACAATTCTATACCAAGTTACTAAATGAAAAAAATTGAACCGGCTTGAGAACCTTCTTGCCCAAACTTGAGCTGGACATTTTTCATTTTGAACCTATCCTTTCTCTAGCACCCTCTCTCCCCCTCATCTCTCTCTCTCTCTCTCTCTCTCTCTCTCTCTCTCTCTCTCTCTCGTTGTCGGTACTCTCACGCCCTGATCCTATCTCTATTTCACAAGTATGTTTTTCTCTCTCCGTCTAATCCTTCTTCTCTCTCCTTCCCTTGGTACTTATTTGACATACCACAACGCCACCTTAGAGAGCATACATATCAGTGAAATCCATGCTTCTATAAACTCGAAAAAGCATCACCTTTAGCAAAAAAAACACGAATTGATTAACTCGCAAATAAAATTAACCCCATTATAAGTAGTGATGAGAATGTGGGGCCGTCCAACCGAAACACCTATCTCTCAACAAGGATCTTATGTCCTTGTAATCAATGCAAGCATGCTGTACGACGAAAAAGACACGTTTCTTTGCAGCACGTTCGTGAATCTGGCGAGTTTGATCCATCTATTATAGATCGGGTTGTTGCCAATTATAACTCGTTGGACTCACTGGCTAATAGGAAGCAATCTTCCAACCCAATAGATGTGTTCGTAGGCGCTTTGGTCAAGCAGCATACAAGAGACCACAAGATGTATCCTCCTACAATTGGGAGGAGGATCATGCACACCACGATGAAAGATCGAGACGATCATGGATTCAGAGAAGCTTATCTATGATGATATGAAAAGTGAAGCCGATACGCCATTGTATGATGGAGCAAAGTTTTGATGGAGTGACACTAGTGTCACAACGCTTCTCAGGTGATCCATTACAATGTGTTTACTTTAATAAACAGTTTAGATGTATAATGATCTGATAGGTTACTTACACAAGTGTACCGCATTTTTTTTGCTGTGTAGATTGCTCAAAGAGCACATATTGCCAGCTGATAATGTGATGCCAGATTCCAGAACGGAAGCAAGAAAGATAACTTGGGGATGGATTACAATATGATTCACGCTACGCATTATTTTCAGAGTGGAATACATAGACATGGAGAAGTGTCCAAAATGTGATTTCGAGAGATATCGAGTAGATCTCCACATAACA
Source organism: Adiantum capillus-veneris (assembly GCF_014529385.1). Lineage (NCBI taxonomy): Eukaryota > Viridiplantae > Streptophyta > Polypodiopsida > Polypodiales > Pteridaceae > Adiantum > Adiantum capillus-veneris. The sequence continues at coordinate 12,188,851 of NC_140947.1, read as the reverse complement.
AAATTTCCACAAAAGGTTTTGCGACATTTTCCTCTGCTTCCTCATATCAAATATTTATTTGAATGTAAGTCCATGGCCGCCCTAGCATCATGGCATGAGGAGAATAAATCTTTAGATGGTGTGCTACGGATTTGTGAGGTCCCCACCCCGTCGTATCAAACAACGGAATCTGATGGTAAACCTGGTGGCCACTAGATCTATAGCGGAAGCAAAAAAAATGGTTCAGGGTTCAACTAGCGGACGATCTCTCATCACAAAGTGAGTCGAGTTCGAGCCTACTAGCAACGAGATCTAGCTCCACCTTGCAGGGGAAGCGTACTTAACTATCTAGCGATCCTAAGACCGACCTTCCAAGAGGAGAGAAACCCTGAGTGCCTTTTTCCCCATGTTTTAGAGGCACGTACTCTCGAGATTTCACCGCTCTAGGGACAATGAGTAATACCAATATCGAGTAAGCACTATGGGGACAGAGAGTTCCCGACCAATCGGGACCACCCATCTCGTAGGCATTGGCAACCCGAGCCAAGCCCCCACTTTCCACCCCCACACTCACACTTCCTCGTGTGACCTAATTACTACCACAAAGGTTGTTCAACATAGATATTCCTTGTTTAATTCCGAATCACATGGTTCGTTAAAACAAACCTTCAACCAGTATTGCAAACAACACCAAGACAGAATTCTAGTAAAAATTCTACTCAAACTTATTCATAAAAATTTCAATGTTCTGGAGGTACAACATCCCCCCTCCAGCGAGAGTTTACTCCTCCCGTTGTCGCCTAGCTGCCCATACAACTAGGTATGTCCACCGCATAGAAAGCACGTCATGGACACTCCCACCGCATAGAAAGCAAGACGTGGGTTCCCACCGCATAGAAAGCAAGTCGTGGGTATCCACCGCATAGAAAGCAAGTCATGGATTCAAGAGCCCTAACGAGGAACTTTGCCTCTGTGATCAGGAGGGGGTTCATGACTAATTCAACATTGGAAATAGAATGAACATGCCGAGCTAAATTTTCCCTAGCAGACATTCTTTCCTATTGCAAACAGCATTCCCATCAATCATTTCCTTCCTACTTTAGAACTTAATGTACAATGCTTTCAATGCCGAGGTTTCCGTCGGATTTCTCCAACATGTTTGGGGATATGAGCATTCCTAACTAGCGTATGCAATGTTAGTTTAAACAACTTGAATAAAAATATGATCTACCTCTTCCCCTTCTTCATCGATGGCCCGTGAGATGGCCGGTATTTGTTCCTCCATGGGAGCCTTCCCCTTCCCGTTGACATTGCTCATTCCTGCCTCGCGATCGTGGGCACCACCGAAGCGAGTCCTCTTAACCGGGGCCATTTCTCACTACTTTAAATGATTAGCTTGGAGAAAGAGCTAAGGTTCGCAAGTATCATAACAGTCCAATGGGTAGATTAGTGACATTAATTAATCCCTCCTATATGATAGATCTAGATTTTTCATAAAGCAATCATTAAGGATGGCACATAATCCTATGGGAACCGGCTCTAAAGATAAATACTCGGCTTACATGATTAAGAATAATAGGATTTCACTAATGGAACTATCAGAGAGATGAATTAAGTATGATTAATCTCTTTCCTAGCAATTAGAGGGTGCAGAGTCACCGCATGCATAGGTGTGAGAAAAAACCATCTCTTAGAGACTTAATGACAGATTAATCTTACCTTAATTATATCTTAATGCATAACAGAGATGAATCTAAATCAGCTACAATATTAATGCGTGATAGAAAGAGTGGTTCTCATCAATCTACACAATTACTAGCTTACCGATTAATTACTATGCTATCTGGAGAGACAAGATTCTGATAATTATGCTCTAATCATTAATCGAGAGTGAAGAATGGCTGATAATTCAGCTATGGAATGAAGATTACATAATAGAGTACGAATAAGGAGAATTTAGAGAGTAGTCATAGAGATTTTCGGCTAGGAATAGGCATAATGTACGATAAATTTTGATGGTAGAGAAAGGGATTTTCAGATGGCATTAATTAAACTGTCGTTACCGTGATTAAGGGCTGGTAATCTTCTCGATTTTTGATCTAATCGAGCTTCTGGAGATGAAAATTCGGCAGCACCTCCCTCCTAGCTTCTTCTCCAATAGGTGTGTGATTCGGCAGCACCTCCCCAATGTATGTGGGTGTGTGTGTATGCACTGTGTGTGTGTGTGTGTGTGTGTGTGTGTGTGTGTGTGTGTGTGTGTGCAGGTCTTTAAATAGGCCTCCTCAAGCTGAAAATCGATCTGGGTTGCTAAATGCATCTGGGAGCTTCTCCAGTTAAGCATGGCAAGTCCAGTTCCCTGCCCACCAAGTGTCAGGTTGGCTTGGTTAACTGGTTCTGAGAGTGAGTTGCAATCTTGGCAACTTTCCCAAGACTCCCACAAAGCAAGAGGGCACCCCCTAGCTGCTAAAGCTGATCTGGAGTGGCCTGGGACCTGTTCCCACACAGTCCCGGGCCCCTGGTATCTCCCCGGACAATTTTTAGGAAATTTGGTTCTAGGCTAAAACGGGTCATACGAATCGGATTTTGATGCCGTAAATTTCCATACGAAGCTCCAACTAAGGCGTACTGGCCCGAGTACCTGCCATATTTAGCAGCCCCCGGGGTCCGAAAATGCATTTTTTTCAAATTCGGGGTACGGTGCAGATTTTCGAGACGGTCAAAACTAGACGGGTCGGGTGACCAAAAACTTACTATATTTGAAAAATTTTCACAAAAATTATTTTAATTCACATTTCGAAGCTTTATGACATTTTAAACATCATGGCACTGACAGAATTCGGAAAACTGCTAAAAATAGTAACTTTTTTCCATTATGATCATTTCATGGTACAAGGGTGCTCTTTTTGGTTGGGGTCAGAGACCTTACAACCTCCCCAACGTGAAAAATTTGAGATGTCCTCATCTCAAGAATACATCTGGATAAACTCTATGCTAACTACTTAGGTACATATATCCTTTGTCTAAAGTAAAGATATCCTTTGATAATAGAGTAGTCTTTAGCTTTATGCGTCTTATTCTGCTGAACTTTGATGAGATTCTGGTGCTTGATTTATTGCTCACTAGGATTAGCAGTTGCATCATACATTGCTGCTCTCTCATCAGCTTCATCACCCACAGTTGGTTGTCTCACTGCGGCATTAGCGAAAGCTCTACTTCCTTGTCCTATGTTTCCTCTTCCTCGGCCTCCTCTTCCGTTTGGTTGACCTCGCCCGTTGGCGTTCAGAGGTACATTATTAGCACCGGATGTTTGGGAAATCCTTTTTGGACATCGACTTTTGTAATGTCCATACTCCTGACACTCAAAGCATCTTATATTGGGAAACTCGGTAGCTGCCGTGGTAGCTACTACCGGACGATGGTTGTATGCAGGGTTGATTGGTCTGTTACTCCAGTTGTCTGTCCTGGCCCTCTTTGACAAATAGTATTCACTATCTTGGGTAGTCCTCTGAATCTCTTTAGCTAACGGTTTGGCCCTTAGCAAGGCATCTTGCAAAGTTACTGGCGTGAGAGCTTCTAGTCGGTTGTTCAGGGGGTCGACGAGTCCTTGGCAGAACCGTGCTACCTGTTGTTCCAATGTCATCTTAGGAGCATATCTTCGAAGAGTGACAAACTTTGAATAATATTCTTCGACAGATGAAGTCAGCTGCCGAAGGGAAAAGAACTCGTTCATCTTCAAGGTTTTATAGGCGGGTGGTAAGTAACGCTCCATCACAGCAGCCTTGATGTCTTCCCATGACTGGGAAGATCCCTTGATATCCAAGTCCCTGCAATGTTGTTTCCACCAGATCTTGGCATCACCAGACAAGCGGAACATTGCAAGCATGGTTTGGTTCTCGGGTTGAGTTCTCGCAGCTTCGAAATAGTCATCCATAGCCTCCATCCATACTTCTGCATCTCTTTCCACATTTGCCCCTTCGCCTTTAAAGGTTGGAGACTGAGCTTGTTTAAGGAGGAGCTTCTTCTCTTGCGCTGCCGAGTAGAGAGCAGCAGGCGGTGCCTATCCAATGGTATAAAACTCATTACTATAGCACTCTTCTCAAATGAACCTAAGCTTTTCCATACTCAAGAAGAAATTTAACTTTTGGGCTTAACCAGCCTACTTAATCTATACATCTATCACAAAGGATTTTAACCATTCCACCATTTAAATTCCATTGAATACATCCAAAATTGTCCGATAAATAATGGTAAAAACTTTACTCGAGCGCTTTGATCCATACTTATAAGTTTATGTGCATCAACAAGCTACCTGCCCGCAGCACTAGTCGCACCAACGACTTCTCAAAAAAACATCATGTGGAACCCACTGAATCCCGACAAGCTCAACGAGTAAAACTTTTTAACATCACTCAGGAGACAATCAACTAGACAAATCCAATGTCATTATTCTGGGAAACATCATGCTCAAGCTTTGAGTACGAGCTATCCTACAATCCCTTAGTTTTTAAAATTTCAAACAACATCATTTTTCCAGTTCGTAAACCTATAGCTCTGATACTAGGTGTGAGGTCCCCACCCCGTCGTATCAAACAACGAAATCTGATGGTAAACCTGGTGGCCACTAGATCTATAGCGGAAGCAAACAAAATGGTTCAGGGTTCAACTAGCGGACGATCTCTCATCACAAAGTGAGTCGAGTTCGAGCCTACTAGCAACGAGATCTAGCTCCACCTCGCAGGGGAAGCGTACTTAGCTATCTAGCGATCCTAAGACCCACCTTCCAAGAGGAGAGAAACCCCGAGTGCCTTTTTCCCCATGTTTCAGAGGCACATACTCTCGAGATTTCACCGCTCTAGGGGCAATGAGTAATACCAATATCGAGTAAGCACTATGGGGACAGAGAGTTCCCGACCAATCGGGACCACCCATCTCGTAGGCATTGGCAACCCGAGCCAAGCCCCCACTTTCCACCCCCACATTCACACTTCCTCGTGTGACCTAATTACTACCACAAAGGTTGTTCAACATAGATATTCCTTGTTTAATTCCGAATCACATGGTTCGTTAAAACAACCCTTCAACCAGTATTGCAAACAACACCAAGACAGAATTCTAGTAAAAATTCTACTCAAACTTATTCATAAAAATTTCAATGTTCTGGAGGTACAACATCCCCCCTCCAGCGAGAGTTTACTCCTCTCGTTGTCGCCTAGCTGCCCATACAACTAGGTATGTCCACCGCATAGAAAGCACGTCATGGACACTCCCACCGCATAGAAAGCAAGACGTGGGTTCCCACTGCATAGAAAGCAAGTCGTGGGTATCCACCGCATAGAAAGCAAGTCATGGATTCAAGAGCCCTAACGAGGAACTCTGCCCCTGTGATCAGGAGGGGGTTCATGACTAATTCAACATTGGAAATAGAATGAACATGCCGAGCTAAATTTTCCCTAGCAGACATTCTTTCCTATTGCAAACAGCATTCCCATCAATCATTTCCTTCCTACTTTAGAACTTAATGTACAATGCTTTCAATGCCGAGGTTTCCGTCGGATTTCTCCAACATGTTTGGGGATATGAGCATTCCTAACTAGCGTATGTAATGTTAGTTTAAACAAATTGAATAAAAATATGATCTACCTCTTCCCCTTCTTCATCGATGGCCCGTGAGATGGCCGGTATTTGTTCCTCCATGGGAGCCTTCCCCTTCCCGTTGACATTGCTCGTTCCTGCCTCGCGATCGTGGGCACCACCGAAGCGAGTCCTCTTAACCGGGGCCATTTCTCACTACTTTAAATGATTAGCTTGGAGAAAGAGCTAAGGTTCGCAAGTATCATAACAGTCCAATGGGTAGATTAGTGACATTAATTAATCCCTCCTATATGATAGATCTAGATTTTTCATAAAGCAATCATTAAGGATGGCACATAATCCTATGGGAACCGGCTCTAAAGATAATTACTTGGCTTACATGATTAAGAATAATAGGATTTCACTAATGGAACTATCAGAGAGATGAATTAAGTATGATTAATCTCTTTCCTAGCAATTAGAGGGTGCAAAGTCACCGCATGCGTAGGTGTGAGAAAAAACCATCTCTTAGAGACTTAATGACATATTAATCTTACCTTAATTATATCTTAATGCATAACAGAGATGAATCTAAATCAGCTACAATATTAATGCGTGATAGAAAGAGTGGTTCTCATCAATCTACACAATTACTAGCTTACAGATTAATTACTATGCTATCTAGAGAGACAAGATTCTGATAATTATGCTCTAATCATTAATCGAGAGTGAAGAATGGCTGATAATTCAGCTATGGAATGATGATTACATAATAGAGTACGAATAAGGAGAATTTAGAGAGTAGTCATAGAGATTTTCGGCTAGGAATAGGCATAATGTACAAGAAATTTTGATGGTAGAGAAAGGGATTTTTAGATGGCATTAATTAAACTGTCGTTACCGTGATTAAGGGCTGGTAATATTCTCGATTTTCTGATCTAATCGAGCTTCTTGAGATGAAAATTCGGCAGCACCTCCCTCCTAGCTTCTTCTCCAATAGGTGTGTGATTCGGCAGCACCTCCCCAATGTATGTGGGTGTGTGTGTATGCACTGTGTGTGTGTGTGTGTGTGTGTGTGTGTGTGCAGGTCTTTAAATAGGCCTCCTCAAGCTGAAAATCGATCTGGGTTGCTAAATGCATCTGGGAGCTTCTCCAGTTAAGCATGGCAAGTCCAGTTCCCTGCCCACCAAGTGTCAGGTTGGCTTGGTTAACTGGTTCTGAGACTGAGTTGCAGGCTTGGAAGCTTTCCCAAGACTCCCACAAAGCAAGAGGGCACCCCCTAGCTGCTAAAGCTGATCTGGAGTGGCCTGGGACCTGTTCCCACACAGTCCCGGGCCCCTGGTATCTCCCCAGACAATTTTTAGGAAATTTGGTTCTAGGCTAAAACGGGTTATACGAATCGGATTTTGATGCCGTAAATTTCCATACGAAGCTCCAACTAAGGTGTACTGGCCCGAGTACCTGCCATATTTAGCAGCCCTCGGGGTCTGAAAATGCATTTTTTTCAAATTCGGGGTACGGTGCAGATTTTCGAGAGGGTCAAAACTAGACGGGTCAAGTGACCAAAAACTTACTATATTTGGAAAATTTTCACAAAAATTATTTTAATTCACATTTCAAAGCTTTATGACATTTTAAACATCATGGTACTGACAGAATTCGGAAAACTGCTAAAAATAGTAACTTTTTTCCATTATGATCATTTCATGGTACAAGGGTGCTCTTTTTGGTTGGGGTCAGAGACCTTATAGGATTCCTGCAGATTGCGCAGCCTGGAAACATATAGATGAAACATGGACGAGTTTTGCCAGGGAAGCTCAAAATTTGTACCTTGGCCTAGCTATGGATGGCGTAAATCCATTTGGTCAGAGATCAACATGTTACAGTGTATGGCCCGTTGTCATCGTCAACTACAACATTCCCCCATGTTGACTACGAAGAAGGGGCACCTGTGGCTAAATTTGATTGTGTCGTGGCGGTATAAAGTGAAGAATATGGATGTGTATCTTTGTCCACTATTGGAAGAGATACAACAACTGTGGATTGGCATGAAAGTGGTAGATATGAGCCGCCACACAAGTCGACGCAATGCTTTGATCAGAGGCATTCTAATGTGGAACATGCATGACTATCCCGGACTAACAGAGTGCTTAGGTGATTTACACTCAAAATCAAACATTTTAAATCTTGGTTTTTCTCAAGCTTATCTATTGCTATGTGTATACATGCAGGGATTCAAACAAGCAGATACAGAGCATGTGTCACATGTGGACCTAGACTGAATGCACGTCGGGCGCCCTCATTGAAGAAGAAAATCTACGAAGGTCATCAAGCATATCTTCCAGAGAATCATGTGTTACGCGATGGATTTTTGGGAAGAGAGCCATCGAGGATATCTACGTAAGCATGGTTAGAGCAGAAGGAGATGTGTGATGACGGTTTGTCCCCAGGGATGAAGAGACTCTCTCTATGGTACGAGTTACCATATTGGCCCCCACTCATGATCAATCACTTACTCGATCCAATGCACATATTCAAGAATGTGGGGTAATCTGCTATGAGACCATCTGACCGGCAAGAAAGATACTTTGGGAGTCAGGGTTGACCTTAGAAATGTGGATCGTATGGAGAAATATTGGTCGTAGACAGCATCCGATGGATCAATAAAACTCCCTAAAGCGACATGGATTTTGACAGGAGCCCAAGAACGCAAAGTAAAAGAGACCATTAGATCTGTGCGAACCCCCATTGGCGTAATGCACTCGCTCCAAACGTGTTTTTCTAAAGAAAGAAAGCTTACCAGTTTTAAGTCACACGACTGGCATAAAATTGTCAGGTATGCGTGCAATGGAATATATCATAGTGGGAATTGTGTAACAAATTTGTGTGTGGACTTTAATATCATTGCTAGATGTGTTTTGCAGTTTATTCTACCGGTGGCCATTGAGGGATGTTTGTCTCTTGACGTTTATAACACAATGTTCAAACTTGCGAAGTTGGTGCAATGGATCTCACAAAAGGAGATCAATGTAGACTCCATACCATTCGACAAACTAAACGCTGCGGAGGTTGTGTGCATGTTTGAGAAACACTTTCCTACTACCATGCTAGCCATTCAGGTGCATCTTCTTGTTCACATAGTTGATGAGGTGGAAATAGCTGGCACAATACATTTCAGATGGATGTTCCTTTTAGAATGTTTCATGAAAACACTTAAGGGATATGTGCGTCAGAAGGCACGTCCAGAGGGTAGCATGGCAGAAGGTTGGCTGGTATCAAAGTCCCTAATTTACATTGGAGAGTGGCTGGATGGATTTAATAAAGCCCGAGACACGCTATGGCGAACCATAGATGATGAGCGCATATCTAGGATTGTCATGTGCAATCTCGATGCTGAGAAGAAGATGACGGAAGATCTAGAGGCTAAAATCAATCGATTTTGCATGCTTCACAATCCAGTGATGCAAAAGTGGATTTCACAATACGAGGATGCAAAGCAAGAGCGACAAAGGGCACAGATTGAGTGGAGACGGGGAAGACGACCACTGATGCATTATCCAACGGGTATGGAGAGCATACCAACATTCATGAGCTTAAGATGGTTGCACAACAAATTGAAAAGCGCACAACAATGCGATGAAGAAGTGATTGAGGAGGAGTGGGAGTACTCTCGGGGTTGCGCGACCAAGGTAAATTTTCAATGTACAACTAGTGACTTTCTAGATGTTTGAACGGCCACTCATAATCTTTGTTGGTTGTAGTATAAGTCATACATAGAAGCATGGTGTAAAGGTCGACATTTTAGGGTGGAACGGATTGGCTAAAATCCTTTTACTCAAGATTATGGAATCATGGAAAAATTTGAACAGTCTAGTCGACGACGGTTCTCAGATGCAAATCTTGTGGTGGCGGCACTCACTTAATTTGGCACGCTACAAGAGATTTTGAAGATCAATTATAGAGGATTTTTTGTGGACTTGTTTGATGTGCAATGGTTCAATATAATCACATAGGGTTGCAACGCTACTTTGCGTAGAGGAGAGTCTGGTTTTCTTGAGGTGGATTCAACTAAGAAATGGAATGACCTAAGAGACACTTTTGTACTACCGGAGCATTGTGAACAAGTAAGTATGTAAATAATTAACATCCAATTTTAGAAGTTATGTGCTTGGAAGCTCTCATGTAAGTTATGTGGCTCTGGTAGGTGATATTTCATCCTACAAAATTTGCATCAAACTGGTGGTACGTCATAGAGGTAGCCCCTTCTAGTGCATGGATGTATGAGGGCTACCATGTGCCAATCATAGCAGCATCAATGGAGGAGATCGGAGAAGATACTCAGTCAAAAGCGGTTGAGGTGGTGCCAGACGAGCATCAAGCTGCTACTCTCTATGGGGTGCATGCAGAGGATCTACAAAATGAAACGGAGGACATTTGTCTAAACGGAGAGCTCTATATAGATATAGAAAGTTATGCTGAGCTATGCGAGGATCAGAGAGAGACCTCTTAAAGCAATAAATATTGTATTTGAATAATTTTTCTCTATTTTATAATATATATTGTATTCACGTGGCTTTTTGTCCATTCCTATCTATATGAATCATTGCGTCATTGTATTTAATCGTGATTGCGTCCACTCCAGGTACGTACGCTCCAGGTATGTTCTCACAAGCAGGGATGATGAGCACCGTGCTCTGAGTGCGATAGAGACTGAAGCTGCAATCGCAAAGGAGGTGATCTGTCTCTGCTCATTGATGCTGCTCGTCCCACCACTAGATCTAGTTGATCAGGTGAAAGAGACGCTAAGAAGCACTACTACTACTTCTTAGCATCTCTTTCACCCAATCAACTAGATCTAGTGGTGGGCGAGGAACATCTATGAGCAGAGACGGATCACCTCCTTCGTGATTGCAGCTTCAGTCTCCATCGCACCCAGAGGCGTAGTGCTTTTACAAATTCACAAGAACTTCAACAAAATTTCTCTACACAGGAATCCCTCCCCTTTTATGGGTCCTCTCTCTCTCTCTCTCTCTCTCTCTCTCTCTCTACTTGTCCATGTTTTCTTCTCCATTCATTCAATACTAAGATTAAATGTTTGTGTGTTTAATGCAGGTATGGATGATGATGAGTTTCTTTCTTCTTTGTCATCCTAGCAGCGGAGGTGGTACGAGGAGCATCATTGCTCTGGAGCACCATCACATCATTCTACACCTTTAGTGTCTCCCTCTATTTCGAAGCATCCAGTGCGTTTTGAAGTTTCGGTGGTGTCGACGAGATGATCTTCACACTCGTCTAGGCACCGACGCTCTAATGGTGGTGATAGCTGACTTTCAAAAATCAAAGAAAAAAAAAAAAGAAAAACTTATTTTCCACCCCCCCCCCCACTCTCATTACCCCCCCCGACCCCTCTCTCGTTCTCCCTCGGTGTGACCCGCATGGAAACCCCCCCTCCGCTCTCCGCATTCTTACACTTACCCTGTACATTTCCCCCCCCCCTTACATTCCCCCCCCCCCCCCCCCCTTGGCCCGCTAATATTCCCTCCCGACCCCTCCTCCCTCTTCCCCACCCGCTTGCCTCACCCTCCCCTCGGCCTCATTCCCCTCCCCTCGGTCTCATTCCCCCCTCTTAGCCCGCTGATATATTCTCTCACTCCCACCCATTGACTTGTTTCCTCCCCCTCGTCCTCAAGCTCCCATGCAAGACAATGAACCCCCCCCCTCTCTCTCTCACCCACACATCTCCCCTACCCTACTCCACACCTCACCCCTCCCTCTCTCTCTCTCTCTCTCTCTCTCTCTCTCTCTCTCTCTCTCTCTCTCTCTCTCTCTCTCTCTCTCTCTCATCCAAAGCCTCACCCCTCCCTCTCCCTCACGATCTCTCTCTCTCAGCTCAGTCCGCGGAACACCCTCCCTCTCCTACTCGGGCGCTCAGGCCACGCATGAGGAATCTTCTCTCTCTCTCTCTCTCTCTATCTCCTTCTCATAGACCGCAGCATAGTACCACTCTCTCTCTCTCTCTCTCTCTCTCTCTCTCTCTCTGTCACCACACACACACACACTCACAATCGCCCCCCCCCCCCCCCTCCCCTCTCTCCCCTTCAGTGCTGTGCGCTTAGTCCGCAGGCCCGCGCTCTCTCCCACCCGGGCGCTCACGTACCGCAGCACACACCACACACACACACACACACACACACACACACACACAATACACACTCACACACCATACCGCAGCACCATACATACACACACACACACACACACACACACACACACTCACGCTCTCCCAATCTACCCTCATCCCCCCCATCCTCCCTGCGTAATTTGACAGACCGCCGGCCGTCAACCATAAAAAAGAACATATATATATATATATATATATATATATATATATATATATATATGTTTTATATATATTTAAAGCCTCTTCCCACGCACATTTTTTGCGCACACACATACCTATTCAAAACACACACACCCGCCCTCATGCACGAATACATACACACATACACACACACACACACACACGCATATGCGCACCGCACCACAAATACAATGAAGGAAAAAACGATTATGACATCAACGAATAAGGAGGAAGGATCCAAAGCACGCGTCACCAACAACAAAAAGAGAAAATGCGCCAAAGGCATGCCCCGGCCGACTCCGAAAAGAAGTACGCTCGACATCAACGCACCGGCAGCACACCATTCGCCGGCAACACGCAACCACGATGCCATCCCAGTAATTTATAAGATATTTTCATCATTATCTTCAGTTTTCACCCGAGCAATTGTAAATTTCTTTTTTTTTGTAAATACTCTCTCTCTAGGTGATGGTCACAAAGGCCCACCTAGAGATTCCCATATTTTAATAACCTCCCAAAACAAAGCAAGGGTCAACCACACCGAGCCCACCACTTGCTTTGTCTCCCCGATTAAGCTTACCCTAACCACACTGGGATTACCATAATCCAAGCAGCCAATACCTATAAATTGGCACTGAGAGGTCACTATCGGGGGGGGGGGGCAATTCATGAGGAGCCAAGCATTTGGTAGAGTGTAGTGGGAAGGATTGACACTATCCCCATCACGGGGAGGGGGCTTGTGTGTTAGGTTTGCCTTGGGAATTGCGCCATGCGAAGGGAACCACATCTATCTCTCGACTTCAATGGTCGATGCTTACACGTATTCACGCTCTTGGTAGTAAGTATTCACAATCATTGAGCCGTTTTAGAGAACGCACCAAGTAGGTTGCACCACCTCCTCTCCCTACCTCTCTACCACCACGGCATGCCACTTTGTAAATATTGCAAAAATAATTCACCTTCACACCCCCGAGGGTTCTCATCATTTGAAGATATTCTCTCTCTCTCTCTCTCTCTCTCTCTCTCTCTCTCTCTCTCTCTCTCTCTCTCTCTCTCTCTCTCTCTCTCTCTCTCTCTCTCTCTCGGTGTGTGAGTTTGCGGTGTTCATATCATCATGGTTTTGTGTTCTAGCCGCTGAAAGCTAGGTGGTGTCCCCTGTTCACTTGACCGTGGCGGGCTCGAGACGCGCCATTCGGCCCCCGTGGTTTTAGAGGCCGTCGGGGTTTGGGGTCCGCTTTGTGTCCGTCATTTGGTGCCCCCCACTGAGGATCGAACTCAAGACCTTCAGTTTACAATGCTGAAAGTGACGCCCACTACCAATCATGGACGAGTGGCTGAAGGAATTTTCTAACTGGAGGACGTTAAGATAAGGAGACGAAGGAGGCACTAGCCACGTTCATTGAGGTGCTACTGCCAGGCTGCAGTGTCATCAGCATTCAAGAGGTAAATTCTCCATCTTGTGTCGCTCGTTCTAACTACAAATCAAAAGCATCAGGTGGGAGATTGGTGAAGTGCCATCACTGTTGTCAGCCAAGGCACACTGTCAATGAGTGCCAACAACGAAGGCAACAAAAGGGCTGAAGTCATCTACATTGACATTCATCGCGAAGAAATCATTCACGTCAAGGAAGGGAAGAAAACGGTGAGACCTCTTTTCCCTAAAGAAACTACAGTCAAAGATATAACTCCAAAGACTTAGTGGTCTAAAGGGGCCGCTAGAGCCAAAGGCAAGGAGAAGATAAACCAGTCTGGAAACACATGACCCCGAAGGGAGAAGCATCTGGCCAAGCAAGTGCTTCAAGCTCAGAGAGGGTTGTACCCACTTTGTCAAAGAAGCAGTCATCCAAAGCTAAGCGACGGAAGGTTGCGTACCGATTTGCATGGCGCATGCGAGTGCTACCAATCCACTTCGACAATCCAGGAGAAGAAGTGGTAAGAAGATTCCCATGTCCTAGAGAAGAGTAGTTCGGCTACTGCTCTCTCTGTTTTGGGAAGCGAGTGGAGGACCTTCCTCCTCTCCCTGTACAACTTATCCTGAAGAAGCTCTCTACCACGGGAGAAACCCAGTGGGCTGGAGACGAGCTGCAACTAAATGGAGTAGAATTCATGCAACATGCCGATTACAGAAATTACCTACAATTGCTATTAGCCAAGAGGCTGGGAGTGGTCAGACGCGTCGCCATCACCCCGTACGTGCTGAGCAACGAAGGAAAGGTAGAGCCCATGAAAGGCGATGACCTCTTGTGGATGTGCCGACTCATCAACACTGGCACGGTAAGAGTATAAGTAAGTATTCCACCCTCTGTGCATGATGGAAAAAGGGCCGACGGCATTCCCGTTTCAGATTCCTGCAGCATATGTATGTGAATATCTATGTAGATAGGAAAGTCTTCTACCAACTAAAGATCGTTTACCTATTCGGTGTTAGGAAATAAGACGTAGCTAAATAGATAATTGAGTAGATTACTTAATGGAGAGAGACAGATTTATATACATGAGATTATAGAGTAGAGAGAGAGAGAGAGAGAGAGAGAGAGAGAGAGAGAGAGAGAGAGAGATAGATAGATAGATAGTTCTATTATCGTCCTGGGAGGTCAAATATGACCTATGGGACCAAATGAACATGTCACGTGGTGTGAGTGGAGTTCATAAGTGACTCTCGATGCTCAAAAATGGCTGAAATGAGCGTCGCAATAGAGAGTCCACATCGTGGTTGGGAGAGGAAGGTATGTAGGGAGAGCTCATGGCTGAATATATGGGGAAAAGAGGACCTAATGTGGTCAAAAGCTGAGCACTCAAGTAGTGTGTGGTACTCACTCTCTCGCACTTGACGAGGGCATAAGGTGCAAAGTCGATGACACTCCTCGCCAGTGCCCCAACGTCCTGTCTCGCAGCGTAGAGAATGGGAGCTAAGACGAATGGAGGCAATGGTGCGGATCGCACTCAACGGGATGGGCTCAAGGATGTAGGAATGGGTTCGGTTACCTCGTTCCAAGAAGAAGAGAGATTTGTAGTTTGGGGCAACGTGTGTGGTGTAATGGCTGAAGCGAGAACCTCCAGATTTCTCCCAAGCCATGATACATTGGCGTTGTAAGAAGGCCTCATTAACTTGGGAGTCGATCGACGCATCCTTGACCAAGTGACATGCATCCCATCTTCCAAACCATTTCTTGATATCAAGCATCCACCCCGAACTTAGTATTTTGCTCTTGCATGTCTTTTGAACCTTTTGACTTGCTTCATATGCGATTCTAGGAAGTCGATGCAAAGGGCTACGTTGTGTCTTACGCATGTACTCCACAACCCTTTCCATGCCCAAGACCTCAATGGGAAGCGATCCGGACTCAAGAAGTAAGAGCATGTAGGGTGTTTGTGTCTTGACTTGGAGAAAGTTGGTGAGAAAACGCTTTTGGACATTCTCAAACTCTTTCCAAGTAGACTTCCCGATGCTTCCACCCCACACCTCCACTCCATAAAGAAGCACCGGTGTCACCAATGTGTCAAAGAGGTACTTTTTGAGAGCCCAACACTTGATCTCTCCTGCATTGCACATGTTCTCAAATGCATAATAAGCCCTCTTTCCGGCTTCCAAGCGACGCATTGCACAATCCTTCCATTTATGATTGGATGGAACCTCAAGGCCAAGGTACTTGAAGTGATCTACCACTTCAAGTTTCTCATTGTTGTATACAATGCATGGATTTTCGTCATTGAGGGTCTTTACAAGCATAACCTTGGTTTTGGATCCATTCACGATCAGCCCGCTATGTAGGCAAAAGCGTTCCAAGACACTCATAAGCTTTTGTGCATCTTCTAAGGTATGTGCCAAGAGCACTACATCATCGGCATAAAGCAAAAGCATGATCACCGCATTTCCAATCTTAACCTCTTCTATGCCTTCTTGCTGCATAAAATCAAGAACCATGTATTCCAATTCATCAATGAGTAGCCCAAAGAGGGTTGGGGAAAGTGAGCATCCTTGTTTGACACCAATAGTGCTTGCAAAAAATTCTGAAATTCCATCTCCCATACGTAATCGACATATCACTTTTTGGTAGATGCGAAAGACTGCATGCATAAATTCTCTCGGCACTTGAAGGCTTGAGAGAGAGAGTACACACGATATACGTGGTTCACCCAATGTGGGCTACGTCCACGGGAAAGCAGCCACTCAATGGCTTTAGTACTTCAAAACAAGAAGTAGTTTACAAAGAGATTATACCCTTAATGGAGCTCTCGCCTTGCTTCACTCTCACCACCTCACACTCACCTTGTTGCATCAACTTCACACTATGAAATGTGTGTAGAAATGGCCTCCTTTTATAGGCCAAAAGGGCTGCCCTCTCTTATGAGAGACAGCCATGTGTAGCCGCCCTTGTGCAAATAAGTCCAAATCGGACCCTCCAATCCGCCCATGTGTGGCCGCCCTTGAGAAGACAAGTCCGCTTTTGAATTCGGCCACTAGCCTTCGGCCATTGACTTCCGACCACCGGCCAACCGACCGGTTCTTTTCCGACCACTTTCTGGCCGTCGTCCGGCCATAATATTCCGGCGAAAAAGAATATTGCGATGAAAAAAAAGTCTCGGGGGCCTCCGCCCCCGAGGCCTTTAAAGTTGCCCCTGATTCTTGTCCATGAAAATTTTGGTTTCCGGTGAGTGATTTTCCTTCACGCACGATGGCTTCTCCTCATAATGGGGGCCTTACAAATGTGCGCTTTTACCACAAAAAATTACAAGGGTAAATCAGGCTCCATACTTAACATTCGGTGCGGCGGTACTAGGAGAAATCCGCAATTTCTCGAACCGTATCATTCTCTCCGTATTAGATTACCATCATTCCTTTAATCTCTCTATTTTTATCATGTTTTAACGTATCCATCCACCCCTGTAAAAAGCCGTTATGAGCCGCTACTGTTAATGTAAAAAAAAAAAAAGGAAAAAAAGGAAAAAAGGTTTGTAATTTCCCAAGTCACCACCATGGCAAGTGTTTCTTTCCCCACGTTCAGTGGAAAGAAGGGAGAGGATCTCACCACCGACTTTTTGGATAATTTCGACATTGCTTGTGTCGTTTCCAACAAAGATGACGACGTTTCACGACTTAGAATTTTTCCTCTACTGATGAAAGTAGATGCCAAGTCTTGGTATAATGCATTGCCCCAGGATACCAATAATGCATGGGATGTGTTAAGGGCTGCTTTTGTAAAGAGGTTTGGTGGAGGCACAACCTCGGAGAAGCTATGGCAGGTACTAACAGAATTGAAGCAGGGAGGCCTGCTGGAGTATGCCACCTACGAGTCAAAGTTTGTGGACTTATGGGAGAGATGGGTTGCCACACTAGAGAAGGCGAAGGAACACCTAATTTCTTAAAGAACGACCATTTCATTGCTGGTCTATGGTCGCCGCTTAGAGAGAAGGTGAAGGGAAGGTTTCGTGCAACATATGAGTTGGCAGTCGAAGTAGCCCGCCTTAAAGACAAGAAGCTGCATACGCAAGCAAGAGTAAACGAGTCAGAGGAAACAAGCTCGGCTCGACCAACCCAGTGGCTGCAACAGCCAATCATAGAGTCCAACCACAGGAGGCATCAGAAGAATAGTAAGACCTGCTGAGTCGCATCACCACCCAACTAGATAGTTTATCTGTGCATCTGGTGCAGCAAGGGCATGCATCTGACAGAAACCCAGAACAAGGAAGGGGACAACGAAGGCAGAACCCAAAGTACTACTGTTACAATTGCGGGAAAGATGGCCATGGAATGTACTATTTTCCACACCCAAGGAGGCAGAATTTCAATAGAGGGGGGAGACAGAATCAGATCTCTCCTCCAAGAGCAAGACCACCACCACCTAGGCAGCCAGGACCAATCCCACCGGTTCAAATCCTTCGACCACCCGTACAACAGCAACCACCACCCCAACCTCTCATTCCGCCACTACCCCCACCACCTGCTGTGAACCAAGCGGTGAGTGTTATTAGCTTAGAGGCTAAAGGGAAAGCGAAGGTAGAAGAATCAACTCGAGAGAAGCACAAAGGAAAAGTGAAGGTAGAAGAAGTGGATGCTATGGGAGTGAAGCGTGCGAGGCACGAGGAGGCATCTCAAAGAGAAGAGAAGATGAAAGGGAAGACCGAGTCTAGCAAGCAAGGAGCTAAACCGCGGCAGAAGATAGACATCGTGGACTTCTCACTAGGTGTGTATGCAAAACCATATGACTTAGTTCAGGATGTGCTAATGTAGGGCCCGAAGATAACTTGGCCCCAATTACTCCACCTTGCACCCAGAATGAGGAGGCAATGGACAAAAATGGTAAGTACCAGGAAATCAAGACCGCGGATAGCTGGGACATCTGCCAACCATGGACGCTCACATCAAGGGGCAACGGATTTCAAACGTCTACATAGATGGTGGCGTGCAAATATGCGTCATGAGTGAAAAGATGAAGCACCATCTAGGTCTAGAGGTAAGTAGGCCGGCACCCTGCCGAGCCAAAATGGCAAACAATGTAAGAGTAAAATGCGTAGGCATTGTAAATGCGGTGAAAGTAAAAGCATTCAATACAGAAGTGGAGGTAGACATCTTCGTCATGCCACACAAAGGGGAGGGCTACCCCATCATTCTTGGAAGGCCTTGGCTTATGGCTATGGAAGCTAAACAAGATTGGAGCACCGGGATGATCCAGATGAAGGATGCTAAAGGGAAGTCCATATTCTACGATATGAGGACTGGAAAGCAGTGCAACATGATCTTGGAGGCTTCAGAAGACGAGTCCACTAGCGACTACTCGTCTACCTCCGGAGAAGAGATGACCACCACCGACGGCAGTGACAGT
Organism: Adiantum capillus-veneris; assembly: GCF_014529385.1. Classification (NCBI taxonomy): domain Eukaryota; kingdom Viridiplantae; phylum Streptophyta; class Polypodiopsida; order Polypodiales; family Pteridaceae; genus Adiantum; species Adiantum capillus-veneris. Next base: position 12,170,116 of record NC_140947.1, on the reverse strand, counting down.
AGCATCGAAGTAATGGGAGTCATTCTTAAAGACCCAAACAGATTAACACAATCTTAAGCAACCTCGAGAAACCAAGAGGGATCATCAGGTATGCAGTCCTTGGAGGATGAAGGTAAGCTACAAAAAATGCTCTCAAATGAGTTAACCAATGAAGAAAGGAAGGAGTACGTCTCCATGTTAGGCAACTTCACTACTTTGTTCATTGATGGCTATGATAAGATCACAGGAATTACAGTAGTACAACACCACATAAAGCTCAAGGAAGGCAGTAAACCCGTAGTACAAAAGCTCAGAAGACTTGGAGTAATCCAACAAGAGGCATTGCTTAAAGAAGTGAGAATTTTGCTACAAGCAGGTTTCATCTATCCTGTCGAAGACTCAGAATGGGTCTCCCCAGTAGTAGTCGCACCAAAGAAAAGTGGTAAGTGGAGAGTCTGTGTGGATTATAAACCTCTCAATCCAGCCACGAAGAGGGACCACTTTCCCCTCCCATTCCAGGATGAAATACTCAATGAAGTGGCAGGTCACGAATGCTACACAGTATGCGATGGCTACTCAGGATACTTCCAGATTAGCATTGCGGAGGAGGATCAGAAGAAGACAACCTTCATCACACCTTGGGGATGTTTTGCCTATAGAGTGATGCCGTTTGGCCTCAGTAACGCTCCGGACACGTTTCAATGCTATGTAACTTTTGTTTTCCAACCCTACTTTGGAACATCAATATGGGTTTTCATAGATGATTTTTGCAGGTATAGCTCACGAGCCCTTCATTTAAGAAAAGTCTATGAGGGCTTAACCAGGCTGCAAACCTTGGGTGGCCAACTCAACGTGGACAAGTGTCACATTGGTGAGAGCAAATTCACTCTCCTTGGTCATGTAATTTCAGCAAAAGGAATCGAGGCTGACCCTAGCAAGATTCAGGCTCTGGTATCTTTATCATCACCCACCACTGCCAAGCAGCTGGTTTCTTTCCTTTAGAAGGTAAGATACTTAAGTAGGTTCATTCACCTGCTATCTCAAGTGGTCCTTCCCCTAGAAGAACTCACCCAGAGGGATGTTTTCTCATGGAGTGAAGAGAATGAGCAGCAATTTACTGAGGTGAAGAAAATCCTAGCTAAGCTTCCCACTATTTCACCTCCTAAGTGCGACGAGCCATTTTATGTGAACCCTAGTGTGGGAAATGATACCCTAGGAGCAGTGCTAATGCAAAATGACCCCAAAACTTCTTTCATGCACCCTATTTACTTCTCTAGTCGGGTCATGACCCCATTAGAAAAAGGATTTACCGAAGTAGAACACATGGTTCTGGCACTAATGTTTGCTACCACAAAGTTCCGCTCCTATCTCCTGCCTAGACCCTTTGTAATCCTGACAATGGAGGAGGTTTTCCCATATGTAATTCGACACATGGATGTCTCATCTAGGATCTCAAAGTGTTTAATTAGACTACAAGAGTTTGACTACACCATGCAAGTAAGAAAACTCCACCAGGGCTAGTTTAGCGGGAATTCTCACTCATCACCATTATTTAATATAAGCTGAAGGTCAACACAGAAGCAAAGGAAGGAACACCAGCGATAGAAATTCCTAAGCTAGAGAGAGCTCACTCTCTTTTCTTTGACGGAGCATACAAGAGAACAATGGACCAGTCTGCAGCAGGCATGGTCATTTTCAATGAACAACAAGAAAGAGTATTCTCCATGGGGCAATTATTACACTCCCACTCCAACAACGAAGCAGAATATGCAGCCCTAATCCTTGGGTTGGAACAATGTATTTCACAAAGAATTCAGCGGCGTGAATGTGTTCGGTGACGCTTTGCTTTTGATAAGGCAGATAAATGGCACCTGGGAGTGCAAAAATCAGGTTTTACTTGGTCAACTTCGCCAAGTTAAGGACCTTCTAAAGAAGTTTGAAGCAGTGAAACTCTTCCATGTCCCCAGAGTAGAAAATCAAGAGGCAGATGCACTAGCTAAAGAAAGAATACAAGACGTTCCTGTAGGAGCAATCAAGTTAAAACTACCCCTCTTCCAAGGTAGTGATGCTATGCATGATATCATCAGTTTTCTAGATACAGAGAATGTCCAGCAAGACACACCAAAGGCCAATAACAATGGCTGGTAAGGAAGGCTACTAGGTACCGCCTTATAGACAACCACTTGTATTGTAAGGGCAAAGATCAAATTCTCAGGCGGGTGCCAACCTCTAATGAAATCACAGAGGTAATTTCAAGTTGCCATGACGGCGTCTGCGGCGGTCATTTTTCTCTAGATATCACCAGTAGGAAGATTCTACAGGCAGGATACTTTTGGCGTAAAACATTGGTGTAAAACATGTAAGGCTTGTCAAGTGGCCAGTGATCACACGTTAACCTACGAGCCACAAACCCCTATCATTTCATATGGTCCTTTAGAGAAATGGGGAATAGATGCAATCGGTCCTTTACCAAGGGCCCAATCAGGTAAACTGTACATCATAGTGGGTGTAGACTACATGACTTGATGGGGAGAAGCAACGGCCACCACCGCATTACAGCCCAAGAGGTGGCAAAGTTCATTTTTGAGCATATCGTTTGTTGTTTTGGCACTCCTCTTGAGATAATATCAGATAGAGGACCAGGATTCAGAGGTGATTTGGTGGGGGAACTGATGAAGAAGTTAGGAATCACACGTAGGCATTCCACACCATACTACCCACAATGCAATGGTCTGGTAGAGAAGGTAAATGGAATGATTTGCAAAATCATCACAAAACAGGTGAACAACCACACAGGGGACTGGGATAAACATCTCATGGCAGCTCTTTGGGCCTACAGAACAACGTTTCGAACATCACTAGGTTTCACTCCTTTCTATCTAGTTTATGGGAAGGAGGCAATTTTACCCATTGAGGTACAAATAGCCAGCTTACGAGTCTTGGCTAGCCAGACACACCGTCCAATTGTAAATCTCCGAAACCACATCTTGGATCTGGAGAGACTCCAACTGGATAGGGAAGAAGCAATCAATCACTATGCAACACAGGTAGAACGAGGTTGGCTCACTTTCAATCAAGGGCTTAAAGAAAAAGGACTGGAAAAAGGCATGTTGGTACTGCAATACGACAACAGATTTGACACTAGGAAGGATAATAAATTTCAACCCAGATGGGAAGGGCCATTCATCATTAAGAAATGCTATGACAACGGCAGCTATAAGCTGATGGAAGCAGATGGGAGGATTCACAAGACCAAGGTCAATGGGTGGAAACTGAAAAGGTATTTTCTTAGGTTTGACCCACAATTCGTGCTAGACATTCCAGAAGAGGGAGAACCCTCTAACTCTACAGCTGAAGAAGCAGAAGAAGGGCTAGAAGCATGAATGCCTCTAGCCAAAGGGAGAGGGCTAATGATAGCCGACTTTCGAAAATCAAAGAAAAAAAAAGAAAAAACTTATTTTCCACCCCCCCACTCTCATTACCCCCCTCGGCGGAAGCTTTGAAGAAAAACCCCCGGACCCCTCTCTCGTGTTCCCTCGGTGTGAGCTGCATGGAAACCCCCCCCTCCGCTCTCCGCATTCTTACACTTACCCTGTACATTCCCCCCCCCCCCCTGGCCCGCTAATATTCCTTCCCCGACCCCTCCTCCCTCTTCCCCACCCGCTTGCCTCACCCTCCCTCGGTCTCATTCCCCCCCTCTTGGCCCGCTGATATATTCCCTCACTCCCACCCATTGGCTTGTTTCCTCCCCCTCGTTCTCAAGCTCCCATGCAAGACAATGAACCCCCCCCTCTCTCTCTCACCCACACATCTCCCCTACCCCACTCCACACCTCACCCCTCCCTCTCCCTCACTCTCCCTCACTCTCTCTCTCTCTCTCTCTCTCTCTCTCTCCCTCTTATCCAAAGCCTCACCCCTCCCTCTCCCTCATGATCTCTCTCTCTCTCTCAGCTCAGTCCGCGGACCACCTTCCCTCTCCTACTCGGGCGCTCAAGCCACGCATGAGGAATCTTCTCTCTCTCTCCTTCTCACGGACTGCAGCAATAGGACCACTCTCTCTCTCTCTCTCTCTCTCACCACACACACACACACACACACACACACACAATCGCCCCCCCTCCCCTCTCCCCCCTTCAGCGCTATGCGCTCAGCCCGCAGGGCCGCGCTCTCTCCCACCCGGGCGCTCAGTCACCGCAGCAGACACACCACACACACACACACACACACACAATACACACACACACCATACCACAGCACCATACACAAACACACACACACACACACACACACACACACACACACACACACACATACACACCGCACACACACTCACGCTCTCCCAATCTACCCCTCATCCCCCCATCCTCCCTGCGTAATTTAACAGACCGCCGTCCGTCAACCATAAAACAAAACATTAAAAAAAAATACATATATATATATGTTTTATATATATTTAAAGCCCCTTCCCACACACGTTTTTTGCGCACACACATACCTATTCAAAACACACACACCCATCCTCATGCACGAATACACACACACACACACACACACACACACACACGCATATGCGCATCACACGACAAATTCGACGAAGGAAAAAACGATTACGACATCGATGAATAAAGAAGAAGGATCCAAAGCATGCGCCACCAACAACAAAAAGAAAAAATGCGCCGAAGGCATGCCCCGGCCGACTCCGAAAAGAAGTACGCTCGACATCAACGCACTCACAGCACACCATTCGCCAGCAACACGCAACCACGACGCCATCCCAATAATTTATAAGTTATTTTCATCATTATCTTCAGTTTTCACCTGAGCCATTGTAAATTTCCTTTTTTTTGTAAATACTCTCTCTCTAGGTGACGGTCACAAAGGCCCACCTAGAGATTCCCATCTTTTAATAACCTCCCAAAACAAAGCAAGGGTCAACCACACCAAGCCCACCACTTGCTTTGTCTCCCCGATTAAGCTTACCCTAACCACACTGGGATTACCATAATCCAAGCAGCCAACACCTATAAATTGGCACTGAGAGGTCACTATCGGGGGGGGGGGAAATTCATGAGGAGCCAAGCATTTGGTAGTGTGTAGTGGGAAGGATTGACACTACACCATCACGGGGAGGGCGCTTGTGTGTTGGGTTTGCCTTGGGAATTACACCATGCGAAGGGAACCACATCCATCTCTCGACTCCAATGGTCGATGAACACACGTTTTCAGGAGTTTTTTTGGAGCAAAGGATTGCGCATATGTACATACACATGCATGGTGCATCGAATAAAGGATTGCCCAATTTCCATAGCTAGGTGGTTACGTGGGGCCCACATGTGTACAGGTAGGATAGCATGTACATAGTGCATCGATTTTCACTATCACCAGTACCAATATGTTTTTTCTACAATAATGAGGAGTTTATAGCGCGTAAAACTTCTCAAGGAAGCTATCCGCGGGCCGACGACATGAGGTAAGCAGGTGCGTCAGATGGCATCTAGTGGCGTCAGGAGGGCGAACGGGGTCAATATTTGCATGTGGATGAATACGGACACAAAGTGGTGTTTTCTTGTGAGAGTTATGCAGAAACGTCATCATTAGGAACACTTTGTGGGGCCACTTCACGTGGTTGCAAGACGCATTATTGAAAAGAAATGAGTGCCAAGTGTGCGCATGGATGCAGCAGGGTGACAACTATGCACTGCGAGATTAGTTTTTGGCCTGTTCGGGGTCCGTTTGAGGTCATCTAAAAGACCAAGGGTGCCCAACTAATAAAGCTAAGTGTGGGAACTGAAAAAACAGAGAGAAGACCAGAAAAAACGTGGATAAGAGAGGAGGAACAGCCGCAGGTGTGTTTTTGGGGTTTTTAGAGCCTGTTTTGGCCGTAAACTGCTCATCCGAGGTCGGATTTGAGCACTTTGACATTGTAGACTGGGGTTTTGGGCCGTTCCGGAGACGATGGCGCTGTCCATTTTGCCAAATTTCTCACTCTTTTCCTGCTATTTTTCTGTGTATGTTTCTCCTATGAATGAAGCTTCTTCTCCAATTTGTGGTTGTATCTGGCATATTTTACCCATATTGTGTGAGCTGTTTGCCCCATTGGTGTTGGCCCAAGCTCATTTGTATCTAATTATCAGAAATTATCCTCTTTTGAGCTGAGTTTTTTGGGTGTGTGTGTGTGTGTGTAGTGGGCAAGTGGATAGTCTCTCTCCTCTCACTCCAGAAGTGTGTTCCCTGTCTCGGCCAGGTGTGTTGTGTAAGCCGAGTGGTGCCCCATAGAGTGTATGTATATCCTTCCAAGAGTGTGTTTCAGGTCATTATAGAGGCGCTGTGTGTGTTTTCATCCCGCTCACATTCTTTTGGTGCCCCCACGGAGGAGCTTCTTCGAGTATCTTCTGCTTCGAGCTCCAAGCTTCGAGATTCGGGATTACAGGTTGTAGGGTGCAGATTACAGATTACAAGTTACAGGTTACAGGGACAGGTACAGGTACAGGTGATTCACACAGGTACAGGTAGCTGGAGGACAATGATATAGTAGCATTGGTGTCACTTGCAGTTGTTGTGGATATACATCACTTGGCGCCTATTTGAGCGCATTGTCTGCTGGATTGTACGTTACTTGTGGAAACTGCCATGGTACGCCTTTGTGGAGCCATATATGGTTTTATTTGGCAATCTTAGCCATTTCTGAGACTTGGTCTGGAAGATAGTCATTTCTGAGACTTGACTATATGCGATTTGCATTAGCCTTCGTGTGAGGGTCGATAGCGTGAGGTTTTTATTGAGCTGGGGGATTCTCAAATGTGGAGATCCTTTTGGTGATACAGGTAGCTGGAGCACCCTTTTTGTGACCTTGCCATAGGCTATGTACTAGTGAGTCCTACTTGATGCTCGGGTTCTATTGTTGACAGTTTATGCATACATAGACAGTCTATATTTTGGGTTCCTACTGCTCTACTTCTGGGGAAACTCTGTCAAATTTTTTTCAAGTTATGATGGCTGGTTTTTTAGTCTTTTGAGCCATTTATGCGGTTATGCTGCTGAAATTTTGGCAAAATCAGAGGATAAGTCAGGTGTGCCTTCTTGGGAGCTGCATGGTTGGCTTTAATGGATGATCAAAATGGCCCTCAATTCACTCCTTTTCATTTAACTCAGAGAATCCAGATAAATGTTCATGTGTCCAAGAAGATTTTTTTCCAGCAGCGCATAGTCTTTATGTTCGGGCCAAGAATATTACGAGAGATCTTGGAATGTCCTTTGCTTGTTGTAATTCCGATGATCAACTATGAAAACTCATTTGATGTGCATGTGTTTGTCCTTATCTAAAGTTGAGCTCCATTGAAGTTTCTGGGGATTGGGTAGTCAAAAGTTTTGGGTTCTTGCACGTGTGTTCAAAGGGGTTCTCAAAGCATTGAAACTTGGGTAGCCATGGCTTTCTCTTATCCGGAGTTTCATGGAAGAAGTGATGAAGATGTGGAAGAATTTTTGGAAAAGATGGAGGTTGCCTGCATTAGCAACCAGATTCATGACCCTGCGCAGATGTTACGCCTTCTCCAAATTTGTTTGAAGAGTGATGCACGAGTTTGGTCTAAAGCATTTGAAGAGGAGTTGCGTGTGGCTGATCCACCTGTAAGGTTGAGTTGGGACAATCTACGAGATGGATTGGAAGTGGAGTTTGTGAAGATAGAAGACCCTGACAAAGTGTGGCAAGAAGTACATGCTTTAGTGCAAAAGGAAGGTGAGCCAGTAGATGCGTATATACGAAAGTTTTCATTGGCATGGGAGCGGATGTGCAAGGCTTTAGCACCACAGGTACCCCCGCCTGACATGATGAAGAAAGACAGGTTCTTAGCTGGTCTTTGGGAGAATATACGTTGGAGAGTGGAGCTAAAGAAGCCTAGGACATATGAAGATGCACTAGAGGTAGCAAGGAACAAAGAGTGGAAGCTGAGGAAAATGAGCCAGTTAGGGGTGGAGTCTTTGCCCATGAGGTCTGAATTTCAGCCTATGGATTCTTTACAAGGTCGCATGCCAGGGGTTCATCATGAACCAGTGGTTCCTGTTACTACTCAGGTTATGCCAGAAGTGGTCACTACAGCAGTGCAAGATGATGGCCTAAGGCAAGACATGAGGCAAGTGGTAGATTTGATGAAGAATCTCATCCTAAACATGCTAGGTCAAGTGGGAAATAATCGAGGTCGAGGGAGGTTTGCAAATCAGTCAGGAGGTGAAGAAAGACCTAGGAATGGTGCTGGACAAAGTAATGGTAGGTTTTGGAGGTAGACGCCCACATGTTATAATTGTGGATAGTTGGGTCACATCAGTCCGCAATGTGATAAACCACCAAGGATGGGGGGAGACATGTATCCATTGCCAAAACAGGTGCTAACTAGGTCGCATGATTATGGCATCGAAATTAAGGGAGATGAAGGAACCAGTGGACTGACCCAGGAGGAAAAGGGAAAGACAAAAGTGCTAAGTGTAGTCACCTTGGAGAAGGCATCAAAGCTAGAGGATACATTAGTGATGCCTATTGGGAAGAGGACCATAGAGGATAAGGAAGGAAGAAGTGCCTCAGGTCCTAGTAAGAAGAAAGGAAAGAGCCATGAAGGCGAGGATGTCAAGGCCAAGAGGAAAAGGAGAGCTCGTCGAAAGTTTCATGTTTCAGATTTTCCATTAGGGGATGGGCAATTAAGCTATGACTTGAAGGAGGATCTGACGAGCAAGAAGGCAGATGCTACTTTTGGGCAGCTTATAGAGATGGTGCCTAAGCTAAAGCGACAGTGGAAGAGGATGGTTAACCCAATGGAGAAAGAGCCAGAGAGAGGTTCAGTAAAGGTGTTGGGAATGGATGAGCTACCAGACATTTGTCCAATAGTAGATGTGTGGCATAAAAGGAAAAATTTGGGACAAGGTTATGTGGATGGTGGAGCCCAAATATGTGTCATTACCCATGCATGCGTTGAGAAGATGGGTCTTACAGTGACTGGGGTGTCAGGATTCCGGATTAGATTGGCAAACCATCAAAAAGTAAAATGTTTGGGTGTTGTAAAGAGCTTAGAAGTGGAAGCGTATGATGCAAAGGCAGTGGTTGATTTTCATGTGATGCCAGCAGGGTTGGGAGCATATCCTATTATACTGGGTAGACCATGGTTACGTGCAGTGGGAGCTGTTCAAGATTGGCGACATGGTACGATTAGCCTCTATGGAAAGAAAGGTACCAAGAAGCTTTATAATATGGACACAAGGAAACGATTAGAGGAGCTTTATGAAGATGAGGATGAGTCTAGTGATGAAGACTCTTCCACGGTGACAGATGAGGACAGTGATAGCACTACCAGCAGTGATGAGGATGCTGATGTTGCATTTCTTTTGATGGATAAAGAAAGCCAGGAGTGTGGTTTAGTTGCATTTGCGAATGAGGTTGAAGATGAAAGTGAAGGGCCTTATGAAGTGATTGAAGGGCTGATGCAAACCAAGGTTGAGTTGTCAAAGAAGCAAGAATTGATGACACAAATGATCAGTGGAGACCTCTCAGCTATGGAGAAGGATATATATTTGCACATGCTGGCTAGTTTTCCTGATTTGTTCATTACTTCATATGAAGAGATCAGAGGGTTCAAGGGCGAAGAGATGCATATAGAGCTGAAAGAAGGTGCTAAGCCAGTGCGGCAAAGGCTAAGAAGGATGGGTCAAGAGAAAATGGAAGCCTTGCGAGAAGAGGCGGATAAGTTGTTGAAGGCAGTGTTCATAGTCCCTGTGGAGACCACAGAATGGGTGAGTCCAATAGTAGTCAGTCCAAAGAAGGATGGGAAGTGGAGGATTTGTGTAGATTTTAAGCCCTTAAACGCAGCCACTAAGAATAACCCATATCCTCTTCCATTCATCGATCAAATCTTGGATTTAGTGGCAGGTTATGAGAGGTACAGTGTGTGTGATGGTTTTTCAGGCTATTTTCAATTGAAGATTGCTCTTAAAGACCGCAAAAAGACCACTTTTATTACGCCATGGGGATGCTATTGCTACACAGTATTGCCATTTGGGTTGTCAAATGGACCTTCCTTCTATCAAGAGAGAGCAAATTGGGTGTTGGAACCATTCATTGGTAGTTGTGTTAAAGCTTTTATGGATGACTTCTGCGTTTATAGCAGTAGGGCTGAACACCATGAGAAGCTGCAGATGGTATTGGCTCGATATGATGAATGTGGAGGACAACTAAATCCAAAGAAATGTCATCTAGCACAGCCAAGGGTGAAGTTATTGGGCCACATGGTGTCAGAAAATGGCATTGAGGCTGATCCAAACAAGGTTAAGTCTATTATTCTTCTTCCATCACCTACGAGTACGAAGCAATTGGCAACTTTTATACACAAACTAAAGTACATGGCAAGGTTTATTCCATTTTCTTCTCAGATTCTTTATCCATTACAACAAGTGGCAAAGCATGATCCATTGCAATGGGATGACAAGTGTGAAGAAGTGTTTCAAGAGGTGAAAGAGGTGTTAGGGGGTTTGTCAGCCATGCAGGCTCCTGATTGGGAGAAAGTTTTTTATGTAAATCCATCAGTAGGGGATGATGCCATTGGAGCCATGCTATTGCAAAAGGGGAAGGGCAGCCATTATATGAGGCCAGTGTATTGTGCAAGTCGAGTGAAGTTGGTAGCGGAGAGAAAGTTCTCGGAAGTAGAGCTAGTGATGGCCAGTGTAATATTTGCTTGTCGACGATTTCGTCATTACTTGCTACCACGGCCTTTTGTTTTCTTGACGAGTTATGCCTTTTTGCCACAGTTAATTAATGGTACTAACATGTCAAATGTGGTGAAGAAATGGGTAATTGAGCTGCAAGAGTTTGAGTTCTCTTTTCTAGTGGAAGACAGTACAAGGGCTACCCTAGCTGATTTGTTGACCTACAAGGAGAATCCCCTTATTGTTAAGGAAGAGGTGGTGAGAAAGGTAGTTGAAGAAGTGCCACAGATCAGCAATGCACATGTGTTGTTCTTTGATGGTTCGTACAGAAAGAGCCATGATGCAGCTTCAGGGGGTATAGCACTTTATGATCCAGAGGGGAAGCTAGTATGCAAGAGAGGGTTCAAATTGGATGCTCATAGTAACAATGGGGCTGAATATGCTACTCTGGAAGCCGGATTACACATTTGTTTGAAGCATGGGGTTCGAAGGTTGAGCATAAAAGGTGATGCCTTGTTAGTGGTGAAGCAAGTGCTGGGTGTGTGGAAGAGCAAGAACACCTCATTGAAGGAAATGTGCTTCAGAATTAAAGGCCTGTTAAAAAATTTTGAAGCATGGATCATCAGACACATTGAACGTGCTCTAAATGGGGAGGCACATGAAGCAGCTCAAGGCATGATTGGGGAGCTATTTGTGTTGAGGACCAACTTACCTCTTTACCATGGTCGGGAAAGTTTGGCTCAAGAAGAGGAGTTTTTGCTAACAGGAATCATTCCAAAGGAGATTCAGAAGTCTAAGAAGTATGGCTTTGTGCGTAGAGCATACAGGTACAAATTGATTGGTGATGTCTTATACATGAAAGGGGCTGATCTCGTGTTGAGACGTGTACCTTGGCGGGAGGAGCTTTACAGAGTGTTGGAAGAGAATCATGAAGGCGCATGTGGTGGCCATTTTGCTCTAAAGATCACCTTGCATAAGATTTTGCAAGAGGGGTATGTATGGCCTAGTTTGCACAAGGATGTTCACCATTGGTGTAGGTCTTGCAATAGGTGTCAAGCATTTGGGAAGAGAATGTTGAAGCCAGAGCTACGAAAAACCATTATGGCGTTAGATGTGTTTGAAAAGTGGGGGATTGATGCAATAGGCCCATTACCTATCACAAGCAGGGGCAAAAGCTATATCTTGACGGCAGTGGACTATCTCTCTAGATGGGCAGAGGCTATAGTAGTAAAACAGATCACTGCAAAGGATGTGGCAAAATTTGTGTATGATGAAATATGTTGCATGTTTGGGGTGCCATTAGAGCTACTTTCAGATAAGGGGCCATGATTTAGAGCTAAACTGCTAGACTTCTTATGCACAAAGATGAAGATTAGGCACCAGCATACCACTCCTTATTACCCACAGTGTAATGGCTTAAATGAAAGATTCAATGGTGAGTTGGTACAAATTCTTTCTAAAGTGACAGAGCACCAAGGAAAGAATTGGGATTTGGAATTGCCTAGTGCATTATGGGCTTACCGTACTTCGGTGAAGACAGGTACAGGGTTTACTCCATTTCATTTGGTGTATGGAAAGGAAGCACTATTGCCTGTGGAGGTAGAGTTGCCTGTGGTCAACAAGATGTTAGAGAAGTTGCTTCGGCCGCCTAGTGATGCATTCAAAGAGAGGCTCTTGCAGTTACAAGAGGTCCAGTTGGATAGGATGAGCGCATTGGAGCATTATGGGCAGATGCAGGATAAGGCTTTGGCAAAGATAAATGAAAAGGTTAAAAGTAAGGGTATCAAGAAACATGACTTGGTTTTGCGCTACAACAATAAGCTGGACAACACCTTCCAAAAGAAGTTTCAAATTAAGTGGGAAGGCCCTTTCAAGGTAGTGGAGTGTTTTCCAAATGGCACATATCAGCTGGCTAACCTGGATGGTGTTCTACATAAGTCAAGGGTAAATGGATTGCGTCTTAAATTGTATCATGCCAGGTTGATGATGGTCGAGCAGGATGAGCTGTATGTGGATCAAGGAGTGTTGGTGAGGGATGAGGAGACTTGTGATGCGACGAGTCTCATATCTCTTTTTGCTGTTGCTGATCATGAATGATCTAGCAGGCTAGGGGATGAGCAAATTATGTCAGGAGTTTTTTTGGAGCAAGGGATTGTGCATATGTACATACACATGCATGGTGCATCGAATAAAGGATTGCCCAATTTCCATAGCCAGGTGGTTACGTGGGGCCCACATGTGTACAGGTAGGATAGCATGTACATAGTGCATCGATTTTCACTATCACCAGTACCAGTATGTTTTTTCTACAATAATGAGGAGGTTAATAACGCGTAAAACTTCTCGAGGAAGCTATCCGTGGGCCGACGACATGAGGTAAGCAGGTGCGTCAGATGGCATCTAGTGGCGTCAGGAGGGCGAACGGGGTCAATATTTGCACGTGGATGAATACGGACACAAAGTGGTGTTTTCTTGTGAGAGCTATGCAGAAACGTCATCATTAGGAACACTTTTTGGGGCCACTTCACGTGGCTGCAAGACGCATTATTGAAAAGAAATGAGTGCCAAGTGTGCGCATGGATGCATCAGGGTGACAACTATGCGCTGCGAGATCAGTTTTTGGCATGTTCGGGGTCCGTTTGAGGTCATCTAAAAGGCCAAGGGTGCCCAACTAATAAAGCTAAGTGTGGGAACTGAAAAAACAGAGAGAAGACCAGAAAAAACGTGGAGAAGAGAGGAGGAACAGCCGCAGGTGTGTTTTTGGGGTTTTTAGAGCCTGTTTTGGCCGTAAACTGCTCATCCGAGGTCGGATTTGAGCACTTTGACATTGTAGACTGGGGTTTTGGGCCGTTCCGGACGCGATGGCGCTGTCCATTTTTCCAAATTTCTCACTCTTTTCCTACTGTTTTTCTGTGTAAGTCCTATGAATGAAGCTTCTTCTCCAATTTGTGGTTGTATCTGGCATATTTTACCCATATTGTGTGAGTTGTTTGCCCCATTGGTGTTGGCCCAAGATCATTTGTATCTAATTATCAGAAATTATCTTCTTTTGAGCTGAGTTTTTTGGGTGTGTGTGTGTGTGTGTGTGGAGTGGGCAAGTGGATAGTCTCTCTCCTCTCACTCTAGAGGTGTGTTCCCTGTCTCGGCCAGGTGTGTTGTGTAAGCCGAGTGGTGCCCCATAGAGTGTATGTATATCCTTCCAAGAGTGTGTTTCGGGTCGTTATAGAGGCGCTGTGTGTGTTTTCATCCCTCTCACAACGTATGCACGCTCTTGGTAGTAAGTATTCACAATCATTGAGGCGTCTTAGAGAACACACCAAGTAGGTTGCACCACCTCTTCTCCTACCTCTCTACCACCACGGCATGCAAATTTGTAAATATTGCAAAAATAATTCACCCTCACCCCCCCCGAGGGTTTTCATCATTTGCAAATATTCTCTCTCTCTCTTTTCTCTCTCTCTCTCTCTCTCTCTCTCTCTCTCTCTCTCTCTCTCTGTGTGTGTGTGTGTGTGTGAGTTTGCGGTGTTCATATCATCGTGGTTTTACGTCCTAGCCGCTCAAAGCTAGGTGGCGCCCCCTGTTCACTTGACCGTGGCACGCTCAAGGAGCGCCATTCGCCCTCCGTCGTTTTAGAGGCCGTCGGGGTTCAGGGTCCGCTTTGCGTCCATCAGTGGCAGCGATGGTCGTTGTGGGGAATCCACCGCTGATGCCTCGGTACCACCTCGTGTTCAATGAGACTCTTTACCTTGCCCTTCTTTGCTCGTCCCCACACCAGCCACGACGTCTCCATCTATGCCAGGTTTTGCGTAGATATCAACTGTTCCTGGCTACACACCACTACCTATTCCTCTGGCAGTCACCTGGCCCAGTTGACACTCCTTGCTTCGGGGCCCAGATTCTGGTGGAGATACCTGACGTCCGTACCCCCATCAATATGCCACTAGAGACCCTGCCGGGACACCCAATTTCACACGTCACACGGGAGTGGGCTTTCCGTACTCCGTCGACTTCAACAAAGACATCATCTTGGATGATGATGGCAGGAAGGTGATCTTGCACATGCACGGTCTTTGCTCTCAGGTGTTTAGACACTGCATACTAAACACCTGGAGTGAAGTACCAAGTGAATGAAAAGACAGAGTCATCAGCATGTTGCATGTCAAGTTTCGCGTGTTAACAGGATGAGAGCTTCAATGAAGACTTGATCAGGTTACAAATTCGAGAATACTATAACAACAAGCGTTGTGAAGTGCAAAAAGCAATAAATCAAGGGTGGAACAGACCAGATTGGCTGGCCAAATAAGATTGGAAGAATGCAAAGCGAGCAGTGCGCAAGAATCCTGACAAGTGGAAGCAACAAAAGGAGGCAGCCAAAGCACGAGTAGAGGCAGGGAGCTCGCACCACTTGGGGAGGGGCGGGTGGGCATAATTTGAGTCCAACTTTGTAAGTGTTTTTGCATTGCTCTTTAGGTTTGGTAGTTAGGTCTATTTGTACTTTGAAATTCTAACATAATGGATTCTTTGTATGTTTTGAATAGTGGTCGATGACAGGACATGACCCCACACCGTATGACCGCGAGTACGCAGGCAGAAAGGGCTTCAACGCCCAGATAGACATTCTGAGTTCTCACGATGGCATGGTTAGTATTAGGGTTTACTCTTTTCTATTTGTTGTATTGTTTTGTAAATTATATGTTTATACATACAGAATGTTGTCTTATTGTTTTTTTCTGCAGAATCCGACAAATACGCCACTTGGACGCAATGAGACGTCTGATTAGACGCCGTCAGTCTAGCCGTAGATAGATAGCATTAGTTTCCTTTTATCATAGCATGTATAATGAGATGACGTGTATACATCTTTTTGTAACTATTGGAAAACCATGTATATTTTCTCAATAATGACAATGGTATTGTAACTATTACATTTGCAAAGCTTAACAATCAAATGATTTTTCCTATGATGTGTACAATTGTCATTGATTTACTTTCATGAATGTACTTCTGTCAGTTTTGTATCTTTATTCTGCAAACAATCCTATGGATGATGGAATTAATGGTTATATTGTCTTGTGGGTGACTACTTTGGGTCTATACCTTGCACTTTCTTTCAAAGGTGAATCTGGGCTTATCTTGGATTCATTTAGGTTTACTCTATTATTGAAACATTCAATATGGTTGATGGGTGGTAGGGCATTCAATGCCTTGTCACCCAAATTTTTTTACTCTCGAGCGTCGCTATAAGCGTCACTATATAAGGCTCTCCAACGTCGCTATGAGCATCGCTATAGGTAGCTTGTATCTCTCTCTAAAAGCGTTTCTATTTAGAGACAAGTATAGCAACGCATATAGAAACAATTATAGCGATGTTCCCATAGCGACGTTGTTAGCGACAATTTTAGCGACGCCGGGGAGTATAAAAACGTCAACAAGTACACACAACCTCTTGTAGTGCAATGAAGGAGAAACCTCAAACTCCATAGAGACGTTGTTAGAGACACTAGGGAGTATAAAAACCCAATGTATTTTCATTGCTAAAAACGTCAACAAGTGCACACAACCTCTTGTAGTGCAATGAAGGAGAAACCTCAAACTCTCAAGTAGTGTCTGACACAAAGGTGCCACCACAGAAGGATGTTGAAGTTGCAAGGAAAGAGCAAGCTAAGGAGATTTCAAATACCAAGGAGGACATTGTGAAGTCCTTCCAAGCCAAGAATAGAAACGTAAAGGATGTTGAAGTTGCAGGGAAAGTGCAAGCTAAGGAGATTTCAACTACCAAGGAGGACACAATGAAGTCCTTCCAAGACAAGAATAGAAACGGAAAGGCCACCCAAAGGTACCACTTCTTGTCCACGGCCCATCCAAAAGCTTTATCTCTAGTGGTAGAAAAGATTGTGTTGGCACCCTCATTGAGTAAGAAAGAAGATGATTGGCAGCAGATATCCAACACATCTTACATCTTATAAATGGTTGAAATCCCACTCTAGAGTGGTTAGGCTACTGAGAGCGGCCCCACCAGGTCCTTTCAAAGACTCTATTCTCTATGACAACTTGTTCAAGGTGTACAAGATGTCAACCTTGTTGATCTTATGGCAACTAATTTGTCAAGCTTATAGATTGGGAATACCTTGATGGAGGAGGACCAGAAGAAAGACAACATTGAGGAAGAATTCCAGAGGTGGAGGAATGTGTATCCTTATCTCAATGATGGAAGATAATTTTTTTCAATCTTGGAACGTAAAAGGGTTGAAAACCCAAAAAAAAGTGCACCTTTTGGGTGGAAGTTAAGAGGGCTAGGGAAGCTATTTGTTGGGCTATTCACTTGGGGGGTTGACTTAATAATTATGTGATTATCACTTGAGAGCAACAAAAGGGGTTATTAAATTTCTTTTTTTCACATTTTCACATACAAAAGGGTACCACATAATGAAATTGGAAAAAAAATTACATATTGAATAAGAAAAGGGTGTATTTTATTTGTCGAAATTCACAAATAAAGAGTTCTAAAAGTAGTCCTTGAATGCACATGATCTACAAAATGTAAACATAGTGACCCCCCCCCCCCCCCCCCCCCCCCCCCCCCCCCCCCCCCCCCCCCCCCCCCCCCCCCCCGAGGCTATTCAAGAACATCATCTGGATACTAGAAGAAAAAGAAAGCAAGATCTAGGGAAGAAGCTGTTGTTCTATAGAGAGGGAGTAGATGGGTATAGTGGCATCCTCTCTATTTGAAGGGACCTAGAGCTAGAAGTGATCATGAATCATCTCTCTAGGAGAGTCCTAGGAGTGAGAGTCAAATGGGTGGATCATCCTCTCACAATAATCGACATATATTCCCCTTGCAATGTGAAGGATAGAGCAAGCTATGTATGCACCTCGTGGATACCCAAATTGAAGGGAAGTGGCTCGTATCCAAATTGAAGGGAAGTGGCTCCTACTAGGGGAATTCACTATGGTGATGTCTAGACCAGCCTATAGATGACACTAAGGCCACCTTTGGCACTTTGAGTCCTACACTTTGCACACTTTGACCATCCATCTTTCACGGGCACCATAGCAGAGAACTTTGGTCCTAAAAACCATATAAAGCATACATATTTTCTGCCCTTGAAGACATGCCTTCAAGAGCACACATTCACACATAACATTGCATGGTACTTCTCATAGATTCAATTAACTTTAGCTGCACCATCATTGCTGAACCCCCTTATTGAACATACATGCTCAACCAAAACACGACTATGGGAACTTGGAAGGCTGCAAAACTAGCAAACATTGTTAGCTTCACAAAAAACACTATTGTATGTACATAGCATTAGCTGTGTTGTAGAAGAATCCTGCTTAGGACGGTTACCCAACCCCTTTTATCAACACTTGATGTACCGCATGCACTAACTCTCTTTCAAAATATAGCTTGAGATGTACACCATTCAAGGCTTGTATTTGAGAAACCGACCATTCATCCTCATCAGCTAATAGGTACCATTAGGAAAGACATAGTGGACCTTTTAAAGGCTTGTTCACTTCTTTTGGAAAGTGAATCAAGACAACTCACATACCTCATCACCAAATCCCCTTTCTCTATCTGCTTCTTCGACAAGTGCTGGTTGAGCTTTTCCACCTTTTTCTCCCACTTCTTCACATAGAAACATGTTCTTGCTTCTCTATCCATCTTCAAAGATTCAAAACTTGTGATTCTATCCTACAAGACATCTTGGTGAGTTTTATCAATCCGCCGCCTACCTTTCAATGCACCTAATTGAATGTGCACAGACAACACTACCTCTTTTCCATAAACCAACTCATAAGGGGTAAAGTTGGTAGCATCTTTGTAAGAAGTCATGTATGCCCACAAACAACTGTCAAGATTATCTTCCCACTCTTCAATTTTCTTGTACATATACTTGGTGAGCATTTTGACTATTTGCCCATTTGCACTCTTGACCAAACCATTTCTCTGTGGATGATAGGGAGAGGAGAACCTGTGCTAAATACCCAACTTCTCCACTAATGCACTCACTAGCTTACTTTAGAACCCTTGACACGGATAAAAAATAATCACCCAAGGAACTCCAAACCGGAAACATATACAATCAAAAACAAATTAAGCAATTGTGTGAGCCTTTACCTCCTTTATCACTCTAGCTTCTACCCATCTAGTAAGATAATCAATAGCCACCACTATGTATTTATTTCCACTTTCCAACTTGGGTAGTGGGCCAATAACACTTAACCCCCACTTCTCAAATGCATCTTGAGCTATGATAGCCCCATTGTGGCTCAACTACCAGTATGTAATCAAAAACAAATTAAGCAACTGTGTGAGTGTTTACCTCTTTTACCGCTCTAGCTTCTACCCATCTAGTAAGATAATCAATAGCCACCACTATGGATTTCTTTCCACTTTCCAACTTGGGTAGTGGGCCAATAACATTTAAAGCCCACTTCTCAAATGCATCTTGAGCTATGATAGCCCCATTGTGGCTCAACTACCAGTCGTCTTTCACCCATGGTTTAGGCACGCCTTGCACTAATAGTGCATGTCTCATACAATGTGTTAGAAGCAGGACACACCCTAAGGAAAATGACAGCTCGGAGGATTATTATGTTTTGTAATTATTCATTTATTGAGAAAACCCGACATTTCACCTTTGTAAATATTCGGTCTTAGAGAAGTTTTCAGATTGTATCCCAGTTTTGACACTTAGATTGAGTAGATGGTTAAAATGGTAGATTAGGGTTTGAGAATTGTAAGGTATTTATACCACTTTTTGACCTTAATGAAAAACCTTTTGTCATTTTAAAAAAATGGAAGTCTGTGAGTGAGAGTACTGTGTACGAGAGAGAGTGAGATCTTCATCTTGATGCTACGTGCATCAAGAATCGAGTGCGGAGAAGTGCAGCTTGTTTCCCCTGACGAGAGCTACGTGCCAATACCTACATTGTGCATGTACGGTTCGGTTTTGTGAGCTCCATCTACAAGCTTCATCTGGTGATTCGATGATCATACGTTGTCCGATTTTGCATTGCAGCATATCCACACATCTGCATTGTGTAGAGCTAGACATTAGGCACTTTACATTTTGGAAATGACGACCTCCAAGTTTCGGCCAGACATCCTACGTGATTTTGCACTAGGTGTTTTGGGTTGGGATTTTGGTTCATAGACCTTAGGGAGAGCGACCTATTGGTGTTAGTAGGGTCTCCTTCAAGTTATGTGGTGTTTCAAGATTGTTTGATAGGTATTCGGCTCTAGAAAGCGTTGGAGGAAGTTTCCTCTTATGCACTCCTGAAGACTGTAGCTTAGACATTGGGTAGAGACCTCTGTAGGCATTAGTTAGGAGTCAGCCGAGTGTAGGTTGACACCCTATGCTTGCTTCCATGTGCCTGCGGGTAGAGATTCTTGCTTAGCTGGCAAATCTTGTTAGGTGAGTTCTCGTTGTGGTAACGTCCGTCGCGGCGTATCCATCCAAAATTGGCGCCGCTGCCGGGGACGAAAACCTTAGGTAGGTGACCGAAACTAGTCCTTGAGGATAGGGATTCTTTTGCTTGCCAAGAGTTTCGTTTTACATTTAGATAGGATCAGAGGGTGGAGGACACTCTAGGTCTTAGAGGGAGTCTAAGGAGCGTGTGTCTGGCCTAGATCCTTCGACTTAGTAGACTTAGGTATTTTTTAGTTAAGTTGTAGTGTAGAGAGTAGGAGTTTAAGTGGTAGAAGCGGTGAGAGGAGAGTTTGAGAGTCCGGAGAGGCCAGGAAGCAACCAAAACATCATTATCACCATTTCACATGAGGAGTAGGAGTAGAGTAAGTAGAGCATCATGATTCAGGATCTAGAGCACTTCATGCATGTATACTTGCTTGTTAGATTCATCACAAAGTTGTAAAAGACGCAAAAGTGTGTTTGAAAGCTGAAGTGAAGTCTAAAAGTTGCTGTGAGTGTTTCTGATAGAGCTGCAGAGCATCAGGAGAATTTCTGTCAGGAAAAAAATTAATTTTAAGCCAGGAGACATCCTACGCGTAGGATGTCTACAGGCTAATCTGGTGGGAATTTTGGAATTTTAAGTTGACGAGTGTGTTCAAAAGGTAGGTTTTACCCTATTTTCACCTGGAAAGTGGAAATTTGACTATATCTTGACAGGATAAGGCCAGATAGACTGAAATTGCCAGACATCCTACCCAAATTGTGCCAAGGCATTATTTTAAGACCAAAACCATAGGATGGCTGCATGAGCATGATCTGCATGATATTGAGTGATTGAGAGAGGTTTCATCTCATTTGGGTGAGAAAATTGGGTTCTAAGCAGACTTTAGCACTTTTGACTGAAAAAGGCTAGAACAGCTAAAATTGGGGACTTTTGAAATCCAAACCAAAATCTAAGCATACCACTGGGTTGCTGACATCAAGGAGAAGTTGTGGGTCAAGTATGGGATCAAACAAGCCAAAAGGACATCCTACACGTAGGATGTGTTTTGGGTGATCTGGCACTCCAACCCTAAATTTGAGCATACCAAAATGATCAGAACCTTAACGAGAGTCTGTGCTTTGCATTTGAAGCTATTTTGAACAAAAAGACATCCTACGCGTAGAATGTCTAAAGCAAGAAATTGAAGCCAGATACTAACTGTAGGCATAGCAGGGTATTGTATAGCCTGAGGCAAGCCTCCTAGTCAATTTTGGTCCGAATTGGAGTTGATTAGACTGATCAAGACCAACATCAGGCTGTCGGAACAGATTTCTGATCCATTGACCAGCTTATAGGTGTCCAAATCAAAAAGTAAAAACAGTTGTGGACTCAGCACATCAAGGGGAATCCATAGTGTAAAAAAAATCCAGGCAAAACAAAGCAAGAGACATCCTACGCATAGAATGTCTACTAGGGCTTAGTGAAGAGAAAATTTGACTAAGCTTATACAGTGAGGTTCCATTTGGCTTAAGAATTCCAAAACTTCTTTCAGAAGTGAATTTGGACCTTGTTTGACCTTTTGAAGGAGCAAAGACAGCAAAGACTTTTCATGAAAATTGACCGACATCTAGGGAAAGTAAAGTTCTAGATTAGCAGACCTAATCTAAAACATCAGCAGTGTATAAAATACAGTAGTGGTTGAGTGTTTGCGGGTCCCCGCGACGGACGTCCATAGCATAGCTCTCAAGCATCAACATATTTATCAATACAAGGGAAGCGACCAGGATGAGGCATGGAAACTCACTAGGGTGTCACTCCTAATGAAGTAAACTCGATGAGATGCATCTAGTCACTCTACAAGCAAATCAAACGCACTATCGCCAAGTAATCTGACTATGTCCTTCTACACAGCTCTACAGTCGTCACGCCCGTTTACCATGCAAATCTATTCGGAATCGCACGAAACTTGAAGGGAAGCTACAGGGGACTATCAAGATCGTATCCTATCACTGTCATAGCATTCTTAAAAGGTACAAAGATCGCAATCGTTTATCCCAAAGTCAGCAAAAACAACGAATAGGTGATCCTAATGGGTCGTTTTAGGGTCTCTAAAGCCTCTCCTAGGGTCAAAACAACATAAAATACGCATATAGACACTCAAAACAGCGATTTAAGGTCTCAAACTCGTAGTTAAAAACCTACACGGAATCTTGAATGATTACACTTAAATGGAAGAGCAAGGTAAGAGGAACACAGTGCAATAAACGAATCTAAATTTGGATTACCGTAGCCACACTGGTGAAGATTACAAGTTGGAGCAAGAAGGAGCTCTCAAACATACGCTGTCTTCTTAGTTTCCCATAAAAAAGATAATGTTCAAACTTACAAAAAATGACCTTTATAGTTTAGGTCTTTACAAATGGCTTGTCCGGACAAAAGCTCCTAAACTTCTAACTGGCTCTCTAATATACAATTGCTCCCAGAAGAATAATCATAAATCCTTTGACAAGTTCTCAGCTTAGAGATGCTCCCTTACAAAATAATTTTACAAAGGTTTCTCATAAAAATATGACCCTTCTCTGGAAACGGCAGCTTGTTGCTTCGTCTGCCAAACGCTCCCCCCTTCCTTATCCTTGCACGCCATTGTGCATGTTCAGTGCTTTGGCCGTTGATGTGTCTCCAATGGAGCAAGTGTTGTTGAAAAGCTTCTTGTTTGAAGGACAGCTTCCAGGGCTTCTTGATGCTATCTAAAAGGATTTTCACTTAATGTGTGTTGGTATGCTATGTACCGTGCCTTGAGGTCCTTCACCATAGGATGGAAAATCCTTGAGTCGATTTTGAAGAATCCTATGACGAAGGCCTCTTCGAATGTCTGCAAGTAGTGTGAAGGCAGGTACATTAGCCTGGAGTACATTGTCATCAAAATGTGTCGTGGCGATGAATCCTTGAGATTCTAGCGGATCCCTCTGTGCCCTTCCAAGAACAGATTCCACAGATGATCATGGCCTTCAGTGTCTTTAAACACCTGGATGCAGGTGATGATCATCGGGCTATCTTTACTAGCATTTGACAAGCCACGTCGGGGACATCACGTAGCAAGGTGACTGTCGAATTCAATGTGTTGACCATGTAGACTACTGAAGGAGGTTGCTGCGCCGTCAAGACGGGTAGTTCAACTTTTTCTTCCTTGAGCCTTTCCATGTGGCAAAATCCCTCCACGTGCGTCTTCTAGGGACTGGGCAGAAAGTAGAATCTATTTGTATATGCCGAGGAGTGTTGTGGTAGTTCGTTAGATCATGTGGCCGTTTGTCCAACCACTTCTGCCTCCACTTTGGGTGGTCGTCGACAAGCACCTGGGCTTCTTCCGCTGTAAGTGCAATGCCTTCATAACCCCCATCTTTGTTTCGTGGCAGGGATGGCCGCATCTTTTCCTTCCACAGAATTGCTTCATGGCATAACCGAGGAAATGGTAGGTACTCATGGCCAAACCCTTCCACTTGCTCTTCTGGCTGTAAGTAGGCTAGGGCCGCTGACTCCATTATCTTCTTTTCATAGAGCATGTAATCCTTTGTTGGTCCCTCTAGCATGTCCTTAATTCTCTCAGTGAGCTCATCTCTAATATCCAGATCTGGCTCTCCAAATTCGTGCTCTTGTTCCCCTTGGTGTGATGTTTTAGGCAAATCAGACACTTGTTGTTTGGGCAGCAATTGCGGTTGACTCTGGGCTTTGTCTGCTCTGATTTGTTGTTGAAAAATCAGATCTTACTTTTCCTTCAGCAGTGTGTCACCGATCTGCTTCTGAGTCCCTAATTCGGCACTTGCTTGTGCTAGTTACTGCTCCAGTTCTTTTATCTTTTGCTCATTTACCGCCGTCTGGGCCATCATTCCTGATAAGAGCAGTTGTCTTTGAAGCTTTTCTTGCTCTAGCTCCGATTTCAGTGCCGCTATGGTGTTCACTGCTGTGGCATTGTCCGATGTGGAGACCAATGCTCTAGCAGGTTCCTGGTTTGCCATCAAGATTGTTAGAGTGCTTTTGACAGTGTTGTACAAACTGTTAACTCTCTGAAACCTTGTGCTCTCGTAAGCAAGATACTCCGTTGCTTTATGTACTATTGTCGTCAATATTTGGAATTATTTTTCTTTGGTGGTCAAATTTGTCCTAACGTCCACCAAATCTCCAATCAGAGACTGAGCCTGCTGTCGCTCAAGGTCTCTTTTCTCCGTTGTGAGTTCTAGTTGCACCCTCAGGCTCTCTAACTCCTCTTGCCCAGATGCTTGCTTTTGTTGGGCCTCCTGTACCTGCTTTTCCTTTTCACTCAGCACCACATGCTAGCACTGGAAGTGTCTTTCTAATTCCTTTAAAGTTTGTCTGTAATCAAAACCAGCAACAGCCTAGCAGGCTTCGTGGTATCCAATTGCTTCCAGAGGATGTATAAACTCCTTTTGCGAGGTTGAAGGAGGAGGAGGAGGTGGAGGTTTTTTGTTTGATGGAGAAGGAGGAGGAGGAGGAGATTTCGGCGAGGGAGGAGGTGGTGATTTAGGCAAGGGAGGAGGTGATGATTTAGGTGAGGGAGGAGGAGAGCTTGCTTCTTCTCGTACACGCCTTTTTTTGGAAGCATCTTCCCCTCGTTGCGAAGCAGATGCTTCCGCTTTTCTTTTCTTTAAAATCTTGATGATTCTTTGGTGGGTTAGATCCGCCGCCTGTCACGCTTCCACATTCCTTTCTCTTTGAGTCTCCTTTAGCTGCTCTGCTTGGTTTGTATCATCAGCTGCATCTTTTTCCTTCGTTCCTTCAGTGGACTGCGAAGAAATGTCCACTTCTGCAGCCTTCTATTCTGCTTCTAACCTTTTCTTTTCATCCCGTATGCGAGCTTCATTTTCTATTCTTTCTTGTCTTTCCTTCTTGAATCTTCTTTTTTGTGTTTGTTGTGTTGCAGCAGCTCTTGCATGTCTGTCAGCCCGTAACTTGGTCCTTCTTTCCTCGAATCTTTGTTGGGCTTCTACATATGCTTTTTGAAGGTCAGACTGCGGTACTGCACTTCTTTCCCTCCTTTTTCTCTCGAGCAGCTTTATGGAGTCTTCCTCCTCTCTTTCTTCAAACTCCGATGGCCCTTTGTATTTCGACCCTTGAGAGTTTCCTTCCTCATCAGTCTCCGTCTTTTCTTCATCACTCGAGCTTTTGTTGGATGCCTTTGCTGAGCGCGATGATGTCGCGCCAGGGGTCGTCCTTACTGAATGAGCAACCAGCTTTGCTTTCTGAATCAGGGCCGTTTGAGAACCGGCAACTGGTAGATCTTCAATCATTCCCAAAGCTTGGTATGCTATTCTTGTTAGCATTGGCCCTGCATTCATGTAGCTTTTGTTTTTTGCCGAGCTTTTCAAATTTGCTTCAACCAAGTTTTCCAAAATGTAAGAACCATAGTCGCAGTGAATGGCTCTATTTTCGGTTGTTGCTAGGGCCATGACCATGGAAATGTGTAGGATTTTCTTGGTGTAGCGAGGAGGATTTTGTACTCTGAAATGCTGAGAGATCAATCTCATCGGTAATTTCAGCTCTCCGTATATCATGTCACTGTATTTGTATTTGTTTCCTTTTGCTTTGACGAATGCCTTCTCGTTATCCAATGACTTTGTCTTTGCCAACAAGTCGTGTTGGCCTGGAAGGAAATGCAAAGCTTCGTTGATGATTTCTTTCGTGATCTTTACTTTCACCTTTGATCCATCCTTGTCCGTGAGCATTGCCTGCCCATCATATTCTATCGAGCTCATGATCTCGTGGGCCCTCATGTAATCTGTTCCCCATGGCTGTAATCTGAAAAACTGCTCCAAATGCACAGCTCGCACTGCCTCTATTACCTCCGACCTTCGGTGGAGATTCCATATTTCCCGTGGTATGATAGCTATCTTTACCATGTCACCATCAACATCCTTAAACTTCGAGATGAAAATGTGAGCAGGGATCTGAGCTAGTATTTCATCCGAGATGTGATCCTTTTCATTTGTAGCGAGCTCATCCACTTCATATGGTGCTGTTGTCCACTACCTTTCTTTCTTTTGGCGAGGCATTCTGTGTCAGTAGAATCACAAGCTCTCAGGATTTTCCTTTCGCCATCAGTCGCATTTAGACTTTTAGTAAAAAACAGTTCAAAAGTTAAAATTGATCATAACTTGAACAAATTTCATCCATTCTTGTCCATATTTCACTAGTGGGACTAGAAAGACTAGAGCTATGACTGATTAAAATCTGAGCCAATTCTGGGCTTGAGGTACACCGATCGCGATCGTAGTACAGAGGCCAAAACTAGATTTGATCACATGAGTGGTTTGTTGATAGTTGGAGGGTCATTTTGGTCCACTCTGTGTTTCATTTGAACCAAATTTGAGTTTATAGGTCCCAGTTTTGGGTTACAAGGGAGTTTTGGACTAGACTTTGACTTTTCATAAGTTTTTGATGTCCAAATGGCTTGAAACTTGGTGGGTGGCTTGAACAAGATGTATACAAGGGCTCTGTTAGGTTTTGGTCAAAATATGATGTTGAGGTACACCGATCACGATCGTAGTACCTGAGTTTTTTTGGGTGAAAACTGGATGGTCATGGATCCCTATGCCTGCCTAGCCAATTGATGATTTATTTCCAAGTTTGGACTTCAAATGAACAAATTAGAGCAATTTTTCACTCTTTAACCTTATTTTACTAAGTCTAACCATATTGGGTTTTCCTGATGAAATTTGGTTGAAGCCTGGAGTTAGTTGAAGTTAGTTTTAGAGCTTTCACTGCTTCCATGATGTGCTGCTACCATCAGCCTACTCCACTGTCTGATTTTGACTTGATCAGGCACTTTATACCCCGTCTTGGGAGATTTTCCAGACCTGCATTTTTCACGCATTATTTGGATACAAATGTGATATTTGAGCATCCCTGTTTGCGGGTCGCCGCGACGGACGTCCATAGCATAGCTCTCAAGCATCAACATATTTATCAATACAGGGGAAGCGACTCGGATGAGGCATGGAAACTCACTAGGGTGTCAGTCCTAATGAAGTGAGCTCAAAGAGATGCAACTACTAACTCTACAAGTAAATCAAACACATTACTGCCAAGTAATCTGCCTATGTCCTCCTACACCGTTCTTCAGTCATCACGCCCGTTTACCATGCAAATCATATCGGAATCGCACGAAACTTGAAGGGAAGCTACAGGGGATTATCAGGAACATGTCCTATCACTGTCACAACATTCTGAAGAGGTACAACAATTGCGATCGTTCGTCCCAACTTCAGAAAAAACAGCGAACAGGTGATCCTAATGGGTCGTTTAGGGTCCCTAAAGCCCCTCCTAGGGTCAGAACAACATAAAACACGCATATAGACACTCAAAACAGCGATTTAAGGCCTCAAACTCGTAGTTGAAAACCTACACCGAATCTTGAATGAAAGAGCAAGATGAGAGGAACACAATGCAATAATCAAACCTGAATTTGGATTACTGTAGCCGCAATGGCGAAGATTACAAGTTTGAACAAGAAGGATCTCTCAAACGTACGTTGTCTTCTTAGTTCTCCATCCAAAAGATTATCCTCAAACTTACAAAAAATGACCTTTATAGATTAGGTCTTTACAAAATGGCTTGTCCGGCCATAAGCTCCCAAACTTCTAACTGGCTCTCTAATATACAATTTCTCCCATAAGAATAATCATACATCCTTTGACAAATTCCCGGCTTAGAGATGCTTCTTTATAAAATAATTTTACAATGGTTTCTCAGAAAAATATGATCCTTTTGGAAACGGCCGCTTGTTGCTTCGTCCGCCAAACACTCCCCCCTTCCTTATCCTTGCACGTCCTCGTGCATGTTCAGTGCTTTGGCTGTTGATGTGGCTCTAATGAAGCAAGTGTCGCTGAAAAACATCTTGTTTGTAGGACGGCTTCGAGGGCTTCTTGATGTTGTCTGAATGGATTTTCAGATAAGGTGTGTTGGTATGCTACGTACCTTGCCTTGAGGTCCTTCGCCATAGGATGGAAAATCCTTGAATCCATTTCGAAGAATCCTATGATGAAGGCCTCTTCAAATGTTTGCAAGTAGTGTGATGGTAGGTACATTAGCCTGGAGTACATGGCCATCAACATGTGTCGTAGCGGGGAATCCTGTAGATTCCAGCAGATGCCTCTGCATCCTTCCAAGAACGGATTCCATGGATGATCGTCGCCTTCAGTGTCTTTAAACACCTGGATGCAGGTGACGATCATCCGGGCTATCTTTAGTAACATTTGGCACGCCAAGTCGGGGACATCCCGCAACAATGTGACTGTCGAATTCAGTGTGTTGACCATGTAGGCCACTGTAGGGGGTTGCTGTGCTGTCAAAACCGGGTAATTTAGCTTTTGCGGCCTTGACCCCTTCCATGTGGCGAAGTCTTTCCAAGTGTGTCTTCGAAGGACTTGGCAGAATGTAGGATCTATTTGTATATGTTGAGGAGCGTTGTGGTAATTTGTTAGATCCTGTGGCCTTTTGTCCAACCACTTCTGCCTCCACTTGGGGTGGTCATCAACAAGCATCTGAGCTTCTTCCGTTGTTAGTGCAATGCCTTCGTAACCCCCATCTTTGTTTCGTGGCAAGGCTGGCCGCATCTTTTCTTTCCACAAAATCACTTCATGGCATAGCAAGGGAAACGGGGGGGGGGGGGGGGATCCATATCCCGAGCGAGAAAAACCGAGCATGACTTTTTTCGAGCGAATCTTTTCAAAAACTTGATATAAAATGCGTACTTGCTTAAGCCATGACTAACAAAATGCAACAAGTACTATAAGCATCACAAAAAAAATGGCCATCACAAGTTGGTACAAAACATTAATTTAGATAATGTTGAATAAGGCAGATTGTCGATGGACTGCTATTCTACTTTAGCTTCTCTTGGTCCCTAACTAACTCTACTTTTGTTACAGAAGCTTGATGCACAAAATCATGAGCTACAAAGTCTAGCCCGAGGACACAAAAGAACACAAAGTACATGTATAATTTGCATGGGATATACGTGAGGTGTTAGTTGTATTTTTTCTTGAAGTCCTCACAAGTACATCGAGAAAAGTCTGCAATGATCATGGAATAAGTCACCCCCTTTTGACAACTTGAACAACGTTGCTAACATGGAACACATGTGACACGTTTGGAACCAATAACATTTCCCTTAGTAGCTTTTCTTGCATGATTGTTCCCAACACAATCTTGTCATGGAAGTTCTTGGTTAGATTTGACCTCCTCCTCACCTATTTTCCATCCCTAAATTTAGCATGAAAAGAACTAGGCCGAGTTCCACTTTGCATTGAAGGATGGCTGCCTGCAGGTGCTGTAACATCGGTGCCTTGCATCACAAATCCACTTCTTTGCAACATCCCAACTTCCCATGGACAAGTTCCTTCATCCACAATTCAAGTCCCGAGGGCAGACCCAGGAGTCCCAACAAATATTTCATCAATATGCCAATCATGATTGTTGCTAGTGTTGCAAAACCACACAAATTCCTCTACAACCCTGCTTGGTTTTGTGCCTACGGTTAGATATTTCCACCTTCCGCAAAAGCAAGGTGCTACAATGGCATTTTTCACATTACTTGAATTCTCATTTATAAGTCTGGCACAACGTGCTTTCTCACCAAGGAAAACAGTCATTTTCTGCAAGTCCCAGACTTTGTCAAATTGTCCAAACTATTCTAGGTAGCTTTTTCTCTGGGCACATATTTGATGCTGCAAAATTAGCTAGCTTGTTATCCGCTATGCCATTAACTGGGATGGTAACAATAAATAGCTTTCTTACATGGGGATCAAAAACTTGAGAACGGGCCTCATCCGCCATTGGTGTGCCAATAATCGATGATTCTGACACAATCTTATCCACATTAATTTGTTTGGCTATTGTTATCACTAATTGTAGGATCAAAGGTGGCTCTATGCAACAAGACATCAAATATAGCTTGGTCGACAGTTTTTCTTTCCTTCAATAACGGGGTGTTTATGGAAACCTAAATGTATAGCACGTCTATTGACACATGTCGTTTTAGAAGGAATGCAATAGTAATTTACTGATGGTAGACAAGTGTCAATGTACAACACATCTATTGACACATGTCTTTTTAGAAGGAATGCAATAGTAATTTACTGTCGGTAGACAAGTGTCAATGTAGACTAGCATTTGATGACAATGTATACAAAAAGGTTTTTGATTTTTTACATCCAATAGGCTCAATTTGGTGCTTCCAAGGTCTAACTATAAACTTCCATCATCAATAATGAATGGATATACCTTAGAGCTAGAAAAAGGTGTAGCTTGATGCTCAATGACTAAAACTTATGAGACAAGTCAAGGTCTAACGAGTAAAACAACTCGTTTTCTTCCTTGCAGTCCCGTTCAAGCCTCACCTGCTCACCACAAGAAATGTTGGTGGCTACAATGAGAAATTGAAGGCTCCTAGTTGGAAATGATCTATCATAGGATGCTCTGATATTGACTGTCAAACATAAACTCCCAAGCCCATGTGGAGGGCTGACGCATTTGACATTGACGTGAGCTTCTTGCAAAGAAAAGAAGACAATATCGTTTAGTACAAGGAAGAAGGTTTTGAAAGAGGATGAGAATCCTTCTTGATAATCGTACAATAGGAATTAAACTTGTGCCGTCCCAAATCGACGAGGCAAGCTTGGCCTAGACCAAAATTTGTTGTAAGTCTTCGGCTGATGGAAAAACGTCAATTCTAGGGTATCTTTGTGTGAGGGATAATTACCAAAATACCCCTCTAATGTGTGGAAATTCCCAAAATACCCCTCAACTTTAAAAAATTCCCAAAATACCCTTGTATCTATTTTGGTCGAGTTGTTCAAGATTTTTTTACTTTCATTCCTTTTTGACAATTAAGATCTGTTTTGAGTGCTTAGCATGTAATTTGTCACAAGTTACCTCGCAAAAAAAGTTGATTATATCTAGAAATAATGAAGGGACTCATCTCCAAAGCCTACACAACCAACTCAAATCCTAATTTTAGCATCTTGTATTGAAAGACAATCATTCTTCTTATGAAGAGCTACTAAATATTTTAATCTCACGACCAGGGGTATTTTGGGAAGTTTTATGACAGAATATTGGGGGTAGTTTGGGAATTTTGAAATTTGAGGGGTATTTTGGTAAATAAGAGGAGCAGCTTCCAACATTGGTGGGTCGGCAGCTTCCAGCATGTGGGTGACAGTGGGTCGACGGCGACGGCGACGTAAAGGCAGCGCCAAGTGGCAGCACACAAAGTGGTACGATCAGCTAAATAGGTTGATCTAATTTCATAGCTGCAGTGAAACATAAAAAAAAACCAAGCCACTTGGCGCTGCCTTCACGTCACTGCCGACCCACCAATGCTCGAATCTACTGCCATTGTTCCATTTGAGATGGGCTCAAAGCAGCAAATCCCTGATCAGCCCGATTTTGGATGAGGCATGCAAGTCGTCAAGTAGCAAGCACTGGATTTACCCTTCGAACCATCGTATGCGCTGCGCTCCTTGTCATCTGCTTTTGCCTTAACTCTTCTCCCTTTGTCCGCCCTTCCACCTCTACCGAGCATGGGACACTGCATGAAATGGTACCGCGTCGGCTCATTCAGTGTCCCATGTTTGGTGGAGGCAAAAGGGCTTCTTGATACTTCGGCTGAAGTGGATAATGAGGGCAGGCCATGTGATGAGTTTTTGGCTAGAGTTCTCTTTGCTACAAGGTATACCACTTATCCTCAACATTTCTCTGGTCGAGGACATAGCACGAAACAATACCGCACCGGCGCGGTACTGTTGCATGTAGAGTCCCACGATTGGTAGAGGAGAAAACGTGGCTTGCTAACGGTTACTTTTGATTAGTCCAGACATGCATTGTTGGCCACTATGATATTCTCAACCATATTGGCGTTGCTTCACTTCACTGCTGACCACCAATGCTGGAATCTTTGTTCCATTTGAGATGGCCTCAATGCGGCAAATCCTTGATCAGCCCGATTCTGGATGCTCCAAACCATCGTATGCGTTGCACTCTTGGTAAGATCATGCTTTCGCCTTCACTGTTCCCTCTTTGTCCTCCCTCCCACCTCTACCAAGCATGGGACACTGCATGAAATGGTACCGCGCCAACGCGGTACCATTTCATGCAGTGTCCCATGCTTGGTGGAGGTGAAAGGGCTGCTTGATACCTCAATTTAAGGGTGGATGATGAGGGCAGAATGTGATGAGTGTTTGGCAAGAGTTCTCTTGCTGTAAGGTAGACCACTTAACATTTCTTTGCTTGAGGACATAGCATGAAACAATACCGTGCGGGCGCGGTACTATTGCATGTAGAGTCCCACAATTGGTAGAAGCGGAAACGAGTCTTGCTAGAGGTTACTTTTGATCAGTCCGTAGGTGCATTGTTGGCCACTGTGATATTGTCAATCATATGAGTAAATCTCTCCATTTTTCTATTTTCCTATAGACAAATGTGCCAAGGTCATATGCATGTCTAGCCATTGTGCCATCCATGACTACCTATCCAAAAGCATGCCACAATGAATTTGTGATCTGTGCATCATTGAAGGAGGTGTTGTTCATGTTAGTCCTTTCTCGTCTCTAGTAGGCCTCGTTTGAGACCTCTACCCATACTCTGTCTGTAGGTATACTGCATCGGCATGATATTGTTTCAAGCACAAAATGAGGCAGACAGTCTCACAATGCATGCGTCCCGCTCCCACATGACATGCTTAAATCCATGGTATCAATTGTTTGATTCTAAGCACTTGATTGAGCTATTTGATTTGTCTAATCTAATGATATATGATATTTTATATACGTTGTCTCTCTTCCTCTTGAGGTGGTTCTAGAAGACATGGTCGGAGTGCATCAACTCCTTTGCCTTTGTGTAGTGACCAAGTTAGTAGAAAGAGCTTCATGACGACAATGACAATCACGATATAGATTTATGGTCGCATGATTTAGCCAAGGAGGCAACAATTGAAACATCAATGGAGATAGTAACCTTTGCAATGAGACCCAAAATCCAACAAAGTGTTGTTGATGAGGATGATAGCACATTACACATGGATATAGGGGAGAATGTTTTGTCTAAAACTAGAGTTTTTAGTTGCTTTAGGTGTCCTCATGTGTCACTTTGCATGCTCATTTCACATGCTAGAGTTCAGGGCTTGAGATTTGATGTCAGTGATCTAAACTCTACACTTTCTAGAGAAGGATATATCGAGGAGAAGGGAGCATTCATTGCATATTTGGCCACATGTCAAAAGGAGGAAACACAAGTGACATTTACACTAATATTTGGTTATACATTAGGAAGAGAATGGGGTCTAGGAGGGCCTCTTTATTTGGCAGTTTAAGGGAGTCAAAGCTCTAGTATTAAGAAATCAATCAAAGGATAGCTTTTGAATTCAAACAAGCAAAACGGCTGGTTTATTTGAATTCAAAATTTTCCCCCGAAATGAAATTTAAAATCTAGCGGGCAAAACCAAGCATGTAACATATCTATGGAAAGAGCTCAACGCGTAGATTACAGATCTACAGTCTACGCTCAAATCAAAGATTGTATGTGAGTTATGGAAGGCCAAAAATCATAAATTTGTCCACCCTCTTTTTGGGAGGGAAAAGTGCATCTTTTGACCACTCTTACACCTCTCTTACACACCCACCATTCTTGCACACATGGCATGCACCTATTCATCAGAATGTTAATCACTTCCATAATCTCATGGAAAATAAAGAGGCCCTCCTAGACCCCATCCTCTTCCTAATGATTCTCTATGAACTTATATTTCTTCTTTTGTATTAAGAGGCCATATGGAGGAATGGGATCCTATATGGAGACGAATCAACCAAGACAATGAAGACGAACTTGGTACAAATCCTGCGTTTGAATACCTTTCTCAAAAGATATTCTTTGTTTTTTGGAAATAATCACATCTCCGAGACTCTTGCAGATGCAAGGAACTCTTTATCTCCATTAGAGGTGTCAATGGAGAGCACAAATAATGATGTGGAGTTACAAGCTCTAAAGAAGACTAACTTCTTTATATCATATGTCATTTGAAAGGCTTCTTTATGGGTGGTGACCACCACTATCAATTTTTTATTATTGTTTATCAATCTCGCTTGTGTAATCATGGGCCTAGATTTGTAGTAGAAATGGATGCATATATCCTCTCGCTAAGCAGTATTGACCACCGTGGAAGCTATAACATTGTCCATGGTGGATAGACATGGAGGAGCAATATCTGTTGGTTTGTGAGAGAGATATACATGTGGTACAAATGAGATCAATCAAGTTGGGTTGTGGGATTTCTCCTATTCTTTGGCATTTCTATCCTCTGTTAGTGCATATTGTACAACCTTGGATAGTGATGAGGCTTTGATTTCATCATTTGTGCTACCTCTTCTTTGTTCCTAGTCTTGAGGGAAAGAGACATAAGGCATAAACATCTACAGATGTGGTGGATGAGGGAGACACATTGGGTGGAAATCCATTCATTGAATTTTGAGCATTCCACCTTATACTCATGGACATTTATGCAAGGGAACATTTTCACACGTGTCATTTTTTGTGTTTCTCTATTGTCATACATTTTGGTTTTACAAGCCTTGTGTATTTATTACCATGATATGGGAGCTCTTAGTAGGTTACTGATAGTTTTGAGTGAAGTTGTGCTCACTTTATTTACACTATTTTTTCTCTATTGATTTTCTTTGATGTGTTAATTTTAGTCTCCTCTTATTTCTAGAAACCCTTGTTTTCCTAAATTGCATGGAATCCCCCCTCCTTCTCTCTCTCTCTCTCTCTCTCTATCTATCTCTATGTGTGTGTGTGTGTGTATGTGTGTGTTACATGTGGGTCTCACTCGGTTTTTCCATTCGCTCAATAAAGTTTGCTCGGTGTATGGTAAGACTCAGGAAACGGGAGGTACTCATGGCCAAATCCTTCCACCTGCTCTTCTGGTTGTAAGTATGCCAGGGCTGCTGACTCCAGTATCTTCTTTTCATAGAGAATGTACTCCTTTGCTGGCCCCTCTGGCATGTCCTGAATGCTCTCATTGAGCTCATCTCTTATATCTAGATCGGGCCCTTCAAATTCATGCTCCTGTTGCACTTGGTGTGATGTTCCAGGCAAATCTGGCACTTGTTGTCCGAGCAGCAGTTGTGGTTGAGTCTGAGCTTTGCCTGCTTTGCTTTGTTGTTGAAAAATCAGATCTTCTTTTTCTTTTAGCAGCGTGTCACCGATCTGCTTCTGAATCTGTAGCTCGGTGCTGGCTTGAGCTAGTTGCTGCTCCATTTCTTTTAGCTTTAGCTCATTTGCCGCCATCTGGGCCACCATCCCTGATACGAGCAGTTGTCTTTGAAGCTTTTCTTGCTCTAGCTCTGCTTTTAGTGCCGCTAGAGTGTTCACTATGGTGGTATCGTCAGATGTGGAGACCAATGTGCCCGCAGGTTCCTGATTTGCCATCAAAGTTGTCAGAGTGCCTTTGACAGTATTGTATGAACTGCTAAGCCTCTAAAATCTTGCGCTCTCATAGGCAAGATGCTCCGTTGCTCTCTGTACTCTTGTCATCACTTTTTGGAACTCCTTTTCTTTGGCTGTCAAGTCTGTCTTGACGTCCACCAAGTCTTTGATGAGAGACTAAGCCTGTTGTCGCTCAAGGTCTCTCTCCTCCGTTATGACTTCTAGTTGCACCCTTAGGCTTTCTAACTCCTGTTGCCCAGATGCTTGCTTTTGTTGGGCCTCTTGTACCTGCCTTTCCTTTTCACTTAGCACCACGTGCTGACATTGGAATTGCCGTTCTAATTCCCTTAGAGTTTGTTTGTAATCAAAACCAGCCACTGCCTGGCAGGATTCGTGGTATCCGATTGCTTCTGTAGGAGGTATAAATTCCTTTTGCGAGGTTGAAGGGGGAGGAGTTGATTGTTTTTTGTTCGATGGAGAAGGGGGAGGAGGAGAAGATTTTGGCAAAGGAGGAGGCGATTTGGGCGAGGGAGGAGGTGATTTAGGCGCGGGAGGAGGTGGGCTTGATTCTTGTCGTACGTGCCTCTTTTTTGAAGTCTCTTCCCCTTGTTGCGAAGCAGATGCTTCCATTTTTCTTTTCTTTAGAATCCTGATGATTTTTTGGCGAGTGATATCTACCACCCTTCGCGCTTCCAAATTCCTTTCTCTTTGGATCTTCTTTAGATGCTCTGCCTGGTTTGTTTCATCAGCCGCGTCTTTCTCCTTCGTTCCTTCAGTGGACTGTGAAGAGATGTCCACTTCCGCAGCCTTTTGCTCTGATTCTAACCTTTGCTTCTCCACGCGTATGCGAGTTGCATTATCTATTCTTTCTTGCCTTTCCCTTTTGAATCTTCTTCTTTGTGTCTGTTGTGTCACAGCCGCTCTAGCCTGTCTGTCAGTCCTTAACTTGGTTCTTCTTTCCTTGAATCTTTTTTGAGCTTCCGCATATGATTTTTGCATGTCCGACTGCGGTACTGCACTTCTCTCCCCTCTTTTTCGCTCGAACGGCTTTGTGGAGTCTTCCTCCTCGCTTTCCTCAAACTCTAATGGCCCTTTGTCTTTAGACTCTTGAGATTTTCCTTCATCATCTGTCTCCGTTTTTTCTTCATCACTCGAGCTTTTGTTGGTGGCCTTTTCTGAGCGCGATGATGTTGCGCCGGGGGTCGTCCTTACAGAATGAGCAACCAGATTCGCTTTCTGGATCAGTGCCGTTTGAGAGCTGGCAGCTGGCAAATCTTCAATCATTTCCAAATCCTGGTATGCTATTCTGGTTAGCATCGGCCCTGCGTTCATGTAGCTTTTGTTTTTTACCGAGCTTTTCAAATTTTCTTCAATCAGGTTTTCCAGAATGTAAGAATCGTAGTCGTAGCGAATGGTTCTATTTTCGGCCGTCGCTAGAGCCATGACTACGGCAATGTGCAGGATTGGCTCGGTGTAGCGAGGAGGCTTTTGTGCTCTGAAATGCTGAAAGATCAATCGCATCGGCAATTCCAGCTCTCCGTATATCATGTCACTGTATTTGTATTTGTTTCCCTTTGCTTTGACAAATGCCTTCTCATTATCCAGTGACTTCGTCTTCGCCAGCAAATCGTGCTGCCCTCGGAGGAAATGCAAAGCTTCGTTGATGATTTCCTTCGTGATCTTTACTTTCACCTTCGATCCATCCTTATCCGTGATCATTGCCTGCCCATCATATTGTATCGAGCTCATGAGCTCATGGGCCTTCATGTAATCTGAAAAATTGCTCCAAGTGTACAGATCGCACTGCCTCTACTACCTCCGGCCTTCGGTGGAGGTTCAATATCTCTCATGGCATGATAGTTGTTTTTACCAAGTCACCATCCGCATCCTTAAACTTTGAGATGAATATGTGGGCAGGGATTTGAGCAAGTATTTCATCCGAGATGTGAGCCTTTTCATTTGTAGCGAGCTCCTCCACTTCATATGGTGCTACTGTCCACTGCCTTTCTTTCTTTCTTTTGGAGAGGCATTCTGTGTCAGGAGAATCACAAGCTGTCAGGATTTTCCCTTCGCAATCAATCGCATTTAGACTTTTAGTAAAAAACAGTTTAAAAGTTAAAATTGATCATAACTTGAACAAATTTCATCCATTCTTGTCCATATTTCACTAGTGGGACTAGAAAGACTAAAGCTATGACTGATTAAAATCTGAGCCAATTCTGGAGCTGAGGTACACCGATGGCGATCGTAGTACAGAGGTCAAAATTACATTTGATCACATGAGTGGGTTGCTGATAGTTTGAGGGTCATTTTGGTCCACTCTGTGTGTCGTTTGAACCACTTTTGAGTTCACAGGTCCCATTTCTGGGTTACAAGGGAGTTTTGGACTAAACTCTGACTTTTCATGAGTTTTTGATGTCCAAATGGCTTGAAACTTGGTTGGTGACTTGAACAAGATGTATACAAGGGATCTGATAGGTTTTGGTCAAAATCTGATGCTGAGGTACACCGATCGCGATCGGTGTTCTGGGCCTTTTTTCGGTGAAAACTAGATGGTCATGAACCCCTTTACCTGCCTAGACCACTGATGATTTATTTCCAAGTTTGGACTTAAAATGAACAAATTAGAGCAATTCTTCACTGTTTAACCATATTTTACTAAGTCTAACCATATCGGGTTTTCCTAATGAACTTTGGTTGGATCCTCGAGTTAGTTGAAGTTAGTTTTAGAGCTCCCAGTGCTTCCATGAGGTTCTGCTACCATCAGCCTACTCCATTGTCTGATTTTGACCTTATCAGGCACTTTATACCCTGCCTTAGGAAGTTTTCCATATTTGTGCATTTTTTAAGGCATTTCTTGGATATCCATGTGATGCTTGAGCATCCCTAAGTGACCTTTTGGTTTTGGCATTGGCTCGGCTCCAATTCTATCTTTGTGTGATCATTCGAGACTGAAATGGCTATATCTGTACTTGTAGGAGATTTTGAGATCCATCCGAGGTTTTCTACAACTGTTCTGACTCTTAGTCGGACAAGTGTACCTTTCAAACCATCCATCATTATTTTTAACCGGATTTTGGTAGTTGTAGGTCAAATTTTCCCTTTTCGGTTGTGTTCGACAAATTAGGCCCATTCCATGAGCAAAATTTGTGTATTTTCCTTGGAAATTCAAGAGAGTGTACATTTAACTGAGTTCCAAGCCTGGGCCAAATCAAAAGTGCAAAACTTGCATCTAGGGGCACCGATCGCGATCGTACCATGGAGGCCAAAATTGATTTTGACACCAGCAGATTGTAGGCGAGGCTGAGGGGAGGTGTTTTGCATGTTCTGTCCCAATTTTTGTTAGTGAGGTACACCGATCGCCATTGGTGTACCACCACCAAATTGTGATTTGACCATATGGATTTGTTCCTGACCTTGTGGGGAGCACATTGATGTGTTCTGTGCCTGAAAAAAGTTTTGGTTGGATGCCTCTAAGGGCCCTTGACCTCTTTGACCCGATCCGACTTTGATTTGATTCCTTCGCCCGTTTGTGCAATGATTCGTGCTTGCATGCGTAATAGAGTTGATCTTTACTTGATAAGGAACATACCTGTGAAATGTGGTGTGAAATGCTGGCTCCGACCGTCTGTACGGGGTAGAAACGTGGTAGCTCGCTCTAGGTCAAAAAGCTCTCTCCTTCTCTCTCAAAAGGTGAAAATGAACAATGAGCTAGAGTTTGGCCTACCTGGCCTATATCTTCCCTAGATTTTCGTGACACAGGGCTGATTTTCCTCACCTTTGATCCCGATATAATCTGCATACCATCTGTGGGTCGAACCGCTTGTCGTTCCGGCGTACTATGACCATTTGATGCGATTTTGGCAAAATGTAGTCATGATTATTAACGCTGAAATTCGACATCTTCAGATTAGCTTCATATCGTCCATGCTTGATAACCTTATCATGATACTTCAGCGTTTGCTTCCAGAACTTGATTCCGACACTTGTGAGCGAGATTTTTTAATTTTTGATGTTTTATTGAAGAAAATCAAACACAATAAAATGAAAATACTTATTAACTGGCAAAAATTAGCCAAAACTATTATACTCACCCCTAAGCATATATTTTCTCTAGAATCATCCCAATGCTCCGGATTTTGTCATTACAACTCATTATTATGCTGGTCGGATGATACAAAAACGCTAAAAAATGCCAGGTTTTGATCAAATATGTTCGAAAATGAACTTTAAATAATGAAAAAACACACACATTATGTACATATATACACGTTGGACCCCTTAATGGCCCTGACTCTTGCTAGATTCATCAATTACTCCCCCCTTCCTTGTCTGAGTCGTCCCGGATGAAGGTTGGGTGCATGTGCATGGGTTTCGGAATCTGTGTCTATGCATGGCCGTGTAATGTGGCCCTATTCTGATGTTTGAGACAATGCGTTGGGTAACAATATGCTGTGGAAGATGCGGGAACTGAATGTAGTTTTCAGTGGCTTTTGATGGTGAGGGTAGCTGTTTATGGAACAGAAGAGATTGCAGTCGAATTGCTCTTTCCTTGATTGTGGGTGTTGTGATGGTAACTATTTTTGGAACCCATTTGTATGCGGTATGTTGCATCTTTACAGATTCTGCTTTAGTTTCATAGGTTTCCAGTGCCATTTTGGAGGTTCAGACTTGTTTTTTTGAGTTTTGGGTTTGCTTTCGAGCTCTGTCGCCGAATCTGTAGTTTTCTGTAGTTTTGGTTGTCATTTCCACTTTGGAGTAACTTCTGAAGGTCTTTGGGATGATGTTGCTGCCGTTTGGAGTTTGTCCTTAGGTAGCCATATCTTGCTTGGTTTGTTGGTTAGCAATGTTTTCTTTATCCATACTTTCCGAATAACCTTTTGTGGTGCTTTTGGCTGATTAGCCGGTTGTTTTTTGTCGATGGGGATGCTCGGCCACGAGTGATCTGTTTTGGTGAATGGAGTCATGTACACGTTAGAGTCGTGTGTGTACCTTAATGCATGTTCTGACAATTCAGTGACTGCATTGTACGTTCTCATCCATGGAACTCCCAAGCATATTGATTCTCTGATTTCTCCGTCTTTCATTTAAGAAAAATTGATGAGGACAACTATTTCCATCAAGATTGATTGGTAAGTTGACTATTCCCAATGTTGGCATTGTTGCACCATTTGTTGCTTGTAGATCACGTGTGGATTGCACGAGGGGCTCATCTGTGAGCATCCTATAAGTGGAGAAGTTGACCGCATTGACTCTTGCTCCTGTGTCAATCAATGCTTGTTGATATCTGCCATGCGGGAGTCTGACATTGATGCGAACATCGGTTCCTGTTTTCCATTGCTCATCAGTTTTAAGTATAGACAAAGGAATTTGAGCCGTGTCTGCTGATTGAGGAAGTCTTTGTTGTTGTAAGGTTTGTTTTCGTTTTAAAATCCTGACTTTGGCCTCCTCTTGCGCTTGAGCTTTTTTTTCCTTTGCTTTATTCTTGCACTCCTTCGCAGCGTGTATTTTGGCAAGCATCTCTGTGGTGAGTGGTATGTTGTATTTCTTTAGTCTGCAACCACTAATCCAGTTAGGCATTTCCTCTCCCTCTAACGTCGCAAGTTTAATGGCACCGCTAGATTATATGTCATGAATCACATAGGATCCATTTCCTTGCTTTTTGAGTTTTCGGGAATGTTTTTTCAGGGTATACATTAAGACGTAATCCCCAGTAGAAAATTCCTTGCTGATAACATGTTGATCAAAGAATGATTTCATGTTTCATTTTTGCGCGTAGATTGATGCAACTGCTTTCAATCTAGTTTCATCTAGTTTGTCTAGGACATCTATCTAATTGGATAATTCATGGCCCGTCCATTCTAATTGTTTAGCGACTCAAAGTGTGGGGATAAGGAATTCAAGTGGCAAAATCGCTTGAATTCCATAAACCATGTTGAACGGAGTCGTTCCGATTGACGTTTTGTAAGCTACTCTATATGCCCATAAGGCTGAATGTAGCTTTTGATCCCAATCAGCTCTCGATTCGCCAATAATTTTGGTGAGAATTGTCACCAAAATCTTCTTAGTACTTTTGGCTTGGCCGTTCGCTTGTGGGTGGTAGGGAGCGGATTTCCTGTGAATTACCATGAATTCATCCAATAGGAATTCGATCACCTCATTGATGAAGTGAGTTCCTCTATCGCTCACTAGCTCAATTGGTAAGCCATATCTGGTGAAAATGTTCTCATACAAAAATTGTGTTGTCGTTTTTGCA
Source organism: Adiantum capillus-veneris (assembly GCF_014529385.1). Lineage (NCBI taxonomy): Eukaryota > Viridiplantae > Streptophyta > Polypodiopsida > Polypodiales > Pteridaceae > Adiantum > Adiantum capillus-veneris. Next base: position 12,128,304 of record NC_140947.1, on the reverse strand, counting down.
TCATTTCTGGTTGTCTCTTTGGCTTCCACCCATTTTGTTAGATAATTTGTTGCCACAATAATGTATTGAGCGTGCGTTTGATATCCCGGAGGCGCTATCGGTCCTACAAAATCTATTCCCCATTTCGCAAATGCTCTTGCCACCATCATTGGTCTTAAGGGCATATCATCTCGTGCTCTAGGAATTTTTGTTTTTTGGCAATCGTCACATCGTTTCACAAACTCTTCAGCGTCCATGAATAGTGTAGGCCACCATATGCCTGCAATAAGAATTGCCTTGGCCGTTTTGTTAGTTGAGAAATGTGCACTAGCTTGTCCATCGTATGCTTGCTCTAAGATAGGAATGTATTCCTCTTCAGTCGCGCACATTCTCAAATGATTGTCTTTTCCCCTCTTGTAAAGAGTGTCCTCAAACAGTATATAGTTTTCTACCTCTTTCGTGATCGTTTTGATTCGTGATCTACTCATCCCCTCAGGCACTATCCTGGTGGTGAGGTATTCAACAATGTAGTTACTCCATTGGGGTGCTACAAATAATCTGAATAGAGTCGCGTGCTCTATTGGATTTTGAAGCGTGCATTTAACGCAAGATTTGATATGCATATGAACACTATGTCGCATTTTTGGCCAATACACATCCATTCTCATGAATCTCTGATACATCTGTGCATGCCCATTGTGAATTCCCGTTGTTTGTACATGAGCTTGGTTTAGGTAAAATTTCCATTCACTCGATTCAACACAAAGCCTAAGGATTTGATCCGATCCCTGTTTGTATAGCCTGCCTGCCAACATTACCAATGATCTGGATGCTGCAATGATAGATGGTTGTCTTGTCACATTCAATGACCCGATAGTCAGCAAAGGAATTACATCCTCGCTCCATCTTGGAACCATTTCTATGTTGAAAAGATATGCATCTGGCAAATCATCATCAACGCCTACAGGGTTTTCTCCATGCATCATTCTAGATAAATGATCCGATGTTTGGTGTGTAGTTCCTTTTTTGACTACTACCGTGAAGTCAAACTCAAGCAGTATGATGAACCATCGAACAATTCTCCCCGTACTGCAAGGTTTGTTTACGAAGTACAAATTTATTGGAAAGTAAATAGTGTCTAAACGTTTTCACCACATAGACCATACCCAATCCCTCCCTCTCAGTTGTTGTGTAATTCTTCTCTGCATTGTTAAGTTGTCTACTGGAGTAACTTATCAAAAAATCCATGTTGAATCCATGTTGTTCTCTCCAGGTTGTGCAAGTATGCATCCTATTGCATACGCTGATGCATCTACGTGGATGTGAAATATCTTTTTCCAATCCGGAGCCTTCAAAATTGGAGCGGAAATTAATCTCTTATTCAACGTTTGAAAAGCTTTCTTGCACTCATCCATCCACTCGAATTTAGTTATCAACACGTAAAGTGGTTTTCCAATTATAGCGTATGAGTAGATAAATTTACGATAATATCCACAATGGCCCATAAATGCCTATACCTCTTTCATCTTTACTGGTCATGGTAGATCAACAATGACGCTGATCTTCTCCATGTCTGTCAAAATACCGTTTTTGGACACTATATGTCCCAATATTTTTCCCTGTCTTACCATGAAGACACATTTCTCTGGATTCAAGAAAATCCGATATATTCTGCATTTTTTGAACACCTTGGTCAAGTGCTCTATGTGCTCCAAGCTTACAAGAGAGTGAACACACATGTCATCCATGTAAATTTCTAAGAACTATCTTAGATATTCTTTAAAAGCATGACCCATCAGCCTTTGAAATGTGGCTGGTGCATTTGTTAAGCCAAAAGCCATTACCCGGAATGCAAAAATACCCCATTCAGTTGCGAAAGCAGTTTTGTGTTGATCCTCTAGCTTTATTGCAAGTTGGTTGTAGCCCGAAAAGCCATCTAAGAAGCTGTAAGCCTCTTTGCCTGCCACCCTTTCTATTACATGATCAGTAATGGGTAGGGGATAATTGTCCCGAATTGTAGCAGCGTTTACTTTCTTGAGATTCACGCACACTCTTAACTTTCCATTTTTCATCGGGACTATCACAATCGGTGAAACCCAATTGGTGTGCTCAATTTCGTAAATAAACTCTGCCTCCTTAAGTTTATCTATCTCCTCCTTGATCTTTTTCGCAAACGCTTCATTGTAAGTATAGGGATGTTGTCTGCTGGGTTTGGCGTCATTCTTAAGAGGTATTGTGTGTTGAAAGATACTTGGATCCACCCCCTTAAGATCTTTGTATCACCATGCAAACACATCTTTATACTGTTTAAGAGTAGCTACCAAAAGCTTTTCCTCTTCTTCAGTAAGATCCGTGGCAACATATGCAAGTTTTGGATCTTCTCCTGGCTCCGCTAGATCTATTCGTTTGGCTTTTTGAGGACCGTCGTACGATGTACCCGGTTCCTTCAATTCCCTCATTGGTTGTTGCACTATGATTTTCCTATCTTGTATGGTATACTTCTTATAATGGGACGGTGCATCCATCTTGTCAGAATTCGTGTCCTCATTTGAAAGTCAGTCGTCCATATGTCTGTAAGGGTTTGCTGGAGCTTATTGTACTCTGTTTTGCTCTCTGTTTTGGTCATTCCAGACCGTGTTTTCCCCTCTTCTAGTGACTTAGTTGTTTGCTTTTCGTGTCTGTTCTTCTTGTTGTTTTTCCATGGTTTAGTTTTGATAAACCGGCCAGTGACCTCGTCTTTGACACAATCCTCAGCTTTGACAAGCTTTAGATATCCCGTTCTGTTATTCACAAGAGGCATCGGATTATGCTTATTCCCCCTTGATTTTCTTGTTCTCTTGGATTTATACCGCTCTTGTCGACTAGGTTTTTGATTAGGAAACTCGTAAAACCTATCCTGCCTTGACCTGTATTTCCTATTCGTCTCTGATGCACTTGATCTTTCATCATCAGCCTCTATCAGTTGGATTTCATCGTTCAGGGATGGAAGGTCATAGCTTAGTGAATCCGTGAATTCCTCCTCTGTTCGATTCCTATCGTTCACTACAGATATCTCATCAATGATTATTTTACACTCGGTCTCACGTGGAGGTTCTTCTTGTTCCTCGCTCTCCGATCCTGACTCAAGGATGACACTAGCCATTTGCAACGTTACTAGGTCATATCCTTCTTCGTCACAAAATTTTGTAGGTGTGCATTCGTTAAAACATACGTCCAAGGTTGACAATATTTGAGTCCAACCCTAAACCCTAAACCGGGAAAGGTTCTAGGAAATAAGCCTCGTCTTCTACGGATCTTTCCAAAACGCATCCCTCTTTGATTATGTCTCCACAATCAGATGCTCCACACATCCAGACATGCGTTTTCGTTTGCATCCATGCAGGTATTTCTTTTTCATTTAGAGTGGTTGAGTTGAATTCTTGCACTGGTGTTTTGCAACGTCTCTTTAGCTGTGATCCTTCATGTTGATTTCGTTATTAGCTCTTCGTGCCTTAGGTAGATTTGGTCGTACCCCCAATCTTGTATCATTTTGAGTTGATGCATAAAAGGTCATCCCAAAATAATTTCAAAGTTGTTCGTTTTCCCGAAATTGACCACAACAAAGGTGTGCTCATAGTTAATTCCACATGAAGTTACAACTATTTGGTCCAGGATTCCCAATGGTCTCTCTACATACCCATCTGCGAGTTGCAGTTTCATTCTCATTTTCCTGAGAGCTGGATGGTCCCATTTCTCCCAGATTTTCTATGTAGCAATCGCCATTCCCGCTCCACTGTATAGGATAGCTATCGTTTTTATATCCTGATATTCAACAGGTAAGGTTGTATTACCCTTCTCGCCTTCACAGTAATCTCGGACCTTGTTTATGGGCACTGGTTGGGCTTTGGGCTGACTTCCCCGTTTGTTTTCTTCTCCCGTAGGGTTTGTCTGAAGAGGAATCTTTACTCTATGTTCGAAATGTTTCCCCATGTCTTCCCATAAGTGTGGTCTGACTCTCAAGAGTTCGGACAACGTGATTGTGCATGTTATAGGTGTCGACAACATCTCTTGAAGACTTTTCGAGTCAACCATATGTGGAATAGTTCTCATATGGGATGGAACTAACCTTATCTCCGATTGTGTCTCATGTTCACCTATAAATGAAGGCAGGGTTTTCAAGGATTGGGCTTTGCTTTCCACTGAAACCTCTGTTCCCGCATCCCCATACAGCGATTGTATATCGGCTGGATAAAATCCGTTATCCAGGTTAATCTCGGTAATTGGAGCAGATTATAACGTTGCGCTTCCGTTCTTTCTGTTTCTAATGGTTTCCCATAAGTGTTGTGGCCATTGTTCTTCAACTTCTGGAGTTGGCATTATCATCATTGACTTAGCGTCATCAGTCGTGTTTGGCACCACTCGATGATCCAGTGACAATATCATTTCAGGCCTGGGTTCATTTACTTGTTTTGGTTCATCGATTTTTAGTTTTTCTCGCTCTTTGTGAATCAACACTTCTTGTTCTGGGGTTCTAACCATCTTGGGTTCCATCAACGCCTGGGCTGTTTTAATGAGGTGTTTACACATTTCCAAACGCTTTGTTTCCACTTCTGGTTGAGAATAAGCTAACCATATTTGCTCTAAAGTTTGGTTTGCTTTTAGTCTTGCTTTGTACGCTTGTAATAGAGCATCTAACGGCTCTAGCACTTTGTCAACCAAGACTGATCCCCCTGAGGACGCTTTCCTCGGCTTGTTGTTAACCTCAACAGTTTTACTCTCTCTCTCTCTTGTTTGAGTTGCTCCTTCGTTTCTTGCAAATTTTTTTTCATGGCTATTTGGCTGTTCAATCTTCTTGTTTTCATCCTATCTCGTTTCGCCTTCCAGGATTTTCGCTGGGTTCTCACGGATAAACTCTAATTTTCTGTGGGTATCGGCACCTCGACCTTTTCCTCCATGGACTCGTTTTTCCTTAAGTCCTTGGCTTGGGCTCTGGTTATCGCATTGATCTGGATCATGGGATCGGTTTCCGATCCGTTGCTTGCACTTGGCATCACCCCCACAATATTCATAGTCGCTTTTCCCTTATTGTCCGGATTTTTTGGGCAATCTGGCAATATGTGATTCACACCACATCCGTCACAAAATCCAAAAATTTTCACTCTTTTGCCTTTGAAAGGCTAGTTACGCTCCCAATGATCCGTACTTCCACAGCTATAGCACTGTCCAATTGGTGATTGATTTTGAGGAGGTGGTCCCATAGGTTGTCCTCCTATATTAGGATATCCTCTTGGTTTGTAATTCTAGTTCGCAATGAACATTAACGTTCTTTCGTCTACCAAATATTGATCTCTCGAAGGTTGTGCTACATACGTTGGTGGTGCCATACCCTGGCTATTTCCCCATGGTTGATATGCTTCGTCTGCGTACATTTGTGATTCAGGTTCTATTGGGTAAGGCTCATTCGGTTCCTCATAATAAGAAACTTGAAGTGTACTATTTGTTCCTGGTGATGCTTCACAAGGTTGAGCATACCTAATCATGGCCCTATTTTCCTGTGGTAATGGAAGTTGTTGACCCAACACAGGTTGAGGTCTGTCTGCTCGTGCTACCAAATTCATATTTAGTCCAACTTGATATCTTGGAGGAGGTGGTTGGGATGGTCCTACTGGAGGCCCATATGGTCTTTCCCTCACATAGTTTTTGTTATAAAAACACTCTTCCGTGCTATGATTCGTCCATTTTTGTTCTATGGCGCACAATTTCAGTACTCGTCCATTCGCAACTGGTGCTTTCGGCTGTTGTGTGCACCATGGTGTCGGACGATCCCCCCCGCATGTGTCATACTTCCTCGTCTGAGAGTGTCTCATCATCGGATTTGATCTCATATGTTGTTGCATCCTCTTCGTTACCTCCTCTATCAATTGATCAGCTCTCGGCATCAAGGATGCCTGGACATCTTTCTTGGTAGAGGGTTCTCTTTTAATCGATGAACTAGTTACTGAATCAGTATCCTCTAACACTTCCCCATATGCTTTGCGGTTATCGACAAGATATAACGCTTCCCTTGTATCCTATTGAAACGTGCTACAGGCTTTCAAGTGAAGGTCCTTTTTCAAGGTTTTGTTCCTAAGTCCTTCAACAAAGAGCACATACAATCTCTCATCCTGCGGTAATTCCCTCCTCGGGAACCTCTCAATGTATTTCTTGAATCTCAAGGTTGCTTCCTTCACTTTTTCATTCTCTCTTTGTTTAAAAGCGTATATCTGCGATACAGTATTATGCTTTATACCCCATTTTGAGAATTCTTCCGCTAACTCGCGCAATACATGTTCAATATTCGGACAAGTTTCAGGGTTTAAAGGTTGAAACCATGTTAAGGCCATCCCTCCAAGGTCAGCCCGAATCCCTCGTATTGAGTATGGAAATCAGTGATCTGTTCTGCTCTTAAGACTTGGGCATATGGATCCCCCGATCCGCTATACTTCTTTGGCATGTACTTCGCTACTTGGGATGGCCTGATCCGTCTATGGTCTGCGATCAATCTCATTCCTCCTGTGTCTCGACTTAATCGTTCTCGTGCATCATGGAGGTCGTAGGTTTCTCTCGTTGGCTCCCCTGCCCCAAATCTACTACTAGGAGGCAAATGTGATGGGGTGGCTGCAAATGTCGAACCTACAACCGTATGTGTAGAGATAGGAACTACACTACCTCAATTTGTAGCCATTGATTCTCTGGAATGTAATGTTCCCATGGGGCTTGGCATCGAATAATGCGGTCGACTGAAAGAATCAACTATATGAGTCCTCCCTCCACTTGTGGCCAAGGTTTTGGCATGACAGTCGTAGGTGCTGGTCTTAGTGGGCTTGGAGTGACATAATACTGATGGAGTGGTCCCCCAAAGTATGTATATCCTTCCAATTTGTTTTTATCGATTGTTGCATATCGTCTTCCATACTTGTCGTATGCTACAATTTTTGTTTCCGCTCCCTCTGTGTAGGTGAAGACATAAAGTCTTTTCCGCTCAGTCATCTCCCCGACGTAGGGTTCCTCACATCTATAATATAGATCTTGCTCTCCATTATTATACTTGTATAACCCCAAGTAGACATTATCCGTGTTGATTCTCAACGTTTCGTTTTCTCGCATTAGGTAAGCTCATTGTTGGTGCCTTTTCCTCATGTTCCTCGTCTAATTTGGCTTTTGTGTCCATCAATCCCCACTTGTCTACAATGTTAGGATTCAGGACTACCAAGTACATGATACCCACGTCATCTAGGTACCTGTCTTCGCTATATCTTACAGGCACTAAGTCCCTGAACTCACTTCGTCTATATTCTATTTTCACACAGTAGCGGTCCATACCATCTTTGTATATCTTGGCACCTTGCTTGTTGTCATATTGATACTTGATGAACAATAGCTTTAGTGTGGCCGAGGGGTCTGATGGTCCTGCTGCCATGTTTTCTCTCCTGTTTAGTTTTAATTGTCCCAAGTGTTCTGTGAAATACTAGGAAGATCTCTCTAAAGAAGTATCAGAGATGCCTTCTTCAAGGATCGGCTCTAACGGTCGCACTATCCCTTGGTTTACACTCTCCTTCGTTGATACAACACTCGTTTGATCCGCTAAATTTAGGTGTCTGGAGTTGATTTGTTTTCCCAATCTCAAAAACATGAAGAAAGTGGTATTTACTGACTGAATCCAAACCTCTTACCTGGAGATGGAAAGATCTTCCAATTCCCGCGACTGCATGGGTTGTTACTTGATCGGTCTCTGCAAATGAATACACTTGATGGCTATGAGATCACTGTATCATTCCAACTGTCAGCAGATTCAACACTTTCACAATGACTTCAACACAATTTTGCATGTATATTATTGACAGTATGTCCAATTTGAGTTTTGACAACTCCTGATATCTTAAAAAGTCTAGGTGTATGAACAGGTAAAAAATGAGTTAGATCTGGGCCACAGGTACACCGATCGCGATCGTACTTTTGAGCCTAAATTTGACCAAACTTCATCAGCTTGTTCACTAGGTTATTTTAAGGCTACCTCTCTGATACTTTTGTAATCAGACTCTAAAAAGTCATGCTTTTACCAGTTCTTGGTTGGAAGTGTCTGTTTTCCAGAATCTGTCAGTTTGATCTGATTTTGGTGCTTGATTAGGGATTTGGAAGCTATCTAGGGTTTCTTGTGTACAGTATATCCCTTTGTATGGTTTCTTCCCAGTTTTGATGTGTTTTGGTCTACTGAAAGTCAATTTCTATGCCAGTTTAGCAGTTTTTGACTTGGATCTGTATTCAGATGGTTTGACAAGTATTTTGAGGTTCCTGGCTCTAGGTCCTTTAGAATTTTATGTTTGTATATAGATTATTAATAGTATGTCCAATTTGAGTTTTAACAACTCCTGGTATCTTAAATAGTCTAGGTCTATGAACAGGTCCAAAATGAGCTAGATCTGGGCCAGAGGTACACCGATCGCGATCGTACTTCTGAGCCCAAATCAGATGAAACTTCACCAGCTTGTTCACTAGGCTATTTTAAGACTACTTGCCAGACTCTTTTGTATTTGGACTCAAAAAAGTCATGTTTTTACCATTTCTTGGTTGGAAGTGTCTGTTTTCCCAAATTTATCAGTTTGACTGGATTTTGATGTTTGATTTGGGATTTGAGAGATACCTGGGGTTGTCCTGTGTACAAGCTATCCCTCTGTATGGTTCCTTCCGAGTTTTGATGTGTTTTGTTCTACTGAAAGTCAATTTCTAAGCCAGTTTAGCAATTTTTGACTTGGATCTGTATTCAGATGGTTTGACAGGTATTTTGAGGTTTCTGGCTCTAGGTCCTTTAGACTTTTATGTTTGTATACACCTGGGGATCCCACAGATGAAATCTTGTCAAAATCTGGCACTTAGGTACACCGATCGCGATCGTACTTCTGAGCCCAAATCAGATCAAATTTGGCATGCTTGTAGACACTGATGTTTTAAGGCTATCCCCAAAGTCCTTTTGCATTTGGATCACCAAAAGTCAAGATTTTGCACTTTCTGGGTTTGTCAGGTTAGTTTTACCCAAGTGGCCTGCTTTCCTTGATTTTGATGTTTTTGGGTGTGGTTGCTTTAGACAAAGTTGTTTAGAATCTTATCAGTAAGGCACATGTCAAATTTTGTACAAATCTGACACTGAGGTACACCGATCGCGATCGTAGTACCTGGGCCAAATCTGATGAAATTTTGTCTGCTCCCTCTGACAAGTGTTTCCTAGTGTTTTGTGCTACCACTTTGTGATTTGAATCAATATCAATCCTGTTTGGTCATATTTTCAAAATTTCAGAGTCTTATGGTTTTTTTTGGCCAAAGTTATCGTTTTCTGGTTTCTCAGCTCTGACTTTTGCCCCAAGTCTGAGTGGAATGTGATTTACTTATCCTACACCTAAGTAAAGAAATGAAAAAAAATAAGAAAATAAATCAAACAAAACAAACATGACAGATTTCGGGTGAGATTTTAGTACTCAATCGAATTAGAGAAATTGAAGAGCAAAAATGATTTAACACACTCACTCACAGCTCCCTAAATCTCCTAAGAGAGGATCTAGCCGGTCCACTGGCTCTAGACTCCACTAAGCTCTAAACCCTTGTCTAGCAGCCTAATTCAGGTGTAAAATGGATTTGTGGATTGATCTTTTTTAAGGAGTCTAACTGCGCACTCGGTCACTCATCACCTAAGGTGCATTCCCTGGCAGCGGCGCCAATGTTTGCGGGTTGCCACGACGGACGTCCATAGCATAGCTCTCAAGCATCAAAATATTTATCACTACAGGGGAAGTGACTCGGATGAGGCATGGAAACTCACTAGGGTGTCAGTCCTAATGAAGTGAACTCGAAGAGATGCAACTACTAACTCTACAAGTAAATCAAACGCATTACCGCCAAGTAATCTGCCTACGTCCTCCTACACCGTTCTTCCGTCATCACGCCCGTTTACCATTGAAATCATATCGGAATCGCACGAAACTTGAAGGGAATCTACAGGGGATTATCAGGAACATGTCCTATCACTGTCACAACTTTCTAAAGAGGTACAACGATCGCGATCGTTCGTCCCAAAGTCAGCAAAAATAGCGAACAGGTGATCCTAACTCATTTTAGGGTCCCTAAAGCCCCTCCTAGGGTCAAAACAACATAAAACACGCATATAGACACTCAAAACAACGATTTAAGGCCTCAAACTCGTAGATAAAAACCTACACCGAATCTTGAATGATTACACTTGAATGAAAGAGCAAGATGAGAGGAACATCAAATCTGAATTTGGATTACCGTAGCCGCAATGGCGAAGATTACAAGTTTGAACAAGAAGGAGCTCCCAAACGTACGATGTCTTCTCATTTCTCCATCCAAAAGATTATCCTCAAACTTACAAAAAATGACCTTTATAGATTAGGTCTTTACAAAATGGCTTGTCCGGCCATAAGCTCCCAAACTTCTAACTGGCTCTCTAATATACAATTGCTCCCATAAGAATAATCATACATCCTTTGACAAATTCCCGGCTTAGAGATGCTTCTTTACAAAAAACTTTTACAATGGTTTCTCAGAAAAATATGATCCTTCTGGAAACGGTCGCTTGTTGCTTCGTCCGCTAAACAATCCCTAAGTCACCGTTTGTTCTTAAGCATTGGTCCGGCCACAATCCCCCCTTTGTGTAACCATTCGAGACTGAAATGAGCATATCTGTACTTGTAGGAGATTCTGAGATCCATTCGAGGTTTTCTACAATTGTACTGACTCTTAGTCGGACAGGTATGCCCTTCAAACTATCCATCGTTATTTTTAACCGGATTTTGGTAGTTGTAGGTCAATTTTCCCGTTTCGGTTGTGTTTGACAAATTAGGACCATTCTATGAGCAAAATTTGTGCATTTTCCTTGAAAATTAAAGAGAGTGTATCTTTAATTGAGTTGCAAGCCTGGGCCAAATCAAAAGTTGCAAAACCTGCATCTGGGGACACCGATCGCGATCGTACCATAGAGGCCAAAATGATTTTTGACACCTGCAGATTGTAGGCGAGGCTGAGGGGAGGTTTTTTGCAGATTCTTTCCCAAGTTTTGTCAGTGAGGTACACCGACCGCGATCAGTGTACCACCACCAAACTGAGATTTGATCATATGTCTTTGTTCCTGACCTTGTGGGGAGCACATTGATGTGTTCTATGCTTGAAAAAAGTTTTGTTTGGATGCCTCTAAGGGCCCTTGATCTATTTGACCCGATCCGACTTTGATTTGATCCCTTCGCCCATTTGTGCAATGTATTCGCGCTTGCATGCGTAATAGACTTAATCTTTACTTGATAAGGAACATACCTGTGAAATCTGGTATGAAATGCTGGCTCTGACCGTCTGTACAGGGTAGAAATGTGGCAGCTCGCTCTAGGTCAAGAAGCTCTCTTCTTCTCTCTCAAAATGTGAAAATGAACAATGAGCTAGAATTTGGCCTAACTGACCTATATCTTCCTGAGGTTTTCGTGACATAGGGCTGATTTTTCTTACCTTTGATCCCGATATAATCTGCATACCACCTGCGGGTCGAACCGCTTGTCATTCCGACATCGTATGACCGTTTGATGTGATTTTGGCAAAATGTAGTCATGATCATTAAGGTTGAAATTCGACATCTTCAAATTAGCTTCATATCTTCCATGCTTGATAACCTTATTATGATACTTCGGCGTTTGCTTCCTGAACTTGATTCCGACACTTGTGAGCGATATTTTTTAATTTTTGATGTTTTATTAACGAAAAACAAACAAAATAAATTGAAAATACTTATTAAATGGCAAAAATTAGCCAAAATTATTATACTCATCCCTAAGCATATATTTTCACAAGAAGCATCCCAATGCTCCGGATTTTGTCATTATAGCTCATTATTATGCTGGTCGGATGATAAAAACGCTAAAAATACAAGATTTTGATCAAATATGTTCGAAATTGAACTCTAAAATAATGAAAAAACGCACACATTACGTACATATATACACGTTGGACCCCTTTATGGTCCTGACTACTGTTAGATTCATCAATTACTCCCCCCTTCCTTGACTGAGTCGTCCCGGATGAAGGTTGGGTGCATGTGCATGGGTTTTGAAATCTGTGTCTATGCATGGCCTTGTAATGTGACCCTATTCTCATGTTTGAGACAATGCGTTGGGTAACAAGGTGCTGTGCAAGATGCGGGGACTGAATGTAGTTTTCAGTGGCTTTTGATGGCGAGGGTAGCTGTGTATGGAAGAAAGAGCTCAGTCAAATTGCTCTTTCCCTGATTGTTGGTGTTGTGACGGCAACTATTTTTGGAACCCATTTTTATGTGGTTTGTTGCATCTTTACAGATTCGACTTTAGTTTCCTGAAATTTTCATAGGTTTCCAGTACCATTTTGGAGGTTCAGGCTTCCTGTTTTGACTTTTGGGGGTCCTTTCGAGCTTTGTCGCCGAATATTGGGTTTTCTCCAGTTTTGGTTGCCATTTCCACTCTGGAGTAACTCCTCAAGGTCTTTGATATGGTGTTGCTTTCGTCGGGAGTTTGTCCTTGGGTAGCCATATCTGGATCGGTTTGTTCGACATAATTCTTTTATTTATCCATACTTTCCGAATAGCCTTTTTTGGTGTTTTTGGATGATGAGCTGGTTGCTTTTTGTCAATGGGGATACTCGGCCACGAGTGATCTGTTTTGGAGAATGGAGTCATGTAGGTGTTAGAGTTGTGTGTGTACATCAATGCATGTTCTAACCATTCAGTGACTGCATTGTATGTTCTCATCCATGGAACTCTCAAACATAGTGATTCTCTGATTTCTCCATCTTTCATTACGAAAAATTGATGAGGACAACTATTTCCATCAATATTGATTGGTAAGTTTACTATCCCCAATGTTGGCATTGTTGCTCCGTTTGCAGCTTGTAAATCACGTGTGGATTGCACTAGGGGTTCATCTGTAAGAATCTTGTAACTGGAGAAGTTGATCACATTGACTCTTGCTCCTGTGTCAATCAATGCTCGTTGATATCTGCCATGCGAAAGTCTGACATTGATGCGAACATCGATTCCTGTTTCCCATTGCTCATCAGTGTGAGTTATAGAAAGAGGAATTTGAGCCGTATCTGTTGGTTGAGGAAGTCTTTGTTGTTGTAAGTTTTGTTTTTGTTTTAAAATCTTTATTCTAGTCTCCTCCTACGCTTGAGCTTTTGTCTCATTTGCTTTGTTCTTGCGCTCCTTCGCAGCGTGTATTTTGGCAAGCATCTTTGAGGTTAGTGGTAGGTTGTACTTCTTTAGTCTGCGACCACTAATCCAATTAGGCATTTCCTCTCCCTCTAATGTCACAAGTTTAATGGCACCACTAGATGATATGTCATGAATCACATAGGGTCCATTGCCTCGCTTTTTGAGTTTCCGGGAATGTTGTTTCAGGGTATACATTAAGACGTAATCCCCCGTACAAAATTCCTTGCTGATAATATGTTGATCAAAGAATGATTTCATGTATCATTTTTGCACGTAGATTGATGCAACAACTCTCAATCTAGTTTCATCCAGTTTTTCCAGGATATCTACCTGATTGGATAATTCATGGCCCGTCCATTCTAATTCTTTAGCGACCCGAAGCATGGGGATAAGAAATTCAAGTGGAAAAATCACTTGAATTCCATTAACCATGTTGAACGGAGTCGTTCCAATTGATGTTTTGTAAGCTACTCGATATGCCCATAAAGCTGAATGTAGCTTTTGATCCCAGTCAGCTCTCAATTCGCTAACAATTTTGGTGAGAATTGTCACCAAAATCTTGTTTGTACTTTCTGCTTGGCCGTTAGCTTGTGGGTGATAGGGAGCTGACTTCGTGTAAATTACCATGAATTCATCGAATAGGAATTCGATCACTTCATTGATGAAGTGAGTCCCTCTATCGCTCACTATCTCTATTGGTAAGCCATATCTGGTGAAAATGTTCTCATACAAAAATTGTGCTGTCGTTTTTGCATCAATTCTGGTTGTTTCTTTCGCTTCCACCCATTTTGTTAGATAATTTGTTTCCACAATAATGTATTGAGCGTTCGTTTTATATCTTGGAGGCGCTATCGGTCCTCCAAAATCTATTTTCCATTTCGTAAACGCTCTTACCCCCATCATTGGCCTCAAGGGAATATCATCTTGTGCTCTAGGAATCTTTGTCTTCTGGCAATCGTCACATTGTTTCACAAACTCTTCAGCGTCCATGAATAGTGTAGGCCACCATATGCCTGCAATAAGAATTTCTTTGGCCGTTTTGTTAGCTGATAAATGTCCACCAGCTTGTCCTCCATGTGCTTGCTCTAAGATAGGAATGTATTCCTCTTCAATCGCCCACATTCTCAATTGATTGTCTTTTCCCCTCTTGTAAAGATTGTCCTCAATTAGTACATAGTTTTCTGCCTCTTTCATGATCGTTTTGATACGTGATCAACTCATCCCTTCAGGCAGTATCCTGGTGGTGAGGTATTGAACAATGTAGTTACACCATCGGGGTGCTATAGATAATTTGAATAGAGTCGCGTGTTCTATTGGATTTTGAAATATGCATCTAACGCATGATTTGATATGCATATGAACACTATGTTGCATTTTCGGCCAATACACACCCATTCTCATCAATCTTTGATACATCTATGCATGCCCATTGTGAATCCCCGTTGTTTGTACATGAGCTTGGTTTAGATACAATTCCCGTTCACTCAATTCAACACAAAGCCTAAGGATTTGAACCGATCCCTGTTTGTATAGCCTTCCTGCCAACAGTACCAATGATCTAGATGATGCAATGGTAGATATTTGTCTTGTCACATTCAATGACCCGATAGTCAGCAAAGGAGTTACATCCTTGATCCATCTTGGAACCATTTCTATGTTGAAAAGATATGCATCTGGCAAATCATCATCAACTCCTACCGGGTTTTCTCCATGCATCATTCTAGATAAATGATACGCTCTTTGGCGTGTAGTTCCTTTTTTGACTACTATCGTGAAGTCAAACTCAAGCAGTATGATGAACCATCGAACAATCCTCCCCATACTGCAAGGTTTGTTTACTAAATACAACAGTGCTTGGTGATCAACGAAGAATACAAATTTATTGGAAAGTAAGTATTGTCTAAACTTTTTCAGCGCATAGATCATACCCAAAACCTCCCTCTCAGTTGTTGTGTAATTCTTCTCTGCATTGTTCAGTTGTCTACTGGAGTAACTGATTGGAAAATCCATGTTGTTCTCTCCAGGTTGTGCAAGTATGCATCCTATAGCATATGCTGATGCATCTACGTGGATGTGGAATATCTTTTCCCAATCCGGAGCCTTCAAAATTGGAGCGGAAATCAACCTTTGCTTCAAAGTTTGAAAAGCTTTCTCGCGCTCACCTGTCCACTCAAATTTAGTTATCAGCGCGTAAAGTGGTTTTGCAATTATAGCGTATGGATAGATAAATCTGCGATAATATCCACAATGGCCCATAAATGCCTGTACCTCCTTTACCTTTACTGGTTGTGGTAGATCAACAATGACGCTGATCTTCTCCATGTCTGTCGAAATACCATTTTTAGACACTATATGTAACAATATTTTGCCCTCTCTTACCATGAAGACACATTTCTCTGGATTCAGGAAAATCCGATACAGTTTGCATTTTTCGAACACCTTGGTCAAGTGCTCTATGTGCCCCAATCTTATAAGAGAGTGAACGCACAAGTCATCCATGTAAATTTCTAGAAACTGTCTTAGATATTGTTTGAAAGCATGACCCATCAGCCTCTGAAATGTGGCTAGTGCATTTGTTAAGCCAAAAGCCATTACCCGAAATGCAAAAATACCCCATTCAGTTGCAAAAGCCATCTTGCGCCGATCCTCTGGCTTTATTGCGAGTTGGTTGTAACCCGAAAAGACATCTAAGAAACTATAAGATTCTTTACCTGCCACTCTTTCTATTACATGATCAATAATGGGTAGGGGATAGTTTTCCCGAATTGTAGCAGCGTTTACTTTCTTGATATTGACGCACACTCTTAACTTTCCATTTTTCTTCGGGACCACCACAATCGGTGAAACCCAATCGGTGTGCTCAATTTCGTAAATAAACTCTACCTCTTTAAGCTTATCTATCTCCTCCTTGATCTTTTTTGCAAACGTCTCATTGGAAGTATAGGGACGTTGTCTGCTGGGTTTGGGGTCATTCTTAAGGGGTATTGTGTATTGACAGATACTTGGATCCACCCCCTTAAGATCTTGTATGACCATGCAAACACGTCTCTATACTGTTTAAGAGTAGATACCAAGAGCTTTTCCTCGTCTTAAGTAAGATCCGTGGCAATATATGCAGGTTTTGGATATTCTCCCGGCTCTGCTAGATCTATTCGTTTGTCTTTCTCAGGGACATCGTACGATGTAACAGGTTCCTTCAATTCCCTCATCGGTTGTTTCACTATGATTTTCCTATCTTGTATGGTATAATTCTTATAATGGGACGGTGCATCCATCTTGTCAGAATTCGTGTCCTCATTTGTTTCCAATTCAGTCATCCATATGTCTCTGAGGGTTCGCTTGAGCTTATTGTACTCTGTTTTCCTCTTTGTTTTGGTCATTCGAGACCCTGTTTCCCCCCCTTTATGTGACTTAGTCGTTCTCTTTTCGTGCCTATTCTTCTTGTTCATTTTCTCGAAATCCACCACAGAAAAGGTGTGCTCATAGTTAATTCCACAAGAAGTTACAACTATTTGGTCCTGGATTCCCAATGGTCTCTCTACATACCCATCTGCGAGTTGCAGTTTCATTCTCGTCTTTCTGAGAGCTGGACGGCCACATTTCTCCCAGATTAGCTTTGTAGCAATCGCCACTCCCGCTGCACTGTCTAGGATAGCTATCATTTTTATATCCTGTTATCCAACAGGTAAGGTTGTATTACCTTCCTCGCCTTTACAATAATCTTCGACCTTGTTTATGGGCACTGGTTGGGCTTTGGGCTGACCTTCCCGTTTGTTTTCTTCTCCCGTAGGGTTTGTCTGAAGAGAAATCTTTACTCCTTTGTTCTATAAATGTTTTGCCACGTCTTCCCATAAGTGTGGTCTGACTCTCAAGAGTTCTTATAGTGTGATTGTGCATGTTATAGGTGTCGATGGCATTTCTTGAAGACTTTTTGAGTCAATCATTTGTGGAATAGTTCTCATCTGGGATGGAACTAACCTTATCTCCGCTTGTGCCTCATGTTCACCTATAAATGAAGGTAGGGTTTTCAAGGATTGAGCTTTGCTTTCCATTGAAACCTCCGTTCCCGCATCCCCATACAACGATTGTATATCTCCTGGATAAAATCCGTTGTCCAGGTTAATCTCAGGAACTGGAGGAGACTGTAACGTCGCACTTCCGTTCTTTCTATTTCTAATGGTTTCCCATAAGTGTTGTGGCCATGGTTCTTCAGCTTCTGAAATTGGCATTATAGTCATTTGATTTAGCAGCATCAGTGGTGTTCGGCACCACTGGGTGATCCAATGACAATATCGTTTCAGGCCTGGGTCTGTTTACTTGTTTTGTTTCATCGATTTTTAGCTTTTCTCGGTATTTATGAATCAGCACTTCCTGTTCTCGGGTTCTAACCACCTTAGGTTCCATCAATGCTTGGGCTGTTTCAATGAGGTGTTTACACATTTCCAAATGCTTGGTTTTCACTTCTGGTTGAGGATAAGTTAACCATCTCTGCTCTAAGTTTTGGTTTGTTTTTAGCCTTGCTTCGTACGTTTGTAATAGAGCATCTAAAGGCTCTAGCACTTTCTCAACCAAGACTAATCCTCCTGAGGACGCTTTCCTCGGCTTGTTGTTATCCTCAGTAGTTTTACTATCTCTCTCTTGTTTCAGATGCTCTTTTGTTTCATGTAATTTTTTTTGCATGGCAATTTGGGTTTTCAACCTTCTTGTTTTCATTCTGTCTCGTTTCGCCTTCCAGGATTTTCACTTGATTCTCACAGATAAACTCTCATTTTTTGTGGGTATTGGCAACTCGACCTTTCTCTACAATGGCTTGTTTTTCTCTAAGTCCTTTGATTGGGCTCTGGTTATTGCATTGATTTGGATAATGGGATCGGTTTCTGATCCACTGCTTGCACTTGGTAACACCCCCACAATATTTATAGTTGCTTTTCCCTTGTTGTCTGGATTCCTTGGGCAATCTGGCAATATGTGATTCACACCACATCCGTCAGAAAACTCAAAAATTTTTACTCTTTCGCCTTTGAAAGGGCAGCTACGCTCCCAATGATCCGTACTTCCACGGTTATAGCACTGTCCAATTGGTGGTTGATTTTGAGGAGTGGTCCCATAGGTTGTCCTGCCCTATTAGGATATCCTCTTGGTTTGTAGCTCTGTTCCGCAATGAGCATTAGCGTTCTTTCGTCCACCAAATATTGATATCTCGAAGGTTGTTCTACATACGTTGGTGGTGCCATACCCTCGCTATTTCCCCACGGTTGATAGGCTTTGTCTGCATACATTTGTGATTCAGGTTCTGTTACGTAAGGCTCATTTTGTTCCTCATAATAATAAACTTGAAGTGTACTATTTGTTCTTGGTGATGCTTCACAAGGTTGAGCATACCTAATCATGGCTCTATTTTCCTGTGGTAATGGAGGTTGTTGATCCAACACAGGTTGAGGTCTGTCTGCTCCTGCTACCATATTCATATTTGGTCCAACTTGATATCTTGGAGGAGGTGGCTGGGGTGGTCCTGTTGAAGGTCCATACGGTCTTTACCTCCCATAGTTTTTGTTGTAAAAACACTCTTTTGTGCCATGATTTGTCCATTTTTGCAATATGGTGCACCATTTCAGTACTCGTCCATTCATAACTGGTGCTTTCAGCTATCGTGTGCACCACGACGTCGGGTGATCCCCCCCACATATGTCACATTTCCTTGTGTGAGACTGTCTCATCACCGGATTTGATCTCATATGTTGCTGCATTCTCTTTCTTACCTCCTCTATCATTTGGTCAGTTGTCGGCATCAAGGAAGCCTGAGCATCTTTCTTGGTAGAGGGTTCGCTCTTAATAGATGAAGAGCCACTGGTTACTGAATCAGTATCCTCTGACACTTTCCCATATGCTTTGCAGTTATCAACAAGATATAATGCTTCCCTTGTAACCTGTTGAAATGTGCTACAGGCCTTCAAGTGAAGGTCCTTTTTCAAGGTTTCGTTCCTAAGTCCTTCAATGAAGAGCACAGACAATCTCTCGTCCTGCGGTAATTCCCTCCTCAGGAAACTCTCAATGTATTGCTTGAATCTCAAGGATGCTTCCTTCACTTTTTCATTCTCCCTTTGTTTAAAAGCATATATCTGTGATACATTATTATACTTTATACCCCATTTTGAGAATTCTTCCGCGAACTTGCACAATACATGTTCAATATTCGGACAAGTTCCAGGGTTCAAAGGTTGAAACTAGGTTAAAGCCGTCTCTTCCAAGGTCAGCCCGAATCCCTCGTATTGAGTATGGAAATCAGTGATCTGTTCTGCTCTTAAGACTTGCTTGAAGAGCGATACACGGACATATGGATCCCCCGATCCGCTATACTTCTTCGGCATGCACTTCGCTACTTGGGATGGCCTAGTCCGTCTATGGTCTGCAACCAGTCTCATTGCTTCCGTGTCTCGACTTAATTGTTCTTGTGGATCATGGATGTCGTGGGTTGCTCTCGTTGGCTCCCCTGCCCCGAATCTACTAGTAGGAGGCAAATGTGATGGTGTGGCTATAAAGGTAGGACCTACTGCTCTATGTGTAGAGATAGGAACCGCACTACTTCGATTAGTAGCCATTGATTCTGTGGAATGTAATGTTCCCATGGGGCTTGGCATAGAATAATGAGGTCGGCTGAAAGAATCAGCGACATGAGTCCTCTCTCCACCTGTTGTCATCGGGTCTGGCACGACAGTTTTAGGTGCTGGTCTTAGTGGGTTTGGAGTGACATAATACTGGTGAAGTGGTCCCCCAAAGTACGTATATCCTTCCAACTCCTTTTTATCGATTGCTACGTATCGTCTTCCATACTTGTCGTATGTGGCGATTTTTGTTTTTGCTCCCTCTGTGTAGGTGAAGACATAAAGTCTTTTCTGCTCCGTCATCTCTCCGACGTAGGGTTCCTCGCATCTATAATAGAGATCTTGCTCTCCATTATTTTACTTGTATAACCCCAAGTAGACATTATCCGTGTTGACTCTCAACGTTTCGTTTTCGCGCCTTAACCTCGCATTAGGTAAGCTCATTGTTGGTGCCTTTTCCTCATGTTCCTCATCTATTTTGGCTTTCGTGCCCATCAATCCCCACTTGTCTGCGATGTTAGGATTTAGGACTACCAAGTACATGATACCCTCGTCATCTAGGTACCTATCTCCGCTATAGCTCACAGGCACTAAGTCCCTGAACTCACTTGGTCTATCTTCTATTTTCACACAGTAGCGGTCGATACCATCTTTGTATATCTTGGCACCTTGCTTGTTGTCATATTGATAGCCTTTGGCACCTTGCTTGTTGTCATAATGAAGCTATCGATACCCTCAGTATATCTTGGCACCCTTTGGTTTACACTCTCCTCCGTTGATAAAACACTTTCTTGATCCGCTAAATTTCGGTGTCGGATGTTGATTTGTTTTCCTGATCTCAAAAACATGATGAAAGTGGGATTTACTGACTGAATCCAAACCTCTTACCTGGAGATGTAGTGATCTTCCAACTCCTGCGACTGCATGGATTGTTACTTGATCGGTATTTGTAAATGAATACACTTGATGGCTATGAGATCACTGTATCATTCCAACTGTCAGCAGATTCAACACTTTCACAATGACTTCAACACAATTTTGCTTGCAGATTATTGACAGTATGTCCAATTTGAGTTTTGACAACTCCTGATATCTTAAATAGTCTAGGTCTATGAACATGTAAAAAATGAGTTAGATCTAGGCCAGAGGTACACCGATCGCGATCGTACTTCTGAGCCCAAATTTGACCAAACTTCATCAGCTTGTTCACTAGGCTATTTTAAGGCTACCTCTCTGATACTTTTGTAATCAGACTCTAAAAAGTCAAGCTTTTACCAGTTCTTGGTTGGAAGTGTCTGTTTTCCAGAATCTGTCAGTTTGATCTAACTTTGGTGCTTGATTAGGGATTTGGAAGCTATCTGGGGTTGTCCTATGTACAGGCTATCCCTCTGTATGGTTTCTTCCCAGTTTTGATGTGTTTTGGTCTACTGAAAGTCAATTTCTATGCCTTTGACGGACGCAAAGCAGACCCCGAACCCCGACGGCCTCTAAAACGCCGCGGGACGAATGGCTCGCCTCGAGCCTGCCACGGTAAAGCGAACAGGGGGCACCACCTAGATTTGAGTGGCTAGGACACAAAGCCCACGATGATATGAACACCTTAAGCCTACACACACACACACACACACACACACACACACACACACACACACACAGAGAGAGAGAGAGAGAGAGAGAGAGAGAGAGAGAGAGAGAGAGAGAACACTCGCAATTGATGAAGACATCCTCGGGGGTGTGAGGGTGAATTATTTCTGCAATATTTACAAGGTGGCATGCCGTGGTGGTAGAGAGGTAGGGGAAGGAGATGGTACAACCTACTTGGTGCGTTCTCTAGGGCGACTCAAGGACTGTGAATGTTCATTGCCAAGAGCGTGCATACGTGTGTGCATCGACCATTGGAGTCGAGATATGGGTGTGGTTCCCTTCGCATGGTGCAATTTCCAAGGCAAACCCAACACACAAGACCCTAAACCCTCTCACCGTGATGGTGATGGTGTCAATCCCTCCTACTACACTCTACCCAATGCTTGGTTCCACATAAGTTGCCCCCCCCGATAGTGACCTCTCAATGCCAATTTATAGGTGTTGGCTGCTTGGATTATGGTAGTCCCAGTGTGGTTAGGGTAATCTTAATCGGGGAGACAAGTGGTGGGCCCGGTGTGGTTGACCGTTGCTTTGTTTTGGGGAACGTTATTAAAAGATGGGAATCTCTAGGTGGGCCTTTGTCACCATCAACTAGAGAGAGGATATTTACAAAAAGAGAAATTTACAATGGCTTGGGTGAAAACTGAAGATAATGGTAAAATAACCTAAAATTATTGGGATGGCATCGAGGTTGCGTGTTGCCGGAAAATGGCGAGTTGCCGGTACGTTGGTGTCGAGCGTACTTCTTTTCGGAGTCGGCCGGGGCATGCCTTCGGTGCATTTTCTGTTTTTGTCGTTGGCGGGGCGTGCTTTGGATCCTTCTTCTTTCGTTTGTCAATGTCGTAGTCGTTTATGCATGTGTGTATGTATGTATGTGAGTGTGGGAGCATAAATGTGTATATATGTGTATTTGAGGGTGAGTGCGTATATGTATATGTATGTGCACATGCGTGCGTGGGAACACGGGAAGGGGGGAGTTATATAATGTATATATATATAATATATAATTTTATATAATTTTTTTCTTTCTTCTGTGGCAGATGGCAGATTGCTGCGCATGGCGGAAGGGGAGGGGGGATGGTAGGATTGGGGTGTGTGTGTGTGTGTGTGTGTGTGTGTGTGTGTGTGTGTGTGTGTGTGTGTGTGGCGTTTTTCTGCTGCGGCAAGGCGCATGTGTGTGTGTATTTGGGCTGCGGACTGCGCGCGAGGGTGTGGATGTGTGTGTTTGTTGCGTATGCGGCGCTCGAGAGAGGGTGTGTGTGAGTGAGTGTGTGTGCTGCAGCGCATGGGAGAGAGAGGAGAGGTTGGGGGGGGGGGGGGGGGGGGGGGGGGGGGGGGGGGTGTGGTTGAGTGAGAGGGAGTGTGTGTGCGTGTGGGTTGATTTCAACGCTGCCTGCATGGGGGAGAGAGAGTGAGCTTTGTGCGCTGCCGGTATCCGGATGAGAGGGAGAGTGAGGGAGAGGGGGAGGGGAGAGGGGTGAGGGGATAAGAGATAGAGAGTGTGTGAGGGAGAGTGAGGGGGAGAGGGGCTATGGCGGGGCATGGGTTTGTGTGGGTGAGAGGGAGAGGGGGAGGGTGGTGTTGTCTTGCATGGGCTTAAGGACGAAGGAAAACTAAGTCAATGGGGGGGGAGGGAAATATATCCGCGGGCCGGGGAGGGGGGGATGAGGCCGAGGGGGAGGGGAAATGAGCCGAAGGAGGGTGAGGAGAGAGAGAGAGAGAGAGAGAGAGAGAGAGAGAGAGAGAGAGAGAGAGAGAGAGAGAGAGAGAGAACACTTGCAATTGATGAAGACATCCTCGGGGGTGTGAGGGTGAATATTTCTGAAATATTTACAAGGTGGCATGCCGTGGTGGTAGAGAGGTAGGGGAAGGAGATGGTGCCACCTACTTGGTGCGTTCTCTAGGGTGACTCAATGACTGTGAATGTTCATTGCCAAGAGCGTGCATACGTGTGTGCATCGACCATTGGAGTCGAGAGATGGGTGTGGTTCCCTTCACATGGTGTAATTTCCAAGGCAAACCCAACACACAAGACCCTAAACCCTCTCCCCGTGATGGTGATGGTGTCAATACCTCCTACTACACTCTACCCAATGCTTGGTTCCACATAAGTTGCCCCCGCAGATAGTGACCTCTCAGTGCCAATTTATAGGTGTTGGATGCTTGGATTATGGTAATCCCAGTGTGGTTAGGGTAATCTTAATCGGGGAAACAAAGCAAGTGGTGGGCCCGGTGTGGTTGACCCTTGCTTTGTTTTGGGGAAGGTTATTAAAAGATGGGAATCTCTAGGTGGGCCTTTGTCACCATCACCTAGAGAAAGGATATTTACAAAAAGGGAAATTTACAATGGCTTGGGTGAAAACTGAAGATAATGGTAAAATAACCTAAAATTATTGGGATGGCATCGAGGTTGCGTGTTGCCGGCGAATGGCGAGCTGCCGGTGCGTTGGTGTTGAGCGTACTTCTTTTCGGAGTCGGCCGGGGCATGCCTTCGGCGCATTTTCTGTTTTTATCGTTGGCGGCGCGTGCTTTGGATCCTTCTTCTTTCGTTTGTCGATGTCGTAGACGTTTATGCGTGTGTGTATGTATGTATGTGAGTGTGGGAGCATATATGTGTATTTGCGGGTGAGTGCGTATATGTATATGTATGTGCGCATGCGTGCGTGGAAACACGGGAAGGGAGGGAGTTATATAATGTATATATATATATATATATATATATATATATATATAATTTTTATATTTTTTTTTTCTTTTTTCTGTGGCGGATGGCGGACTGCTGCACATGGCAGAAGGAGAGGGGGGGGGGTAGGATTGGGGTGTGTGTGTGTGGGTGAGTGTGTGTGTGGCGTTTTTCTGCTGCCGCAAGGCGCGTGTGTGTGTGTATTTGGGCTGCGAACTGCACGCAAGGGTGTGGGTGTGGGTGTTTGTTGCGTATGTGGCGCTCGGGGGGGGGGGTGTGGGGTGTGTGTGTGTGAGTGAGAGGAGTGTGTGTGCGTGTGGATTGATTTCAGCGCTGCCTGCATGTGGAGAGAGAGAGTGAGCTTTGCGCACTGCCGGTATCCGGATGAGAGGGAGGGGGTGAGTGAGAGGGGGAGGGTGGTGTTGTCTTGCATGGGCTTAAGGACGAAGGAAAACTAAGTCAATGGGGGGGAGGGAATATATCCGCGGGCCGGGGGGGGGGGGGGGGGGGGGGGGGGGGGGGGGGGGGGGGGGGGGGGGGGGGGGGGGGGGTGGGGGGGGGGGGGGGGGGGGGGGGGGGGGGGGGGGGGGGGGGGGGGGGGGGCCAAGAGGGGGGGGGGTAGGATAGGGTAGAGGTTAAAGGGTAATGGGGGAGGGGGGGGGGGGTGGGGGGGGGTTGAGTGTAAGAGTGGGGGGGGGGGGGGGGGGGGGGGGGGGGTTTCATGCGGCTCATACCGAGGGAACACGAGAGAGGGGTTGGGGGGGTTTCTTCTTAATTTCTGTCTGGCCGGGAAGGGTAGATCAGGGGGGGGGAGAGATATTAGGGAAGGGGGTATGTAAAGAAAATGGGGGGGAGAGAGTGCGAGGGTTTTATCCGATGCCCGTGGGGCGGGAGGGGGAAAAAATGAGTTACGGTGGGGGGGTACTGAGAGGGGGGGGGGGGGGGGGGGGGGGGGGGTGGTGTGAAATGAGTTTTTTTTCTTTTTTTTCTTTGATTTCCGAAAGTCGGCTATCACCGGTTTAGAAATTTTTGACTTGGATCTGTATTCAGATGGTTTGACAGGTATTTTGAGGTTTCTGGCTCTAGGTCCTTTAGACTTTTATGTTTGTATACACCTGAGGATCCCACATATGAAATCTGGTCAAAATTTGGCACTTAGGTACACCGATCGCGATCGTAGTTCTGAGCCCAAATTAGACCAAATTTGAGATGCTTGTAAACACTGATGTTTTAGAGCTATCCCTCAAGTCTTTTTGCATTTGGATCATTAAAAGCCAAGATTTTGCACTTTCTAGGTCTGTCAGGATATTTTTACCCAAGTGGCCTAATTGCCATGATTTTTGATGTTTTTGGGTGTTGTTGCTTTAGACAAACTTGTTTAGAATCTTATTAGGAAGGCACACAACAAATCTGGTCAAAATCTGGCACATAGGTACACCGATCGCGATCGTAGTACCTGGGCCAAATCTGATGAAATTTGGTATGCTCCCTCTGACAAGTATTTCCCAGTGTTTAGTGCTACCACTTTGTGATTTGAATCAATTTTAGCTCTGTTTGGTCAGTTTTCAAAATTTCAGAGTCTTATGGCCTTTTTGCCAAAGTTATGGTATTCTGGTTTCTCGACTCTAACTTTTGCCCCAAATCTAATTGGAATGTGATTTGCTTATCCTACTCCTAAGTACAGAAATGCAAAAACATAAGGAAATGAATCAAATAAAACAAACACGATGGATTTCGGGTGAGATTTCAGTACTCAATCGAATTAGAGAAATTGAAGAGCAAAAATGCTTTGAACACTCTCACTCACAGCTCCCTAAATCTCCTAAGAGAGGATCTAGCCAGTCCACTGACTCTAGACTCCACTAATCTCTAAACCCTTGTCTAGCAACCTAACTGAGGTGTAAAATGGATTTGTGGATTGATCTTCTTTTTAAAGAATCTAACTGCGCACTCGGTCACTCATCACCTAAGGTGCATTCCCCGGCAGCGGCGCCAATGTTTGCGTATCGCCACGACGAACGTCCATAGCATAGCTCTCAAGCATCAACATATTTATCAATGCAAGCGAAGAGACTAGGATGAGGCATGGAAACTCACTAGGGTGTCACTCCTAATGAAGTGAACTCGATGAGATGCATGTACTCACTCTACAAGAAAATCAAACGCACTATCGCCAAGTAATCTGACTATGTCCTTCTACACAGCTCTACAATCGTCACGCCCGTTTACCATGCAAATCTATTCGGAATCGCACGAAACTTGAAGGGAAGCTATAGGGGACTATCAGGATCGTATCCTATCACTGTCACATCATTTTGAAATGGTACAAAGATCGCGATCGTTCATCCCAAAGTAAAAAAAAAACAGCAAACAGGTGATCCTAATGGGTCGTTTTAGGGTCCCTAAAGCCTCTCTTAGGATCAAAACAACATAAAATACGCATATAGACACTCAAAACAACGATTTAAGGTCTCAAACTCATAGTTAAAAACCTACACCGACTCTTGAATGATTACACTTGAATGGAAGAGCAAGGTAAGAGGAACACAATGCAATAAACGAATCTGAATTTGGATTACCATAGCCACAATGGCGAAGATTACAAGTTGGAGCAAGAAGGAGCTCTCAAACGTACGCTGTCTTCTCAGTTTCCCATCAAAAATATAATGCTCAAACTTACAAAAAATTATCTTTATAGTTTAGGTCTTTACAAATGGCTTGTCCGGCCAAAAGCTCCTAGACTTCTAACTGGCTCTCTAATATACATTTGCTCCCAGAAGAATAATCATAAATCCTTTGACAAGTTCTTGGCTTAGAGATGCTCCCTTACAAAAGAATTTTACAAAGGTTTCTCATAAAAATATGACCCTTCTCTAGAAACGACTGCTTGTCGCTTCGTCCACCAAACATTGAGGTTAACCCTCCAGTTATACCAATCATTACTAAGATCACCTCTAGCGGTTAAATGCTTTGATTTGATTGCCGAAATTAGACGCTTGTGTACATGTATATTCAGCAGCAAAACAAGAAGTTGTGCGGAAACTGATCCTTTGCCAGGTGAGTGGTTGGATTTGTAATAAATTGCATTGCTAAGTTTGATGAATTTAAGATCGGGGAGACACATTTTTAGAGACCAAAACGTGGCAGGTGACCAAGGTAGCTTAGTGTCCACCGAGGATAGTGTAACTCAGGCAAGGCTAGATCCACTAGCACCATATTGAGGAGGGTAGTGATACTGACACTTTATTTGACAAATCCTTCTTCATGATGGGTAGTCAACAGCTAGGAGGTTTCACCTATGATGGACCAAGGCCAGGAGGAAGCATCTCCCTAAATCCTTTGAATGATTCCAAGTTCACTGTGATCTTCTTAGAGGGAACAAACTCGAGGGGAGCCCTAGTTTATTTTGACTATCGAGGACGCAAGTGTATTTGTATTGAGGAAAGGCCGGCTCAGAGACTAAAGATAATTCGAGTCTATGATGATGGAGATAGATTCCGACACAAAAAGGGGAACCACTATCTAATAGTTAGTAACCCTGAAGATTACAACAGATATGGAGATAACGTGGCAAAGGAAAAAATGGTGTTAGAAACTCAAGAACCGCCTCCAAACATTGATCAACTTGGAGCAATTTTTATGTATGATAAGAAAACAACCAGGGTTTCAACTTATAATGAGAATCTGGGAATTTACAAGCATGAGAGTGAGGGAATAGTCTCTTACTTTCGCTGCAAAGAACCCTACCCAAACGAGTTAAGCAAAGACAAGGTTCTTTACTTATTCTCTTATGAAATTGCTATGGGGAAGGATATCGTTTTTGTTGATAGGTACGGGCGAGAATACCAACGTATTCTCCCAGAGGAGGTAGAAAAGGCAACAGTTCCAGGAGCATCAACATATGCCCCCGATGAAGTGCCAAGAGCCACCTACACCCCTAGCAAGTCGACAAATCCCTTTTCAGAGGAGTATGACGCGACCTCACATTTTATCCGACCGCAGACATTCAACAACCAAAACCAACTAGCAACTCAATCATCATTGAAGGCATGGCTGCGACAGACTGCAACATTAGAACAAGATCGAAACCGAGATGGTTATCAAGCCGCACTAGGGCTAAGGGATTTACAAGAACCACCACTCTATTCACGGTATCAAGGAGAGAGTAAGCCAAAGACTCAAGGGTCAACAGAGCCTGGAAGACCACCCATAGAACGAGTTCGGAGAGATGAACCATCTCTGCCAAGAACTATTAGAAATTATGACTTAGGAGCACCATTGGGAGAGGAACCAGCCTACTACAGAAGATCAGAGGAGGTATATCAATTAGGACGTGGAGATCCAATGATGGGATTTGTAGACCATCGTAGAATTAGACCTTCTCAAGTGCAAAAATGGGTAGACAAGAAATACATGGGAAACAGAGATTCGAGAGATCATGTAAGAGCCTTTGTGCGTGTAATTAGAGTGGAAGAGGTGTTAGACTTCCCTACCCAATTTGCAGGGTTTGGACTAACCCTAGAGGATGACGCTGCTACTTGGTTTGACTCAGTGGAGCGTAGAGACTTTGAGTCTATGGAGGAGGTGTTTGACGAGTTTATCGAGGAATCCTCACAAAGGGGGATAGCTCATAATACAGTCTCGCAAATCCATAAATTAAAACAGAAAGACGGGGAATCTGTGCGAAAGGCAGCCCTATGAATAAAAAGATATGTTAAGTTCTGTCGTGTGAAAGGACTGCCAACTCAGTCCATTCTTATGTTTATATTTATCCAAGGACTAAGGAATGCAGATCTCCAGAAGGACTTACATATGAAGAGGAGCACAAAGTTAAATGAGTTAACTAAAGAGGCTCTTTACCTTGTAGACAATTGTGCGGTCTACAAAGAGGGTGAGTTCAAGGATCTTGACGATGATTCATCCTCACAACAAAATGGAAGCAAGTCTTCTAAGACAGCACCGAAAGGAGAAGTAGCTGTAAACCAGGAGCAACTTGTAGAGGAAGTGCTTAAAAAGATTAACTTGTACGCCAAACCCTAGGCTAAATAGCCCAAGTGGTGTGCTATTGAACAAAAATGGATGAACCATGGGACGAAAGAATGTTATTATAACAAGGGATATGTGAGCGAGAGACCTTACGCTCCCCAAGCTCAGGTAGCATCTCCTCAAATTCCATCGATGCCTAGGTATCAAGCAGGAAACCTACCAGGACCCGTAGGTGTAGAAAGACCACAATCAATGTTGGGGCAACAACCACCCCTACCAGGATTACGACCAGTCGGCATAAGATACACACCAACAGTAACCGAATCATAAGAGAAGGCTTTGGTGCCTATGCATGCATATTATGAATATCCCAATGGATATGATGCAAATCCTGTCTTTTATCCACTGGAAGAACCCTCAACACCAGAACCATGGAGCATGATGGGAAATACAGGACCACCAACAGCTACACAGGCAGCAGGAGAAGGAAGATATAGCTTGGATGAACGAACATTGTTTTTCATAGCCAACGGAGGCATGGGTGGGCAGAGACATGCATACCAACAAAGAGGAGCTCAAGGAGCACCTCAACAACCTAAAGAACCCTGCTACAAGTGTGGCGGAGACCATTGGCTAAGAGATTGTCCTCATGATGAAATCATTAGAGTCAACGCATATTGCACCGAGTGTGGAGTTACTCATTTGATTCCGGATTGCCCTAAGAACCCAAGCAAAGGAGATAAAAACACCTTGAACATACTAGAAGCAGTGCCTTCCAGTGGAGGGTCAAAAAATGAGACAATAATACCAATTTAGGCAGTGACACAAGCCCAAGCTCAAAGAATGACGAACAAACCCATAATTGAAGAGCCAAAAACCGATGCCCCAAGTTCTGAAATGAAAAATCCGAGAAGCACTTGGAAAGCTAGAAAGGCACGTATGAAAGCCAGGAAAGAACGAGAGAAAATGGATCTATCCGAGGAGTTAAAGCACACAAAGGATAGATTAGAGTGGTTAGAGGATCTATCTAGCCTAAGCTCACACATTGCGGCAACCATAGCACCCAAGGAAATAGAAGAACCCAAAAGTGCAGGATTAGGAGGATCAGTACTGGCAAACAAGGTAAATGAGCAGTTAGATGCAATTTTAAAAGCTTACGAAGCCAGACTCAAAAAGAACCAAACCCAAGAGCAAAGATGGATGACTTATCCATATGCTGAAATAGAAAAACAGAGGTTGTAAATGTGTAGAAAGATGATTGAAACAGCTCAATCTTTGATAGAAAACCCGCTTGGTAAACCTGCAAATTGGCATGAAGTACCAGCTCGAACCCCTATCAAACCA
Source organism: Adiantum capillus-veneris (assembly GCF_014529385.1). Lineage (NCBI taxonomy): Eukaryota > Viridiplantae > Streptophyta > Polypodiopsida > Polypodiales > Pteridaceae > Adiantum > Adiantum capillus-veneris. The sequence continues at coordinate 12,097,814 of NC_140947.1, read as the reverse complement.
AATTTAGAGGAGCAAGTAGAAATGAAGAAAAGACTCACGAATGCTTATGAGTCTAGGGAAGAGCCTATCATAGTGCCAAATACAATAGATGAGGCAAGTGACGAGTTCCAGCCTAAAACATTGGCAGAAATGGATAAGGATTGTAATGGTCTAGATGATCTGTGGAAGCAAATCTGTGAGGCCAACAAAGCTAACATGGTGAGTTACCACATGAATAGCACAAGAAAGGAGAAAAATGAGATCTTACCTCCTATTGAAGAATTTGAGGCAAGATCACAAATGAACTTTGATATACATTCACAAGGGGGAGACCAGGGGTCAATTAGTTCGGGGCACAGCCAACCAGACTCTCTGAAAACTCTACCCTTTTACCTAGGAGAGTATGAAGCCAAGTCTGAGGTGAGAGCAATCCCACCTCAAAGACTTTCTTCTAACAGAGTGATGGATTCACAAGGGTTGATTGAGTTATTTTCCACCCCGGTGGCATGCACAATCACATTAGCCGAACTCCTAAGGTTACGACCAAACATGTGAACCACAGTAGGCAAATTCCTAGAGAAATTTAGAGTGAAAGACCCCACCTCGAAGCTTCAGGAAGGGATCAGAGAATTGGACAGGCCTCAACTAAACACTAGGCCAGTACCTTTCAACAAGGTTGGAGAGTATTGCGAGGGAGAAGATGGAAACACCACGCTACCAGTAGAATTCCAAGGAGTAGTTTCCAAAGCTATTCTTGACAGTGGAGCAGGAGTCGCTATCGCCACCAAGGAAATCTGGAAAAAATGGGAAAAACCAGCTTTGAGAGCTACCAAAATGAAATTGTAATTGACAGATGGGTTCATGGAGAAGCCTCTAGGACTCTTAAAAAAAGTGATTGTCACCTCATGCGGAATCGAGTATGAGCATACATTTGCAATAGTTGATTTTGACAAAAAGAATAATTACGAGATCATCTTGGGAAGACCATTCATGTGACAATTAAAGATGGTCCAGGATTGGGGTTACGACCACATATACCTCAGACATGGTGAAACAACAACCAAAATACGCCTAAAAGACCATAGTTACAAGGATGTGAACCAGACACCAGTGGAAGAGTTTGATTCAGCTACATTGGCAGGATTGGAACTCCCAGCATGTTTACGGCAACAAAAAAAGCTATGGATGTGTGGAGCTTCACATTGTGAGAGATTAAAAAGAGAGGAATGCGTCTTAGAAAGAGCGATTTAGGACAAGGATTATATTCCAGAACCTTTTCCTAAAGATGCCTTGGAACCTCTGGAATGGGAACACATACTGGCAACATTGGATGTCTGTACCATTACAAATAGTCCAACAATAAACTTTTGCGATAAGGATGGCAGGATGGCTATGATGTGCTACCCTATTACATGGTAAGCCTTATACCAACAGGAGATGAGATGGTAGAACCACCAGAACAAGACGACTTTTATAACTCCTCTGAGCATCTAGAGGTAAATAACGATGCAGATAATGAGTGTTCAGACATCTCAAGTGAGCGTGGGGAGATAACAGAGAATATCAAGTTTTATGATTTTGCCAATCAGCTCTCTAGACGCCAAGAACGCTATAGGAAAAAACGAGCATAAAACAAAGCAAGAGAGAACCTGATGCCCATGATAAAAGATAAAACTCACTATCTAATGCTTGTCAAAGTAGAATTTGTGTAAAAGATCAAATATCAGGAAGATTCTCAAAAGTTTGAAAGGAAGGAACGCGAGAGGAAATAAGACAAGTAAGGAAAGCTAGAACAGAAACAAAATCACAAAAATCTCAAAAACAAAAAAAAGAAACAACAAAAGACCCAGAGTGGACCAAACTGGAGCATAAACAGAAATACCAAGAACTAAAACGGTCTTTACGAGAGTTATGGACTACTGAGGGAGATAGTGATGGTAAGGGGGAGTCAGAAAAAGGAAACATGAATGTACCATGACACTATCGGAAATTCACCATCCAGGATAGAAAAAACATAATGACACCACCAGTCAGGGAAAGAACAAACCAAGAATCTTACGATGGGCCAGAAAATGCAAAAAGGATAGACCTCGCTGAACCAGGTGAGAAGCCTCAGTCGGTCTATATAGCAACTAATTTAGAGTGTGAAGAAGGAGAACGGTTAACACAACTTCTCAAGAAGTATAAAGATGTGTTTGCATGGTCCTACAAAGATCTCAAAGGAGTTGATCCATCGATATGCCAACATACAATTCTTTTGAAATCAGATCCCAAACCTAGCAAACAGCGTCCTTATACATATAATGACACATTTGCTAAACGCATCAAAGAGGAGATTGACAAGCTGATGGATGCTGAATTCATCTATCAAATCGGACATACAGATTGGGTGTCACCCATTGTGGTTGTCCCCAAAAAGAACAAAAAACTGTGAGTGTGTGTAAATCTCAAAAAGGTAAATGCAGCCACCATAAGGGACAATTATCCCTTGCTGATCACAGAACATGTACTTGAGAGGGTGGCCGGAAAATGGGCTTATTCCTTTCTAGATGGGTTTTCAAGGTATAACCAACTGGCAATTGCAATAGAGGATCAACACAAAACAACGTTTGCCACAGAATGGGAAATATATGCGTATCGAGTTATGCCTTTTGGTTTAACTAATGTCCCAGCTACCTTTCAAAGGCTAATGACGCACGCGTTCAAATAAAACCTAAGAATATTCTTAGAAATATACATGGATGATCTTTGTGTACACTCTCTTCTACGAGAGGAACATATTGACCATTTGCAAAAGGTATTTGAAAAATGCAGAACATATCGAATCTGTCTTAATCCGGAAAAGTTCATTTTTATGGTTAGGCAAGGCCGCATCTTAGGACACATTGTCTCAAGAAATGTCATAACCAATGACCTAGACAAAATCAAAGTCATAGTAGACCTACCTAGGCCTACTAATGCGAAACAAGTGCAATCCTTCATGGGACACTCGGATATTATCGAAGATTCATATATATGTATGCAATCATAGCACAACCTCTGTATCGTTTGTTAGTCAGTTTTGAATGGACTGAGGAGTGTGAAACTTCATTCCAAAAGCTGAAGGAAAACCTTGTATCAGCACCTGTACTTAAAGCACCAGATTGGGAAAAGATATTCCATGTTCACATTGATGCATGTGTATATGCAATAGGGAGTATTCTGGCTCAACCTGGAGAAGGAAGAATGGATTTTCCAGTTTGTTATGCAAGCCGACAATTATACAGTGCGGAAAAGAATTACACAACCACCGAAAGAGAGGGGTTAGGAATGATTTATGCTATAAAGAAATTTCGGCATTATTTGCTCGTAAACAAATTTGTGCTCTTCATAGATCATCAAGCTCTTTTGTATCTGGTTAATAAACCATGCAATACTGGGAGAATTGTACGCTGGTTTATTATAATGCTAGAGTTTGATTTCACAGTGGTAGTCAAAAAGGGTAAAACTCATCTACGAGCGGATCATCTTTCAAGGCTACACAATGGGGAAGCTCCTAAAGAAGAAGATGATGACATACCAAATGCTTATCTTTTCAATATTGAAATGATACCCAAATGGTCTCAGGAAATTGTTAGCATTCTTTCCTTTGGAGGTAGGTTTGATAACACGGAAGACAGATTCAAACAACAAACAATTCGACAAAAAAAAAACTTACAGTTGATTGCAGGACGGCTGTATCATCTAGGATCGGACCACATTCTACGATGATGTATAAATCTGGAGGAATTCGAGTGTTATCTTGAAGAAGCACATGTCCAGGATTGTGCATTTCATTGTTCAACAATGAAAACACACTAGGGATTGAAACAATTAGGGGTTTATTGTCCAACTATGTACGCAGACACACATGCTTATGTTAACAATTGTATTATATGTAGTTCCAAATGACCAATGGATCACGCGACATTGTTTCAGGTAAACATTGCACCCGCATGGAGTTAATATATTATTGATTTCTTAGCCACCAGGACATTCCCTGAAAACATAACAAGAGTGCGGAAAAGGGCTATAGAGCTGGAGGCTCACGACTATAATTTAATTGGGAACCAACTCTATAAGCGAGGAAAGAACAATTAACTTAGAATCTGTGCAGGTGAAAGTGAATACCTGTTGATTCTAGAACACACACATGGAGGCATAAGTGGAGGCCATTTTTCAAGCGATAAGACGACAAAAATTGTGGCCTCCACTTGTGCCGCCATGTGCGTGCTCTAGAATCAGCAGGTATTCACTTTCACCTACACATACCCAATATATCATTGTGGCTACGGACTATCTCACGAAATGGGCGGAAGCCAAGGTCACACAAAAAGCAGATGCACGAATCACTGCACAATTTTTTTATGAGAATGTTTTTGTACGATACGGTTTACCAATAGAAATTTTCAGTGATCGAGGAACACATTTTCTTAATGAAGTCATTGAATATCTGCTAGAGGAATTCATGGTCATATATAGAAAATCTGCTCCATATCATCCACAGGCAAATGGACAAGCTGAGGCCACAAATAAAACACTATGCACGGTTCTCACTAAAATTGTATCAGAATCAAGGACAGACAGGGATCAGTAGTTACACTCAACACTATGGGCATACAGGGTAGTTTACAAAACATCGATAGGAACAACACCGTACAACATGGTTTTTGGCCTAAATGCTATATTACCCATAGAGTTTTTAATCCCAACTCTACGAGTAGCAAACCGCTTAGAATGGACAGGGCATGCGCTCTCTTCAAGAATAGATGATCTTGAAAATCTAGATGAACTTCGCTTGAGAGTTGTAGCTTCGATCTATGCTAAAAAGAGAAGACAAAAGGAGTTCTTTGACAAGCATGTGCGCACGAAAGAGTTCAAAACAGGTGATTATGTACTTGTTTATACCTTGAAGCAACATGCCAAGAAACTTAAGAAGCGAGGGATGGGACCCTTTGTAATTAGTGACCTATCACAAAGCGGAGCTATCAAGCTTGCTACATTAGCAGGTGAAGAAATGCCAAATTGGATTACTGGGTGTCGATTAAAGAAATATCATTTACAACTAACATAGGATGGATATGCGCATTTCAACAAATCCATCAAGAAAAACAACGAATGAAGGAGAAACAAAGGGTACAAGAATAAGCCCAAGCAGAAGCAAAAGAACACATTGCAAAAAGAAGGCTTCTACAACAACAACAATGTGGATCACCGTTGCGAATCTATGCCATTCGACTAACAAATTTTGACAAAGACAGAGTGGAGCCAATAATTGCAGTCAAAGTGGGTAGCAATCAAGTTGAATGGACGGCATTGATTGATTCTGGAGCTCAATCCAATTTGATCTCTTACAGATTATACAAACAGCTCAAGCCCACGGGTGGACTTCATCCTACTCCACAAGTGCTGGAAAGTAGTACATCACATTCGTTGAAAACATTGGTCTGGACTATATTGCATGTACAAGTACATCAATATATTTTCCCACACAAGTTTTATGTGGTTGAGGATGAAAGCACACAACACCCCATGTTGTTGGGAAAACCTTGGCAAAAAGAGTATATTGTGCAAATAGATTGGATTGCGAATGCAGCCAAAATTCAGCATGCACAAGAACAACAGGTGGTAGCCTTTGCTCAGCAACCCCGGAAGAATCAGCTGCCAGCAATGCAATCACTAGATAAAGAGCCCAAAGACAGGGTGCCACTAAAGAACAACAGGATACCCATGTTAAACAAACAGGTAACTAGCAATCATGCTCACTACATGTATAAGAATTCACCGACCGCAGTGAAAAGATCAACGTTACCAACACAAGAAAAACAAGTATGGGTGCGGAAGGATAGAAGTGACATGGCAGACAAACCACAATACAACAACAGAATTCAACCGAAACAGATAGTTCAACCAAAAACCAAGGGAATAAAAAAGATATGGATCCCAAAGAAAATTCTCAGCAACAACTCAAATACAATTCGCATTTGGATCCCGAACCCGAAGCAAAAGGAACTCCCTTCAATACAAGCAACATCGAAAGGCAGACAATTGCATATGAAACCAACAAACCGACTTATGTGGATTCCCATCAGCAGCAAAACAATGACAATCGCGGAAGTAGCAATAAACCTACAAAAATCGGCAAGGCAAAGCTACACGTGGAAAGAAAAAGAGACAAGGTCTATGGCCAATTCCGCCACGAAATTCTCTCCAGGGAGACAAATACGGCCATATTGACAGTAGCGGCAAACCACGCAACTTTTTCAAGAAAGACAATCAAACAAAGAGTAGTAGAGTTACAGCTTTTACTTGCAAAGAAAACAGGAAACCTCAACGGCAAATGCCAATAAGCATCTTGCTTATACCCTTCTCTTACACAGCATTAATTTTTCCATGCATTGACCGAGTATGCATTATATAGGGCCACATTACACGGCCAAGCATTAGCACAATTTTTTCAACCCATGCACGGCACATACACCAAGGTGATATCTTGTCGTCCGGGAGGACTCCGGCTAGGATAGGGGGAGGCATTCTCAAATGTGAACCCAATGGCAAAAAGAGCAAAAAAGGGCATGTTTTTTGACTATTTTTAAGGGTTGTTGTTTGACTGCGAATTTTTTTGGACTAACCCAAGTGCATATGCCTTTATATAGCATGAATCTACAAGTATATTGGGCCAAACTCCAAATCAAGCCCTTAGGTGTGTGTATATAAGTAAAAATAGTCATTTTTCGGGCAAAATATTGATAAAACGGAGAAATCCGGCCATAAAAATTACATGTGAGTGTATATAATGTTTTGCGGTGATTTTTTTGATTTACTATGATTTTTGGGAATTTTTTGGGTTTGATTTTCTATTTTCCTTTTAATTTTGCTAATTTTCGGCAGAAAAACTTCAAAAATAAAAAAAGCAAGTGAAAAACGGTTGTAATGAAAAAACAAATATATGGGGATGATCAGTGACTATAGGACAACCTATGGTACAATGGGGGTGCAATTATGTGAATGAAGCAGAAAGCGTGATTTGGCCAGATTTTGACTGAAACGTCAAATTTCTCGGAAACTGGGCAAATGGAGTCCAAATCAAGAAATTTTTGAGCCTAAACCGCATCTTGAAAGAAATTGGAGCACATGTCAAATTTCATGAAAAGTGGTTCGGGGACCCCCATTATAAGAAATTTTCACTTCATTTTAAGCTCATTTCCACTATTGACTTTTGAGAGAGAGCCTCTGCCACCTAGAGAGAACGGAACTTCTAGCAGCTTCCATGACGCGCATGACTATCCGACAGGCCCCAGACATGAGAGGTAGGCTCACCACTTTGAGCTTTCCGCGCATGTTTGTCATTTTGTCACGAAAACTAGCGTAGGGCTCACACATACAGCGTGCAGTAGAGACCTACAAGTAGAAGTGGCCACCTAACAACTAACCCAAAAGAAATGAGACTTCATTGGCAGCTTACCCTAGCATAGGAGACCAGTTTTGGATGACCAAAGGTGGTAGAAAACCATCGGAAAAAAACCTAATTCCTAGAGCCCCGCAAGAGGCAACCAAATGGGAAATCGGCGGAGAGGCTCCCAAATGCTACCAAAATTCATGGGTAGGAGCATCTCGACATGCTCGACAAGTCTATGTAGCCCACATGAACAAAAGGTGACCCGAAGAGGCACTAAACTTCAAAAACAGCATCAGACACACAAAGCGTCAAATAAATCTCGCGGCCAAACCGCATGTCCGTTTTCCACCAAACTTCACGAGCGGCTTTCCTAGACCATCAACAACCAAGTCCTATGGTGGTAGACCACCACAAGTCATCAAAGACTTGTAAACGCAACCACGGGTGCTTCTAGAGCGACAAATTTCCAAATAGAGCTCCGGTGAAGCCAATGTCTACAAAAACCATACGGCAAGGATCCCCAAGGGATCGGGAAGCTATGGAGACGAACATTAAGAAGTTTCATCGCCGAAAAGAACTCCAAAAGTCAGAAAACGGCTCAAAGGCTCTAAAATCTACACAGGGAGTTACTTTCTATCTATTTGACTTTTTTGTTGAAATAAAGCTTAAAAGGGACTGAGAGGGACTAAGGGTAGGCACCAATAGCAGTCTCCACAAAAATTTCATCAAGAGACATCCTATGCGTAGGATGTCTCAAGGCCATTTCTGGGCACAAACCCCAACATTTCTCCTTGCACAAAGTTTCTAAATAGCCTTTACATACTAGCCACTAAGTTTCATCACATTTGGACCAAAATTGACCTCATATGCATAAAAAAACGCAAAGTCAGGGCATAGAGGCAATAATGGATCATATACCTACCAAAACTTGTCCAAATCACATGAAACTTGCACAATACAATCATGGGCACATTGCCAACCAATCTGTGTGGTCACCTGCAAAAAATGATGAAGTAGACATCCTACGTGTAGGATGTCTAAATGACATTTTTGGCCTACAGAGGGTGTTTTTCAATCCCATATTCATTCATATCACCTTCAAGAGCACATATATCAAGTTTCCAGCCATTCTAATCATTTTTGACCCCCAACACCTCCAAGATACACTTTTTGAGCCCAAAAACACTACACATGGTCTTACCAACACCAATTCTTGTCCAAATAAAAATCCAAGAGCATGGCCATAGTCCACAGGCCAAGAGCTACCCACATAACAAATCTCAAGCTATTTTGATGAAATAGACATCCTACGCGTAAGATGTCTCCAGCTCAATTTTGAATTTCGTTGCAAAAAATGACATCATGGGAGTCATTACCATGGTGCAAGGAGCCCATATATCAATTTTCAACCCATTTGGATATCATTTGCCACCTGTTGAGGACATCTTACCCAATTTGTGAGCCTAGAGCCTGAATCTGCCCAAAAATGCATTTTTTGACGCCCAAACCCAATTCCAATCACATAGCCATGTTGCACAGGCCAAGTACCACCAGCATGTCAATTTTCACCAAAAAACTGATGAAAAAGACAAATGATAATTTTTTGCCAAAATAACATTGTGAGCACATGCACGGCTTCCCAAGTTCCTTTTAAGTTTTATTTTCAATTTTCAAGTCATTTGGATAGTTAAAACTCAGTTTCTCAGCCGATATGGAAAAAACGCTAACTTCGGACTACTGAGTGCAACAGGATCTATGGCAGCCGCAAAATCACCGGCAAAGAAGAAGAGGATGACCATAAAAGACTATTTGGAAGAAGTGGAGCCGTTTGTCATCCAAGAAGGAACTCTAAAGCCAACCAGCACGTGGATTCAAGAGGACTTGCTAGAGTCTAATGATCTGAAGATCTACCAAGGCGTGTTCAAAGATACTGAAGGAAATGTAATAGAGCTACCCATGCTACCGCGGGAGCTCAATGAGTTTGTCAGAAGCAAGATGGCAGAGTACCTAGAGAAGATAGATCTCCATAATTATTTTGAAGTTGTGCCAGCTGGAATTGACATGAAAAGAGTATGGGAATTTGTGACTACAATCAAAGAATATAGAGTTGCCAGAGTTACGGATCTGCAGGGCAAGCCGGACACTGTGATTGTAATCACAGAGAGAGTGGTGGCAGCCGCACTAGACCTCTCCAACAAAGGGGATAGTGTAGCCAAAAGAAGAGATGAAGTCAAGGTGTACACAGAAAAGAAGAGCAACTACACCTTTGAAGACATTGCAAAACCTTTAAGTGGCAATCATGAGCCAGCTTTACAACCAGCATTTCCACATGTGTACAAGGCGGCCATAGAAGTACCGAATGCAGCCTGGAGCAATTGCCACAACCTTCACCTGGGCAATACAGAAGAGCAAGCCGAAGGTGATCAACTATGCTGCCTATATCCATGATAATCTTGTGAAGATGGGCAACAAGAACCCCACCTACATTGTGCCGGGTGAGCTGATCACGAAAGTGGTTTATGGGGCATTGCACGCCACTGGAAGATGGCGCCACCCTCCATCACAGAATGACTGGCTAAGGCTCAAGGAAGATAAAGAGGAGGAACAGCCAAAGCACCCAGAGTTGCCACAAGGTTGAAATGCCGGTTAGAGACCATTGGTGCAGCAAAAGTTGGTCAAAGCTAGCAAGTCATCTATGCCAGGCCAAGACAGCAATCGAGTGTAGTGCAAAAGGCTAGGGTAGGCACCAAGGCCCTTGGCAGCCAAAGGATAGCGGGAAAGTATGCCTGATGCGTTTTTTTAGGCCAAAAGTGCAGCGGAATGGTCCAGTTGGGATGGCAGGTCCAGATGTACAAAATGCCAAGTCAAAGATCTAGAAGGTAGAGTTCAACGTGCTATAGAGGCCGGTCCAGACGCCTCTTCAAACGGAGCCCCGGTGCTCAAGATATTACAGTTTGAAGAAAGAGTATGAAGCAGATCCCCGACGGACAGGGTAGCAGAGGATAGGTGGCCTGAGCGGATGTCAGTGTATATGCGTGTAGTGCTCAAGTTGTGGAGCATGCCTGTCTTCTCGCATTGCGAATCGGAGCTCTGGATAGCAAGATATGGTCAGTTCAAGATTTTCTAGGGGCCGGGTCTGAGCCCACTTGACCGCATTGGAGGATGTGCCATTTGGCAGTTTTGCAGCCTCGCCAAGGTTCTCGGTGGGAGTGTTTACCATGTGGAGCTAGTTGGAATCGACTGCCCGTCAATCGGATGCTTGGTTGGCCAGATATAGGGAGATGAAGTCGGGAGCTGATGGCAATAGAAGGTGTGCAGATGGCTTTTCAAGTTTTTGGTTGCCTTGGATAGTGGACTCCGGGGACTCGAAGTGCAATGAGCATGGGGAAATTTTAAGTCCGGAACCAGCTTTATCGGTCAGGTTTGACGGCCGCTACATGGGCCAATTAAGAAAGGCAAAGCAGAATACCCAATGCAAATGGAAGTGAGGTTTTTTTTTAGTTTAAATGGTGGATTTTGTTAAGGCTTGGAGGTTGCTTACACCAGGAACCACCACGTGGTAGGGCACTGAGCCCACATGCGAGGAGGAGGCTTGAGTGCGCGTGCTATATACTCTGGGGCGTGGGCACCCATTAGCGTCGAGGAAGTGGTGTGGGGAGCTTGGAGCGTGGGGCTATGGCGCTAGCGGCGGTGGCGCTGTGCAGGCGAAGACGCCGGTTGTTTTGGCGTCAGTTGGCGGAGAGGGCCGACGGCCCGGGAGGCGCGCCCGCGGTGGGGAAAGGTGTGGCGGCGCAGTGATGATGTGGCGGCCCCAGTAGGGGGGATGGTCCCGCAAGAGCCCATGGGGCGCCAAAATTTTGAGGGAAAGGAAGGGGGAAATAGCGACATCGCTATTGCCTCCCCCCCTCAGGCAAGGGGAAGTTCCCACAGCAGGAGGGCAAGGTTAGAGAGAGAAGGAGAGAAATAAAGCACAAGGGCAGCCAGGTGGGCAAAGTGCAAGGCCAAGTAGCCGGACAAACAAGGGCAAGGGCATGGGCATCTGGGCCAAGCAAATGCAAAGGTAAAAAACAAGGGTAAGGGAAAAGGAGAAGACCAAAGAAGCATGGCAAATCAAAGGGTGCAAAGCAAAGTCAAGTGCAAGGTCGGATAGAGGAAAGGGAGAGTCAAAGTCAAGAATGGAGCAGTGTAAGGTTGATGCCAATAGGGGTAAAAATGAAGAGATAAAAAATAAAAAAATAAAAAGCCTAGGGGGCAGTAGCGACGTCGCTAATGCCCCCCCCCAAAGAGCAAAAGAGAAAAGGAGAGAAGATGAAAAAAGGCGATGCCCCCCTTCCCAAGAGATACCAAAAAAATGTGCCACATGGACCAATTAGAGGGCAATTTCCCAAATTGAACCCCTCCCCCCTATAAAAGTCAAAAAATGATCAAATTAGGCGCTTCTTCTTGCTTTTGTTTTGGCCTTTTGAGGTGCCGTTTGAAGCCTACAAAGTGGAGTTCTCTAGCAAGCTAGCCCCTTTGTAACTTTTGCTTGAAAATGGCCATGGTGATGGCATTGCAAGCCGGTGTATGTGTTTTTTGAAGTGCAATCAAGCCACAATTGCCTCCCAAGCTCTTGTTTCCACTTCCCCCTTTCTCTTTCTCCTGCTTTCATGTCCCTCCTCGGTGCCGAGTGTGTGGAAGTGTGTGCCCCCCCGGACCGATGGTGCTTTGAGTGAAAGAGTGAGATTGAGTGGTTGTGTGCGTGTGTAAGGGTGGAGACAGGCAGTGGTAGAAGGTACCTTGTGTGGTGGGTTTGTAGAGTGTGTGAGCAGTGGCAATGGAGCAGGCGGTGGTCTACTAGTGTTAAGTGTTTCTTTGAAGGTGTTTTCCGAGAGGATAGGGGTGCTGAGAGCTGTGAATATCCTGAGCTATAGAGAGGCCCTTTTGTTTGTGCTGGGCGTGTTCCCCCATTCCCCCTCTCCATGTTGTGGTGCCCCCACGGAGGAGTATGCTGATGCTCCTAGTTAAAGTCGAAGCAGTGATTTTGATGATACCAAAGGTGCGACCTTTGAAGATCAGGTGCTGCTAGTGATGGCTTGGATGGGATTTCCCATTTTCACTGGGGTTGAAGATCCGAAAACTTGGCTTCAAGACTACGGATTGTTCGTGTTGGAAAGCGGTTTATCAAGAGAAGATGGTGCGGTACAGGTGTTCCCGCTCCTGGTTCGTGGTAAAGCAAAGCTATGGTTTGATAGCCTTGGTGAAGAAGAAAAAACAGATTGCGAAGCCTTGGAGGTGGCTTTTCGAAGCAGATTTGTAGCGGATGTGCAGCTAGATGAAGTAAAGCGGAAGCTGGACAGTTTGAAGCAAAGCTTGGAGGGAGATTTTCAAGCGTTCGAGTGGGAGTTCGAAGCCCTATGGGGAAAATTAATCAAGGTATCTGCTGCAAAAAATGCCAGTTTTTTAAAGTTGTGTAAATTCATGGATTGCCTGCATGAGGAAGTGTGAGATAAGGTGGAAATAGATGGTCCAATGTCGTATGAGGAGGCGGCAGCTCTAGCGAGAGGGCGAACCAAAAAGATTTTGAAGAATCGCGAGGCTAAGCGGAGTTTACAAGGTGCTATGATGCCAAGGCAGTGTGATGTGGTGATAACCAAGCCGAAGGTGGTGCAAAGGGAAGTGCAAGTGCGAGAAGAACCAAGGGTTCTTTGGCTACAAAGAGAGAGGATGGTTCCTATGCCGAAGATTCTGGCTAGAGCAGCTCTAATTGTGGAGGAAGTGCAGGTGGTTCCAGAGTGGGCAAAGGAAGTGCTGCCAAGATCGAGTGCGGCTGTTGAAGCTCCATTGGAGTGTGGTAAAGAGAAGAGAGTGCGGTTTGCAGACGAGGTTAAAGCGGTGAAGCTAGAGGAGGTTCCTGAGCTTGAGACCGAAGAAGAGAAGACTGAGTCAAGTGACAGTAGCTCTATGGATGCAGATACAAGTTGGGAGACGGAGTCATCCCAATCCAGGTATGATGAGTTCGACCTCTTACATGTGAGTGGAGAGGCGGTAAATATGTACGAGGAGCAGCATGAAGTGCAACCCGAGGTGCATAGTGGAGACCAAGTGGATCAATCTAGGCCCACAGGTGATGAAGAACAGGTAAAGCTGGTGTGCAGTACCATGCTAATGGCTATGTCAATGAAGATAGCGGTGGAATATGCCATATTAGTGCAGCAGGTGCAAAGTTATGCTAAAAGGTGTGAAGCAATTGTACCTATGGAGAAGGACGAAGAGAATGCGGTAGAGAACGATTCTCTCTTTTCCTTGGCAGAGCTTGAGGATGCAGTGGTCAAAGAGCAGGTAATTGAAGCGGACGAGGAGGCGGTGCTTATTGACCTTGGAGGGCCCATTCACGAGGAGGATCTCGACGATGTTGGAATTGAGTTCATGGAAGGTGAGAAGGATAAAGTGGAGTCCAGGTTAAAGGTGCTTCCTATGCAGTTGGTTCCCTCTATGACAGGTGATGAGGATTCCAAGGCGCTGTCCAAGCTTTGTAAAGAGGTTTGTGAGTGGTGGTTAAAGGGAATGGTGATAAAAGTAGCTGTGCGGTACGCTGTTGAGCAGGTACAGGATCTGCTAGATGAAGATCTAGCTTTACATGGATGGGAGGGCGGGTCAGATGTGTCAGATAAGTCGCGAGTGTTGATTGAGCAGGATGGTAAGCACGAAGGTGCTCTATTTGGTGCTTTTGGAGGAGTTTTGTTGTGAGTGGGCAGTTTGCCAAGGAGTGCGTGGAGTGGTAGAAGCGTGTGGATGGCAGTTTGGTTATGCAATTGGGTGTGTGCCTTAGTGTGGCACTGTGTAAAGCTATTGCAGGTGGATGGAAGAGACCAATGCAAAGTGTTCGACCTAGGACGGTGATTACAGGTAAACCAGGGGGTTGGGCAACCCGCATGAGCAAAGACAGCGGGTAGCAGGTGTTGGTTTTGTACATATGATGGGTGTTTTTGCAGTATACAGAGAGTTTGGTTTTGGTGTGCTTTTTTTAGTGCAATAAGGCCATGTGTGGTTGAACATAAATGTTCAACGAGGGGGTGGGCAATGATGGTGCAGCTAAAGTTGGTCGAAGCTAGCATGTGATCTATGCCAGGCCAAGACAGCAATCAAGTTCAGTGCAAAAGGCTAGGGCAGGCACCAAGGCCCTTGGCAGCCAAAGGATAGCGGGAAAGTATGCCTGATGCGTTTTTTTAAGGCCAAAAGTGCAGCGGAATGGTCCAATTGGGATGGCAGGTCAAGATGTATGAAATGCCAAGTCGAAGCTCTAGAAGGTAGAGTTCAACGTGCTCTAGAGGCCGGTCCAGACGGCTCGTCAAACGGAGCCCCGGTGCTCAAGATATTACAGTTTGAAGAGAGAGTATCTAGCAGATCCCCGACGGACAGGGCAGCAAGGGACAGGTGGCCCGGGCAGATGTCAGTGTATATGCGTGTAGTGCTCAAGTTGTGGAGCATGCCTGTCTTCTCGGATTGCGAATCGGAGCTCTGGATAGCAAGATATGGTCAGTTCAAGATTTTCTAGGGGCTGGGTCTGAGCCCACTTGACCGCATTGGAGGATGTGCCATTTGGCAAATTTGCAGCCTCGCCAAGGTTCTCGGTGGGAGTGTTTACCATGTGGAGCTAGTCGGAATCGACTGCCCGTCAATCGGATGCTTGGTTGGCCAGATATAGGGAGATGAAGTCGGGAGCTGATGGCAATAGAAGGTGTGCCGATGGCTTTTCAAGTTTTTGGTCGCCTTGGATAGTGGACTCCGGGGACTTGAAGTGCAATGAGCATGGGGAAATTTGAAGTCCGGAACCATCTCTATCGGTCAGGTTTGACGGCCGGTACATGGGCCATTTGAGAAAAGCAAAGCAGAATACCCAATGCAAGTGGAAGTGAGTTTAAATAGTGGATTTTGTTAAGGCTTGGAGGTTGCTTACACCAGGAACCGCCACGTGGCGGGGCACGGAGCCCACATGCGAGGAGGAGGGCTGAGTGCGCGTGCTATATACTCTGGGGCGTGGGCACCCATTAGCGTCGAGGAAGTGGTGTGGGGAGCTTTGAGCGTGGGGCTATGGCGCTAGCGGCGGTGGCGCTGCGTAGGCGGAGACGCCGGCTGTTTTGGCGTCAGTTGGCGGAGAGGGGTGACGGCCCGGGAGGCGCGCCCGCGGCGGGGAAAGGTGTGGCGGCGCAGTGATGACGTGGCGGCCCCAGTAGGGGGATGGTCCCGCAAGAACCCATGGGGCGCCAAAATTTTGAGGGAAAGGGAGGGGGCAATAGCGATATCGCTATTGCCTCCCCCCCTCAGGCAAGGGGAAGTTCCCACAGCAGGAGGGCAAGGTTAGAGAGAGAAGGAGAGAAATAAAGCACAAGGGCAGCCAGGTGGGCAAAGTGCAAGGCCAAGTAGCCGGACAAACAAGGGCAAGGGCATGGGCGTCCGGGCCAAGAAAATGCAAAGGTAAAAAAACAAGGGTAAGGGAAAAGGAGAAGACCAAAGAAGCATGGCAAATCAAAGGGTGCAAAGCAAATTCAAGTGCAAGGTTGGATAGAGGAAAGGGACAGTCAAAGTCAAAAATGGAGCAGTGTAAGGTTAATGCCAATAGGGGTAAAAATGAAGAGATAAAAAATAAAAAAATAAAAAGCCTAGGGGGCAATAGCGATGTCGCTAATGCCCCCCCCCCCCCCCCCCCCCCCCAAGGAGCAAAAGAGAAAAGGAGAGCAGATGAAAAAGGGCGGTGCCCCCCTTCCCAAGAGATACCAAAAAAATGTGCCACATGGACCAATTAGAGGGCAATTTCCCAAATTGAACCCCTCCCCCCTATAAAAGTCAAAAAATGATCAAATTAGGCGCTTCTTCTTGCTTTTGTTTTGGCCTTTTGAGGTGTCGTTTGAAGCCTGCAAAGTGGAGTTCTCTAGCAAGCTAGCCCCTTTGTAACTTTTGCTTGAAAATGGCCATGGTGATGGCATTGCAAGCCGGTGTATGTGTTTTTTGAAGTGCAATCAAGCCACAATTGCCTCCCAAGCTCTTGTTTCCACTTCCCCCTTTCTCTTTCTCCTGCTTTCATGTCCCTCCTCGGTGCCGACTATGTGGAAGTGTGTGCCCCCCTGGACCGATGGTGCTTTGAGTGAAAGAGTGAGATTGAGTGGTTGTGTGCGTGTGTAAGGGTGGAGACAGGCAGTGGTAGAAGGTACCTTGTGTGGTGGGTTTGTAGAGTGTGTGAGCAGTGGCAATGGAGCAGGCGGTGGTATGCTAGTGTTAAGTGTTTCTTTGAAGGTGTTTTTCGAGAGGATAGGGGTGCTGAGAGCTGTGAATACCCTGAGCTATAGAGAATCCCTTTTGTTTGTGCTGGGCGTGTTCCCCCATCCCCCCTCTCCACCGTGCAAGAGGAGCATCCAGAGTTGAAGAAAGGAAAGAAGGAATATGTACAAGTGCCGATCAAAGAGACAAAATCACAGAAAGTGGCATGACTAGAGCAGCCTGAAGTCGATCCCACCGCCATCACCCCCTCCTCATAGCCCTGCACAAACTCAATAAAAGGAGGAGCTAAACAAATTTGAAGATCAAGAAGATTCAAGGCAAGAACAGAGCCAAGAGCAAGAGCAAAAAGAGGAAGCTAAGCCCAAAGATGAGCAGCCAGAGCCAGATGAAACAAGGTTTAACATGTTTCTTGATCTACTAGCTGTTGGATATTCAAGAGAAGAGGCAGCCACAGTCGCATTTGACTTGGCAAGCACGGGGCTCAAAGAACAGATGCAGATCCTACAGTTAGTGGAGCTAAAAGAGATGGCCACTGATACAGTGGACCTGCAGCCACCCACCAATGACTGGGATGTGGTGATGACCAAGCTAATCGGGCTCAGGGAACAATCAATGGCCACTGAAAGTGAAATGGCTAATCTCAAAGCCAATGAAGTTTTTATCAAATCAGAAGTAGACACACTACAAAGACAGAACCAAGGGCATATAGAGAAAGAAGCAGAGCTGCAAGCTAGTCTGGCAAAGGCATTGCAAAGATGCCAGGAAATGGAAAGAGAGAATCAGGAAGCATCTCAAAGACTGCAAGGAGCTGAAGAAGAATACAAAAAACTTAGCAAGTCATGGAAAGATGCAGAAAGGGAAAGGGACAACCTAACCCTACAACTTGCTGAAGAATCCAAGGAAGTGGAAGCCATGCGGAATGCCAAAGAGATGGCTGAGATAGAGCAGGAGGCTAGCCAGGATGAGGTCATCAAGCTCAAAGACCAGATTAAAGTTAAAGATCAAACCATCCAACAGCTACGGGCATCTCTTGCCAGAATCAGAGCGACTAGCTCGACTCAAACCACTTCAGGGAGTCAGCTTTATGAAGAACAAATGAAAGAGCTCCAAAAGGAGTTAACTTTAGAGAAAAAGTAGAGGCTGATGATGGCCGAAGGGTTAGTGGTCATGCAGACCCGCATGGAAGAAGAGCACAAGGCAATGCAGAACAAGCTAGAAACCATCAAGAGAAAGCTCGAGGAGGCGGAGAAGATAAATGCTGATTTGAACGACCTCCTTGTGAATATGGGAGAGCAAGCTGAAGCAGAAAAACAGACATTCCAAAAGCAAATAGAAGAGCTGAGAGGCCAGTAGATAGAAGAGCAGTTCAGCACCGGGCCAGCAGCCATGGAAGGAATAGATTTAGAGAATGTGGCAGATCCTGTGGACACACCCATGCAAGAGGAAATCCTTGTAGGACCCTCTCAAGAGACACAAGATCTAACACAAGAAGAAGAAGAGAAGTTGCGAAAGGCCATAGAAGCGGAAATCAGAGATACGACCAAAGAAGCCTTGGAATGGGAGCAGAGGATCTTTAAATCAATGACTATTCAGAAGATAGACGCCAACAACCTTCGGCGTGAATGGCTACAGCCCTCTCTCCCATATCCTCTACTAAAGTACGAAGCTGCTACAATCAACAAGAAAATCAGAGAAGAGCCAACAGTGCCACTGTACATAGCAGACATCTCCAAGCGTGAAGGGGTAAAGTTGATAGTCGACTCTCAACCCAGGTGGAGAAAGGCATGGCTAACAAAGTATCCACAGTGTCTAATCCATCTGGTAGAGGCACCAAAAGTCATCAGAGATAACCTAAGTTTTTGGCCTCTACCAAGGATGCGGACGTGGAAGGCCCATGAGCTATTGCAAAGAAGCCAACCTACTTGGCTAAACTATCCGAAGTTTCCATGCTCGAAGGCAGGCGAGAAAATAAGTGTTCAATATATGGTGAAAACCCTAACGGGCACCATCAAATTGTTCACTGGCTCGCCTAACCTATCTTGCATTATGATGAGAAAGATTTTAGAAACACTTTTGACAGTCTTCGAGACGTTCAAACCAAGCCAGGTGATAGACAATATCTTCTTCTTTCAAGATACATACAGATGTGCATACGATCTGTCTGGTCAGCCTTCCAAGGAGGAGATACATGCATTGTATCAAAGGATCATGTTTTTGCAATCCTATCACCTCCAGGCCTTTCAAGAAGCTTTATACACCGGCTTCTTCACAATCAGCACTGACATATTTGGCCCGACACTACTGGCTCAACATACAAGATATGAGTCACTGCTCAAGATGAGAGAAAGCCTACGATGAAGAAGCAGCTCAGCAGTCATGTTGGGGATGACATGAGCAAGGAGGGGGGGAGTGTTAGAAGCTGGAAACACTCTACGGAAAATGACTGCTCGGAGGATTATTATTTTTTGTAATTATTCATTTATTGAGAAAACCCGACATTTCACCTTTGTAAATATTGGAGCTTACAGAAGTTTCCAGATTGTATCCCAGTTTTGACACTTAGATTGAGTAGATGGTTAAAATGGAAGATTAGGGTTTGAGAATTGTAAGGTATTTATACCACTTTTTGACCTCAATGAAAAACCTTTTGTCATTTTAAAAAATTGGAAGTCTGTGACTGAGTGTACTGTGTACGAGAGAGAGAGTGAGAGCTTCATCTTGACGCTACGTGCGCACCGGTGGTCGGAATCGAGTGCGGAGAAGTACAGCTTGTTGCCCCGAACAAGAGCTACATGCCAATACCTACATTGCGCGCGTACGGTCCGGTTTTGCAAGCTTCATTTGGTGATTCGGTGAGCATACGTTGTCCGATTTTGCATTGCAACATATCCACTTGTTCGCATTGAGTAGAGCTACACATTAGGCACTTTAGATTTTGGAAACGACAACCTGCAAGTTTCGGCCAGACATCCTAAGTGATTTTGCACCAGGTGTTTTGGGTTGGGATTTTGGTTCATAGACCTTAGGGAGAGCGACCTATTGGTGTTAGTAGGGTCTCCTTCAAGTTCTGTGGTGTTTCGAGATTGTTTGATGGATATTCAGTTCTAGAAAGCGTTGTAGGAAGTTTCCTCTTATGCACTCTTGAAGACTGTAGCTTAGACATTGGGTAGAGACCTCTGTAGGAATTAGTTAGGAGTCGATCGAATGTAGGTTGACACCCTATGCTTGCTTCCATGCGCCTGCGGGTCGAGCTTTGTCCTTAGCTGACAAATCTTGTTAGGTGAGTTCTCGCTTTGCTGACGTCCATCGTGGCGTATCTGTCCAACACAATAGAAGGCCACCAAAGACTAGTTCTAAGAATATGAAAATGTACTTGTTTTTTCCCCTTATTTCCACTCTCTCTTTATTAACTGTTCCAAAACCATGCCAATTTCCTCCTTATAGAGGACTCTTTGTAGCATTCCATCTTAACCATATGTCATCTTATCTTCACCAACCAAAGTGAACTTGCGAGCCTTTTGAACAATCTTCTTTTGCAGCTTTTAAAACCCTTCCAAACATTGGCTTGTTCTAAAAAAATCATGAATTTCAACTTGCTATTTTGGCGTGCACATGACTACTAGCCAATTGATTAGCTTCTTGATTCTGCTCTCTTTTAACATGCTTGAATTGTACCACTTCAAAAAACTTCAACAACTTCTTTATGGAAAAGAACTATTTTTTGACAAAATATCTTTTTAATTTCCACCACTAACCCAAAAGTTGCTTAATGAATAAGAGAGCATCACCTTTAATCTCACCAACCTAGAGATGCCAAACATCACACATTGCTTTAGTCCCAAATGGAGTGTCAAATATTCCACTTCACTATTTGTGTGAACACCTTCCAGAATATAGGATTTAGAGAAGATTACCTTACCTTGCGGGTCTTGTATGATTACACCTCCTCTTGCTTTTTGTACAACTCTCATGTGAGTCTCCTATAAGCTCCATCAAACCACATAATGAAAGCTTCTTCAAAATCAGGCTACTTTGTAATGTCTTCTTTTACCACCCTTGAATACGCCGACAAATCTACTTCCTTATTGCCCACAATATCCATCAAATGTGACTTACTTGTGTGGTCCCATCTTGAATTAAAATTCAAAATCCTACAACTTGAGCACCCACTTTTTGATAGGCCTTATTGGCTAAAGATGAAACACTAGTTCAGGAAACAAATTGTTAGATGTGAGCACATCTAACTTTCAAATGATCAAATTCACTTTGAGCTTATGACATGCAAAGACCAAAGTCATCACCCATTGATCTGACTCTGTGTATGACCTCTCCCTTGTACTAATCACCCAGCTATCAAAACAGATTAGCTTATAACATCTACCCATCTTTTGCATCAACATAGTACCAATTGCCACTATACCCACCAATATAGCAACATAGAAGTCATCCACATTGTTAGGAGGACATACCATTGAAAATTGGCATAAGATCTCCTTCACCCTGTCAAAGTTAAACTATACATATTCCATCCACTGGAAACCATGAACCTGTTGACTCAACTTTTGAAGAGGGTATACATACTGCAAAAGCATCCAAAGAAGCCTTCACAAACAAAGACAAACATGTCACACTAGTTGGGGGTTCCATCAAAACCAAAGCTTTCACCTTGTCTAGATCAGATTCTATCCCATTTTTTGAGACCACGTGACTCAATAGATGAGACCACAATTGAGCTAGCTTGCACTTCTTGCGGTTCAATTGTCCACCCTCTTCATCTAGCCTTTAAAAACATAGCCTTAGCTTGGACAAGTACCATGCCTTGGAGCTATAACAACCAATATCATCCATGAAAACTCTAATGAACTTACCCAAGTATGGCCCAAACATCTTATTCATCTAATCTTGAAATGTTGCATAAGAATTCACCAACCCAAAAGGCATCCTACGGTAGGCAAAGCACATTCCATGGAAAAACGAAAGTGGTCTTCAATTGGTCCTCCAAGATAATACCAATCTAGAAATAACTTGGAAAGCCATCCATAAGAGAATACCACTCATACCCTCCTACCTGTTTCAAAATGTCATCCTTGAATGGAAAAAGATAGTGATTTTTGCTTCGCAAACACATTTTGTAATGGATTATAGTCCACACATACTCTCCACTTCCCATTTATTTTTGGTGTAATAACATGTGAAACCCACTCAAACTCCTTTACCAATTAGGTAATACCTCTCTCAAGTTGCTTGTTAATCTCCTCCCGTAGAGTCTTCTTATGAATATCTCCCAATCTTTGTAGCTTTTTTTCTCTTGGCTTGTACCCCTCTTTGCATAGAAGCCGATGCTCCACTCCTTAAGCTCCTCACAAATCTTTATACGCTACGGTAAATAGATTGGGATAGTATACGCACAATGCAATATAGCCTTCCTTTTCTTGCTTGGTTAGATCCTCACATAGCATTCCTTCTATCTCTTTAGTCTCTAGACTGCAAAATCAAACTTTCCTACCTTCACTTCACCTAGGGGAATCCATCGTGACTCCAAAAAAATATGTGTTTAACTTTAGTAGGTCGTTGTCACTCTCCTCCTCTTCTTCAACATTGGTATAGTCTTTGCCATAGGTTGAATCTGTCTCATATGAACTCATAACTAGTGCTTGAATCTCCTCAATCACCTTTGGCCTTCGGATGAAAGTGGCTTTCTCTTGTCTTCAAGTCAAGCACCACTTTTCAAGGTAAAGAACCCCTTTTCCCAATCCTGCTTAGCTCCAATTACCAGCAACCATGGCCTCCCCAAGATGGCTAGTTAATAATTCTCACCTACATTCATCACAAAGAAATCAAGAGGAATCCAATTCCCATAAATTTTACCTTCACACCTTGGGCCACCCCCTCCCACCCCCAAACAACGAGCTTTGGCATGATTGGCCATCCTTATCTGCATATTGGATCTCACCATATTTTTGATTCCTATGTCCTTCATAGCAGCCTCTGTTAGCACACAAGCTTGTGTACCACTATCAATATATGCTTGCACCTGCTTCTTCCTTTCAATTAGAACATCCATCACTGGAAGTACATCAATCGGGCTCCATACTCTTAGGAGGTAGATTCTTCACTACATGCACATCCACTCTAGCACGTAAAAGTCTTGTGATAAGACTAGTACACCACTGTCTCCTCAACTTGGGGTGCAATGCAACCAATTGATCAAAGGTGATATTAGCTTTTTGAGTTCAAATATCACTCACCATATCATACTCTGGATGACCACACTCCAGCTGAAATCCGTAAGCTTGATCTTTTGATGTCATCTTCTCTTGCTTGACTTTGCCCACTCTCTACCTTCATTCACCTTCTCTTTTCCCTTTCAAGCCCTAGCTTCTCGCTCAGTCTCTATCTCCCTTTTGCCTCTTGCCCTTTTGTTTGCCAAAATATCTACCTCATGTTTATCCACTTCAATGATGTTAACTCTAGGCACTTCATCATTGCACCTGGTGGAGATGGTGATGCCTGGTTCTCACCTGCATGCTATTCTCTTTTCCCATTAAATTGCACTTGTCCTCTACCTTGACTAAAAAATGGGTACATGTTGCCTCTTTCTCTTGGTGGGATGGGGGCAATTTGCAGCATAGTGGACCTCTACTCCACAGTTGTGACATTTGCCAGGCAATGGACTAGCCCTACCTCTTCCGACACTCAACTGACCTCTATCCATGAAAGTCAAACAAAGCTCTTGGATCTTCTCAATTAAGTATTGAACAATACATACACATTGTTAAGGAATTGCCACCACACCTTGATTTGCTTGATTCTGCGCTTGGACCTCTTCTCTTGGGAACAATCTTTTTCTTAATTTTCCCACTCTTTGCTCATGCAATCACAAACACTCCATTATAGTTCTTTGAACTCTTGAAATCCACATTTTTTTGAACCTTGGGCTGAAAACACGCCATTGACTTCTCCAATTTACACTTATTTGCCTTTGGCCGATTGCATCACGGACACAAAGTCTACCCAAGAATCTTCAAAATGATTAAGAAAAACACCAAACTCTTCATTCACAGTCTACCTCAAAGTCTTCAACTTTACATCCAAATGAGCCGAGGATACTTCTTTAAAAAAATCCTGTAGAAATCCAGCCCACAGGGCTGGCCATATAAACCTTTGTTTTCCTTCGAAAGCATAAAACCATACCTTTGCTTTTTCTTGCATCAACAATGAAATCTTTGCTATCTTTGTTTGGCATATGCAACGATAGCATGTATAGCTCAAAATCCATCATCCACTCCTTTGAATCCGCCTTGCGATAAAAATTGGTATGTAGCTTTGTGCTCCCATTGCTTCTTTGTGAAAAAACTGCTTCTTTGATGAGATGGTCCTCCTTGGGGACACTAGAAAATAGAAATGGTATGTAGCTTTATGCTCCCATTTCTTCTTTGTGGAAAAAATGCTTCTTTGATTAGATGGCCCTCCTTGGGGACACTAGAATGGAAATGGGGAATGCAAGCACACCTAAAAACACTAGCAGATTTCCTCTGTAAAGCCCAAGATGATCACAACATCCCAATACACTCAAAATCACATCACATAGCCTCTAAAACACCGAATCAACAAGCCTTTCCCAACCTTGGTGAATCCCATCCACACAACACCAACACGGATCCAATCACACATGCAAACACCACACAATGCTTCTCTCTTGCTTACTCTTTGCACCACATAGAAGAACGGCCGGAGGGAAACTCACACACAACGGCACTCCTTCATTGTGTACTTGTTCTTGTTCAAGAGGTTTGTCTCTAAGTGGTGTTGACTCTTCTTTCTGGGCCTTTGCTTGTTCTCTTTGGCACTCCTCTTTTTGATAGAGATATTCCAATCCTGCCATAGGATCATCATGTAAATTGTACATGGGGTTTTTTGTTCAAATCTTGAATTTCTTGGGTGAGGGTTTCCATTTCATTTCAAAAATTGCCTTTGAGGCCTCTTTCAAGCTCAAATGCGGCACCTTCTCTTTCTAGCCTTTCCCCTTTTTGAATAGACTCCTCTACCGGTGTTGTAGGACGTAGCCTTTTCTTGGGCTCCTCTTCATCCATTTTAGATCTCCCTCTTTCTCTAGTTTTTCTTGCAATAGGAGTTTTCTCTTACTCTTCTTCTTCCTTGTTGCTTTTTGTTGCCTTTTCTACAGCTGCAACTGCTATGGTTGTCTCTTCTTCCAATACATTGACAAGTCTTGTCCAACAACCTTATTGCCACTGGGGGTGCTCTTCTTTTTACTTTTTCTTTTTCTTCTCTTTTGCTTGCTAGCAGATTCTATTTTGGGGCTGGCGGTAGATGTTCTACCTGGACGATATCATGATATGGTATCCTTGTAAGCACTTCTGGAGCCCCTTAAAAAGAGATATTCTCTGGCTTCTTCACATGTGTGAGGGTGGTATGAATGTATTGGCCATGGTTTACTTCAATGGATCTCTCTCTCTTGGATGCTTGGGTGAAAGTAGAAGCCACTGCATGGTTTGGAACAATGTATCTTGGTGTCCTCTTTGTAGTGAAGTGGAAGTGCTAGTGATAAAGTCAAAGAGACCACTCTATTTCCTTTTGTTTGAGATCCAAGAAAAATGTGAATTTTCTAATGGATATGCCAGTGGTGGGCAATTTTCAATCTCTCATTGGCTTCCCTCCCTTGGGAAGTCTTGAGCATCCGCTACTTGATCTTTTGTTATCTTTGCCTTGAGCGGGGTGTCATTTAAGTCTAAGATGGTAGCCCACCCTTCTTCAGTGATGATGTGTGGAAATTCATAGGCTCTCTTCTAGTCCAAACCACATGGTTCCAACTCAATTTAATCTTTTAGGCCAATTTTTTCCATAGTGGCCTAGCTGCATCTTCTTTTGCTAGATCATGAGCTTCCTTGGGCAGCATTTGCACTCCTACTGGGGATCCTTGTGCACTTTTGAATGTGACATGGTATACCGTGACATGTTGGCTTTCTAGTTTCTCTTTTTCCATCCATGTAGCATTGGCCTCTTTCAAGGATTCTTTCTAGTTGATATGGGGGAGGCTTTTTTAGTTTAGACTTCATTATCTTCTTCTTTGGAGCTCCCAAAGTTGAGGAGAGAGAACCTAATAGGAAATCATTAAATTTGGTTGTGAGACTAGTTCCAGCAATTTCAAACAAGTAGAAATGCTAACAAAGCAAACAAGGAGCACTAAAATTTTTGGCAAACTCTATCTTAGGCGCGTCTAATATGCAGGTGTGTGTGTGTGTGTATGCATGAAAATTGGTACCAGAGTGGATGCACAAGGTGTGTATGTGTTGCAAGTGACATGCATGAAGTGTGATAGCTTTCTGACACCTATGGTGAGAGTTATGGGCAACTTTGTGTCTGCTTTTTTTGCTTTCAGAGCTTGTGGTGTTTGATGGGGTTGTGTTTGCCAAACTTGATGAAAATTTCATGGTGCTTTAAATGATCCATATAGAGATTTCTATGGTGAATTTTGATGAGTCAGGCCCCTTTGGTCACAGTTCTATCTTAGGCATGCCTAAGGTAGACTTGTTTGGTTTTGGGTTATTTTGGGCTCCTGTCAACTTGATTGGCTTTGTAGAGTGGAGACTTGGTGTTTGAGGAAGTTTGGGCTCAATGGATAGGCATAAAGTCAACTATGTCCACTTTTAGTGTCTTTTGCATGATAAAGTGAAATATAAGGTAATGCATGCATGAGAAATGTGTACAGGGTGATGTAGGCTATGCGTTAGGTAAGGGGATTATAATGATGTTAAAAAATGTGCCAAAAGTGCTTAAAACATGGCTTATCATCTTTGGCACGCCTAAGATAAAAGTTGCATTTTATTGCCATTTATGCCCTATCTAGATTCTACTATGCTAGTTATGATGGGTGATGGCCTTGGTTGTGTATCTTGCGATTGGTATTGACCTTGATGAAGTTGATGGCCCTCTTTTGTGCCGAACTTGATTTGGAGTCACTAGCCAGTAGTTGTGTGCCACTAAAGGTTAGTAAGGGAAAAGTGTAATGTGTAGAGTGTCCCCCTTGAATTTGAGGTCAGACAAATCAATATTTTACACGAAAGTGTAAAATGTTGCTTTGCGGTGGGGATATGGTCATTTTTCTATAATATGATGAGTTGGACTCTAATGCACCTCCAATTCTCCACAATACCCCAACATGATGGCATTTTCACATAGGTCAAATCTGGTCCAAAAATGAGATCTTTATCTTCGGTGTTCCTAAGATACTAGGTCAACTTTTCTAGTTGTTTTTACACTTTAGAGCCTACTAGGGTGTTCCCTCACTTGAGATGAGCCTATGGTTCAAGTTTGGTATGATTTGGTTGTCTGGTGTGGTTGGTGTACTTGTCTTTGTGTTCCCAAAAGTTCCCAGATTGCCCTGTGTTGCAGTGCTCCCTACAGCCTTGGTGATCGACAAAGTGATAATCAAAATGCTTCTTGGTATAGCTAGGAACTTACCCCTCATGGCTGGAGCAAGTAAGAACCAACAAACAATGCATAGTAGCTTGCAGAAGGTTGCTAAAATCCACTAGCTAGAGCTCTCTCTGAAAGGACTAGAATACAAAATGAGAGTAAAAATGGCCTAAAGGACAATACATACCTGACTTTCTTGACACCCCCCATCCTATACCTACCCATAGAGTCTAGTAGCCTTCACAATGTACTCTTGGATCAAAAATTTCTAAAAATTAAGGTCAAAGGACCTTTTTATTGCTAGTTGTATCCTGTGGTTAGTTAGTCAAAGTGGCCGTTGAGCTTTTTGATTGGAATTGTCCCAAAAAAAATTTGGCCTTTCCATTGAGCTTGAAGATTTGGCATTTAAAGTTGGAATCCAATCTTAACATTCCTGCTTATTTATTTATTTATTTTGTCTTTTATTAACAAAAATTGAACGAAATTAACCAAACAACTCAAAAAAATTTAATTTCACACTCAAAAATACTAAAACACTTCTAATGTTATTATTTGACTAAATTTCTCTATCTCTCTCTTTTTATCTCCCTCTCCATCTCTCTCTTTCTTTCCCTCTTACCCTATTCTATCTATTCTCTCTCTCTCTCTCTCTCTCTCTCTCTCTCTCTCTCTCTCTCTCTCTCTCTCTCTCTCAATCTATCTCTTTCTCTATTCTCCCTCTCCCTCTCTTTCTCCCTTCCTCTTTCTCTCTATTTCACTTCCATTGTTTCTCCCTATCTCTCTTTCTCTCCCTCCCTTCCTCTTTCTCTATTCTCTCCCCCCCCCCTCTCTATTCTCTCTCTCTCTCTCTCTCTCTCTCTCTATTTCTCTCCCTCTCTTTCTCTATTCTCTCTCTCCCTCTATCATCTACTTCTATTTCTTCTTCTTCTTCTCTCTCTCTCTCTCTCTCTCTCTCTCTCTCTCTCTCTCTCTCTCTCTCTCTCTCTCTCTCTCTCTCTCTTTCTCTATTTCTCTCTCCCTGTCTCTTCTCTGTTCAACCTCTTTCTCTCTATTCTCTCCCTCTCTTTCTCTATTCTCTCTCTCTCTCTCTCTCTCTCTCTCTCTCTCTCTCTCTCTCTCTCTCTCTCTCTCTCTCTCTCTCTCTCTCTCTCTCTCTCTCTAGTGCAGCCATTTTTTGAGCTAGTAGAAAATAGTTCACTGTGTTGATCATAACTTTTTCAGCCGAACTCTGATCTGGGTGATCTTTAGCCTTGATCAAAGAGCAGGACGTCCTCTATGCATTGAAGTAAAGACACAAAAATTCAGATTTATGGAAGGCAATTCTGTAGCAGCATTTTTGAAGTGAATGTTACAGGCATTGATGCCTCAGTAACAATTCAATATTTACCTATAGAGACAGTAATTAAGGTTCTAGATTTGGGCTCTAAGGGTGTATTTACACATAGGCAGTTAGTTTTCTCTTATGCAATCACATTGCTCTCGCTGTTGTTTTGTAAGCACTTGTGGATTGATGAATAGTGATGAATGCAATGCATTCTCTTCTCTATTCCATGTGTTCTTTAGTATTCTACTATGCAGTAGTATAGTGTAACATGCAATTTTAATGTGTACCTGTACTGAAATACTGTTAGGGTGCTTAGCCCCTAACGTTTTGGCGATCCTGCTTTCGGTTCGAGTTCAGCCTGAACCATATGGCAGTCAGGAATATAGCAGGGACCTAATTTGAAAGTGGACATAAACCATCTGAGGGAATTCTCATATTGGATAACCTCGCAGGAAGAGTTTGAGAAATATGCAACCAAAATTGCAATAGCTGACAAGATAGTAACTTCATTTTTACCTCTTGGGGCATGCAATTTACCTTCATATTACAATCTGTATGAAAGGAAGGTGTTGGTACAGTATTTAAGATAGAAAAGAAGAAACCATGTATGAGTGGGTCAGGGCAAGGGTCCAATTTACCACAACTCTCATATGGAATAGGGTTTAGATTGAGGAGAGAGTTTGCTGCCAGGGGGAGACAAGAAGAAGAGTCGAGTAGTGATGACCAAGAACAAGATTTAAGGGGTCTTGTTGCAGGAGAAGAAACTGTTGGGGCAGGGACTAAACTGCAAGAACCTAAACACAGGCTGCAGGAGACCCTGCCTGCAAACCAAGGAGGCCAACAAGCAACTCCTCCCACATCAGACCCACTTTTGGGACAATTGGTTAATGTACTGCTCACTCAGAAAATCTTAAGAGCAAGAAGACAATTGCACGTCGTACTAGTAGACACAGGTACTTTATCTTTTAATCCACTCCCAGTAAGAGTACTCAAGACACTTTCGATACCTCCAATGGCTGCACCAAAACTCAAAGTGGGCACGACAAAGTTCAGCGGGAAAAGGTCCCAAGGTGCTGATAGCCATGTTGGTCAGTTTCAAACAAGGTGGTCTGCAAGCGATTATGAGGTGCTACATCCGGATGTAGTAAAAAAAGAGCACTTTGTAGCAACACTGCAAGGTAAGGCCATGGATTGGTTCTTGCAATATGGCATGGCATCTTTTGCTGATTATAATGTTTAAGGAAAATATTTCTATTAAGGTTTAGGGAGGATAAAACACATGAATACATTTTGAAGAAGTTGAGAAAATTTAAGTAGAAAGATTTGTTAGTTGAAGATTATGCTAGTTGAAGATTATGCACAGATGCTCAAAAACTTAAATAATAGGTTGGAAGCAGCACAATAACCTTCTATGGAGCAATTGGGAGATTACTTTTGTAAGGGACTCAAAAAGGAGTTCAGAAGTGGAGTAGCAGGGAGACCCCCATTAGCAAATGCAAAGGATTTTTCTAATATGCTGTAAGCAGCTGCAAGAGCTAAAAGACGATATGGAGGTGAGGTAGAACTTAAGGAGAAGAAGAAGAAAAAATTGAGGAATTAGACTCGGAGTCAGAAGAGTCAAAGTCAGATACTGATGATTCAGATCAGGATACAAAAGTTGACACTGATTGTGATGAGGAGTAAGATTGGTCAGAAAAGAAGAAAAAAAAGAAAAAGAAGTAGGAAAAGAAGAAGCAGAAGAAAGATAAGGGTAAACATAAGAATGAAAGAAAGCAGGGAAAGCAAGCAATAACCGTAGATTCAGTTAGCAAAATCATTCAAGAGAAATTGTAGACAATTGAAATAAATCAGTTTGGAATGTCAGGAAAACCATATTTTCAGGTTTGTCAAAGATTTGGCCACAAATATGAAAACTGTTATTAGAATCCAGATTTCAGAGAAAGAACACCTGAGTATATTACTCAAAAAATGAGGGAGGCAGCTGCAAATGTGGTAGCTCCTCAGGGTGCTAAGAGGAGATATCAGGGACCTGCACCTCAAAGAAGTTTCCAGAATCCCAATAAATGGGGATATCAAAATAGGAATAAGAACAATATGCAACAGTCACCATGCAATTATTGTGGGGTCATGGGATATAGGCAAGGAATTGATTGTGAACTTTGGTGTAGACTTTGAAATGATAGGGGAATCCCTATTAACAAGTACAACAATAACAATAATAATCAACCTCCAGAACAAAATTAGCCACTTCCACCACAACAGCAACAGAGACCTCCAGGTCGCGCTAATTTAGTGATTCTGGAAGAGTGGATTGAAGAAGCATGGACTCAGGAAGAATGGATTGAGAAAAAAGTAGAGTTTCCCAAAGAGAAACAATAGACTGATCAGCAGCTGCAGGAGAGCAACCTAACTTAGGAAGCACCTAGGCATTATAATTGTGACTGCATGGCTTGTATCCTAATTGAGGATATTCCAGAACCCAGTGAATGTAATGATGCCGTGGTGGTCACAAGGGAAAAGGACAAGGTTGGAAAATCCATCTTGGAAGAAGTGGACAACCCCATCAGTTTGAATTGGAAAGAGCAAAAAGTAGTAAACTCAAGGAAGTGCAAGACTCTCAGAGAGGGGGTTGTACCACCTGAGGATTGGAATTTTGTTATAAGATCATTGGATGATCATGGAAGAAGGACTTCCAACCATATTTCAACTGTACTGCAAGAACAGGCTGGTGGTGATGAATTCTATGAAGCTTTGTTATTAGCTCCACTAGCCATTACAATGAAGCAAATGTTGAGGCTGATACCTGCATTTTCACAACAATTGTTAAAGAGACTTACTAAGGAAGTAGCAGGAAACAATCAGGAAACAATAATGTATACTAAGGAAACTATTTGTGGGGAAGCTTGTGAAGTTCAACCTTTAGATGTTGATTATAAGGTACCAGTAGTTGGGGCTTCCATTGGAAAAGTGTTTTTTCTTGGTGTACTCTTGGGTGGGGGGTCAATATTTAATATCCTCCCGGATTCAACTTGCAAATGTTTGAATATTTTGAAGTGGGATCCAAATCCTTTTCAAGTGAAAATGATAGACCGAAGGTGGGTTCAACCTTTGGGAATTTTGAGGAATTTACCGATCTCAATTGGGAGGCTATAGTTTGTAGCCAACTTTGTAGTACTCAGGTTGGAAGAATCTGTTTGTTCTTATCCAAAAATGTTGGAAAGACCATAATTAAGAGCAAAAAAAGTAAAACAACTATGGGGTGCATACTCCATTGTGATCAAAAGAGGTAAAAAGAAAGTCAGAATGCAAATGGATGCCAGAAAGGTAATACCACCAGGTTTCAGGGCACTACATGCAGAGGGACTGAATATGGTAGAAGAAATTGGAGAGGATATAGAAGAAAAATTTATGAGAACCAATTCATCACTCGTACCTATTTTTGAAGTGGATGTGCAAAAGATAACAACTAAGTATCTTTTGCAGTATCAAGATGATGGGTTGAAGTCTTTGAATCAGGAAGCACTATTTGCTTAGGGTAAGCACTCATCTACCAAATTGGGCAATGAGTCGTTGAAAAATTTGCAAATTGGAAACAAAGAAGAATTGGAAGCTATTGACGCAATAAAGCAGGCAAAAAGAAATTTGGAACATTAGATGGAAAGAACTGCTAGGGTCACTAAGGATGAACTGTAGGAACTAAACCTAAACACTCGGGAGGAACCACAAACAGTGAAGGTGTCAGCTGAACTAGATGAGGAGTTCAGCGAGAAACTTAAGGAGTTTTTGGTAGAGATTGATGATGTTTTTGCATGGAAATATACAGACATGAAGGGAGTAGATGCTAGCTTTTGTCAACACAAAATTAACTTGAAAGCAGATGCAGTTCTAGTGGTACAACAAAGATACATGATGAATCCTAACCATACCAAACATGTTAAAGAGGAGATTGATAAAATGTTGGCTGTGGGTTTCATTTACCCATTGGATAAGGTCACTTGGTTGTCACCAATTGTTGTTGTTCCCAAGAAGAATGGAAAGATCAAGTTGTGTGTAGATTATAGGAAACTTGATGGTGCTATGATGACTGATCCATTTTCATTACCTTTTTGTGATACACTATTGGATGTAGTAGCTGGACATGAAATTTATAGTTTTTTGGATGGTTTTAGTGGATACAACCAAACCTTAATGGAACTCGAAGACAAGGAGAAAATAGCTTTTGTCACTGAGTGGGGATTTTATGCTAGCAATGTGATGAAATTTGGCTTAAAGAATGGTCCACCAACATTTCAGAAGGTGATACAACGTGTGTTTGCTGAATTCCTTACAAAATTTATGAGAGTTTTTTTCAATGATTTTAGTGTTTTTGGAAAGAAGTTGGAGCATCTTGAGCACTTGAGGTTGTGTTTTCAAAAATGCAGGGAATTCAGACTGACACTGAACCCATCCAAGTGTGCATTTTCAGTTAAGAGAGGAATTCTCTTGGGACATGTAATTTTTGAGGAAGGAGTATCTGTAGATCCAAGTAAGGTGGAAGCAATTAATAAAGCACAAGAACCAAGAACAATTAAGGAATTGGATAGATTTTTGGTCAAGTGAAGTGGCATAAAAGATTTTTGAGATATTTAACACATGTTTTGTACACCACTAACAAAGCTTACAAAGAAAGATGCAGTATTTGTATGTGAAGAAGAGCAAGGTAGAGCATTCAAGATTTTGAAGAAGATGTTGATAGTAGCACCAATTTTAGTTGTTCCTGATTGGAATGACCATTCCATATTTTTGTGGATGCATCTCTGTTTGGTGGATACGAGCGAGCAGGCGTATGCACACCAAACCCGGCGGATACTCTATTTTTCGGCAAAAACCCTATAATTCTTCCTAAAATGAGTTGTAATCAGAAGAAGATTAGACCATATTCTTTTTTAGGTTCTCTAAGTCTACCCCTTGTAAGAGGCCGGTTGGCCATGGGAAACGCCCTCTAACTTTTAAAGTCAAAACCCTTAGTTTTGAAAGGATAATTATCATTTGCTTGGAGAAGAAAACGTGCGCTGCAAAAAGCTTCTTGTGTCTACACTTTGTAATCATCATTTCTCCTGAACGGGTAATCAAAATTCTATTCCGAATAGTACATTGTGTTCCTTGTCTCTTGCTCTTCCATCTAAGTGTAATCATTTCCAATTCTGTTGTGGTTTGAGATGAGTTGTTTGTGAGCTAAATGCATTGATTTGGGAGTTAAAATGGTTGTTTTTTGATGTTTTGACCTTGGATAAATGTTTCTATGCTTAACACTAGGTTGGTAACCTAACAAGACATAAAAGTGTCCTTTCAAGGTTTTGAAAAAAACCTCCAAAACCATAGTAGATCCACTCATTTTGTAAAATCGTTTCATGAGGTTATAGTTCAAGGCCTACTACACATTGAAAAAATAAGAAACTTGTAAAATTTCTCATCTTTTGGTCACACCAAGCCTCCAAAGTTGATGGACCAGTGCATTTTCATCAAAAAAGTCATTTCTTATGTTTTGTTGCATAAAAATAAGATTAGGGATTTTTATAGGACTTGAGATAAATTCCCTAGTTAACTTCAATGGGTTGGTGATCAGACATATGATTGATTCTCACTCACTATTTTTTGTTTTGCCAAAATAAATAGCTAAAAAAAAGTTGAATTTTTACCATTTTGCAGACCTATTGTCAAAGTTTCTATAGCCACGCTCAATACAAATAATATATGCATGTTTTCTTAGTTCCCTATTGTTCTTTATTTTCATAAGGAGCCATGGAGCATGTCAAAAGAATAATACATCTCTTACCAAGGGGAATCTTGGGGACAAAGATGAAGTGCTAAATACAACAAACATGAAAAAACTGGGTTCAACATTATGAGTTGTAGAATCCCATAGAAACTATTCAATATCTAGCCAAATTTGATCCTTAAGCTAGATATGGTTACTACCTACAAAATGCATGTAGTTGTCACAAGAAACTAACAATATTGGAAAAGCTATACTTGATATACTAGAATATTTCGTTTTCTTCTATAATCGAAAAAATCAACCATCATTGTGTACTATGCAAAATAGCGTATTAGGTGCCCCAAAACTCAAGGAATATTAGCTTTATGTTACAATATGCGACATAGAAAATAAAAAATGCATTTGGATATCATGAAATCCACCAAAAAAATCATAGAAGAGCTAATATTGGCTAAAAAACAGGATTTGACAATTTTTGTAATTTGGTCATAACTCACAACTTTAATATTTATTTCTCCCTAGAAGCATCAGGACATGTTGAGGACTACTAAAGATAGTTCTCTAGCATTATATACCTCACAAAAATGAATTCTAGAGTGGTATAGTTGCAAAAAGTTGAAAAAAGCCAAAAACAGCACCCGTTTTTTCACACAGTTTAGGTTGTGAAATGTTGTGCAAGGACAAAGTTAAAGATGAAATTGATATTCCAAAAAAATGTCGAGTTTTTTTCAGCTCACGAGACAACTTTCTAGATAGATAGAACCTCAAAATCCATTTTGAAACTCTTGACATAATTCAAGGAAAATGGTCACTTAACAGGACATAAAAGTGTCCCACGACATAAAAGTGTCCCATTACCAACCTAGTGTTAAGGAGGATCTTTCCAAGTACTTTTGTTTCAGTTTTTTGCACATTTTTTGTGATGGATCGTGATTTATGTACCTTCCCAGATGGTGACAGAACTTGGTAGGATTGAGCCCATAAGTGTTGTGATACCTCTCCTTAAGTTTCATGACATTCTAGATTCACAGTTTCATGACATTCCGGATTTGTTTGGATACCGAAACGGCGTGATTATGTTGAGTGTTGAGAATGGACGCATACTGATTGTCTGACTAGGAAGTGGTTGTTTTGCTTTTTTTGTAAGAACAAGTAGTCTTTGAGTTCACTTTGGTGAGATTGACACCCTCATTAAGTGTCTGTGCCCCACCCCGAGTCGCTTCCTTGCATATTGACATTACGTTAGTACAAAAGAGCTATGTTGCAGACGTCCGTCGCGGCGACCCCCTAACATTGGCGCCGCTGCCGGGGAAACCGATCCTTAGGTGGTGACTGACTCAGTGTACAAAAAAAAAATAAAAAGAGAAATCTCCCTTCAAGCTTTTGATACCCATTCCGTTTACACATAGACAGTGAAGAAGCTAGACGTAGGTTTAGTGCTTAATAGTGACTGGAGTCCGAGACTAGCAAGTGCTATTATTTAAGAGCAAAGAAGGTGTGAGTGACATACAAGATATTATTTCGTTCTTTGATTTTTCACATGCTTGGAAAGGACTGTTCCACCACACACATTGTTGTTATTTTGTACTGTTAAATTCAGTTATATTTGCATATTCATTTCAGTTTGTAGGAGTAGGTTAGGTAACAAATTACACCATCATTTGTGGCCAAAAGGATCGAGGGAAAAAACTGTCAAAAACTTTATTTTGGTGTTGAAGACCATAACTCGGGAAAGTTGAAGAAGTGATGGTCAGAGCTTCAAAACTGGACCAAACCCAGTAAAACTTTTAAGAAAGGGATAAAAACACTTGTTGAAAAGACTGTGAAAAAACCTGTCAAAAATATTGCCCAACATGGATCGCAATCCATGTACCTTTTTGGCAAAATGTGCTAAAATTATTTCCTCTGCTTAGAACAGGCTCTCAGGCATTAGAACATTGAGTTTGGTGAGAAGAAGAGGACGAGAAGATCATAAAAATCAAGATTGGGTGATCAGTAAAAAAACCTTGGAGAAAAAGGGGAAAACAAGAAAAAATAGAACCTTTAGTTGGACAAATACAAAAAGAGATGAGAACAACTAGAAACAAGGAATCCACTGAACCAAATTTCATGCCCAGGTGCTTCCCAACATGGATTGCGATCCATGTTCCAGGTAGGCATCTGACATGAAGATTTGACCAGCGTACTCCTGATTATAGACTTTTCCAAAAGGAGCCATAGACAAAAAGTGAAAAAAGCTGGTCAAAATACCAGAAAGGGAGTGGTTTGCAAAAAACCGCAAAACAGACACAAAACTTTGCTTTTCACTTGGAAAAAATGGATCAAATCCAAAAATACTTGGGGAATAGCATCATCATAGCTTGTGTGATCAGCTCACAAAGTGTCAGTCCAAAATCATGCCAAACATGGATCGCGATCTATGCACCCTTTTGGAAGTTTGAGCTGATAAAAGACAAGCAGGGAATTGATAACAATTGGAGCACTTTCTCCTAAAGGACCCTTATCACGAAATCTCAAAAAGAGGGCAAAAGGTGGCAAAAATCAGGTCAAGGGAGGAAACCACTGACATAAACCCTAAAACTGACTTTTGTCTGTCCTAAAAAGCTTTAAAGCATTCAAAGACCATATAGGCAGCATCACTACACCAAGGACTAGCTGTAGGAAAAAATTTAGTGTATTTTGACACAAAGGTACATGGATCGTGATCCATGTTCCTCTAACACAAATTGACACCAAACTAGTACCATAGCTAGAGAGTATCACAGAGAGTCTAGTGGTCCTTCTAGAGTTGAAATTTGGTACAAGAAACCCTTCCAAAAGCTCAGAACTGACAAGAGATGAGGCAAAGTGACAAAATCAACTTAGCTTCAAATCCAGAGATTCATTTCTGAAAATTTTGATACCATAAGATCCCTTAACCATTCTGAAGTTGAGGGTATCAAGAAAATTTCAAATGGCGTCCCAACATGGATCGCGATCCATGTACCTCTGAGCTAGAACAGAGACAGAAACTTCCCACACAAGGAGCTAGGCCATAGCAACCAGGTGCTTCTTTCAAAATTGAAATTGGATCAAAATTGTGGAGGTTGTGTAGGGAATTGTGTGCCAAGTTTTGTCGAACAAAAGCAAAAACTGACCAGAACAGTTGTAAGCTTGCAGTTATCAAGCACATTCTTGACAAGTTACAGGTACTAGAAGATATTCACCGATCGAGAGGAATTAACCGACCAAAAAAACTTGTATGTTTACACTTACACAGAGGGTAGAAGTATTCAGGTGGTCATAATGGACAAGTATGGCCAAAAGTATTCCCCAATGGACCAAATGGAGTTAGAGAGGTATACATATTTTGGAGGACCACTCCACCAATACTATGTAAATCCGGAAGCTGAAAAAACCATGACCACTCACATCAAACCTGAGACTGTACTTGAGAGTCCCTTGAGAACAAGAGTGGAGGATTCTTATGGACATGAACAAGTGTTGAGAACAAAACCCTTAGGGTCGGCGGCGACTAGGGCTTCCATGAACACGCATAGGGGCAGCTTTGTTCCTGAATTCACTTACACCACTAGAATCCCTCCGACTATCACAAGAGATCGAATTGATGAACGTAGGGCGGATAGGATACCACTGTTAGTACCAAGAGGAGATTAAGAACCAAGAGAAGCCATCCCAGGGGGACCAGGAGTTGTTAGAATGGTTGCAAAGGCCAGGCGTATGCGACCATCCCAAGTGAAAAAATGCTTACCCAAAAAGTATAATGGATCTAGTGATCCGTATGCTCATGTTTCAACCTTCAAACAAGTATTGAGAGCGGAATAGGTGACTGATTTCCACACTCAGTATGAAGGATTTGGATTGACATTGGAAGGTAATGCCCAGACTTGGTTTCAACCATTAAACAACTTAGAATTCCCAAGTATTGAGCAACTTATCTGAGAATTCGCTGAGGAGTTCTCAAAAAGAGGGATCAAGCATAACAGTGTCTCCCAGATTTATGCATTTATGCAAAAGGAAAAGGAAAAAGTGAAAGAAGCATCGCTTCGTTTCAAGCAGTACATTGAAAGATTCCCTGCTTGGGAACTACCTCAGGATGAAAGAATATTAGTCCTCTTCATAGAGGGACTGCGAAATGACATGCTCAAGAAGGACTTGGACTTGAAAGCCTGTGTCACCTTTGAGCAAGTCACAAAAGAGGCACTGTATCTTGTAGACAACTGCAAAGCATATGGGGAGGTGATTGAAGACACAGATCAGGGGACTAGTAGCACCTCTTCAACTACGAGAGAGTCCACGACACAATTGGGAGCGCAAAACCCAACTGTACCGGACGTTGATCAAGTGATTGAGGAAGTGATCAGGAGGATGAACCAAGGAAATAGGACGAACTCAAACACACGACAAGTGCGCACCCAAAAACGCGATACTTGTGGGGGTGATCATCCAACCCACTGGTGCAACCTTCAACAAAGGCCAGGAGCTAACACACAACAGATATTGAAATGGTGTGCTATAGAAAAAAATGGACAAACCATGAAACTCACAAATGTTTCTACAGTCGGAACTATGTTAGAGAGAGACAATACGGATCACATGGAGGACAACAACTTCCACCCCCTCCAAGGTACCAAGTGGGGCCTAATAACGCAATCTTGGGTCAGGAAAAAGCTCAACCGGTGTTGGGACATCAACCTCCTTTACCCCAGGAAAATAGGGCTATGGTAAGGATTTTGCAACCCATAGAACCACCATCTGATCAAAGTATGATCCAAGTAATCACACACCTAGAAGATTCAGACAGTACTTATGAAAAGGAAAGTGCTTGAGCCCTCATACATAGCACAACCAACCAGAAATCATTACTTGATCGATGAAAATATGCTAATGTTTATGGCAAATCAGGGCTACAAACCTAGAGGCTACCCTCCTAGAACACAACAACCAATGGGATCTCCTCAAGCTTCTCCACCACCTGTAGGACCATGCTATGAATGCGGTGGGGATCACTAAGCTAGAGTGTGTCCAAACAAAGGAGAGCGGGTGAAATTTTTGGATTCTGCAACGGATGCAAGACGGACCATCTTATTCCACACTGCCCAAAAAACCCCAAAAACAAAGAAAAAGCAACCATGAACAAAATAGGGATTGTGCCAAGCTCAAGTGGATCAGAAACAGAACGGAACATTCCAATAAAAGAGATCACTAGAGCTCAAGGACATGAGGTAGCAAAGAGTGTTCCAGCCAGCCAAACAGAGATAGACAACTTGTCCGACCGAACCCCTAGAAAATCCTGGAAGTCAAAACGAAACGAAATTAAAGCCAAAAGAGAAAAGGAAAAAACGGCATTGAAAACCAAATTGCGGAAAACGGAGGAACGACTTCAAAGGGAAAGGCTTTAATGGTAACAACGAGACAAAGAAACTGTCGGAACTGCCATCCGGGGGGTCAGTCCTAGTAGACAAGGTGGTTGAACCCTTGGACGCAATTCTGAAAGCTTACGAAGCAAGGCTAAAGCCTAACCAGACCCAAGAGGATCGGTGGTTAACATACCCTCATCCAGGGTATGAGAAAGAGAGGCTAAAGATGTGCAAGGAGCTCATTCCAGCCACTCAAGCGCTTATGAAACGATCAGTTCCTACGACTCCAAAAACCTAGGTACTCATACGAGAAAAGATTCGGGAGTTAGATGAGAGGGGAATTGGAGTGAATAACCTACCCAATCCGATCGACGAAACACCTTTGGATACGAGGATAATAGCCAATACAATAGATGGAACTCATTCTCAGGCACCACTACCAATTCTGGAGGTAGAAGAACAATGGCCTCAAGAGCTATGGAAACAGATTAGGAATAGGAAGGATGGGAGTGCCACACTTATATCAGCTCCTATCCCGAAAATCCACCTGGATCATGAGCTCTACCCAACTGACATTTAATCATTGTATGGAGATGCAGGCACATCGATATCGGAAGACAGCAAACCACAGTCGTTGAAGACTTTACCTTCATTTATTGGTAACCCTGAAACTCGATCAGAGGTAAGGAAAGCTCCATCTCAATGGAAAGCCAATCCTAAGATGATGGACACTAAAACTCTTCATGAGCTGATATCATCGCCTATCCATTGTACAGTGACTTTGTAAGAGTTGTTGAACATTAGACCGCATCTTTGAGAAGAGGTCGCGAAAATTTTGGAAAAAATAGGGCTTGTAATTCCTTCAATCGAGGTTTCTCGAAACACGTTAAAAACACAACCCTCAAAGCAGACTAAACATAAGCCAGTGCCTGTCAACAAGGTAGGGGATTATTGTGAAGGTGAAGAAGGAAATACTACCCTACCTGTAGAGTACAAGGATGTAAAATTGATAGCGATATTGGATAGTGGAGCCGAAATCGCCATAGCCACCAAAGCAATGTGGGAAAAATGGGAAAAACCTGCTCTAAGGAAGACGAGAATGAAAATTCAACTAGAAGATGGGTACCTGGAGAGACCTATTAGCATCTTGGACCAGATTGTAGTAACCTCTTGTGGAATTGCATACGAACACACCTTTGCTATTGAGGCGGTCCAGGGCAGGCAACAAGAGAGGCGACCTCTAAACACCCCTCAAGGCTTTCGTGCTGCTCAATTGGGGCTGGGGTAACCACAAGCACAACAAAACAACAAACCCACAACCAACAAACCCAACAAGATAGGGGCACCACCTAGTTATGGTATGTGAAGTAGGACGCAAGAGATGTTTTCACAACCAAGAAGATACACCACAAAACACACACACAAGCAACCTCACACCAAGACACACACAAAATGGACTAGAGAGAACTAGAGCAAAGGGAAGAGAGAGAGGAATGGATCTTGCGTAATACCTTATTTGTGACTTGCAAATGAAGATGGTTCGTTATGATTCTGTCGTAGAGCTTGTACAAAACGCACTCAATGCTTAGTGATTTCTAAACATTGCCAAAACACACACACTGTCTTAGGGTGTGGGAGACCTCTCACCACAATACCCTCTTACAATCCACACAAAGGCAATGAAAAACACACTAAAACACTTTCTAAAATCAAGATCAACCGATAGAAACTCAAAATACACAAGCCACCTTGAATTCACCAAACTATATCACACAAATGGCAGGATGAAGATTTGAACGTCGAATCATGCCTTTGATGCACCAAACCTCAATTTATTGATGATGAAGGAGCATATACAATAGTGGTTTTAAGATTTTTGGAACTCACACTCTCTCACTTGAAAGCTTCTCTCACACCAAAAGTGAAGCTCACAAAGTGGTCGCTACGCCTAAGTCTCTCCTCACGCATAGAGTGTTGGGGTGCTA
Organism: Adiantum capillus-veneris; assembly: GCF_014529385.1. Taxonomy (NCBI): domain Eukaryota; kingdom Viridiplantae; phylum Streptophyta; class Polypodiopsida; order Polypodiales; family Pteridaceae; genus Adiantum; species Adiantum capillus-veneris. The sequence goes on along the minus strand of NC_140947.1, from coordinate 12,056,296 downwards.
TGTGAGATATTGGAGGTTCTTTTACAAGAAGGAGAGGGACCTATTTATAGGTTGGAGACCCCTCATTAAGATTATTAAAAATCCTAATTTACAAGCTAACAAATCAAGATTATGATTTTTTCTGAATATCAAAACATTGCGGGCCTTCTTTGTCTGCTTGAGTCATGGATGTGGGCTCAAAAGAGAGCATTATTGATGGTAGATAAGGTGAAAGTAGAGTTTTAATGAAGGAGAGAGAGAGAGAGAGAGAGAGAGAGAGAGAGAGAGAGAGAGAGAGTTACTATACACATATCTTGAGGTGAGGTGTCTTTTATGGTTAGGTCAATGACTATTTTGTGTTAGTATGTTAGTGGTTAGTGTTAGTAATCGCTATAAAGTTAATGATGTATTCACAATGAGTAGAATGAGGTGGATGGTTGAAGTAAGATGGTTGAATGAAGTGAGGAAATCCTTGTGATGGTGAAGCTTGAAGAAGGACTTACTTGTGTAGGTTCCCAAAATGACTATTGATCCTCTTCTTCGTCTTCTCTTCTTTACGCCACCGCTGCCAAGGTTGATTATCGCAATGAAAATTCCGTTGATGAGATATCTCAATTTGCAGAGGTTAAGCATGGTTTACATGCTGAATTTTATGTATATAGAGAAGGGGTAAGATGGAATTGTACTTTGGAAGTAATAGAGAGAAGCATAGAGATGGTGTATGTACATGTAGAGCTCATATGAGAGCTATGGAAGTAAGAGGGGAGGTTAATGGTGAAGAAGGTGAGAGAAACCATGAAAGGTGCAGGTTTGAGTGAGGGATTGAGAGGAATGAGTGTGTGTGTGTGTGTGTGTGTGTGTAGAAGTGTGGAAAGATGTGAGAGAAGACTATGGGCTACTTGTGAGAAAAGTGGGCAGACTGGGGTCCACTCAAAAAGTCCTAGCTCACCGGTGGTTGCTCCAAAAATCACCAATTTGTTTTTGAGGTGATTATTAAGCTCTTGGTCCACATTTTCTCTTTTGACCATCGCTTCAAATTTGGGGTGGAGATGGATATAAAAAATCCCACAAAAATACCTGTTTTTCTTCACAACAAAGTCTTCAGTGGCCCCCCTTTTGTTGAATTTGCATAAGGCTCCAAAGCTGAGCCCTTCCTTGCATGAGAGCATGACCTAATTGATTCTTAGGGGTATTAAAATATGCATGGTTGTGGATTATGCATAAATATAATACATGGATATTATGGAAAAAAACTGGATAGTATATAAACTATTCATTGAATCTAGAATAGTGTCAGCTATATATAAATATAAAATGGAAAAAAGAGATATATGAAAATATAAGGAATCAAATGAGGGGACCCTCATTTGTTTTTATTGAAGTATATTTATTTACAAGAGATAAGAAAAAATACCTCTAGTAAATAGGAATCCAGTGAAAGGCAATGGCTATTGGTGAAAGGTATTTTTGAGGTTTTTCCTTGGAGTGGATTCTCGCCCAAAAATAAGAGAAGCTTGCATGAAATGACTTTTTATAGAATACGTAGGTAAGAAAAATTATGGTAATGGTGAGTAAATGTACATAGCATATATAGGAAAATAACGCACACCTAGGTAGAAATATTTAAATAAATATCAAAATAATTATAAAAATTCTCTATATTTAGGCCCTATGTACAATTAAATATATACACACAAATGGGCCATAATATATTTAATTATTTTTATGTTATTTGTTTATTTGGCTCAACTAGCCTAGCGACCACCTAGCTGAGGGTTTTAAGAAGGTATGGGAAAAGCCCCCTAACTCACACACGCCTATGTACAATGAAAAGGTAAGAATAGACACAATGTTTAGGTGATTTTGGTAGGGTGGGGTAACTCACTATGGAAATTACGGAGAGCCAGAAAATGGATATCACTATCATGAATTTCGATGAGAGCAGCAATTTTGGTATCATTCTGGGCAGACCATTCATGCATCAGCTCAAAATGGTCCAAGATTGGGGTTACGACTATATCTATCTAAGGAACAAGGATGTCAATACAAAAATTAGTGTCACCGATCATGGCTATAAAGATGTAGACAGAGCCCTAGGAGAAGACCTGCCTTCCACAATTGACCAAGAAGGAGGAATACCGGCCTAGCTCCAAAACAAATCTTACCAATGGATAGGAGAAGCTTCGGATTCGGAAAGTCTAAAAAAGGAAGACTGCATTCTTGACAGGACTACACAAGATAAAGCATACATACCAGAGCCTTTTCTAGAAGAGATGTTTGAACCGTTTGGATGGAAACAAATACTAGCTACGCTTGATGTTTCTGTCAACGAAGTGACCCTCACCAAATTTTGTGACGAGGAAGGGTACAATATCACTCCATTCCAGATGATGAATGTTTGCCTAAGTCCAAAGACTGAGGAAGACGTACCTGACAAGGAGGGGATGGCCGAGTGCTGACGGATAGTGGACGAAATCTTTGTAAGGGACCTTGTCCAAACAAATGATGGGGAAGAGTCCCCCTTGAACAGATAAGGTGTAGGTCAAAAAATTAGCTACCAAAAATGGAGTTTTTGGTTCACTTCCAAACCTTGGGTTTCAAGTGTACCCAGTAACCTCATGAGAAGCGAGACAAAAATGGGACTTGAGAACAAATTCTGATAAATTGGGAGGTCTTACCACTCATATGTGGCAGTGTCTATAACCATATAACTTTTGACATGGCATGGCTGAGAAGAACAGATAAAAGTAAAAACGAGCTTTGATTGGATAGTTTATGACAAAACAAGACTATAACATTGAACTGGTAAAATAATTTGTGAAAACTTGTACTGCAATCTTGAAGAAGATCTGGATGTTCAGTAGTTGTTGATGTATCTCTTGGTTCTTGAAGCAAATCTTCTTTGAAAAAAGTCGACAGTTGTCGAGTGACAGAGCTTGCTATGCATACATTTGAATCTTGTCCAATACTGACATAGACTTAGAAAGCCAAATTTGGAATGCATTTCATTTGTTACAGTAAAGCTTGATTTCAGCTTGGGTAGCAATATGTTTAAGAATAGTAGGGCGGCCATGGACTTACATTCGAATAAATGCTTGATGCAAGGAAGCAGAGGAAAATATCGCAAAACCTTTTGTGGAATTTTTGTTCTGTGGAGATCTACTCGATATCTTTCGGAATCACATTTTGGACACTTCTCCATGTCTATGTATTCCCCTCTAAAAGGAATGTAGTCATTAGGACAAGCGTGGATCGAATTGTAATCCATCCCCAAGTTTCGCAAAATCTTTCTTGCTTCCTCTTGGGAATCTGGCATCACATTATCATCTGGTAGTATGTGCTCTTTGATCAATCTACACAACATAAAAATACGTTACAATTGCGTAAAAATCTATCAGATTATTATACATTTAGAGTCTTATTATAGTAAACTAATTGTAATAGATCACCTAAAAAGCGTTGTGATGCTACTGTCACTCCATCCAACCTTTGTCTGCATGTTGAGAAGAACCAGGAGTGCTTTCAATCTAGACACACGTGCTTCCATTATACAATGGCATATCGGCTTCACTTTTCATATCATCATAGACAAGCCTTTCTGAATCCATGATCGTCTCAATCATTTCATCAATCTCGGGCTCAAACATTGCCTCGTTGGGAATGTGGTCTGCATGATCATCCCCCAAGATTTCAGAGGCTACATCTTGTGGCCTCACATATGCTGCTTGACCAAAGCGCCTGCGAACACGTCTATTGGGTTGCAAGATTGCTGCTTGCTGGCCAGCGTCAGAGTTCGAGGAGTTATAATTGGCAACAACTCGATCTATAATAGATGGATCGAACTCGCCAAATTCACGAACGTGATGCAAAGAAATGCATCTTGTCTGTCGCACAGCATGCTTGCAATGATTAAAAGGACATAAGATCCTCGTTGAGAGATAGGTGTTTCGGTTGGACGGCCCCACATCCTTGTCACTACTCATAATGAGGGTAAAAATCTGATAACCTGGACAACAAATTTAATCTTCTATTGGCATTCTTAGTCTTTTATCTCTCTCTCTCTCTCTCTCTCTCTCTCTCTCTCTCTCTCTCTTTGTTCACACTGTAAACTACCTCACAGTCTCTAGTCATGTCCAATCCCCGCACACCTCAGTCTAGAGGTGCACAGAGATCAGAACCACCGGGTTATAATCTCGTCTTTATTGGTCAATGCCTATGTTTGTGGGTACAAGAAATCTACACACCCACGTCTACATGATACTGCATGTAGTGAACAAAACCCCTTTGCCTCTTCTCTAGCTATAGCATTTCACAGCATCTTAATATCTTTTCACAGTAGATCTTTGTTTGTAGCATGCAGGTACGCCATTCTTGCAATGTAGCTGATGTCTGCTCAAAGCACTTAATTCTTACTCTAGATTTGACGGGATGTGGTGTGTGTGTGTGTGTGTGTGTGTGTGTGTGTGTGTGTGTGTGTGACCCTTGGAATCGTCATCTTGCATCACTAATTTCTATGTAGGCTCAATTTGCTCTTCCATTAGCTGAACATGATGGCTTATTGTATGGTAGCAGCAGTCGAACATGCAGATGGAATTGCTGGTCCGCATGGACTGTCGAGGTTGTGAGCGCAGGAAATTTTCTCGCCATTTCTTCTAACCTTATCTTAAACGATAAAAAGAAGAAAATGGTATAACCTTTCTATCACCCAAGTGTGGTAGATTGGTTATGCCAATTCCCTCTTCAATAACAGGTAAATAACGTAAATCTAGCTAAAAATAAACCTAAATCTAATCTAATTTAACTTAAATAAACCTAAATCTAATTTAACGTAAGTCTATATCTAACCTAATCTTTAACGTCTTTTGGGATTGTTTCCTACGACGTTAAAACTCTCTTCTTCTTGTGTGTGTGTGCCAATAAAAAGAGAAAATTGGTATAACCTTTCTCTCACCCAAGTGTGCTAGATTGGTTATGCCATTTTCCTCTTGAATAACAGGTCTTGAGTTCAACTCCTTGTTGGCTAGATTTTTAGGTCTCTCTAATTAGTTTCCTACGACGTTAAATTAAACTCTCTTCTTCTCGGGTGTGTGTGTGGGTGTGTGTGCATGCCAATAAAAAAGGAGAAAAACAGTATAACTTTTCTATCACCGAAGTGTGATAGATTGGTTATGCCATTTCCCTCATGAATAACAAGTCTTGAGTTCAACTCCTGTTGACTAGATCTTTAAGGTCACTTGGGATAGTTTCCTACGATGTTAAGAATCTCTTCTTCTTCTTCTTTTCTCTCTCTCTCTCTCTCTCTCTCTCTCTCTCTCTCTTGTTTTATATATATATATATATATATATATATCTTTTCCTCTCTCAATGTGTGTGTGCATTCTTTGTTTATGCATGTGTCTGTGCCATTTTGGTTTATGCATGCTCTCTCTCTCTCTCTCTCTCTCTCTCTCTCTTTTCCTCTCTCAATGTGTGTGTGCATTCATTTTTTATGCATGTGTGTGTGCATTTTTTGTTTATTCTTGTTCTCTCTCTCTCTCTCTCTCTCTCTCTCTCTCTCTCTCTCTCAAAAACACAATGTGTGTGTGTGTGTGTGTGTGAGAGAGAGAGAGAGAGAGAGAGAGAGAGAGAGAGGGAGAGATAAAGAGGGGAAGGGAACATGAGAGTGAGGAGAGGGAAGGAGCATACCTGGCTCTCCTTCCACTCCTCGTGTGTGTGTGTGTGTGTGTGTGTGTGTGTGTGTGTGGAGAAGAAAGAAAGAGAGAGAGGGAGAGCGTTACCTTGCTTGCTTGAGCGCGCACCAAAAACTTAGATTTGAGATCTGAGTTTTTGGACGCTCTCGATTATTTTTTTTAGCCCTGACAGCCTCGCTATGTTACTTGTAACATAGCGACGCTCATAGTGACGCCTATAGCAACTCCGTGGTTTCTCATGTTTGAGCGTCGCACTACAAGCGTCGCTACTATTAAGTACCTCATGTAGTGTAGGAAGAGCATGCTTGGACATTTTTAAAGCTTTCTACATATTAAAGGGAGATTGCATCAAGCTTGAGCAATAGTGATTTTGTTTTTCATATCTTGATGAGGACCCCATTAAGGAAAGATGGAAAAAACGCCACTCCAAAAATGACCCCAAAAAGAAAAGGGAAGGATGCATTGAAGGCATTAGAGAAGGGTGGGAAGACAAAAGGAAAGGACTTAAATTTAAACTCCATGTGAAGCATCAAGAAAGGTGCATAAGATGATGGACAAGGAGACCCCCAACAAAGATCCAATGAATTATCCATGACTAACAAGGGGACACCTTACACAAGGGCATCCAAGAGTAGCAAGTTGATGGAGGCATCAGAGAGAACATCTATGCTTCTTGGTGAGGAGGACACAAAGTTGGTGACCAATAAAAGAGGAAAGGCTCCATGATTTTACTCTACATATTCACACTTATATATGCTTTGTGCATATTGCTATTTTTCTTTGTGGATGCTATGTGGCCATTGGGGTTTAGGCATGTGTGTATTGCCAGCATGCATGTTGTTCCATACTATCAATTTTGACACTTTACAACATCAAAGTGACACACATTTGTATTGTACAGTTCTATGTCTAAACTCTACAAAGACTATATCATTAGGCCATTATGATTTCTATATTCTTCCATTTTCACACTAGAAAATATTTTCTTTTAATATAATGCCTAAAGTAAGGATTGTTAAGTCTATTAATTTGTGAGATCCTCAACCCACCAATACCAAAATTGGAATGGGATCCTTGACACGTCTCTAGGCCTATTAAAAGTCAAATTCTCTAAGTAACAAGGGCCCAAGGAATAAACCTTTATCATTGACAATGTCTTGGGTCTATAGCCCTAGAAGAAGACCTACTCCTATCTCACACCAAAAACCGGACAACATCTTAAAAATCCAAAACTAATTTAGCCCTATAACATCCACAATTTGGGCAAAGGTATTCTCAACCAACATTTCTCCCCCCCTAACAGATGTGAGGGCACAGCCGGTAGTGAACTCCTCTTCCAATTGGAGAAGTTTTCTAAATGTTTTTAGTGCACAGAGATGAATAGTTACCTGACTAATCATTTCCACCCATCCATGATTGAAGACCTTAGTCAATTCCCACTTACCACCCTGCACTCACACATGATTCTTTTGTTTTTTAATTTTTATCACATGTGTTTTAACATTTAAAATAATGGTTTCTTTTAACTTTCTGTCACAGTGATTCCTTTAATCAAGTATTTTAAAAACAGCATTGAAAAGCATTCTTTTAGCAAATAGACATCTTTAAACTTAAGACAGGGTAAAGTCAATCAGAAACATTGACCATAATAACCATGACCAGTAATTTTCTTATCTCAAGACCACCTAAGGGTAATAAAAAATGGCACCCATTCCTTATTCATTATCCGGGGTGGAAACCCATCACCCAAAGTTTAGGGTGCCCATACAACTGAACGGTTCCCCTAGGATAGAAATGATATCCTAACTTATGTAGAAACATCAAGACATGACACGGAGTAGAAACTCATCATTCATGGGGGTAACTGACTTATCCATGGTGGCTGAAAAGCCATCATTATTCATCAATTTATACAAAGGAGTCGAAGGTGTCTTGAGACAAGAGTCTTGGGACAAGTTGTGTTAAGGATGATCAATCATTCTTTGCTAAGTCAACCAGCCTTAACCCAAAAAATTCTTTTCCAATTTACAAACAAGTATACATTAGTCTCTTGGAAGATGCCTTTCATTTTTCATTCAATTTCATCTTTCCTAATTCCTTACCCGCTCTTTTACGTATGCAAAGTTTTTACTTAAAGAAGAACTTGAATTATTCAAAACCTAAATTATAATGAAGATCCACCTAGGATTGGTCGGGAATTTGTTGTAGTGTTGGGCCTAAATGCTCTAATCGGTAGGCCTACTACTAGGCATGGCCTCGTCATCGTGCAATGCTCTAGCTCTCTTGGGAATACTACCCTCATCATCTGATTGAGGATTGGCTCGGATCGTTTTTGTTGTCATGACTTCTATCCTTATAGAAAGGATGTCTATTTATTAGGTAAATCATCAAAACACTTGACTTTACCTTCGTATTAATCTAATTCTTTGTTTTACCCCAGCTAAGGTTAAGTTTGTAGTTTTGGATGGTAATTTCTTGACCTAGTAATTTCTTATTTATTTTTGTAGATAAGATAACTTTATCACAGCTTCCTTAAGGGTTTTTTAAGCTTCCTTAATTTTTACATAAATTTTTTCATCTTTTTCTTAATTTCTCTATCTTTATTAAGCTTGAAATCTGTATATTTCAATTAATAATTATTGAATTCATTATCTCTTAAATATTGAATTTCCTCAACTTCATATCAACGGTTTATAATTCCAATAATTTTCCTAAAAACTTTTAAGAATAATTTCTATTTATCCTAATTAATTTTAGCTTAAAATAGGGTTTTTGATCTGTTATAATTACTTACACTAATTATGTTATAGTTACCATAGCTAGATAATGATGTTTTCTAACTCTACTAGTTACCTTATAGCTATCCAAATTAGCTATCTAATTTTCTCTTTTAATTTAAACTTAAAATCATACTATTTTGGCTTAATAAAATAGCTAAATTAACTTGTTGATTATAGGGTAATTATCACAACTTACTTATGATGTTTACTAACTTTCAAAATTAAATTTTAGTTATCTAGCTTACTTAGCTAATTTTTCTTTTTTCTTTTTAGCTAAAATTAAATTATTTTGGCTTAATTAAATAACTAGATAAGCTTCCTAATCATCATAAGCTAATTATCATGGTTTACTTATGATGTTTAACAACTTTAATAATTATCTTATAATTATCTAACTTTGTTAGCTAATCTCCCCATTTATTTTTAGCTAGAATCCGTCTTTTTTGGCATAATCAAATAGCTAGAGTATTTTTTGATCATAAACTAGTTATCATTACTTATTTATAATACTTACTAGCTTTGATAACTATCTTATATTTCTCTAACTTGATTAGCTAATTCTTCCCTTTTATTTTTAGCTAAAATCAATTTGTTTTGGCTTGATTTAATAGCTAGATTAACTTTTTGATCATAATCTAATTATCATGGTTGTTTAATAACTTTGATAATTATCTTATAATTATTTAAGTTGGTTTTTTTTTTTGAGCTAACATTAGTTTATTTTGGCTTAACTAAATAGCTAGATTAACTTTCTGATCATAAGCTAATTATCATGGCTTACTTATGATGTTTAGTAACTCTGCTGATTACATTATAATTAGAAGAGTTTTCCTTTGTTTTTTAGCTAGAATCACTCTACTTTGGCTTACATAAGCAGCTAGATTTTCTTTCTGACAATAATCTAATTGTAACAATCTACTTATGATGTTTACTAACTCTTATAAATATCTAACTTAATTAGCTAACTTCACTCTTTTATTTTCAACTAAAATCAATTTATTTTGACTTGATTTAATGGTTAGATTAACTTTCTAACCAAAAGATAATTATCACGGCTTACTTATATTATTTACTAACTTTGATAATTATCTTATAGTTATCTAACTTAATTACCTAATTTTCCCTTTTTATTTTCAGCTAAAATCAATCTTTTTTGGTGTGATTAAATAGCTAAATTGACTTTCTAACCTTAAGATAATTATCATGTCTTACTTATGATATTTACTAACTTCTCTAGTTATTTATAATTATCTAACTTGATTAAATAATTTTTCCTTTTTATTTTTAGCTAAAATTAGTATATTTTGGCTTAACTAAATAGGTAGATAATCTTTCTACTAAGGAGATAACTATTCAAGTTCTAAACAATGGTCTCTAACTTTGATATTTATCTTATGATTTTTGAGGTTTTTTTACTAGATTATCCATAACTTTTATAGCTAAAAACAACAAATTTTTATCTAAATGATTATAGAAATTAATCAAAAAATTATGATATAATTTTTCTAGCTTATTAATAGTATGATTAAGCTTTGGTAACTATCTTAGAACTAACTAAGCTTGTTTAATATAGTTCCCATTAATTAAAGTCAAAATTAGTTAATTTAAATCCTAACTAGGATTAGTAATTAGGTAGATTATTAATCTTTAATAAGATTAAGTAATTATCACATAAATAATGTATAATAGAATATTTAATAGTAGAAACTAATATAATCTTCTTTAATTAATAGATTAATTAAGAAAAAATAGACATAAATTACTAATTATTGAGATTACCATAGTTACCTCGCTTAATCGGTATCTAAGATATTTCTTTCCAGAACTCTAAGTCTAACTCATTTGTGAAGCAATAGGGCCTATTTATAGTTTTTATGGGCATTCTGGATCAGGCAGCTAGGCACTTGTAGCTCAAGCAGTCCCCACACTCAAGAAGGTGCCATCTGCTGCTAATATTGTGCCTGGAAGCTCCTGCTATCTCCTCCCATAGCCTGTATACTTTAAAAATCAACCCTGCTAAACTTTTAGGCTATTTTTTGCTATTTTCATAGACATCTGGGAAAATATCTGGGAGGCCTTAGTAAAAGTCTATGCTGAAATGATTACTGCAACCATCCAATTTTTACAAATTAAAATGGCAGTGAATCTTTTAGAAAGGATAGCGGTGTCAGTTTTTACCCGATATTAGTTCTGATAGTTCCTAGCTATAGGTTTGTTGTGCTTAAGATCTTAAAAATACCAATTGTAACTACTTTGGAGATAATGTTTTACTTGTTTGTACGTCCCATGCTTTCTCCTATAGTTTTGAGTTCATTTCCTTGCAGCTAGAAAGGTGGAGACCTTACAATCACCCCAAATTAAGAATTTGAGATGAACTCATCTCAATCAGAATTGGGAAATTCTTTGAGAAGAGAGGTTTCATCTTTCCAAGCGGCATCTTCAGTGGGATAAGCTTTCCACTTTACCAAGTGTTCTTGATTCTCTCTCTAATTCTAAAGATACAATCTTGCTGGAGATTCCACACTTCCTTACTTTAGTAATACTAATTACTTGCTTTTCAATTTTTCCCAAGAAACTCTTAGTGTTGAGACCATCTTAAAAACATTTACAACCCATTTGTATTCTCTCAAAAACCAAGTTAAATCCATTCCATAAAAGATCCATATATCCACCTTGTCAACATGAACGCACTTGGTCTAATTGACCATTCAGAGCAATCAGTGCTCGACAAGTGTTATGTATTCTAGCTTTGCCAATCTGAACGCGCTTGATGTATTCTTGCCATTCTGAGCAATCTACATTCGACACAAGATTCCACCATTGCACTAGAGGTACCCCCTCTATGTTCTAACCTGGTTGACCAACAATATGTAAAGTGTTTTAAGAGGTATCATACCAAGTGTTCATTTGGCTTCCTATTAGTCTCGTACATTTATACTTCCATACCAAGGACATTTTTCAAGGAATGTTATCGTGTGCACAAGGATTGTGAGTTGGTTTTTTAAATAACCATCTTATTTCTAAGATTCAAATTCTGACTTGATGACAAGAAACGTCTTTCTCATTTTCTAGATCTACCCTTAATTTTTTGATTGAATGCTAACTTAACTTTAGATTTCTTAAGTAATTTGGGAAAGAAAAATAATGTATACCATTTTCATATATAAGTAGCACAAATTTTTACATTATTGATTTATAGTGGTTTACAAAATTGCCTGTTGTTACTGACCTCTAAGATTGCTAATTGTGGCCAAGCGACTGGCTCCTTCATCTTCCTCATTTATTAAGGTTAGTTCTCCCATGATTTCATAATCTCTGGCTCCTCTTGCTCTTCATCCTCCATTTCTACCTTCTCTAAGATTTTTTCCTTGATTCTAAGGAATGGCTCATGTAGTAGTTTGAGGGTTTTTCTCTTCTAGATAGCTATTTCTATAGTTCCCCATTTGATTGCATCTATAGCACCTAGCATTTGGGAAGGTCTTCTCCAAGTTCATTACTGCAGCTACTCCATGTTGTTGATATCCTTGGTTGAAAGTTCGCTTGGCTCTTCCCCTATGTTATTAATTCCATTATAGTTCCTTATAGAATTGGTTCCTTTAGCTTCAAGAGGCTTGGCCCTGAGAAGTGCATCCTAAATTGATGTAGGACTCATGGCTTCAAGACGTGTACTCAAGGGTTTGTTGAGTCCTTGACAGAATCGGGCAATGAGTTTCTCCATGGTCATCTGGGGAGCATAGCGTCATAAAGACACAAACTTGGTGTAGTACTCTTCTAGCAAAAGTCCAACTGGCGTAGACCAAAGAATTCATTCATCTTAATAGCCTAATGTGGAGGAGGGAGATAGAATTCTTTGATTGCGTGCTTCATTTTTTTCCAAGACGGACTACTTGTGGGATTATCTCTACAGTGTTGCTTCCACCAAAGGTTGGCATCTTCGTTGAGAGGGAACGTACCCAGCATTGTTTGGTTTTCTTGAGCAGTTCTTGTAGGTTTAAAATAGTCATCCATAGCTAACCATGCTTCAGAATCTCACCTAAATTGGGTCTCTCTACCTTGAAGGTAGAGAGTTGGACTTGCTTTAGTAGTAATTTTTTCTCTTGAGTAACAGTGTAAAGGCTATTTACGTGAGTATTGCCATGAGGATTGAACTAGTAAAATTTAGTACTAGATGAAAATATCTTTGACTTATGCTTTTAGCTTATCTTATACTCAAAAACTTTGCACACTAGATGAAGAAAATTTCTAAAACACAAACAAAACTGCTTATAGCATACCCATGAGAACCATAGTATGTACAAGAGCTAATACAATCCATGAAGATCCTCCTATGTGCAAGGGTGACGACAGTCCTATACTCGAATCTTGTAGACTTTGGGTGGATCAGATATAGGATCAAAATATACAACATCTTTTGGTCCACTAAAACTAGGGCCTACACCTATGGGCCATTTGATCAAACACCCATTGATTTTGTGATACTTAGAAACCATCTACTATAAAGGTTTCCTTTGGATTCTTTGACCCAAGGAAAAAGTATACTTCAATCACTTGAAGATATTCGGCCCATTTGAGTCTCTTCATATTTAGTGCCAAACCTCTAAACTCTCCCACATCAATGAAGAAAATTCCACCAGATCCTGACCACCTGATCCTCCAATTGGGAGGAAAAAATCTCTTGTCTAGCTATTTCATCATGATTTTTTTGCATTGAATAGCATCGACATAGGCAAGCCCTCATAAACCTAATGATGAAATCCATGAATTTGTAGTAAGGATGATAAAAATCTTCCTGCAAAGATAGGGACAATTCTCTCTCTTCTTTCCTCTCCCTCTGTTCAAGTTAGTACTCCTTTAATTGAATTGGTCCAAAATCACTTATTTTAACCGAATACCTTAAAATTTTTCCTAGGTCCAAGAATTTAACTAACACACACTCTGATACCAATTGTGAGATCCCCAACCCACCAATACCAAAATTGAGATGGGATTCTTGAAAGGTCTCTAGGCCTATTAAAAATCAGAGTCTCTAAGTAAGAAGGGTCCATGGAATAGACCTTTACCATTGACAATGGATCGGGTATATATACCTAGAAGAAGACCTAGTCCTATCTCACAGCAGAAACGGGACAACATCTTTAAAATCCAAAACTAATACAGCCCTATAACTTCCACAATTGGGACTAAGGTATTCTCAATCAACATTTTCCCCCTTCAACAGATGTGAGGGTAGAGCCGCCGGTGAAGTCCTCTTCCAATTGGAGAAGTTTTCTAAATGTTTTTATTATGTGGGGATGGATAGTTACTTGACTAATTAGGTCCACCTATCCATGATTGACAACCTTAGTCAATTCCCACTTACCACCCCGCACTCACACATGATTCTTTTGTTTCCTAATTACTACCACATGTGTTTTAACAGTCAAAATAATGGTTTCTTTTAAATTTTTGTTACAGTGATTCCTTCAATCAAGGAATAAAAAATGGCACCCATTCCTTATTCATTATCCGGGGTGGAAACCCATCACCCAAATTTCGAGGTGCCCATACACCAAACGAGTTGCCCATACAACCGAACGGTTCCCCTAGGATAGAAACGATATCCTAACTTATGTAGAAACATCAAGACATGACACGGAGTAGAAACTCATCATTCATAGGGGTAACCGACTTATCGGTGGTGGCTGAAAAGCCATCATTATTCATCAATTTATATGAAGGAGTGTTGTCTTAAGGATGATCAATCGTTCTTTTCTATGTCAACCAGCCTTAACCCAAACAATTCTTTTCTAATTTACAAACAAGTATACATTGGGTTCTTGGAAGATGCCTTCTATTTTCAGTGAATTTTGCTCTTTTACGTATGCAAAGTTATTACTTAAAAAAGAACTTGAATTATTCAAAACTTAAATTATAATGAAGACCCACCTATGATTGGTCGAGGACTTGTTGAAATGTTGGGCATGAATGCTCTCATCAGTAGGCCTACTACTAGGCTCAGCCTCATCATTGTGCGACGCTCTATCTCTCTTGGGAATACTACCCTCATCATCAGATTGAGGATTGGCTCGGATACTTTTTGGTGCCATGAGTTCTATCCTTATAAAAAAGGACGTCTATTTATCAAGTAAATCATCACAAAGTTCACTTTACCTTCGTATTCAATCTAATTCCTCTTTTTACTCCTAGATGGTAATTTCTTGACTTAGTAATTTTTTAATTGTTTATATAGGTAAGATAACTTTTTTAGAGCTTGCTTAAGGGTTTTCTAAGCTCTCTAAATTTTCTTATAAAATTTTGCATCTTTTTCCTAGTTTCTTCATCTTTATTATTCTTAAAATCTGCTTATTTTTGGATTCATATTTATTAAATTTATTATCTCTTAAAGATTGAATTTCCTTAGCTTTATATAAATGGTTTATAATTCCAATAATTTTCTTTAAAATATTTAACAATAAATTCTATTTATTATAATTAATTTTTAGCTTAAAATAGAAAATTTAATCTATTATAATTATTTGAACTACCTTAACGTGCTATAATTACTACAGCTAGATGATAATGTTTTCTAACTTTGATAATTACCTTATGATTATTCAAGTTAGTTATATAGTTTTTCCTTCTAATCTACAATTAATATCAATCTAGTTTGGCTTAATTAAATAGCTAGATTATCTTTTTGATTGTAAGATAATTATCATGGCTTACTTATGATCTTTACTTACCTTGATAATTATCTTTTAATTATCTAACTTGATTAGCTAGTGTCATCCTTTTATTTTTACCTAAAATAAGTCTATGTTGCCTCAAATAGCTGGATTAACTTTTGATCAAAAGCTAATGGTCACGACTTACTTATGATTTTAATAACTGTGATACTTATCTAACTTGATTAGCTAATTTTTCTTTTTAGCTAAAATCAATTTGTTTTGGCTTAATTAAATATCTAGATTAACTTCTTGATCAAAAGCTAATAATCACAACTTACTTATGATGTTTACTAACTCTTATAATTATCTAACTTGATTAGTTAATTTTTCCCTTTTATTTTTAGCTAACATTAGTTTGTTTTGGCTTGATTAAATAGCTAGATTAACCTTTTGATCATAATATTATTATCATGGCTTACTTATAGTATTTACTAACTCTTGTAATATAATTATCTAACTTGATTATCTAATTTCTCTTCTTTATTTTCAGCTAAATCAATGTGTTTTGGCTTAATTAAGTAACTAGATGAGTTTGGTGAGTTTCCTTTCATTTGTGTGTGTGTGGGTTGGGTGGTGTAGTTGAGAGTAGTGAGACTCTTGATTGTGGTTTAGTTAGCCTTCCAAAGTGTTGTATGTGTGGAATGGTATCACCTTGACAGCTAAAGAGATTACCTTCGTGCACCAATCGTGTCATCTATGTCCTCAAGATTGACATTATGTTGATCTAGGTAGTGTTGCATGCACTTTATGGGTGTTGTAACATTGGTGCCATTTTCAAGGACACAAGGACTTAAGAAGGTGATCCTACTAACACTCGTGTGATGGTTTCTTTCTTTATTTTTGACTTAAGAAAGCATTTTTCTTAAATGGATCCGGAAGAGGATATTCCAAGATCAGAAGGATCGCTAGGAAGCGAGTGTCTTGCCGAGGGTTTGTGATTAGATAGATTTAGTTAGGATTTGTAATATTAGTTATATATTAGAGTAGTTGATAGTGTTTGAGTGGTTTGTGAGGTGATAAAAGAGTTTTTTAGTCGGTTTGTGGTACTAAAGCATTTTTCTACTAAAAAATGCAAAACCCCATATGATTTGTAGGAGTAGCTTTAGGTAAGCGATCTGATTAGGATCTAGAGCTATTCATCACTGATTTATTTGTTGAAGTGTTTTTTTTCATTCATGATATTTGAAGAGTTAATTTTGAGGGTAAAAATGCACAAAAGAAAATTGTGTTGACATTTTTCCATGATTGGTTGATGTTGTACATATAAAGAGCATGTGCAAGGGTTCTGTGAAGAAAAAGTGAATTTTTGAAAACTTGGACATCATACACGTATGATGTCTCAAGAGGCATTTGGAGACCAAATTTGACAAATCTGACTACACCAGAGTGTTCAAAAGGGGGGTTCTACCCTAAGAACACATTGAGACTAGAGTTATGATCAACTCTTGACACCCAAAAGGAAAAAGACAAATTGTTGAAAATGAAAAAAAGAGAAACTTGTGATTCTGAGAATATTTTTTCATGAAAAATTTGGTAAAAGTGCTTGAAAATCAGTGTTGAAGACATGGGAATGCTTGTGAATGAATTCTGTCCAAAAACTCATCAGTGGACATCATACGCGTATGATGTATGAAGGGTGATTCTGGCAGCAAAAATGAACTTTTGACTTTACATCCCCATTTTGCATGTCGTGTTGAGCAGATACACCAAGTTTCACATTTGGGCCTATAGATTCAGAATTGAGGGGTTTTACTCTTTCAATGGTTTTCCTTGTCAAAAAGGGTGATTTTATGCAATTTTGGCATCTGAAAATTATTGTGAGCACATAATCAAGATCTACATACCAAGGGGCACCTTGGGTAGAAATAGAAGTCCATTCAGACAACCTAGACATCATATGCGTATGATGTCCTAGAGGCCAGATTTGAGTCAAAAGATACATGCAACCTTGTGATCTAGAGTATTTAGGAAGCAAATAGGTCACATTTCATTAAATTTGAAGCATTTTTGGGCTTGTAAAGTCCATAAGATAAATCTAGGAAAATTGAATGCTTGAATTAATTATATCTAGCACAAAAATGTTGGATTTGAACTCTAAAAGTTGTTGTGCATTACCAGTGTAGTCAGGGACCTCTAGAGTGAATTTCACCTCATTTTGATGAGTTAGACATCATGTGATTATGATGTCTAAAGGTAAATTTTAGGGACCAAAATTGAAATCAAAGCATACCAGGGTGTTTAGGACCACAAAACAAGCTTATAGACCTACTCTCGGCAAATTTTGAGCACATAGTCATTATACATGTACGATGTCTCAAGGTAGCATAGGAGGTTTGAAAATGATGATTTAAGCTTTCTTGCAAAAAGTTTATCTCATTTGGACACATATTTTTACATTTAAGAAGATTTTTGCATATACAAGAAGGTAAAGTTGAAAAATTAATGATTTTGAGCAATTTTAGCATCCAATTTTTCTTTTGATCACATATTTTTGTTGTATGCATCAAGGAGTACCTTGGATAGAAATATAAGTGAAATTTGAGCCAAAAGACATCATACACGTATGGTGTCTTAGATGTAAGATCTAGGTCAAATCAGACACCTGAGTACACCCTAGTGTCTTAGAACATAAAAGAAGTCCCTGGCCAAAATTTCATTGCATTTGAGGCACATTTGGGATAAAAAGTGCTAAAAGATGAAAATTGGGCAAGGTTCATGCTTGTATTAACCATAACTTTCACAAAAATGCTCAAATTGAATTTATCATATGTGTATGATGTCTCAAGCCCAAATTTGAAGTCAAACATTGCATTTGAGCTCACAAAAGTGTTTGCCATCACAAGATAGGTCTAGAGACCAAGTTTCATTCAATTTGGATCACTTTTGGCCTACTTAACAACCCAGGGAAGTTGGAAGCATCATAATAGAAAAAGGAGTGATAGACCTGCCTAAAAATGTTAAATACAAGCATTTAAAGCTATTTTGAATGAAACTCGATAAGCCCATACAGTAGCATGGAGATTCATTTCTCGGTCTATCCTTCGTGAAGTAACCACCTTAGTCAATACCAAGGTAAGAATCTTATTCATATGCTCAGCTTTTTCGTTTTCTTGTGGGTGATAGGGAGATTCCTTGTTATGGATGACCATAAATTCATTAAGAAGATACTCAATTACCTCATTAAAGAAATTATTTCTCCTATCACTGAAAATTTCTATTGGCAGTCCATGTCTTGTGAACACATACTCATATCAGAATACGGGAGCAGTGGTTCTGGCATCATTCTTTTGAGTTGCTTTAGCCTTGGCCCACTTAGTCAAATAATCCATAGCTACAATAATATATTGAGCTTGGGTTCTATAAGCAGGTGGCTGTATTGGTCCAACAAAGTCTATACCCCATTTTGAGAAAGCTCTAGCTCCCATATTGGTCTTAAGGGCATGCTATCTACTTGTGTTGGCATTTTTTCTCGTTCACAAGCATCACATCTTTGAACATATTATTTGGCATCTGCAAAAAGTGTTGGCCACCATATGCCTACCATCAAGATTGCTCTTGCGGTGGTCTCACTAGAAAAGTGACCTCCAACTAATCTGGCATGTGCTTGTTCTATAATCGGAATATATTCGTCTTCATTTGCACAAAGACTCAAATGTTGATCCTTACCGCTCTGATACAATTGGTTTCCAATAAGAGCATAGTCTCTTGCTTCAGTTTCAATTGCTCTTTGATGGTGTTTACTCATATCCTCAGGAAATGTTTGGCTTGATAAGTAAGTAACTAGATAGTTACTCCACTTAGGAACATGTGACATTTGAAACAATGTTACATGAGGTATGGGTGTTTTTTTTTGACATTGAAGACAGTCCTTTACAAAAGAGCGAACATCACTCCTCATAGTCGGCCAAAATACTCCAAGTGTCAAGATCCTCTTCATAATTTGATCTTAGGCAAAGTGAAGTCCCACTATGGTAACATGTGCTTGACTTAGGTATTGGTTTTTCTCTTCAGGATTAGTGCATAAGAGCAATACTCCATCTTGGTTTCTTTTATATAGCCTACCATCTAGTAATTGATACATAGTCGATTGCTTAATTAATGTGATTGTAATAGGAAGTGGTATTTGCAAATTCACTTGAGCTATGGTCATCAATGATACCATATTTTCTAACCATCGAGGTATCATTTCCATGGAGAACAGATATGCACCTGGTAGATCATCATCTACTCCTTTAGCAAATTCACTTGAGCTATGGTCATCAATGATACCATATTTTCTGACCATCGAGGTATCATTTCCATGGAGAGCAGATATGCACCTGGTAGATCATCATCTACTCTTTAGGAGGTTCTCCTTGAACAATCCTAGACAAATGATCTTCTCTTTGATGAGTAGTGCCCTTTTTTACAACTACAATGAAATCAAATTCCAGAAGAACGATAGACCTTCCCATCTTCGTGTGCTGCATCGCTTGTTGACCAAGTACAATAAGTCTTGGTGGTCCACAAAGAACACAAATTTGTTTACTAATAGGTAATGTCTATACTGTTTTATGTCATAGATCATTTCTAATCCTTCCCTTTTAGTGGTGGTATAATTATTTTTTGCCATGTTCAACTCTCGACTAGCATAACAAAAAGGAAAATCAATTTTCCTGTCTCCTAGTTGAGCTAGTACACACCCTATGGAAAAATTTGAAGCATCTACATGTATGTGGAACATCTTATTCCAATCTGGTGCTTTCAATATTGGAGCTGAGGTGAGAGCTTGCTTAAGCTTCATGAAGGATTCTTCACACTCATCAGTCCATTCAAAGTGTGTAATCAGGCTATACATGGGTTTTGCAATCATAGCGTACATGTAAATGAACCGTCTATAATATGCACAATGTCCCATGAAGGCTTGAACCCCCTTGACTATTGTTGGTCTAGGAAAATTAGCAATAACATGCATTTGATCCATATCAGCAGCTATGCCATTTTTAGATACTATATGACCAAGAATGTTTCTTTGTCTACCCATGAATGTGAATTTTTCAGGATTTAAGCAAATCCTATAAAGTCTACATTTTTTGAATACCTTTTTGAGATGCTCAAAATGATCATCCTGGATTGATAAATGTACGCATAGCTCATCCATATATACTTCCAAGATTTTCCTTAGATATTCTTTAAAGGAATTACTCATGAATCTTTGAAATGTGGCAAGAGCATTAGTTAACCCAAAGGGCATAACCCGATAGGCAAAAATGCCCCATTCCGTTGCAAAAGCAGTTTTATGCTGATCTTTTGGGTCGACCAAAAGTTGATTGTATCCCAAAAATCCATCTAACAAGCTGTAAGCTTCTTTTCCTGCAACTTGTTCTAACACATGCTCGGTGATTGGAAGAGGAAAGTTGTCTCTAATGGTAGCTGCATTCAGTTTCTTAAGGTTGAGACACACTTGTAATATTCCATTCTTCTCGGGTACGACCACAATTGGAGACACCCAGTCTGTGCGTTCAATTTCATAAATGAATTCGGATTCCTTTAGTTTCTCAATCTCTTCTTTGATCTTCCTGGAAAATGTGTCATTGTATGTGTATGGCCTTTGTCTACTTGGTTTCACATCATCTCTCATGGGTATGGTATGTTGACAAATTTTTGGATGAGCACCCTTGAGATCCTTGTAAGATCAAGCCAAGATATATCAGTATTCTTTTAGTAAGCTTAGTAAAAGATCTTCTTCTTATTAGTTAGGTCATTTGCAATGTAGGCACGTTGTCAGGCCATGGGCTAGAGTGTAGGGCCCACCTAGGGGAGTCAGGGACTTAGGCCAAGGGCGGAGGACTGAAGGTTTGGACAGGGGATCCAGTTAGGGCAAAGGGCCATGGTCACTCCTATAATAGGTTGGCTAGGAGGAGGATCCGACATTCAGTCTCCCTATGGTCTTTCACTGGTCTTTCACAGGAACGGTGAGCTATGGAAGAGGGGGAAATCAAGCATGATCTCTCTCTCTCTCTCTCTCTCTCTCTCTCTCTCTCTCTCTCTCTCTCTGTGCTTACGGATTAAGGGGCAGGCTATGTGTTGTAAGGGTCTTCACTACAAGAGGTTGTGTGCTCTTGTGACGCTGTTAGCGACGGAAATACACTGGGTTTTTATAACCCCCGGCGTCGCTAAAACCGTCTCTAATAGCGTCGCTACGAGAGCGTCGCTATAGGCATCGCTATATGTGTCGCTATAAGCGTCGCTATATAGAGACGCTCATAGCGACACTCATAGCGACGGTTATAGCGACGTTTACACAGAAGTCTATAGCAATGCTTATAGCAACGCTCCAGAGCCATAAATAGCGATGGTTATAGCGACGCCCAAGAGAATTTTTTTTTGGTGACAGGGCATTGAATGCTCTGCCACCCATCAACCATATTGTACTTGATTCACTTTTTAAAAAAAGTGCAAGGGTAGATAATAGACCCAAAATAGTCACCCACAAGACACATTGTTTGCAAAATTGACAAGCGTAAAATTGACAATTGTACACATCATAGGCAAAATGAATTGATTGGCAAATGTAATAATGACAATTGTACAACATCATAGACATAAAGAATTGATTGGCAAAATGAACTGCGGTGAAAAATGTAATAATATACATGGTTCAAAAAGACATATAAAATCCGTCTCATGATACATAAGCTATGAGAAACCCTAAACTAATGCTATCTAGATACGGCTAAACTGACGTCGTCTAGTCAGACGTCTCATCGCGTCCAAGCGGCATATCTGTCGGATTCTGCAAAAAAAGACAATAAGACAGCTTTCAGTAAGTATAAACATATAACGACATTTATAAAACAATACAAAAAATAGAAAAGAGTAAACCCTAATACTAACCATGCCGTCGCGAGAACTGAGAATGTCCATCAGGGCGTTTAAGCCCTTCTTGCCTGCGTACTCGCGCTCGTACGGTGTGGGATCACGTCCTATCATCGACCACTGTCAAAACATACAAAGATTTCATTATGTTAGAATTAAAAAACTCATAAACCCTAAACTATCGAACATAAAGAGCAATGCGAAAACACTTACAAAATCGGCCTCAAATGATGCCCATCCACCACTCCCCAAGTGGTGCGAGCTCCCTGCCTCTACTCGCGCTCTGGCTGCATCCTTTTGTTGCTTCCACTTGTTGGGATTCTCGCGCGCTGCTTTCTTCGCATTCTTCCAATCTTCTTTGGCCAGCCAATCTGGCCTGTTCCACCCATTCTTGATTGCTTTTTGCACTTCGGAACGCTTGTGTTTGCAGTATTCGCGCATTCGAATCTTCATCAGGTCTTCATTGAAGCGCTGATCCCGTGTTGGAACGGGAAACTCATCATGAAGTATGCTGATGACTCTGGCTTTTAAATCACTTTGTACTTCACTCCATTTATTTAGTATGTAGTGTCTAAACAGCTGAGAGCAAAGACAACGCATGCGCGAGATCACCTTCTTGCCGTCATCATCCATGATGATGCCGCCGCTGAAGTCGACGGAGTAAGGCAAGCCCTCTGACCGGTGACGCGTGAACCTGGGTGTCCCGGCAGGGGTCTCTAGCGGCGTGTCGATGGGGGTACGGACGTCAGGTGTCTCCACCGGCGTCTGGGCCCCGAAGCGAGGAGTGTCGAGTGGGGTGGCTCCTGGCAGAGTAGGTAGAGGTGTGTAGCTACTAGGAACAGTCAGCCGCGCAAAACCTGGCGTAGATGGCGATGCTGTGGCTGGTGTGGGGGCGGGCAAAGAAGGGGAGGGTAAAGAGCCTCGTCGGACACGAGGCGGTGTGGAGGCATCGGCGGCGGAATCCCCACAACAACCGCCACCACCACCACTAGAGCGCCGGTGTCTAGACGAGTGTGAAGATCGTCTCGTCACCACCGAAGCTTCGGAGCGCGCCGAATGCTCCGAAAGAGAGGGAGATGCGGATGGAGTAGGAACGCGCGATGATGCGCCAAAGCGATGACGCTCCACGTACCACTGTCTCTGCTGCGGTGACAAAGAAGAAAGAAACTCCTCATCATCCATACCTGCATTAAACACACGAATATTTAAACTCAATATTGAATGAATAGAGTAGACAATGACGCAAAGACCATTAAATACAATGACGTAATGACGCATATAAATACAATGATGCAATGAATTGAGTGATAGAAGAGGCAAGTCGAAAACTCAGAATTTTCAATCAAAAGATGTGAGCACGAGTAGAAAAGAGCGTTATACACCATGGAAGGTACTTAGAGAGCCAGAGCTTTTACAACACGGAGCAGAATTGTTCAAATACAATATTTGTGGCTTTAAGAGATCTCTCTCTCATCCTTGCATAACTCAGCATAACTTCCTATATCTATATAGAGCTCTCCGTTTAAACACATATCCTCTGTTTCATTTTGTAGCTCCTCTGCATGCACCCCATATAGAGTAGTAGCATCTTGATGCTCGTCTGGAACCACCGCAGCGGCTTCTGATTGAGCATCTTCTCTGATCTCCTCCATTGATGCCGTTGTGATTGGCACATGGTAGCCTTCATACGTCCTTGCACTACGAGGGGCTACCTCTATGACGTAACACCAGTTTGATGTAGACTTTGTAGGATGAAATATTACCTGCCAGAGCCACATAACTTACATGAGAGCTTTCAAGCACATAACTTGTAAAAGGGGGATGTTAACTATTTACATACTTACTTGTTCACAATGCTCGGGTAGTACGAAAGTGTCTCTTAGGTCAGTCCATTTCTTAGTAGAATCCACCTTAAGAAAACCAGACTCTCCTCTACGCACAGTAGCGTTGCGACCCTCCATGATCCTCTGTAATCGATCCTCAAAATCTCTTGTAGCGTGCCGAAGTAATTGAGTTCCGCCACCACAGGATCTGCATCAGAGGAACGTCGTCGACTAGACTGTTCAAATTTTTCCATGATTCCACAATCTTGAGTAAAACGCTTTTTGTCGATCCGTTCCACCCTAAAATGTCGACCTTTACACCATGATGTTGTGTATGAATTATACTACAACGAACAAAGATTATGAGTGGCCGTTCAAACGTTTAGAAATAAAGTCACTAGCTAGTCGTACATTGCAAACTTATCTTGGTCGCGCAACCCCGAGAGTACTCCCACTCTTCCTCAGTCACTTCGTCACCGCATTGTTGTGCGCTTTTCAATTGGTTGTGCAACCATCCTAAGCTCATGAATTTTGGTAGGCTCTCCAGACCCGTCGGATAGTGCATCGGTGGTCGTCTTCCCCGTCTCCACTCGATTCGTGCCCTTTGTCGCTCTTGCTTTGCATCCTCATATTGTGAAATCCACTTTTGCATTACGGGATTGTGAAACATGCAAAATCGGTTGATTTTAGCCTCTAGATCTTCCGTCATCTTCTTCTCAACACCGAGATTGCACATGACAATCCCAGATATGCACTCATCATCTATGGTTCGCCATAGCGTGTCCCGGGCTTTATCAAATCCGTCTAGCCACTCTCCAATGTACACTAGGGACTCTGATACCAACCAACCTTCTGCCATGCTACCCTCCGGACGTGCCTTTTGACACACATATCCCTTAAGCATTTTCATGAAACGTTCTAAGAAGAACATCCATCTGGAATGAACTGTGCCAGCTATTTCCACCTCATCAACTATGTGAACAAGAAGATGCACCTGAATGGTTAGCATGGTAGTAGGAAAATGTTTCTCAAACATGCACACAAGCTCCGCAGCATTTAGTTTGGCGAATGGTATGGAGTCTACGTTGATCTCCTTTTGTGAGATCCATTGCACCAGCTTTGCAAGTTTGTAGATTGTGTTACGGATGTCGAGAGACAAACATCCCTCAATGGCAACCGGTAAAATAAACTGTAAAGTATGTGCAGCAATGATATTAAAGTCCATATTTTATGCAATGATATTAAAGTACACTATGAACGTACCTGACACATTTTATGCGAATCGTGTGACTTCAAACCGGTAAGCTTTCCTTCTTTAGTAAAACACGTTCGGAGCGAGTGCATTACGCCAGTGGGGGTCCGCAAAGATCGAATGGTCTCTTTTACTTTGCGTTCTTGGGCTCCTTTGAAAATCCATGGTGCTTTAGGGAGTTTTATTGATCCATCAGACACTGTTTGCGGCCAATATTGCTCCATACGATCCACATTTCTAAGCTCAACTCTGGCTCCCAAAGTATCTTTCTTGCCGGTCAGATGGTCCCATAGTAGATTACCCACATTCTTGAATATGTGCATTGGATCGAGCAAGTGATTGATCATGAGTCGGGGCCAGTATGGTAACTCGTACCATAGAGATAGTCTCTTCATCCCTGGAGGCAATCCGTCATCGCACATCTCCTTCTGCTCTAACCATGCTTGTGCAGACATCCTTGGTGGCTCTCTTCCCAAAATCTGTCGCGTAACACATGATTCTCTGGAAGATACGCTTGATGACCTTCGTAGATTTGCTTCTTCAGTGAGGGCGCCCTACGTGCATTCAGTCTAGGTCCACATGTGACACATGCTCTGTATCCGCTTGTTTAAAGCCCTGCATGTATACACATGATAATAGATCAACTATGGGAAAAAACAAGATTTACAGTGTCTGAGTGAGGAGTGTCAATAGATCACTTGAGCATTCTGTTAGCCCGGGATAGTCATGCATGGTCCACATTAGAATTCCTCTGATCAAAGCATTCCGTCGTCCTGTGTGTCGTCTCATATCCACCACCTCTATGCCAATCCACAATTGTTGTAGCTCTTCCAATAGTGGACGAAGATACACATCCATATTCCCCACTTTATATTGCCCTGGCACAATCAAGCTTAGCCATAGGTGCCCCTTCTTCGTAGTCAACCACGGGGGAATGTTGTAGTTGACGATGACAACGGGCCATACACTGTAAGATGTTGATCTTTGACCAAATGGATTTACGCCATCCATAGCCAGGCCTAAGCGCAAATTTCGAGCTTCCCTGGCAAAATCCGACCATGTTCCATCTATATGTTTCCAGGCTACGCAATCTGCAGGAATTCGTAGCACACCATCCGAAGATTTATTCTCCTCATGCCATGATGCTAGGGCGGCCATGGACTTACATTCGAAGAAATGCTTGATGCGAGGAAGCAGAGGGAAATGTCGCAAAACCTTTTGTGGAATTTTTGTCCCGTGGAGATCTACTCGATATCTTTCGGAATCACATTTCGGACACTTCTCCATGTCTATGTATTCCCCTCTGAAAAGAATGCAGTCATTAGAACAAGCGTGGATAGAATTGTAATCCATCCCCAAGTTTCGCAAAATCTTTCTTCCTTCATCTCGGGAATCTGGCATCACATTGTCAGCTGGTAGTATGTGCTCTTTCAGCAATCTACACAACATAAAAATACGATACAGTCGTGTAAAAATCTATCAGATCATTATACATTTAGAGTTTTATTAAAGTAAACTAATTGTAATAGATCACCTGAAAAGCGCTGTGACGCTAGTGTCACTCCATCCAAACTTTGCCTGCATGTTGAGAAGAACCAGGAGTGCTTTCAATCTACACATACGTGCTCCATTATACAATGGCGTATCGGCTTCACTTTTCATATCATCATAGATAAGCCTTTCTGAATCCATGATCGTCTCGATCATTTCATCAATCTCGGGCTCAAACATTGCCTCGTTGGGAATGTGCTCTGCATGATCATCCCCCGAGCTGTCAGAGGCTACATCTTGTGGCCTCACATATGCTGCTTGACCAAAGCGCCTACGAACACGTCTATTGGGTTGCAAGATTGATGCTTGTTGGCCAGCGTCAGAGTCCGACGAGTTATAATTGGCAACAACTCGATCTATAATAGATGGATCGAACTCACCAAATTCGCGAACGTGCTGCAAAGAAACATGTCTTGTCCGTCGCACAACATGCTTGCATTGATTACAAGGACATAAGACCCTCGTTGAGAGATAGGTGTTTCGGTTGGACGGTCCCACATCCTCGTCACTACTCATAATGAGGATAAAAATCTTATAACCTGGACAACAAATTTAATATTCTATTGGCATTCTTCGTCTTATCTCTCTCTCTCTCTCTCTCTCTCTCTCTCTCTCTCTCTCTCTCTCTCTCTCTCTCTATCTCACATTCTCTAGTCATGTCCAATCCCTGCACATCTCGGTCTAGAGGTGCACGGAGATCAGAACCACCGGGTTATAATCTCGTCTTTATTGGTCAATACCTATATTTGTGGGTACAAGAAATCTACAGACCCACGTCTACATGATACTGCATGTAGTGGACAAAACCCCTTTGCCTCTTCTCTAGCTGTAGCACTTCACAGCATCTTAACATCTTTTCACAGTAGATCTTTTCACTGTTCGTCTAACTCTAAACCCTAAACCGTAAGTAATTCTTGCGTGGACTCGATCTAACGTAAATAAGCGTAAATCTAAATAAACGTAAATCTAACTAAAAATAAACCTAAATCTAATTTAATGTAAGTCTACATCTAACCTAATCTTTAACGTCTTTTGGGATAGTTTCCTACGACGTTAAAACTCTCTTCTTCGTGTGTGTGTGTGTGTGTGTGTGTGTATGTGTGTGTGTGTGTGTGGGTAAACCTAAATAAACCTAAGTCTAATCTAATATAACATAAATCTAAATCTAACGTAAATTATGTTATATTAAAAACAAAGAACTAAACTAGCAGGGATTATAAGAACCTTAAAACTGATTTAACACATAATTTTTCACATAACTCGGCAAGAGTTGGCATTCTCATCACTAAAGATGTGAGAGTTAACTTCCGGCGGTGACGCTGCCTCATCTCCATCCACATCTGACGACAGCAATTGGCCCTTTGGACCGTTCTTGCTCTTGTTACTAACTTTGAAGTTGTTGTTGAATGACTAGAGGTTGTCTAGATGGTCATTGTCGGGGATGTAGTGACTCTTGCCGCCCTGAAGATCCACCTTCTTCCCTATCTTCTGAAGACATTTCACTAGTACTTTTGGATCGACGGAGCCCACCATGAGTGAAGGCAGCAATACCCTATATTCCATTGAGGGCTTTCTTCACCCGCTTCATGCAGGCATCGCAGTCTATGGAGACCTAAATCTAATCTAATATAACGTAAATCTAAATCTAGCGTAAATAAACGTAAATCTAACTAAAAATAAACCTAGATCTAATCTAATTTAACTTAAATAAACCTAAATCTAATTTAACGTAAATCTACATCTAACCTAATCTTTAATGTCTTTTATGATAGTTTCCTACGACGTTATAACTCTCTTCTTCTTGTGTGTGTGCGCGTGTGTGGATGTGTGTGCCAATAAAAAGAGATAAATGGTATAACCTTTCTATCACCCATGCCAAGTATGATAGATTGGTTATGCCATTTCCCTCTTGAATAATAGGTCTTGAGTTCAACTCCTCGTTGGCTAGATCTTTAGGTCTTTTAATTTTAATTAGTTTCCTACGACGTTAAATTAGTTTCTCTCTCTTTCTCTCTCAATGTGTGTGCGTTTTTTTGTTTATGCATGTTTTCTCTCTCTTTTCCTCTCTCAATGTGTGCGTTTTTTGTTTATGCATGTTCTCTCTCTCTTTTCCTCTCTCAATGTGTGCGTTTTTTGTTTATGCATGCTCTTTCTCTCTCTCTTCCTCTCTCAATGTGTGTGTGCATTCTTTGTTTATGTATGTGTGTGTGCGTTTTTGTTTATGTTTGTACTCTCTCTCTCTCTCTCTCTCTCTCTCTCTCTCTCTCTCTCTCAAAAACACTATGTGTATGTGTGTGTGTGTGTGTGAGAGAGAGAGAGGGAGAGAGAAAGAGGGGAAGGGAACATGAGAGTGAGGAGAGGGAAGGAGCATACCTGGCTCTCCTTCCTCTCCTCGTGTGTGTGTGTGTGGAGAAGAAAGAGAGAGAGAGAGAGAGAGAGAGAGAGAGGGAGAGCGTTACCTGCTCCTTGCTTGAGGGCGCCGAAAAACTCAGATCTGAGATCTGAGTTTTTGGGCGCTCTCTGTTATTTTTTTTAGCCCAGCCGGCGTCGCTATGAGCGTCGCTATAAGCGTCGCAAATTTACTTGTAAATTTGCGACGCTCATAGCGACGCCGGGATTTTTTTTTTTTTGAGCGTCGCTAATATGAATAGCCTCTTGTAGTGCTTGCAAAGCATGCATGGAGGAGGCACCACTCATGCAAAGGAAGGCTCGCTTGCTAAGCAAGAATTTCACAACCGCGTGCAAGCTCTCTACACAGGCAGGAGGAGCTACGGAGCTGAGGCCGCGCGGGCAACCACCCTAGAGCCAAGGAAGGAAGGCGAGTTGAGCAGTAAGTAGGGCATGCTGAGGGCATGGCTGAGATTGTGCTATGGGTGGGGGTTAACCCTTGTCAAAAGGCCAAGGGCCATGGAGCATCCTCTTGCCATCTCCCTCGCTCGTTTTCATTGCAACAATGGCCACAGCCCGCCATCGACCCTGTGGGAGGAGCACACCTTTTAGGTTTTTATTTTTGCTTTTTGTTTTTTTTGAAATCAAGGGCAAGGGAGCGTGCCCACAGTCGGCAGCCCCCCTCTACTCTCCTTAACACTAGAATGGTAACCTAACAGGACATAAAAGTGTCCTTTCAGGGTTTTGGGAAAAAATTCCAAAACCATAGTAGATCCACTCATTTTGAAAAATCCTTTCATGAGCTTATAGTTCAATAACTACTACATATGGAAAAAATGAGAAATTTGTAATTTTTCTCATCCCTTGGTAACTACAAGCCTCCAAAGTTGATGGACTAGTGCATTTTGCCCAAAACAACAATTTCTTACAGTTGACTGCATATAAATACGAGTGGGGATTTTTGTAGGACATGAGATAAAATGCCCCGTTAACTTCAATGGGTTGGTGACCAAAACATATGGTTGCGTTTACCTCACTATTTTTTTTTGGGCAAAAAAAATAGGTACAAAAAAGTTGCATTTTTGCCATTCTGCGAACCTATCATCAAAGTTTCTATAGTCACGCTCAATACAGATACTATATACATATTTTCTTTGTTCCCTTTGGGCCTTTGTATTCAAAAGGATCCATGGAGCATGTCAAAAGGATAATGGATCTCTTACAATTGGAACCTTGGGGGCAATGATAAAGTGCTAAATACAGCAAACATGAAAAAACTGGGTTTAGCATTATGACCTCTAGAAACCCATAGAAACTACTCAATATCTGCCAAGTTTGTAGTCTATGATTAGATATGGTTACTACCTACAAAATACACACAATTGGCCTAAGAAAATAGCAATATTGAGAAAGTTATACTTGCTACTCTAAAATGTATTGCATTCTTCAGCAATCAAAAAACTCAACCATCATCATATACTATGCTATATAGCATATTAGGTCCCCCAAAAGTCAAGGAAGATTACCTTTATGTTATACATTACACTTACACAATCAAAATGGAATTTGGATATCAAGAAAGACACCAAAAAAATCATAAAAGTGCTAATTTTGGCCAAAAAACAGGATTATGCAATTCTTGTAAATTGGTCATAATTTTCAATTTTAACACTTAGCTCTCCCTACAAGCATCAAAACATGTTGAAAACTATGAAGGCCTAACTTCTAGCCATCTAAACCTCACAAACATGAAGTTTAGAGTGGTATAGTTGCCAAAAATTGAAAAAAAAAAAAAAACAGGACCCGTTTTTTCACATAGTTTAGGTTCAAAAATGTTGTGCAAGAGTAAGGTTAATGGTGAGATCGATACTAAAAAAAAAATGCTAAGTTTTTTTCAGCTCATAAGGCAACTTTGTGGATATATAGCACCTAGAAATTCATTTTCATACTCTTCAAATAATTCAAGCAAAATGGTCACTTAACAGGACACAAAAGTGTCTAAGGACATAAAAGTGTCCTGTTACCATTCTAGTGTTAAGTGGTTATTGGCATGCAACTTTACTTCATAGCCGGTAAACTATCGTGTTGGAGGAAGTAAGTGATGGCATATCAGAGCGAGCAATCGAGGAGGAGCTGTGAATTCTGTGGGAAAGTTCCCTAATAAAGAGTGGTGATAAGCAAGGCAATGCGGGTAGCATGGAGGGAAATCTTGAATCCATGTAGAATGTAGCATCGCGGACAGTCCCACCAGGGGCATTATACCATGATTTGTGCATAAGGCAAGGCATTCCAAGAGAATCCTTTCAACCAACCACCATGAGGGTACATGAGGGACAAGCTTCAAGTTTCAACATGGGTTTCAAGGATCATGGAAGAGCTACCACATACGCCATGCGACTAGCAAGGTAAGTCGGCTCAAGTCATTAATAAGGTATGCATTTGTTTTTGAAGTTGTTTGGAAAATTTGTTCGAACATGATGAGTGATTCTTGTCCAGCAAGGCTGTTGTACAAGTTATCAATCTCCATTCATTTGCATGGTTTTGCTAGCATGAATGATCATCACTTTCACATGCAAGTGAATAATGCCTATAATGTGCATGCTACATTGTTAGTTTGAAATTTACATAACATTTTGGGCAAGCAAGGCTTGCATTGCCTTCTAGCAAGGCTCGCATGAAAATCAAGGGGAGTGCACTTTAGGCACTCCAAGCACAAGCACAACTTGTGACAGTTGTTTTAAGCATTACAACTTTGTTGGCATTCAACCAATGCTTAACCTGCCAACATAACTCAAGCATGGCTTCAGTACCTGCAGCCCTGATCTGATGCACAGATCAATAGCAGTTCAATTTTCATACCCATGGAATCTCAAGCAGATCAGCACACCCTATGGCTCGACTTCATGAAGGGTGCACAAAGCTCGGCATGGCTGACTTCTTGTCATTGCTTCCAGAAGCCGGCAAAGATGCTCGCCACATGGCACTAGCCAATTTCAATTGAAATTGCTTAACAAGATCAATTCTTGTTTGCCATGATCTTTGTACGCTGGTACCAGAATATTTTGGCTACAATTTGGTCATCTTGCATTGATGACTCCTGCATTTGGACCATGCTATGAGCATACAGACTTGACGGGGGTATTGGCAATATGATTGCAAGTTATTTCATTGCATACCAGACAGGCGTATATGATATACGAGGGTGTATATGATACACACGATAACTCTCTCTCGCGCAACAGATAGGGCTATGATCTACATTTGAGCGAGTTTTTCCTTGACATCTCAAGACAACTGGTTACAGCAAGATGACCAGGTTAGACCATATTCAATTTTGTTTATTTTTCCATGTTTACACCTTTAATTGGAAACTATTTCTTTTGTGCAAAGCAAAGTGCTTTGTCAAATTTACATTTTTGATTGACTTTAGATCAACAATAATAGCACAAATATTTCACACTACGTGGATATAGGCTCACAGTTTATGCAATGGTGCACTATGATGTATCCATGACAATGTAATTGTGCAAGACACGTATACCAGTGGCTCATATGGTTGTGACTATCATTGAAGCCAAGGGCTTATCATTCCATTTTTTTATCTGTATTCATGGCATACTAGTATGATGGACGTACACCACCCATCATTGTATACTATAGCACTAGTTACTCTGTCATGGACAAGCTCACTTGTTGTTGTTTTTAGACATTTTATTTTTATGTGTATTCACAAGCAACATGCCATACATCTACACCCTAATACATTCACGCTCACATACCAGGTAAGTGGGTCAAGATGTGACTTTTAGTACTTCTCTCTATGGGGGCATGTACGCTTATAGGATAAGCTATGACACATGCACGGTCTACACTCAAACATTTGAAAAAGGCATACAACACATTGGCATAAGGGGATTTCCTCAGCCCAGCATTCTCTCTTTCTCTCTCTTTCCAGCTTCTATGCGAAAAAGGTGAAACTAGACAAGATTTTATTAAATTATTTCTATGATATTACGGTCACAAGCCGGGCTTTGAGCTAATAGGAAGGGCGAAGAGCCATCACTTACCACCTCTTTAGGCATGGCTAAGATCCATCTGTTTGTAAATGGACAAGCAATAGTCTTGCCATTAGTGATTATTTGGACATTATTTTTGCACTCCACACTTTAAGTGTGCAAGTCAATTTGAACATCTTAAACTCGTCTGGGCTTACCTCTACCAGGGTGTAAGGATGAAGCCAGCATTTTAGACCGTACGGCTTCTCACAAAACCCCCCATTATGGATTTTTGGGTGTGACAAAGATCTATTTGTGCATACGACTCCAATTTCAGTGGAACTCCTTTTAGCACTCTAAGTGCTTATATGAGTACAATTTGGGGTAAGACCTAGCACGTGATTACTAAATCACTGAGTAAGGGTTGATGGTCCATTCTTGGAACCTTCATACTTGAAATTTCAAGGAAAGAAGCCCACAAATTGCCAAAGGGTAGTGGAAATATTTCCACTTCAAAAGTAATAAAATGCTAGGGGCAAACCCAATGGGGGTTACGGACAAGGGCCAACTGCTCGTTGAGCAGTTTTCATGCAACATTTAATCAATGGGTTTGACAATGTTTCTTTAACCAAGGGGTCTGGATTGCAAAAGCAACACCCAAGGTTACATGTGCAGTACTACTTGCATTTTACTAATTTTCAATTAGTGTTCCAAGGCCTTGGTAGGCGGGAAATTTGGACAGATGCCTACAAATAAGAGAACACTATGCTCACCCTCTAGGTACACATCTGATTTGGTTTGATGTTTCTCTGTAGGATGCATAAAATATGTTCTCATCCATTTTTTTCTCTTCAAAGAGATAAAAAGGTCATGTAAGAGCCAAGACTTTAGGGCCATAGTGTCCAAAATAAGTTTTTACATTATGCAGTTATAGACCCATTTGTAGGGTTTATTTGGCACATGTTGTCACATGGGATGCAGCATGGTCTAGGAACTCAAGGAGTTTGGTTTAGCCAATGTGGAGCAAGGATAATGAGGGTCCCTCTCACTCCTGTTGTAGAGTGTTTGTAGTTACCTCCACACACAAGTACATCTTGTACTTGAAGGATGTTCTTTTTCAAACACCCTTACATGAGACATATTCTTCGTGTGAAGAGTATGAGTCTCTGGGACAGACACTGGCGCCCACTATTTCAATTGTGTGTCACGACAAAGTCTCTAGGTGCTGGTCAAATCCGTTTTATGGACCGTTTTTAGCACAATGTGTTAGGAACAATTTCAATGGCCATAAATTGTCGGATACTCGCAAAGAATTGTTAAGGTACAAGTGCTACTAAACAATATTAACATATGGTTGTTCATGCCTATAGCAAGGCTATGAGACGTTAATGAAAAAGTTTCATTGTTTGTACCTAGAAGTGGTTTATGTTTTCCCCTTCTATTATGGTTCAAACATTTTAGGATGTCTTGCAAACGTTTGCAGCAGAAAGGATTTAGTTTCTTTTCAAAACTATTTCCACTCCTCTTTAATGTGGGCTAGGAGTGTCACATTTTCCATAAGTATTGGCAATAATGATCATGAATATACAGGTTTGGATCTGTTTTTTGATGAATGCATGCACACTAGGTGTTATGGGCCCTAGGTTTAGCAAGAGCTGACTTGGAATGACATGCGTATTCATCAAGTTGTTGCTTATGAAGCATTTTTTATTGTTTGTGCAGTATCTCTATGAGATTCATTTTGGGTCTACCAGTCACCAATAGAGGTCATGGCTCGGTTTGGGTGCTTGTGGATCTTCCAAGATAACCAAGATGGTTATTCCAGAATGGAAAACATTCGTGTTCTTATGAAGATCCTACCACTTTTGTTTTTGAGGATGAAAACTCTTCTCCAAGGGGGGAGTAATGTCAGGCCAAGGGCTAGAGGGCAGGGCCCGACCTAGGGGAGTCAGGGACTTAGGCCAAGGGCCGAACTGAAGGTGTGGACAGGGGATTCAGTTAGGGCAAAGGGCCATGGGCCCTCCTATAATATGTTGGATGGGAGAAGGATCCGGAATCCAGTCTCCCTATGATATTTCACAGACCTAGGTTCCTCTCCTCGTTCAGCCAAGTCTATCCGTTTTGCGTTTTTAGGCCCTTCATAGGACTCACTTGTTTTTGTAGTTCTCTAACAGGTTGATCTACTATGATTTTTCTATCTTGGAGAGTATATTTTTTGTAATGGAATGGAACACTCATTACATCTTTACCATCCTCTTCTGTGATTTCCATTTCGGTTGTATATATATCCTTTAGAGCTTTTTTCAACTCTTGATATTTCTATTTCTACTCAACTCGTGTCATGGTTGGCTCCTTGTCCTATTTGTTTGGCTTTGCTTGAGTATCCCTCCTTGTTTTTCTCAATGTCTTTGACATTTTTGGATTTTCATTTGAAGGATATCTACCAGTGATTTTATCCTTGACACAATCATGTACATCTATCTGCATCAGGAAATGTGTTCTACTGGACACTGATGGCATAGGTCTTGTTTTCACATTTTTGGTGTCTTGTTTTTGTCTATACCATTTTTGTCTTCTCGATTTTGGGTTAGGAAAGACAAAAAACTTTTCCTCCCCTCCTTTCAAGAGTAGCTTAGCTCTCACATGTTCTTTTTCTGACCCTGAATCTTCTAAGGTAGCTAGGTGTTCTTAT
Organism: Adiantum capillus-veneris; assembly: GCF_014529385.1. Classification (NCBI taxonomy): domain Eukaryota; kingdom Viridiplantae; phylum Streptophyta; class Polypodiopsida; order Polypodiales; family Pteridaceae; genus Adiantum; species Adiantum capillus-veneris. The sequence continues at coordinate 12,020,581 of NC_140947.1, read as the reverse complement.
AACTCATCTGTTGCATCATAATAGAGGTTTGAAAAGACTTGTTGAGCTTTCATCAAGTCCTCGGGTTCCTCAATTTCATCTTCAATGTGGAGGGTTGAAATCATTTGGATGGGAATTATACCATAGCCATCCTCATTGCAAAATTCAGTAGGCATAGACGTATTCACACATACATCCATTCTCGCTAAAATTTGAGTCCACTCAAATGGCTCAAAGAAATGTTCTGGAAAGGGTTTAGGTACATAGGCTTTGTCTGTGCAATCCCTTTCTAAGGTACCTTCTTCTCTTTTTAAGCTCCTTTTTTTTTAATCTCCACAGATCCAAATAGGAGTGTCTTTGTTAAACCACAAGAGAAGCTTAGTTTCATCCAAAGAGACTGAATCAAACTCTTGTATGGGTGTTTTCAAGACATCTCTATATGTGTGATCTTTTAAATTCACCCTTGTTATACATCCCAATTGCTTCAAGTACAGATAGTGGTTTCTCCAATCTTGGATAAGCTGTACATGTTGCATGAAAGGTCTCCCCAATATAATTTTGTAATTGAGTTTCTTTCCAAAGTCTACTATGGCAAAAGTGTGTTGATATTCAATCCCACAGGAATTAACTATCACTTTTTTGAGCAGTCCTAAGGGTCTTTCAATATGTCCATCAGTCAATTCCAATTTCATTTTAGTTTGTCTAATGGCTGGTTGTCCCCAAGATTCCCAAACTACTTTTGTAGCTATGGATATGCATGCCCCGCTATCCAGTATTGACATGGTTTCAATGTCATTATATTTCACTGGAAGGGTGGTGTTTCCTTCCTCCCCTTCATAATATTCTCCAACTTTGTTCATTGGAATAGATCGAATCTCTTTGTTATCCATTTTGTGTTTCAATCTATCCAATTTTTTTACGATGAGCCCCTTTATCCACACCTTCTCTAGGGTTTTTTGTAAATCATTTCATAAATATGGTTTGATTTTTAACAGTTCTCCCAAAGTAAGAGTGCATTTGATGGGTGTAGACATGATTGAATGAATATTTTATACTTCTAGGGTCTTTTCCGCTCTTTTTACTTGAGTGTTCTTACACACTATGGATTCATCTTTGTTATCTCCCAAGTAGAGGGTAATGTTTTCAATGTCAATGGTTTAGACATTCCTGAAGCTTCAGATCTGCAATTCCCATACAGAGATTGTACATCCATGTCCATATCAGGAGGTAGGTTGTCTGACCAAACTTCCTCTATAGGAGCTAACTTAAGAGTTAGGCTCCCATCATTGATCTCTCGAACTTTTTCCCTAAGTGTCCTACCCATTCTTCCTCAACGCATGGAATTCCGTCTAAGGCATCTTCGATCTCCGGCATTGTATGTTTTGGCTCTTTTGGTTTCAAGTGGGGTTCTACCACCACTATGGATTTTTCTTGATTGTCTCTCACCACAAGCTCCTCAGGGTTTGCCATACTTTTGAGCTTGGCCTTTTGTATTTCCACCATCTCTTGCATGATTCTTACCAAATTTTGATAAGCTTCAAGCTTAGCTGCTTCCATGTCTAGAGAAGGATATTTTTTCCATTTGTTTTCCATGTTTTGGCCTGCTTTAAGTCCTGCTTGGTAGGCTTCCAAGGCTGCATTACTAGGCTCAAAAATTTTATCAACCAAAATGGATCCTCCAGATTTCATGGTTGTTTCTTTGATTTCACTTCCAGGTTTTTTCACCTTTGCTTGGAATAGATTTTTTGCTTTCTCCTCAATCTCAGCTCGTTGTTTCTATTTTCTCAACTCATACCTTTTGCTTCTGCTTCTTTGGTCTTTTGGGAGGCAACTTTTGTGTTCTCCAAATCATCAGAGGAGTTATGTTTCTTTTTCTTAGCCTGGGCTCTAGTGATTACCTTGATTGGAACAATTGGTTCACTCTCAGATGAGCTACTAGGTATCACTTGGACTACATTTACTACTGTTTTCCCCTTGTTTAAGGGATTTTTAGGACAATCTTCAGGAAATGTCCTCCCATTTTGCAACATTGTATACAATAAGCTTCAACCGGCTTGAGGTTTTTGTCAGGCTCTGGGTATTCATTTTTCCAATGATCATTGGCACCACAGTTGTGACAGTTTCCCGTTCTTGGCTTAATCATGGGTCTTACCATAGGAGGTCTAACACCTTCATTAGCTACATAATACATTGGTGCAAGCTCTGGTAGAGCATATGTCACAGGTTCTTCCATTGGCTGTGGATGTGAATTATACCAATCTCCTTCTACCATTATTGTAGATGGACTAGGCTCACCATAGGGTGTAATAGGCACTAGTGCTTGTTCATCTTTATGACTCCTTCTGAATGCATGCACTTTATAGACACTGCATTATGTCCTGGATACAGAGGTTGTTGACCCAACACAGGTTGAGGTCTTTCCATACCCATCGGTGGTCTTTAAGGTGGTACCATGTTAGGCTGGTATCTGTACATGGGTTGTCCTTGGGGCCTCATGGGCACGTACTGAACATTTTCATCATACTTTGGTTGGTAGTAGCACTCATTGGTTGCATGGTTGGTCCATTTTTCCTCAATTGCATGCCATTTTTGTGGTATAATTGGTTGGCCCTGTTGAGGCATTTCTTGCCCTGATCCCCTCATAGGTTCTTTTTGCATGTTATTCATCATGTCATTCATCCTTTTAAGCATGTCTTCTATGATTGAGAGTGGTGCTGCAACTGCTGTTCCCACTTGTGTTGGTTTAGTGGATGTTGTTTTCTCACTTTGGTTATCCTTAGGGACATCCTCTTCGTTGAAAATATCACAATTGTCTCCTAAGTCAATCACATCTAACACACACACTTCTAGGATTGTATGCTTCTTGCTATGTAGTACAGCATGAAGCTCTTTGTTTAACAATCCCTCTAGAAACAGTGATACTAGTCTCTCTTCTGAAGGTATCTCCAGCTTTGGGTAGTTGGCAATGTATTGTTTATTCGAGTTGCACAGTCCCTAATAGACTCACCTTGTTTCTGTTTAAAGCTATAGATTTGAGCTACAATATTGTGTTTGATCCCCGTTTTGGAACAAGCAGCTACAAATCCTTGAGCTAATGTGTTCAAGTCCATGATTGACCTTGGCGGAATGTTTTGGAACCATGTCAATGCTTTTCCTTCTAACGTCATTCCAAACCCCTCGAGCTGAGTATGGAAAGCGAATATGAATTTTGCTCTTAGAACTTGCTTAAAGCTTGCTAAATGGTCATATGGATTCCCAGGTTCACTGCATTTTTTGACCCATTTTTTAAAATCAGCTGGTCTGACATGTCGATGTGGTTCAACGCCCGGTCTTTGAGCAGTTGGTCCCGTTCCAAGTTCTTCAAGCCAGTCTATTAGAAATAGCGACTCATGTAGCCCTGGACTGGCCTTAGTGTCACCCGGTTTTTTGCATGATGAGATGGTTTTTGGTTTCTTAACATTACTCTCAAAAGATCTGTGACGATGTTCATCTCTTGAAATAGCTTCTGGTCCTTGGCTGAAGATCCAATCCCTTATGGAATATCCTTGATATTTGGCTTGTTCCACCTCCTCAGGGGTCATCATAGGAAAGTTCTTGCTATAACAATCCCTAAACAAGTAGGTTGGTAGATCTACTGGTCCTTTTTCTTTGATCTTGAAGATATAGATTATCTTCATGAGTGTTAGTTGTCCTAATTTGGCATGGGAAGTCCATAGAATATTTTTTACGTTTCTATCCTCCCAACAATAGACTCCGATCCTAGGATTATCAGTGCTAAGCCGTTTCAAAGGCTTTAAATCAACTTGATCGTATCCTTCAAATTCTAAGGTTGGTGGTCCTTCTTTTGCAGCCATATCTCAAATTATGGTATTTACTTCCAACCCCCATTTGTCTATCAGGTCACGGTTTTTGACTTGTAAGTACTGAGTTCCGTTGCAATCTATGTACATTTTTCCTTGTTTATTGCCCTGATTTCCTCTTCGAACTCAATACCATGGTCATCAATGCGAATAGCATACTCTTCGTTAGGATCCAGGTAAACCTGAGCTCCATGACAATTAGTCTTATAAAAAGAGAGTATATGCTTATAGCGCATTGTCGTTCCGGTGTTTGAGTGAGTCAAATAAGAAGACATTTCAAACATCGAATCGGAAAAAATGTCTGAGACTTCTTCAGGGATAGTGTGCAAGGAATTTCCTTGATTCACGCTTTCTTCGGTGAATACTCTACTGGAGGTTTCTCCAAATATGCTCTGATTTCCTAGTACACAACCAGATCTAAGATTCATAGAGACTTATGAAGCCCTGGATAGAGTACTTACCTTTGGATTGACCTGTTGTCAATTTCTTCCACTTGACTGGATTGCACTTTTTGTCAAGCTATCGATTCCTCGTCTGCAACCTGATTCCTGTACAAATTTGATCAAGTTAGCTATTCTTTCACAAAGACAGTATAATGTTTGCTAACTATTGTGATTGGTCTATGTGTATCCTTCAAATCGAGCTAATTTAGTCAGCGGTTGAGATTTTCAAACTCGACTTTGGCAAAAATCAAAGGATTAATCTGCAACCTGGAAACTCAGTGAATATGTACCAATTTGGATCCGATTGAACCCAAAATTGCCCAGTGGCTTTGTATTATGCTAATCTAACACTCTACAAGTTCATAAGTCAAAAATGGTGGCTCTATGTAGCAGTAGTAAATAATCACAATTATTTACTTTTGTCAATCTTTTACACTTTTTGGCTTGGTTTGCCAAGTATACAACCTGTTAAGGTCCTTGGACAAGTTTCAACAAGTTTAGACAAAATCTATTCAAGTTTAACAACTGTTTCATGTCCGTAGACTCTGATTTCAAGAATCTGGCTCAAGTCTCACTTTTGTGATTCAAATTTTCCCAAAATTGAATTGTGGGGTCTACTTGCTATGCTTGACCTTGTCGTATGCTCAAATATGCAAGATTGTCAATTTTTGGAGCAGATGTAAATAATCGTGATTATTTACTCTAGCTAATGTCTTGTAAGTTTTTGTCCCAACCTTGACACAGATTTGTTAAGCACCTCCACTTAAGGTCTCTAGCCAAGTTTCAATGTATTTGGACAATTTTTTGGTCAAATGGTCATCAATTTTCTATTTGCAGACTAACTTTGCAAATTTGGTCACAATTTTCAATCCAAAGATCGAAATCTCACCAAATTTGGTTTGTGGGCTTATTACAACATGATAAGAGTAGTGGTATGCTAACTTGGTCAAAAAAGTTGAAAAATGGGACAGATGTAAAGAATCACAATTATTTACTTCTGACAATTTTTGCATCTTTTCGGTCAACTGAGCCTGGACACGTGTCTATCACATCAACACAAGCCTATGAATCAAATTTCATCAAGTTTGGATTATTTTTCCCAATTTACACTCAAGTCTTCAAAAGTCAGTACAAACTTTAGTTTTTACCCAGTTTTTTGCCCATTTGGTGATCTAAATCCAATGTGACTTTACAAAAATTGTTTGCACACATGCAATGAGTCACTCGTATCAACCTTGGTCAAATCTGAGCTAAAAGTAAATAATCGTGATTATTTACTTCATCTTGAAATGAACCAATTTTTGTAATTTTTCCGAGGACAATCATTTTATGAGTTATTTTAAACCTATGAATCAAGTTAAAACTTAATTTTGCCTAAATTGTCAAGAAAAAACAAATAATCTGAGTTTTGGCTAACTCTTGAAATTTTTACCTCAAAGTTTCCTTGCGCTTACTCACTGGTTCATACAACTTTTAAGCTTATCTCTAGTTGGATTGAGTGGTTTGGAGTCTTTCCATACTATTCTAGCTGTAGACCTGAAATTGTGCAACTTCACATACAATCCACAATGATTCTTCTAGAGAGAGCAATGTCCTGAAATCCACCTCGGATCCTACTTACCCTACTCCTAGGTTCTTCTGCCATGGGGTTGTGGAAAGTGTCCACAAACACTCGTTTTCTTGTTTTTTATGGTTTTTTGAGCTTTGATCTTAAGATTTGTCTTGTCTATCAATCATTATTAAAATCATAATCTAGCTCTACAATCCTACAATCCTAAAGGCACTCGGCAAGTACAACTTACCTCCAAGCTACCTCTACACAGCAAAATACGATCATCTTAGGCTATGCGGTTTCTAAAAGAAAGTTTTTGACTCTAGGAATCCTAGAGGAAGTTAAAGGATAACTTCACAAGACGCTCGTGTTTTTCCGTAGTTTAGGTCTCTTCGATCCCCGGCAACGGCGCCAAATATGGGATGGCGGTCTAATCTCACTATCCTATCTTATTGCAGTTTTAGCAAGAACCACGATTAAATTGTCAATCCATGGGATGAAGCTGACTCGCCTAGTGCATAGAGGCTACAAGAGATTCTCAATCTCTCAAAAAACAACAAACAACTCGAATCTAACTCAAGCTACACTCAAGTCAATCGCTCATCGGCAAACAAATCACATCCGTTACAGCATCAAATGACATCCAAACATAACGAAACTTCTAGGACAAGTTTATAAGACCTAAGCACACATTCTTATGGCCTCAAATCCCACTTTAGGTCAAGTGTCAAAATCACGATTATTAACAGCAGTGGATTTTTGACCTAGTCGTTTTCGACCCAGAATACACCTAAATGCTTAGCAATGATGCTCAAATACCCCGCCTATGCTTAGTTTTTGACTTTGAAGTGTACATTCCTACTTATGATGAAATTAGGCCATGGGCAGGCGATGCCAAAAGCTACAAAATACTGTGATGTGTTTACGTCAATGCGTAGAGCTCTTACTTGCAGTCGCAATGCAACAAATGCGACTGCAATGTGACAACCAGGGAGGGAGTACGAAGCGCGAGAAGGAGAGAAGTGAGTGCCGTTAGCTCACGTTGTGTATTTCATTATCCCAAACCCACAAATAGCTTACAAAAAATGGTTTTTATACATTAGCCAAGGTTTTTGGTGGTCAAAACTAATAATTTGGGAGCTCTAACTAAAGATAGGTAATGACAGGTTGCTACAACCTGAAAGGTTGTAGCCCCAGCTCATTGATTACAAGGTTTATTCAAAAAATAGGAGTAAAAATATTCTTGATTTATAAAAAATAATAAGTTTTACAATGAGAGCTCCAAAAAATGGTGTTCGTGGTATCCGTCTTGCTGCTAACAGAGGTCTTTCTAGAGGGTGTAGTGAAGGATGCTGAAGAGAATGTGGAGGTTGATGGTAGGGGAGTAGAGGGTGCAAAGGATTCCATCAAGGGAGGACTAAATTTTACAAGTAAAGTGGTAGACAATGTTGGAGCTATCGATGAACATATAAATCACAAGGATTTTTTTGCTTCCATATCCAAATCGATAAGTGATTCTACCTTGTTACAAATTGTATTTGTAAAAGAAAAGAGCATCAAAGGGAATCAAGTTTTGAAGCCTATGCTTGTAAACCATAGCTATGGATAGATATATTTATACTTGCCCACTTGCTTATTAAGGAGATCAATTTTTTTGGCATAGCTTTCTTGCATCCATTTTTGTTTGGTGTCATGCTTTCTCTTATCCTTAATTGAGTTGCAATCTAAATTATTGTAGTTGTTAAAAATGGGAATCCAAATTCTAGACTTGTTTTGCTATGCAGTGTGACTTATTTGCTATGTTTTTGTGTGATTTTATATATCTCATAGTACCGAATTAGGTACTTCATAGTCCCCATTTGGTACTACCCAATAAATAATTCAATAACACACCAATTCTTTGTGAAATTTTACAGTACACAATATGCAAAATTGGTATAAAAAGTACCAAATTTGGTACTTGTACCAAAAAAGGTATCTTTTTGGCCACAAAAGTCTTCTTGTGGTCCCCTTAGCTTATACTTACACTTGATTCCAATGGATACCTCATGCAATATGAAAGCATGACATTGCTTCTTTAGAAAGGTTTGTAAGCATCCTCTTAGTAATGCTTAAAATGAGTGCATACTTGAAAATCATGCAATCTAGTGTCCCACTAGGATTTGATTCCTTCCTAGTAGCTATTAAAAATAAATATAAGAAAAAAATATATAAAATATATTAATTAACTTGGCATGAACAATACTTTTGCAAGAGAGAGAGTATTAGAGAACATGACAATAGTTGAGGACCGGATTTACTTGGAGCTGGTACTCCCTCCAAAAGAGAGACTTGCTACAATACAATCTTTGTGTTCCTTGTGACCTTGGTGATGCTATGAAGATAGAAATATTCATGCATCACGAGCATAATATAAACTTTGCAAAAAGCATTAACTATCCCAAGCCTCAGTCCCAAGGACTCAAACACTTTCTAAGATGGAGATAGCTAGCGGAGAATGAGGGTAGGGAAGAGGAAGAAGAATCATCCATAGGAGAAAGAATTAGTTCTTCACTTATCATCGCTCTTCTTGCTTAGCATAACTTAATAGCATAGTAGTGAATATGAATAAGATGGAAATCTTAAGCATTGAAGCATGGCTCTTTGTTGAATTTGTATTCCATAGCCAAGAGTATTGGTGTAGGCTCTCCACTTCTCAACAAGCTTCGAGAAGGAGATGGAGCTCTTGCACTTTGCACTCCACACAATGAGAGAATGTGTGTGTGTGTTTGGGAGAGTATACCCCCCTCTCATACTTGGTCTCTCTCTCTCTCTCTCTTTCTCTCTCTCTCTCTCTCTCTCTCTCTCTCTCTCTCTCTCTCTCACACACACACACACACACACACACACACACACACACACACACACATTATTTAATTATTTCATTTGGACATGTGCCCTCTTTTTCCTCTCTGAGAGAAAGAACTTAATTATTTATTTTTGTTTCTCATTGGACCCCTTTAAAAACTATCCAATAACATTCAAGCACATCATGAGGGCCACATGTGGAGGATCATTTGAACATGTGTCTTTTATGATTATTAAGTCATTTAGTTTGAATTGAATACTTCAAGCACTTAGTCAAACAAGAATGGAAATGTTGATGTCTCTTGAGAGTTTATCTTTGAATTGAACATTTCAAGCACTTAGTCAAACAAGCATGGAAATGTTGATGCCTCTTGATAGTTTATCTTTGAATTGAACATTTAAGCATGTGAGAAGCACCTCAAGCTTTTGGGCAAGGTTTACACTAACACTTAGCAAGCCGACAAGCACCTCATGCTTAGGTAGGATTCCCACCTCAAGGTCAGTCGTAGCTTGCCTAAGGTCAAAGGACTTTTCAACACTAACTTTGGAGGTCTTTAATGAAGCTAACCCTAAGTTCCTTAAGCTCCATTAGGTAGCATTTCTCTAGTAACGTACCATCTCTCATTTGGATCCCTTTAACCTTGGCCCCATGTTGAGATAGATCCATAAGCACATGTCTATATTCTAACCCCTATTCTTGTTTATTCTCCCACATTAAATGATATGTTTAATATGAGAAAATCATTTGGGTTGGTTAGATATTAGATTTTATGACAAGTAGTGATTATCATCTTGTCTCTTCTTCTTTGTCTCTTTGCAAGTAGTGAGATTGAATCTTCAACATCATTCCAATTAGTGTTTAGCCCTTGCTCAGCATCTTTGTCTTCAAATAGGATGCTGCAAGTTTTCTTGAAGTTATTTTCTTGTTGCATGTAGGAAAATCTCTATATTCTCTGATTTGAGTATGGTATTTTTTGTCCTTGTTAGTTGAGAATAGTGTCGCTCAAATTTCTTGAGCCACTTTGCTGGAGAGAGTCACTCCTTTGGCTTGGCTATCCATTCCAAAACTGTGATTTTTGTGACTTTCTTTGAATCTTGCATGAAATACTTCTCCTTTAAGGAAAATTTTAATGATTCCCAACTTGCCGCATGCCCTTCCCTAATTGCTCTTACATGCTCCCTAGTTTCAGGAGTCACAACCAAATCAAAGGTTTGAATCATCTCACCTTCCAATACTCAATGCCATTCCATTTCCTTCACGTATCCGTGAAGGTACTTTGTCACATCTTTCCCATCAAATTGGTCCATTTTGTTGACAATGTCTTGAATAGATTTGGTTGTGGAAACCTCCTATCTTTCTGTAGCATGTTGATGCTGCATGAATGAGGCAAATGCTTGAAACATTTTCACTGTAGCTAGATCAAATTGCACATCATGTTTCCCTGTGTGATCACCCATTACTCCCAAAAACTCTCACCCTGGCACTTTTGTGTCAGGTTCACCAAAAATATGTCGAGAAGTTTGCGTTCTTGCAAAGAAAGCACCAAGATTTTGTTTGTGAGAGTTTGTGAGAGAACTCCAAAAACTATATGAAGGAGCTATACCATAGATGTTATGAAGTCTACGGTTTGGAAGGTAGTATAATAAAAAAAAAGCCCCACCCTTTCTCTCTTGCACTCACAAATACAAAAAAAGAACACACAAGAGCATATCAAGACAACACAAAGATAAAAACATCAAGGCTAAATGAGTTAATGACGTTCAATCTTTGCCGACCAAATAAGCTATAAATTGTTCTTTGGAGTTGTAATTTTGTGCTTACCATAATCTATATGTTTTGTCTAGTGATTGGCATTAATTGTGTGTACAAATTCTCTTGGTTCATAACAAGATAATTACACTTATGTCAAAAGAAAATTTATAGTCTATAAGGGGTAGTATGATGGAATCCAAGGAAAGAATTATTTCATTGAGCCTTTCTGGGCCAAAGAGAAATACTATACGTTGTTGATAGTGTATTTTTTATCTAATCCATACGTTAGTTATAATAGTTCGTATAGAGTGAAAGTGATAGATATTCACATCATGTGGATTATTCATCTAGGATATTTTTAGTATGTGCAAAATGTATACGTGCAAGTAGTGAAGAAAAGATAATTTTCCCTCCCAAGCCCTATTCTTGCTCGTAGGCAATAAGGATATTGTGGGGAGAGATGTACTTGTAGCCAGTAGAACGTAGAATTTGTAGAGAGAATGAATTTCTAAGAATGAGAGAGATAGATTTGTTTAGGGAGGGAGATGAAATTAGAGGTATAAGTTGGGTTAGAGATGAAAACGAAAACAGCAAAATATCAAAGTAAAACACATCTTACTTGACAAACCCTTCGGGGGTTATTCACCATTTTGATGGAGAGAGAAGAAGAGGGAATAATTTGAGCCTTGATTTATGCACCAAGTTCAAGTCCTTCTTTGATTAGAGTTGATCTTCCAAGGATAGCTTACAAGATTGTCTAGTCTTTCTCCAGGAGCAAGTGTAGGCATAGGCTTATATTTATGGTTAAGTACAATTAGGCATCAATCCTCTTACTCCCTCATGAATGATTTTCAAGGAAGTAGAGGTACCCTTTTATAGGTGAAAGAAACCCCCAAGGGTTACACAAGAAAGAGAGAAGTCAATGTGAAAAGGAGCTGGCAAAGTTTGAAATGGTCTGTTCTTACATGATGTGGGTAGACTGAGGTCCACCATTTTGATCATATCTCCTCAACTTTGGCTCCAAATAAACAAATCAAAATAGGGTCCAAAAATTTATCTCATGAGCTACAAATCCTATTTTATATACTTTTTCTAATTCGAATTGGAACCTTGTGTAAAAAATTCATCAAAATAGGGTATCTTTTTGGCAGCACAATTCTTCTTGTGGTCCTTTTAGCTTAGACTTCCACTTGATTCCAATGGACACCTCATGCAATATGAAAGCATGATATTGCTCCTTGACAAAGGTTTGTAAGCATCCTTTTAATAATGCATTAAAATGAGTCCATCTTGGAAATCATGCAAGCTAGTGTCCCACTAGGATTTGATTCCTTCCTAGTAGCTATTAAAAGGAATATAAGAAAAATATATAAAAATATATTTATTGAAAATTACACTAGCTAATAGATCTAAGCTAGTGTGTGGGGTGATGATGTGATAGTAGAAAGAAAAGAACCAATGCTTTTTTCCCCAAGTTAAAGAGGCACGGCTATTGACGCTTTTTCCCACAATACTTTGTAACGATAAAGTAAAAATGTGTTACTCTTGAGATAATTAGTAGGATGAGATAGAAATATTATTATTATACTTAGATATTCATAGGTATGTTAGGTATAAAACATCATAAAATAAATCTCCCAGCATTCGTTCCCACTATGTACGTACAACAGCATGACACCGTGCTTCCAGATTGTATGAAGAGAGTTGTAGGCTACTATGAGTTAAAATCTTCTCTCATTTTTGAACCCTAAACCTTTGGCTAAGGCATAAAAGCCATTTTTTGTAAACACCTAAGAGACCTTTTGGATAATAAGCATTATGGTTGACTTACAAAGCACTATGTACTCTCATGATTTCTTCTCAAGCTCATAACTCCCGCGTGAACAACCATTTGAAGTATCGTCTACTTCATAGCGTTCACGGGTAAAAGCTCTTTTGACATTGTGATTTTCTCATGGTAAAATTGTGTTTTTTTGTTGCTCACCTACTCCTTAATTTTCTCATAACTACATTAAAAAAGAGCATTTTATGCATTGGAAAGGTGTAGCAGCAACATTGCTAAGCTCTAGGATGTATTCCAGGTCAAAAATGGTTAGGTCAAATTTTCCCTGTAGATAATAAGAACAATTTTGGCAAGTGGTTAAAAAGGGTATCTAAGGGTTCAGGCATGTGTCTTAAGATGATTAACCCATCCTATAAGTTTCATCTCATTTAAATTCCATTTTCTTGGTGAACGGAGGAAATTTGTCGACGGTGTCATAGATGGATTTTGTTGTCTGACATGCAGTTGAGTGTAGATCTGGGTAAGACAAGGATTGAATGTAGTTTTTGAGAGATTGACAACCTCATGTATCCTTCATGTACTAGTCGAGTCAACTTCGTCCCCCAGTATGACATTTCTATCACTCAATTAATCTACATCAAGTGTAAAATTCCCAAAGAAGATAAGTTTGTTGTCCTCTTAAGTGTTGTCCTCAAAAATTTGGACACATTGTTCACAATGCTAGGAGCCTACAACGACTTTTCAACATGTGATCAATGCATTAATTAAAGAAGAGAAAAAAAAAGCAAAGAAGGCTTTCAACCAATGGAGGGTAGTATATACCATCTTCATCTAGGACTATATCTTCATCAACTAGGACCAATAATAAATGTGCAAATCAGGGTGTTTTTCTAAAGATTGCTACAAGAACAAATTCTGTAGCCATTGACAAAATGCCACAATAGCAATAATAGTAGAAGAGAGAAAGAAAAAGTCAACCTTATACATGACAAAGACAAAGATGAAGATCAAGAGGAGGAGATTTTTCTTCATGTATCTATTGCCTTTAACCACTTTTGTGAGTATAATGATGTACTTATAGATATGGGTGGTCTTCCACCTTGTTTTTTTGAGGGGAGGATTCTTTAGTCTGTGTGACACCATATCAATTGAGAACTATTTTAGTCTATGTAACTACCCCAATCTATGTCACCATATCAATTGAGACATATTTTAGTTTGTGTGACTACAACCTGTGTGACTACCCCAGTTTATAACACCACTAGCATGTGTGGCATTGAGTCTCGGTTTAGCTTACTTCAATAGAATCCAAAATCCCAAGGGGAGGGTTATTGGGATAATGACCTTTGGCTTAGACCTCTCAAATATTATGGGCATGACCTCTTGTGTAATCAGCAGTCTAGTCACTCTATGAGCATGTGAGGGCACATGGCCTAGCACACATAGCATGGTGAACTGCACAAGAGTCCAAAATTTATTTCCACATTCCATGGAGCCACTCTTGCCCTTTGGGATTTTCCCCTTCATTCTTGAAAAAGATATGTGTGTGACCCTTGCGAGATGTATCTAGCCATATGGTGCTGCTATTTAAGTAGCCACTCATTTATACACACTCCCTTATGTTGTTAGTTGATTTCTAGTCAAGTTACCTTTTTGTGTCTACACTATCTCTCTCTTGCATTAAGTTAATTAGTGTACTAATTATGCTAACATGAATGCTAGCCTTATTAACCCACCCTACCGTAAGGAACAACCCTATCATTACGCTCTGGCTTTCCCCCAAAAATCTAGAACTATGCTTGATGTAACCTACATTTCATATATGGAATGAATTATTTAATAAAATTAAATCACTCCTATTCAAATCAACAAGAAGATAGTGGAAAGTGTCCCAAAATAGTGGTTCTTCTGTAATGAGTGTCAACTTGTAGAATTTAACAAAGCATGACTTGTCAAGTAAAAACCACTTGAAAACAACCTAGTTTATGCCTAAATGGTCCATGACTACTTCCAAAACACCTCTACACAGGTGAAGATGATACTATTCAAGTCTGTAGTTTTTAAAAGATAGTGTTTTACTTTAGGTGAATGTAAATGGGGTAGAAGCATGTTAACGTGTCACCGAATATGTTGTCTTGAATAGTGCTAGTTACTTGTGCTTGTTAGCATATACTGAAAATGGATGGGCAAGTCCTTTGAATTTCAAATGTTCCATTAAAAAATTATTTTCCCTCCTCATGTGCTTCTATTTTCAGTTACTGAAGACGATGTGGGGAGTCTCTCTTTCTCTCTCTCTGTCTCAATCTCTCTCTCTCTCTCTCTCTCTCTCTCTCTCTCTCTCTCTATCTATCTATCTCTATCTCCCTCTCTCCCTCTCTCTCTCTCTCTCTCTCTCTCTCTCTCTCTCTCTCTCTCAGACTAGCAGGCGGTTTGATGAGTCTTGCTATCTCTCTCTCTCGTTCGTTCCTTGCATCAAGAATCCTTCTTGAGAGATTAGTTGTCAAAGCTGAGCTTTTTCTCTCGTTCTAACATAGACCTACAAAAATGGAGAACCAGCAGCCAACATTATGGCCACTAGCTCCAATGCTGGAAATGGAGTCGTACTGTAATATGATGGTAAGAAAATCTTATGTGTAGCCCACCCACTCCAAATGAAGTCATTGGTTTTTTTGGTCACATCTATAGTTTTGTGAGGGCATTTGTTCATAGTATATGTGTATTACAACATCAACTATTGACAGCTATACATTTAAGTGATTTTAAGTAAGTAACATATTACGCACGTCTACAATTCTTAGGAAAAAGCAGAAGAGATCCACTATAGACAATGAATTACAACTCCCAAGATCCAGCTCTTTCTATAATCAGAGAATGTGAGAGAGTAAGAAAGAGGAAACAACGGGAGTAGAAACAAATGAAATTTGAGCGACAACATCATGCCCTCAACGATGAGGAGAAAAAGAAAATCTCCTCTGAGATTGTGAGAGATTTCAAGAGTAGGACTGAAGGTTTTAGTACAGAAGCAAAGTGGGAAATCTAGAATCTTGTTGCTCAGCATTCGCATGTTCAGGCTATCCATGATGAGTCTTTCCAGGAGGAGGCTACTATACAAACCGCAATTGTCTCAATGTCCGCAACACACTGGCTATCGTCAAGCAGCCAGGTTCCAATGAGGAGTTGTTTTTGAAGAATGCAGCATTGTAGATGATTTTGAATTCAAAGGAAAACATGCCTATTGCAAAAATTGTCAGGGTCCTAAATGTCAATCATTGCACTTTGCACAAGGCGAGATCACGACAGGCGAAGCCCGATGGTGATGGTCGATTGTTTTCACTGGTTGCATGCCACAAGCAGCACCGTCATAGCCCTATCACAGATGTAATAAGGAATTGGTCTACACATTCTGGAAAGTGTAGACTCACCTTTCACCGAACAAGAAGGATGTTTGTTGAAAGAGGATGGGGAGGAATAGGTACATAGAACACCCAGTGCACCTCCTAGACGAGCCTTAGGTGATCAATCAAATACTTGTACCATAACTTATGCATTTTATGTATTGCATCTCTAGTGCTTAGTATCTTGTATATGTTGATCAATAGCATACTGATCTATAGAATTTTTCTCGTTAGCATATGGACTGTGCTGGTTAGCATATTGACTATGCTAGTTATCATATGGAGTATGATAGTTAGCATGTCTTGGGTTCTAAATAGCATACAGAGCTAGTTGGTTAACACAATATGTATGCTAATTAACATACCTGGTATGCTATTTAACAAACCTAGTATGCTAGCTACATACCTAGTATGCTCAATTGCATGATAAGTACATTGTCTAATAGGAAGTGATTATGCTAGTTAGCATATGGAGTTTGCTAGGTAGCATACGGAGTATGATAGTTAGTAGGCCTTCATTTCTCAATTGCATACAGAGTTAGTTGGTCAACACAAAAGGTATGCAAGTGAACACCAGTTATGCTAGTTAACACCTAGTATGCTCACTAGCATGATGGGTATGCTATTTAAGACAAGGGTTATGTTAGTTAGCTATAACTAGCAGCTGGGCTGGGTATGCTAGTAAGCATATGCATTATGCTGGTTGGCATAAGGATTATGCTATTTAGCATGCCTTGTGTTCTACCTAGCATATAAAGTTAGCTAGTCAACACAAGATGTATGCTATTTAACATCATTTATGCTGGTTAGCACCTAATATGCTCAATAACATGATGGGTGTCCTAATGCGTATACTAGTTACATAGTGAGTATGATAGCTAGGATATAGATTATGCTAGTTAGCATATAGACTGTGCTAGTTAGCATATGGACTCTGCTAGTTAGCATGCCTTGGGTCCTAAATAGCATACAAAGCTTGTTGGTTAACACAATATGTATGCTAATTAACATACCTAGTATGCTAGTTAGAATATGGAGTATGCTAGTTAGAACTAGCAGCTGGGTTGGGTATGCTAGTTAGCATATGGAGTATGCTAGCTAGCATGCCTTGTGTTCTACCTAGCATACAGAGATAGCTAGTCAGCACAAGATGTATGCTAATTAACATAATTTCTGTTAGTTAACACCTACTATGATCAGCATGATGGGTGTCCTAATGAGTATGCTAGTTAGCATATGGTCTGTGCTAGTTAGCATGCCTTGTGCTCTACCTAGCATACAAAACTACCTGGTAAACACAAGATATATGCTAGCTAACACTCTTTATGCTAGTTAACATACGCTGTTGCATGCACATTAGGATGTTGATTGTCACTATTATTTGTTTTCATGAAATTGCTGGATGTCCTAGTTAGCAATCTGAATACTGATCATCATTTGGATGTTGCAGGTTGAGTTCTTTCGTAGATTCAAGGAACAACATCCAGATTGCAAGATTCACATGAGAATGTTTGAGATGTTGAAGCCATTCTTTTGTAGGCGGCTGAAGGATAGATACACATGTTGTTGCGAATACCATGTGCAAATGTCTTTTTTGAAGGACACACTGAACCACATGCGCTCTCGTGCTTTTGGCCTGCATAGAGCAGGTTGTGACTGTATATGCAGTATATGTGTCCCAGGTGATAACATTAGCAAGGGTTGCTTGGCTTCACATCACACTTTCAAAGGTGTCACACATATGTGGGAGTTTGTTCTATGTCCAAAGACCGCAGATGCAGTTTTCCATAGAAGGGAATGCCTGATGGGAGAGTGTTTGACATGTGGAGTGAATACGTTGGAATTATGCTGCTTGGAGACACCAAAGCCAGGTAATAGTATTAATGTGAAAGTATTTGAATATGTACAAGCTCAAGAGAAGCATGGAAACAGTAACAAAAGAAAAGATCTTTTGCACAAAGAAATGCAGTGTTGGGAGTTTCTTCAACTCTGAAGACCAAGTTGGAGCTCTTTATCACTCATACTATGTGGTGCGATGGCAAGGACAACAATTCAAGGATTGCCTTCTTTGGTTTTTGGACGATGTCTTCGTGTTAGTTGTTGATTTTGCAGAGAATTATGCCTTCAAGGAACAAAATGAGATTCAGTCAATGCATTGACACTCTAGTGAAGTAACCATTTTTGTACACATAGCATACTACCACAAGGCAGGGGAGGTAGTCAAAACCATCCACTTCTTCATATCAGATGACAAGGTGCATGACATGTTGTTCGTGCAACATTATTTCATGCTACACCGTGACTAGTTACAACAAGATGGTGTCACTCCTAAGAAACTTTGGGTGTGGTCTGATGGTACGGCCTCACAGTTCAAGGGAGCTACGCTTTTTTACTTTGTTGCAAGATATGGTGGACTCACAGAGATGGGGATGAGCTGGTTCTTCTTTGGATCAAGGCACGGAAAGGGAGAGCATGATGGTGCAGGAGCAGTTGTGAAAAGAACCTTGACCCATGAACAGCTAAAACCTAATGGAGCTATTTTGCGGTGTTCAAATGATGTGGTTGCTTATTGCCAATCCAACTTGTCACAGGGAGCACCTTCACACTGTCCTTCAAAAGAAAGGAAATGTGCCCGTGTGTTCTGGGAGGTTAAAGAGGGGGAAGTGAATAGGGAGGTGAAGTGGAATTGTGCCATTGTGGAAAAAACTTGCTCTCTGCATGCTTTTTGTGGCCACAACCCTGGGGATCCAACTGCCCTTGCAACAAGAGCCTTGGCATGCTTCTGTGATGCATGCATGCACGGAAGATGGAATCGTTGCATCAATAAAACTCACGTGCAGCCTTGGGATTATCATACTCTACTTCCATTACCTCATGAGGCTGTGTCAAATTCGGAAGATGAAGCAGCCGCCTATGATGACTTCACATAAGAAGGTCATCATGATGTGTTGAGTAGCGCTCTATGTGCTGGCGACACATTTGCTGTAAATCTAGATGCTTCGACCAACGTCGAGGATGTGGATTTCTACCTGGTCAAGTGTGTTGCAGCAAAGGAGAAGGTGGAGAAGGGGTACCTCAATGAGTGGTGCAATGCAATTGATAGAGGCTCATATGTTGTGCAAAGTTTGTATTACGAGCAATTGGATGCATACACCTTCAAGCTAGACCACAAGAAGCCCATCGTCCACGTACTTTCACATTTGGTACGATGTATCAAAATACCCATGGAGCACATCCCAAGGAGACGGCAGGTGTACACAATCAACCGAGAAATCTATGAAGCAATCTATAATAGCATGCCCTTCAGCTTTTAAGTTGTGATCACTACATCTTCAATATACTTCTTGCTCTGATATAATGCAGTTTTATCATATCTTGTGTCTCTTGTGTGCTTTGTGTATACATGGCTTTGGTGTCTATCTTAGAGGGGTCTCAATTTAAGAGAGATCATTTGTACAACTTGTCTCATTGTGTTCTAATTGTGTTCTGTGGGTATGCTAATTAGCATACTGTTAATGCTAGTTAGCATACAAAATGTTCTAATTAGCATACATTTTGCTAGTTTTCAAGGAGAAGAGATGGCAGCTTCCTGTATACTATGTATGCTAATGCTAATTAGCATACTGTTTATGCTGATTAGCATAAACTTATATATGCTAGTTAGCATAAACAATATGCTAATTAGCATAACTTTGCTGGTTTTCAAGGAGAAGAGGTGGCAGTGTATGCTGATTAGTATACTATGTTGTGAGTGAAATTCGCATTCTGTGGGTATGCTAATTAGCATAGTTTACACCATTCATAATATGCTAATTAGCATAGGTTTTCTAGTTTCAAGGGGAAGAGATAACAGCTCTCTGTAAACTGTGTATGCCAATAAGCATTTCATGTATGCTAATTAGCATACTGTATGCTGGTTTCAAGAAGGGATGGCAGATTTCTATATATTGTGTATGCTAATTAGCATACTATGCTGTGAGTGGAAGTTAGCAAAAACAAAAATCCATAGTATGCTAATTGGAGGAATGCTAATTAGAATACCAAGCATGCTAATTAGCATATTGTTTATGCAAGTTGGCATAGACAGTATGCTGATTTGCATACCATTGTTGGTTTCAAAGAGAAAACATGGCAGTTTCTATATACTGTGTATGCTAATTAGCATACTATGGTATGTTGTGAATGGAAGCTAGCACAAACAAAAATTCTCAGTATGCTAATTAGAATGTATTCTAATTAGCTACTGTGAGTATGCTAATTAGCATACTGTTTTGACTGTGTTAGCATAAACAGTTTGCTAACTAGCATAAACGTTATGCTAATTAGCATACCTTTGCTGATTTCCAATGAGAATTTATACAAATACAATGTTTTCAAGACGCCAATAGTACACATAGTATTTATTCAAAACAAGAATAGTACATGATTGATCATTACTATCTGAAGTGAATGTTGGAATAGTTACAAACATTGGAAAGGCAATTTACAAATTTCCCTCATAATGTTACAAAATTATAGAGAGCCTCCTACTCTGGATAAGATCGTGGTTTAGCACGCTTGTATACTCGCTTTTTCCTAATGTCCGTTTGCTTCTTTGTTTGTTGAGCTTTTGGGTCTTGCTGGAATTCTTCTTCTTGCTGAGCTTTTGGTTCTTGCAACTCTCTTTCTTCTTCTTCCCTAATTTTTCCCTCTGTAGCCTCTCTCTCTTATGTCTTTCAGCTTCTTCATTAGCCTCCCTTTGTCTCCTACACATGGCTTCATTACGGTGGACTACTGTATGCCGGTGCATTTCTAATTCCAGCTTCCTGATCACTTGATGTGAAAAAAAATCTGGGGCAGTATCAAACGCATTTTCAGCTGTATACGCTCCACGATCCATTGATTGCAGCCATAGGAACAGCCAGCTGCTCAAAGTATCTATCAGGAAGTTTTTTCATTGTTCTTTGGGTTGGTCCTCTATCTTAGGAGTAACAAGCCAACTTCCTTCAGGGTTCTGGCACACTTTGTACATACTATCATCAATAATTAGAATGTTTTGGGGCCCAAAGTTGCAGTTCTTCCAAAACAATCTGAAATTCTTCAAGAATGCAGGCTTATTATATATCTGCCAAGGTTGGCCAATACAATGACTCTGTGCAAAAACACCTCTCAGCTTATACTGCTGCTCTTTGAATATTGTTTCTAATATTGCAGTCACTTTAGGTGCCATGTTGGTGCTCCATATATACATATGGAAAAAACAGAGGCACCAATCCAAAAATGTGTGGCTGTCTTTGTGACAAAATACCAACCTCCTATCTTGCACATTATACTTTATCATAACCCCTACATGTTTAGGGGGAATGTCACAGTGCATTGTCTCCACAACTTGAACAAGCAGGCCATTTAAATCAAGAACCAAAGGATTCCCTCGTCTGGAAATGGCTTTGGCACGCATATTGGGTCTGGCAGTGCATACCACTCAACATAAATAACTTCCCCCGAGGGATGAACATAATTGAAGTACTCATTTATTTTCATTAAGTGTTTAAGATAGCTAGCCAGGCGCTTCTCAATCTTGGATTTTTCTTTTTGTAGTTGTCTAGCCTTGGCAATACGCCACCTTCGTATGGTTTTGCATGCAATGGCATAATTCAAATCATGCAGGGCAACTAACTGCAGTTTCTCTTGCCTTGTGACATAGAAATGGTATCGAATAAAGACATCATAAAGGACAAGCAAAAACTACTGAACTGTTTCACATTAAAATAACATTGAAAATATTTTTTCCATTACAAATATCTAGAGAGATACATGCCACAGGGTGTGGAGCTTGCTAACACTACATGACTTGGACACAATAGGGAACATATTCACCATAATTTCTTGCAAGCACGTGAGAGAATGGCTTTCTTTTCACCTCTGTTGTATTCGTTTATGTCATCCAGGGTGCTTGGAGGGGCAGCACATTTCTCGTCCCCATGTTCTTCCAGAATCTGTTCCAAGCCACCTTTTCTCTTTAATTTCACTTTGTTTACAAAACCCTATAGGGGGTTGTCATCACCGGCGTCTTGCGCAGTCAGCCCACTATCAGTATTGAAACCTTCCTCTTGAGCATTGCTACCTTCCTCCTGCACACTCCTAACTGTTTCCTCTGAGACGCTTGTTTGATCATTTGTAGGGGGCTTGGGTTTGGGATGAGTAATCATGATAAAATCTTCATCATCATCATCTGTTTCTTTACCATCTGCAGCATCCTCATGCACTATCGCATGCTGTGGCATTACATCTGCCCTTTCATGTTTTCTATCCCGCTCATCAGATTCATCATTACAGAGCTTCTCTTCTTTCCATGTGCCTTCTCAGGTTCATATCTTGCATCATTGATACCTGTGTATTCCATTCGCCTGTTAATTTTCATCGATACCATTATGATTGCTTGTATGCATAATGTGACAAGTAGCATTCCATGTATGGTAGGCATCTATATCCTGTAGACATTCATATTGTCTATGCTAACTATCCTAACTAGTATACAAAGTGTGCTAATCACCATGATTAATATGCTAACTAGCATACAAAATATGCTAACAAGGAAGTGTGAATATAGTGTGTATGCTAACTAGCAGAGAATGTATGCTAATTAGCATATATAAAATGTTAATAGGTAGAATTGTGTGTATGTTAATGGTATGCTTATGATTGATGGTGTGCTATTTAGCATACATGCTATGTTAATTAGCATAAATGGTATGCGAATTATCATACAATGTATGCTAGCATAGATGGTATCACTAGAACATAACATGAAGATTTCGATGTAGCATATATTGACGGCCGTACCTTTCCACGCAAATATTGATGTACTTGCAGCCCGTCAATATATGCGTCGGAATATCCGTCGATATATGCATGGAAATATGCATGGAAAGGTATACATTACCACGCGTATATCGACGGATATTCCCACGTATATATCAACGCCTATTTCGACGCAAAATATTGGAGGAAAGAAAGGGAAATCCGCGCGCTGTCGAGAAATTCGCGGTCTTGCCAGGAAAGCACCGGGCTTATGGCTGTGAGAGTTTTTGAGAGAACTCAACAAAAACTATATGAAGGATTTAAACCATAGATGACATGAAGACTAGGGTTTGGAAAGAAGTACAATCAAAGAAGCCCACCCATTCTCTCTTGCACTCACACGCACAAAGAAAGAACACAAAAGAAAATGTCAAAATAACACAAAGATGAAAACATCAAGGCTATGGTCATATCGTATCATGGGTAATATAAAAGGGTTAATAGATGAGTTAATGGCATTCAATCTTAGCTGACCAAACATGCTACGAATTGTTCGTTGGAATTGTAGTTTTGTGCTTACCATAATATATATATTTTGTCTAGTGATTGGGATTAATTGTGTGTACAAATCCTCTTGGTTCATAGCAAGATAACTACGCTTACGTCAAAAGAAAAGTTATAGTCTATGAGAGGTAGTATGATGGGATCCGGTGATAGAAGTATTTCTGGGCCAAAGAGAAACACTATACGTTGTTGAAAGTGTATTTTACAGCTAATCCATACGTTAATTCTGATAGATCGTACAGAGTGAAAGCGATAGAAATTATCATCATGCGGGTTATTCATCTAGGATAGTATGTGAGAAATGTAGATATGAGAGAAGAGAAGGGAAGAGAAGAGAAGAGAGTTTCCCTCCCAAGCCCTATTCTTGCCCGTAGGCAATAAAGATACTGCAGGGAGAGATGTACTTGTAACAAGGAGAACCTAAAATTTGTAGAGAGGATGAATTACTAAAAGTGAAAGAGATAGAATTTTGTTAAGGAGATGAGATTAGATATATATATATGTTGGGTTAGAGATGAAAAAGAAAGCAACAAGAAATCAAGAAAACATCAATGTAGAACACATCTTACTTGACAAACCCTTCGACACCATTATTGATGGAGAGAGAGAAATGTGTGTGTGTGTGTGTAGGAAATCAAAGAGAGAGAGAGATAGAGAGAGAGAGAGAGAAACATGTGTATGTGTGTAAGAAACTAAAGAAACGTGAGAGAGAGAGAGAGAGAAAGAGAGATAAATGTGTGTGTGTGTAAATAAGAAATTAAAGAGAGAGAGAGAGAGAGAGAGAGAGAGAGAGAGAGAGAGAGAGAGAGAGAATGTATGCGTAGGAAATTAAAATTAAAGAAAGAGAAATTAAAGAGAGAGAGAGGGGCAGAGAGAGAGGTGTGCGTATAGATTAAAGAGAGAGAGAGAGATATAAAGAGTGATATATATATATATATATAGAGAGAGAGAGAGAGAGAGAGAGAGAGAAAGAGAGTGAGAAAGAGAGTGATATATATATATATATATATATATATATATATATATATATATATATATATATATATATATATATATATATATATATATATATAAGAGAGAGAGAGAGAGAGAGAGAGAGAGAGAGAGAGAGAGAGATAGGGAAGTGGAGAGAGAGAGAGAGAGAGAGAGAGAGAGAGAGAGATAGGGAAATAGAGAGAGAAAGAGAGTGATATATATATAGAGAGAGAGAGAGGAAAATAGAGAAATAGAGAGAGAGAGAGAGAGAGAGAGAGAGAGAGAGAGAGAGAGAGAGAGGAAAATAGAGAGTGAGAGTGAGAGAAAGAAAAAGAGAGATAGCAAGAGCGAGAGACGCGAGAGATAAAGAGAGAGCAAGATCGAGAGATAGGGTACGTAGAGAGAGAGAGAGAGAGAGAGAGAGAGAGAGAGAGAGAGAGAGAGAGAGAGATAGGGTACGTAGAGAGAGAGAGAGAGAGAAATAGAGAGAGAGAGAGAGAGAGAGAGAGAGAGAGAGAGTGAGAGAGAAAGAGAAAGAGAGATAGCGAGAGAAAGATCGAGAGAGAGAGAGAGAGAAAGAGAGATAGCGAGAGCAAGATCGACATTGAGAGAGA
Source organism: Adiantum capillus-veneris (assembly GCF_014529385.1). NCBI lineage: Eukaryota > Viridiplantae > Streptophyta > Polypodiopsida > Polypodiales > Pteridaceae > Adiantum > Adiantum capillus-veneris. The sequence goes on along the minus strand of NC_140947.1, from coordinate 11,996,036 downwards.
AAGAACGAGAGATAGGGTACGTAGAGAGAGAGAGAGAAATAGAGAGATAGAGAGTTATATATATATATATATAGAGAGAGAGAGAGAATTAACTAGAGATAGCTACGGAGATAGAGAGAGAGATAGATAGTAGATAGAGAAAGTCAGCGTGAAAGAGTTAGGTTGGCTGACCAATTGTGTGAAAAGGACAAAAACTCTCTCTACCTCTCTCTCTCTCTCTCTCCCTCTAGAAGAAACTATGGAACTAAAGGAGGCAAATGGGTTTTTCCCGCTACATGCATTGTCATGTACACCTGGGAGTGCACGTATGTGTCTACCCATATACAATTTGACCAATAAAGACGAGATTTTGACTCGGTGGTCCTGATCTCCGTACACCTCTGGACCGAGGTGTACGGAGATCGGGCAAGACTAGAGAATGCAAGGTAGTTTACATTGTGAGGAGTATATCTATTAAAACAACATTCATAATCAGTGTAGAGGGAAACGTCATCAACTAACATGGAGGAAAATATTGCATGCTCGTGCACGCTCTGCAAGTATCAAATCCTGCGCATGAGTAGGATATGTAATGAGCATGTGCACAAGTACGGAGAGTTTGCTAGAGAAATCGTACAGAATCTACGATACGACTCCTACGAAACGGGCATTGATTTTTGCGACATAACACCTACATCTGACAGAGAGAGAAAAAGGAGTATGCGTGAAGGTCCAACCATTATAGAGCCAAGGATGGAAGCAGAAAAGGGCTTACAGATAGAAGACGACGGCATGGAGGATATGTTGGATGTCTTCTTCCAGACAAGCGAGGAGAACGCTAACGAAGCAGCACCAGAAGCCGTGCACCTATCTCCTGAAGACATGTTGAGGAAGTTGGCACGTCAACCAATGTATGAAGGCCTCAAAATATGTGTGCTTCGTACTTGTCTGACGTTTTTGAATCCTCAGTCAGTGTACGGGTGGTCAGATACGAGCGTCACTGCTTTGTTTAGGTACGTAACTTACAAAAGAGATTTTCGGATTGCAATGGTGACGTGCTCGGGGAGCTTTTTAATTTAATGTGGCTTAAACAGGTTTTTGCGGGAGCAACTTCTCCCGGCTGGCAATGAAATGCCCCCCTCCAGGCCAGACGCAAAGCAACTATTGACCTCAGTTGGATTGGACTATAACAAGATTCATGCATGTCCAAATGATTGCATTCTTTTTTGCAATGAATTCGCAGATTGTCTGTCGTGTCCTAAGTGCGGAGCAATGCGCTACAAACAAGATGCAGTTGGTGAGACAATACCAGCTAAAGTGTTGCGGCATTTTCCTATTATTCCTAGGATAAAAAGCATGTTTTGTTGTGGTTCCATTGCAAAGTTGATGCGGTGGCATTCTACGAATAGATCCACTGACACAACATTTAGGGTGCTCGCTGATTCAAAGGCTTGGAGGCACATTGAAGATACCTGGCCACATTTTAAGAGTGAACCATGCAATTTGCGTTTGGGCATGGCAATGGATGGAGTCAATCCATTTGGCTTGAGAATCTCGCCATGGAGCACTTGGCATGTGTGCCTTATCAATTACAACCTCCCGTTGTGGCTTGCCATCAAGAAGGGTCATTTGATATTAGGCTTGATTGTACCTGGTAAGTTCAAGGCAAAAAACATGGATGTTTATCTAGCTCCACTAGTTGACGAGATCCAGGAGTTATGGCATGGGATCGACATAGCAAATGTGGTTGAACAAGTAGGACAACAGCATGCAAGGATCCATGGACTTCTTATGTGGACTATGCATGATTGGCCAGGATACAGTAATGGTTCTTGATTTACAAAATTCTTGCTATTCGCAAGCACTTTGCCTTGGCCTGAATCATGCTTTAATATATACAGGGCTTACAACTTTGGGATACAATGCATGTCCAATTTGCGGGCCGTCTTTGGATGTGCGCTATTCTGCCTCTCTTTGAAAGACAATTTATCAAGCCACCACCGTTATCTTCCAGATGGCCATCACTTGCACGAAGGTCAGCTTGGTCACATCAAATGTCGTCCTATGCATGTACAAGAGTGGCGTAGCGGATGGGAGCAACATGAGGGGAAACCTGTTCCAGGAATGAAACGTTTGTCCATTCTCCATACGTTGTCGTACTAGGGTGATCTACTAATTAACCATTTGCTGGATCCAATGCATATATTCAAGAATGTGGGAGAGCTCCTCTGGAAGACAATCATGGGAATGAAATACAATTGAGCTTCATGAGATGATTTGCAGTCAGTTGGAAAGATGCTAGAGTTGTGGCCTTTCACCAATGCAGCTGGCCAAACAAAGCTTCTAAGAGCGCCATGGGTATTGCTAAAAAGCGAGGAGAGACAAGTCAAAAGGGTGATTTCAGAGTTCAGGATGCCAACAGGATATATGCGATGTCTCAAGACAGCATTCACCCGTGACGATCAACTGTCAGGACTGAAATCGCATGACTGGCATAAGTTCTTGCAATTGATTCTTCCAATTGCAATCAAGGGGTGTTTAACGGAGGAAGTGCGGTCCTGCATATACAAGATTTTAGAGCTAGTGCGGTGGATCTCTTCCAAGGAGATACGAGAGGAATCTATTGCTGTCACAAGGGCTAACTCCACTGAGCCAGTTTGCATGATTGAGAAGTATCTACCCACGAGCTGCCTAACTATCCAAATGCACTTACTCGTCCATGTAGTAGATGAGGTTGCAGTGGCAGGTACAGTCCACAGCCATTGGATGTTCTTTTTAGAGCGGTTCATGAAAACACTTAAGGGTTTTGTTCGCCAAAAAGCACGTCTAGAGGGGAGCATGGCAGAAGGATGGCTGGTGCAAGAGTCTCTTGTCTTGACAACCGAAGTTCTATCCGTTTCTGACCCAGAAATGCCTCGAATGTGGAGAGATGAGGAGGATGCAATATTGGTGGGAGAGGAGCCGCAGGGGCAAGGGGTGCCGAAGAAAATGAACAACGCCATGCGAGAAACAATCATGAAGTTATGTATACTAAATTCAAAGCCGATGCAAAAATGGCTTGAAAGGTACGAAGAAGAGAAAGAGAGACGCAATAGGGAGCGACACGATTTTAGGCGAAGCCGAACGACTAGAGGCTTACCCTTGCCAAACTATCTCGCTCCTCTACCTGAATTCTCTACAATGGCATGGTTGGAAAAGACATTGAGATCAGCTCAACAGATCGGAGACCCCATATCTCTAGAAGAGGAAGAGTTGGCTATTGGATGTGACTGGAGGTATCATACATACATGGCACTGTGGTCGCATGGAAAGCATTTCAGAACACAAAAAATTGATAGCAGAAGAAACACGTTTGACAGTGGGGTAATGGTTAGTTTCATGCAAAAGAGCAGGGCCAATGCCAGAGACACGAACGAGAGCACTAGCAACCTGGATTACTGTGGTCTGGTGTCAGATATCCTGAAAGTCAGCTTCAGGCGGTTTGAGATGTTTTTGTTGGATGTGAAGTGGTTCAAGGTGATTACTTCTGGTCGCAATGCAACAGTACGCAGAGATGGAAACAAGATTGTGAAAATAGATTCTACAAAGGTTTGGACAGATGCGAGCGACACATTTTCTCTCCCCAAACATTGCAAGGAAGTGGTCTTTGTACCGGACCCTTCAGAGCAACAATGGTAGTTTGTGGTTTAGGTTGGTCCAAGAAATAAACAAGTATTTGGAGGGCAGGATCTCCTGGAGGAAAGTCAGTCAAACAACGTAGATACTACTGTGACATTAGATGAGATGGACAAAGGCATGGCAGAGGAAGCTGACAGATATACGAGGGATGACGCAGACGAGGCAGATATGACACTTGTAGATGAAGATGCAATGGATGAAGACAATCTACCAGAATGAGTTGGGGTAGAGTTATGTCTGCAATTAGAGATAGACGATGATACGGTGCAAGATCTTATCGATGATGCCTCACTCCTCGAGGACTAGGCCTATAAGTGTTTGTGTGAAGACGTTGATTTAAAATTAAGCTTAAAGTTAATTTAAACAAAGGTGTTCTGACACTTTCTTTTACTTTCTTTGTGCAGGACTTTAGTATGGCAGACCAGTTTCCAGATCCCGCTTCTATGAGTACAGATGCATTTATGGGCTTCGTCACATGGATGACGCCCAGTCAGATGGCAGAGGCATCTCAATACTGGGTACCTAGAGGCACAGGTACTATGCCTCCGGGATTCACACCTGAGGGTCCGACGCCTATGGGGGGGCCACCTATGGGGGGGGGGGGGGGGGGGGGGGGGGGGGGAAGCCTACGGGTACAACGCCTGCAAGGTCTCCCATCATGGCCTCTTTGACACCTAGGGGTATGGCAGAGGTGGGTAAGTCCTCATCTCCACAGCACAGGTGCACTCGTTGATCTGGGCGATCATTAGATGAAGATGGTGGTTGTTGTGGAGGAGGGTCCACGTGCGCTTCAACCCCTCCTTGCTCACGACCCCCGTCCTACCCAGGCACACCTCTCGACACACCTTTTAGCACACCTCGAACACCTTAGGGGACACACGATCCTAGTACCTCCAAGCTCTATACTGTACGGGAAGATGGTTCTCTTGAAATGGTTAGAGTCGGGACTGAGATGAGACAGCGGATTTGCCAGCTCGCGGAGCTGCAGTTTTCAACCAGCATTCTGATGCCTTGGCCTGAGCAAGATTGCGACAAAATCAATTATATAGTGGAGACCATTATGAGAGAGTATCAACCTGCTCCGGGTTCAAAGGATCTTCCGAGAAGGTGGATCAAGGGTGTTGCATGGGACACTGTGAAACATTGTCAAGATGCAGCTCGATAGGCTTTCAAGACTGGCTCGCCAAAGCCTTCGGGTATCCCACACGAGACGTGGCAGCAGATCAGGGAGGATGAGCGGACAACGGACACGCGGTTCAGACAACAGCGTCAGGCCGCGGAGGTACGACAGATGACCAGGGGGACATCTCATCTTGGCAGCGAAGGCTTCGACACCTTTTGCTATGAGCTTGTGAGTATCCAATCCAATCCTAGCTATGGCGTTTTTTTAAACGTGATGAATCATGTACTCTTAATTACTTTGATTTTTGTATAAACGTAGAATCTTGCAATGTATCGAGCCCCGACACACCAGGAGGAGACAGATGGATATCGCAGAGGTATTTATGAAGTATTGAATGATCTTGCTGCCTCAGGAGAGCCTGTAGACTGGGAGGCCTTAGAGTCTCACTGATCAATTGAGGTGAGACGTTAATATGTGTTGAGTTGATTTAATTAAATAAGTATATGTGAAGTAATATCAATACTAATTTTGTGACTTGTCCTATGTGCAGGTTGTGACGCGTAGTCATCAGTGAATTTCATATATATGTTTTGTGAGACACAGACACGCTTCTGTGTCTCTTTTTTGTATAGACGTGGTTATGGTTATTGTTCAAACATGGTTATGGTTATTGTTTTCTTTATGGTTATGGTTATTGTCCTTCTATAGACATGGTTATGGTTATTGTTCTTGTATAGACATGGTTATGGTTATTGTTTTTTTTATGGTTATGTTTAACTTTATGGTTATGGTTATCGTTTTGTTTATGGTTATTGTTATCATTATGGTTTTGATCAATATGGTTATGGCCGGTTATGGTTTTAATTTGGTTATGGTTTTGCACAAAGTTCATTTTATTTCTTTCATTTTCCTTAAATCTCATGTGAGATCCTACATGGATAGCATGTAGGAGGCGTATACATATGTTTTTTTTTTTTTAAGTTTATGTTAAAACGAAGGGAACTCTGCTGAAATTTTTGTGGGAGCACGATTGATTTTGGTGCTGCTCGCTTTCTTGGGCAGAGGACAAGCAATCTGGCTGCGACTGTGATCCATCTTTTCACTGGGCATAGGCCAGGCTGGCTGTCCTCTACCGAAGAAAATGTTTTTATGTTATGGTCGTCGCAATATGCGTCGCTAAGCGCATTGAAATAGGCATCAATAACAGTGCCTTTCGACGCATATGTCGACGCATATTGCGACGTTTTTGTAAGGATGGGTATTTCGACTTTTTTTCGATGGAGAGTGTCAAAACCTGCGTCGAAGGCCCCCTTTTTTGTTGTAGTGTATGCTAACTAGAGGATAAGTTATGCTAAAAAAACATAACATCTCTGCTAATTAGCATACCATTTTTGTTGGTTAGCATATTGTGCATGCTACCTAAAATACACATTACGATAGCTAGTAAAGAGGTATGCTAACTATAATACTACTTATGCTAGCTAGCTCAAAATGTATGCTAACTAGCATAGAGGTATGCTAACAAGCATACACATTTTGCTAGCTAGCAAAGAAGGTATGCTAACTAAACTTTAAATGCTTGTTAGCGTGCACTAAATGCTAGCTAGCATACTGAGTATATGCTAATTATCATACCTTTTTTTATAGTTATCATACATGCATGCTAGCCATCATACTAAATGTTCTAATTAGCATATCTTGTTAGCTAGTTAGCACACATGGCTAACAAGGTATGCTAATTAGCATACTTTTAATGCTAATTAGAACATTGTGTTAAGCCACGTGTGCTAACTAGCTAACAAGGTATGCTAATTAGCATATAAAATATGCTAATTAACATACTTTTTATGCTACTTAGAACATTGTGTATGATGACTAGCATGCAAGTATGATAACTATAAGAAAAGGTATGCTTATGCATGCTGATTAGCATACCTTTTTCCTAATTAGCATACTTGCATGCTAGCCATCATATAGTATTCTAATCAGCATAAAAAGTATGCTAATTAACATATTTTATATGCTAATTAGCATACCCTGTATGTTAGTTAGCACACTGTGTGTGCTAATTTGCATACCCTATATGTTAGTTAGCGCACAGGGTATGCTAATTAGAAAACTTTGTGTCTAACTGGGAAACTCTCTATGCTAGTTAGCATGCATAGTTTGTTAACTAGCATAGAAGGTATGCTTATTAGCATACACAGTATGCTAACTAGCATACAAAAAATGCAAAATAGTATTCACAATGCTAACTAACATACAGTATATGCTAATTAGCATACTTTGTGTCTAACTAGGAGACTCTCTATGCTAGTTAGCATGAATATTTTGTTAACTAGCATAGAAGGTACGCTTATTAGCATACAGAGTATGCTAACTAGCATACAAAAAATGCCAACTACTATTCACAATATGTTAGCTAGGATAACTATCTATGCTTACTAGCATACACAGTATGCTTACCACCATGACAATGTATGCTAGCTATATCTCATAGTATGCTAGCTAGCATAACTAGGTTTGACAACTACCATACACAATATGCTAGACACCATACCCACTAAGCTAACTAACCTACCTTATATGCTAACTAGCATACCTTCTATGCTAACTAGCATAACTAGGTTTGACAACTACCATACACAATATGCTAGACACCATACCCACTAAGCTAACTAGCATACCTTCTATGCTAACTAGCATACACAGGGCTAGTGTAGGAATCAAGGATCGATAACTATTCCTTAAAATTATCTTACCAAAAATCTATGTGATTGGAGGTCCTTGCCCTATGACCTTGCCACACCATTCATTTGGTATCCTCTACTGGCAAGTGGAAGCTCTACATGCGGTCCCCAGGGAGCATGCAGCCACAAAGCACATTAGGTGATAGGTATGCTCACATGGCATTTTGACCATTGCACTGATTTCGTGTACTTCTAGTGGAAAACCACAGCCAGTACACACGTTGTTTGCTGTCCCATTGCGTACCCCTCCTATACACTTTGTAAAAGTGTCCATAGCTATCTTGCATAGGGAAGTGGGGATGAAGGAGCCTTGTATCATCCTACTTATTTTCATGATTGACTATTGCAAGCGTGCACTTTTTCTTCTTGCACCTCCACATTAATCTACAAACCAATCAAAATAGAGGCATGGTAAGTACATAGGATAGTTTTGCACATATTCAAAACATAAGGTTCAATCACAAAAACCATAGGCACTTACATGAAGACATGTTATGTCAATATCAAAAGCAGTGGGGATGTCCTCACTGTGAGGAAACCCCAAACCATCCAATGTCTCGATCTTTACCTTGAGCTCTATGTCTCTCCTTGCATCCACACTATCAGTGAGGCCTAAACACCGCAATTCATTTTCAGCATCATGAAGCTTATGTCCCATAGCAAGTACTACAGGGCTGATCATATCATGGCTTGCTTTCAGAACCCTCACAGCTTCAAGCTCCTGACCTGCATTCTTGAGCTACTGTTTAGTATCTTGCAGTCGATTTCTGAGATGGTCCTTTGCACTCATGATGTGTTGAAAATCAGAGAGCCCGAAATATGACATGTTCGCTGCCACTTTGTGAGAGTTGTTAATAGAGAGGGGTGCTACTCTGGCAGCAGAAATAATGTTCGAAGCTACTTGGCCATTGCAATTATCCTTTGTTTCCGTGGAGCGCTCTTCTATTTTTTGACTTGAGGGGTGGGTATTATGCACCCTCCACTTTTCAACATGGGAATTGTAGTATCCTTTTTCTCAAAGGTCCTACAAATGCTGGACAGCAAACTTAGTCCAATTGAACTGCATGATTGAGCCACTTGTAATTGCCACTAGATTGAATTTTTTTACAAAACCCTTCACAAAAGCCGAATTAATTTCCATGTTTGTGGGAGGCTTCTGGTACACCCTATAGTGCAGTTGAAGTACTTGGTCATACATGTCGCCACGAATGCTACTGCATTTGAAGCGATATTTTTTGTGATCCTTTGCCTCTCTAAATACATTGAACCACTCCAAATGTGTAATCTACTCCCACTTCACCAATCTGGGGTCGTCACCATCCATGGAGAGGCCATGGACAACATTAAACTCTTCTGATATTACACAAAACTTTTCCTGCAGTGGGATGTTCAGCTTGGGAGCTTTCCATCGGCCTGCACACCACACAGGATTATAAGATTAAAACCTTACAAAACCCCACTAGAATAGGGCTGGCAAGTAATTTATACATAGGCAATTGCGCGGGCTCTCCTTAGATGCAATCATCTAAGTATGCACCTTGAATGCCTAAGTCAATGCACAAGCACCTGATCCGTGTGAGAGAATCCACAACTAGATTGTAGCCAGGGGCTACTGCAAAAACAAGCATTTAAGCTGAATGCATAGTCTTCTGTGTTGATTGCAGCATATGCTTAGCAACACAATTTTCTCATGGGTGAGAGGATTCACTAACAGATTAGTAGTCGGGGCATGCTGGAGAAATGTGTCATGATTTGCTTGATTTACAACTCTCAAATGTGGCCCCCTCATTGAAGAGAGAGAGAGAGAGAGAGAGAGAGAGAGAGAGAGAGAGTACCTGAGTCCTGCTTCCCCTTCCCTGCATACATGTACTTTGACATTGGGTATCCTTGGGAATTAGAAGCGTTCAATCTTTTGCAGGGTGGAGGAGAAGCAATAGAACATTTGCCCCTTGACTTCCTTCTCGGTGGAGTACTGTCAAGATTGCTGTCGGAGGTGGCTGGCTCCAATGGTGAGCTATCCTCCACTTGGTCTGACTGCAGACCTACTTGCAACTTGCAATCGCTTTCCTCCCTCTCTCTGACCTGTGGCCCCTGCGATGTGCTTCCCTCCATGCTTCATGACTACACCACTACCTCAACGTAACGACTGAGCTTAACTATTAGAGATTTTAAAAATATTACGATTCATTTTTTTGAAGTCCAAGTATTACACTTTGTATAGTTCATGATGGTGTCCCACACACTTGAAAAAACATGACTATCCTATCCATGTGTTATGTTTATAATATGTGCTTGTTGGCATATGTTAACTAGCACAAAAAGCGTGACGCGTTAACATGCTTTCACCCAATGATGGCCCATACGATTTTTGCCCGTTGTTTGCCTTAATCAAGCCTTAGAAAACTTGAGTAAGACCCAATCATTTTCTTTGAACGTTAAGGCTCTTCTGTACTTGTCAGCAACAGCTTTTTGCCTTTGTTGAGAGATGGATATAGCCTCCTTAATCTTTTGAAAAGATTCTTGTAGGTTACGACTATACTCATTGGCGGCAAAGATCTTCCCATGTACTCTGAGTATCAAGGAAATTTTAGGTCTTCCCTAAATGATCTCAAAAGGTGCTTTTCCCGTAGAAGTATGTACAGTATTATTGTAGGCATACTCTACAAGTGGTAAGTACTTTTCCCATTGTGAGCATTGATCTACTTCGGTAACATAAGTCTTGAGTAATCAAGTATCGTAAGATTGGCTATCTTACTTTGGCCATCCGATTGTGGGTGATAGGCCAAAGATAAATTAAAATCTTGTTCCTAGATTTTCAAAGAGACCTTTCAAAAAATTAATGTTCATTCGAGGATCTCTATCTGACATGATGGATGTTGGTAATCCATGGTGTTTGAAAATCTATGTTATGAAGAGAGGTTTCATTTGGTGTGTCTTAATAGTCTTTTTGACAGGAATAAAGTGTGCTTGTTTGCTAAACCTGTCGACTATTGTTCATATTCCCATATTCCTATGGATAGACTTGGGTAATCCAAAGATGAAATCCATGGATATACTCTCTTATGGTGAATTTGGGATATGCAATGGCTTGAATAATTCAAGTTGCTTCCCTCTATCATACTTGGTCTTTTGGCATACTACACATTTTGAAACATACTCTTGTATGTCCACTTTCATGGTAGGCCAATAGAAATATGTCTCTACTCCTCGAAGAGTAGGTCTATGCCCCACATAGGGAGGAGCATGGGATTCATACATAACTTTCTCACGAAGGGAATGGGTAGCACATAGCCTATGCTGTGGAGATGATAGCCATCCTACAAGGTGAATGGATCCTCTTTCTTCCCCAAAGCAAGGGCTGAAATTATGTCTCTAAATTGAGGGTCAATAGCATACTCATCTATCATAGAAGATAGATCATTGTGAGTAGATATAGTCACCGCATTAACTTTTGGTTGTTGTGTAAGTGCATCGGCCACTTGATTGTTCTTACCAACAACGTGAGCAATATGTAAATTAAATTGCAAAAGAAAATTTTTCCACCTCATTTGTTTTTCAAAAATCTTGGTTTGCGTCATGAAATACTTTGGTGGTCAGCTCGTAGAATAAATGGAGTCCCCAATAGGTAGTGCTTCCATGTGTCTAGGGCATGTAGAATAGCTAAAAGTTCTTTCTCATAAATGCCTAAGACTCATTCATCCGTATTGAGCCTTCGGCTCTCATATGCTATGGCATGCCCTTCTTGAAGCAAAACTGCTCCAAGGCAATCACCACAAGCATCACATTGGACGTCAAATGGCTTTGAGAGATACATAAGCATGAGGACTAGTTGGGAGGTAAGCTTATTCTTGAGCTTATCAAAATAATTTTTCTCCCTAGCAATCCATACATACTTAAAGTTCTTCTTAGTTAAGTCATGTAGTGGTCCTGCTATTTGAGAGAATTTTTCTATAAAGCATCTATAGTATGCGCACATACCAATAAATCTTCTTAGCGCATGTAGATTCCTTGGATTAGGACATGCTTTTATTACCTCTATCATTGATGAATTCATACAGATGCCATCTTGAGAGATAACCTAAGTATTGAATCTCTTGAAGGAATAATTCGCTTTTCTTTTGGTTAAGAAAAAGCTTGTTCTCCCTCAATGCTTGAAAAATCACTTCGAGATGTTGCTTATGTTTCTCCAAAGACTTGGAGTAGATGATGATATCATCAAAGAATAATCCAAAGAATTTACGATAATATCTAAAAAAAATTCTCCATTAGACAATTGAGCGTAGCTGGTGCATTAGTCAATCCAAAAGGAATGACTAGATATTCATAAAGACCAAACTTTGTACGAAACGAGGTCTTCAGGATATCTTCATCCACTATCCTTATTTGATGATAGCCACTTTTAAGGTTAATCCTACTGAAGTAGGTAGAAACTTGTAGCTGATCAAACAAATCTTCTACCCGAGGCACGGGAAATCTTTTTTTGATAGTGATATGGGTTACTGCTCGATAGTCCACACACATACAGTATGTACCATCTTTCTTTTGCACTAAAAGGACTGGAGAACAAAACTGAGAGGAACTAGGCCTCACCATCCCTTTTTCTACCAATTCATGTACTTGCCTCATGATCTCCTCTTGTTGAGCTTGTGAGACTCGATAAGGAGGCTTTGTTAGGAGGTGAGCTTCCTAATGGTCATCATCCCCTCATTTTGGAGGTAAGTCCATAGGGATATCATCGATGAACACATCTTGGAATACTTTTAGAAAATTAGACAAGTCTAAATCTTCTTAATTCCTACCATTTTCATTTGATAAAACATTAGGATCTTTTAGAGACTCTTTGACAAAAATCATGTACGCAAAAACTGAGCTCTTCATTGGCTTATCAAAAGCAAGAGGATTTACAAGTGGAATCATTAGGAAGTGAATGGGGTATAGGAGGGCTTCTTTATTGGCAGTTTAAGGGAATGATTAAAGCTTAAGCCAAGTTTGACCAAGCCTAAAAGAGAGGGCAAAAATATCGATGCTGAGATTTTAAACAAAGCCATTTCCATATTTTGAATTTGAAAATAGTTTATTTAGTAACCCAAAAGAGAGGGGAATAAATGAATTTTCAAATGTCGTTTTCCCACCCTCTTATCTCTCTAACATATAAAACACTCTCTCTCACTTAAAACTCATTAAAGGAGGCACTTTTTAGCCCCCGCCAGAAAAGTATATTTTTCACATTCTCTCACTACATTATCTCTCTAAAATGTGAGCCAACTCTTTCTCTCTCTTTTACCCCTTTTCTCTCATGTCACTTCCTCTTCCAATCATTAAGGAACATTCTTGGCTGTCTCTTTCTAAAAAAGTGCAGATCCTCCAAGGTTGCAGGTCTGTCCTCTCTCCCATTCTCTCTTCCTTTATTGTCTCTCTCTCTCTCTCTCTCTCTCTCTCTCTCTCTCTCTCTCTCTCTCTCTCTCTCTCTCTCTCTCTCTCTCTTTCCCCCTCATGCTTCTCCCACTCCAGCTCCAACTGAGTCAAATGGAAAACTCCATTACCTCTGTGTGCTGCAACATTTCTCTCTCTTTAGTCATGATAAAAAATTCAAATTCAAACGAGATTGAGTTGCACTCCCTCTCTTTCTTCTTCCACAACATATCTTTTTCTCTTAACTCTGAGTAAACTCCACTTATTTCTTCCATAGGCACCTTCACCTACTTGTAGCAGTCACCATTACACATTCTCACTAATTTGCTTGATCAACCAACACAATGTCATTCAATCCCTTACCACTGCAAGGCATTACTAGCAAATCAATACGATATCGATTAAACGCTAATTTAGAGCAGGAGTATGTAATTGTGCAACTTGGCACATCTAGTCCCAATGTTGGAGACCAGCTACAGAACCATGGATTCAAGGCAATCAACTTATGGTTTGATGGCCATATTTACCCTGGTAATCCAATGGCCAATGCATCACCACCTTTCCGTAATGTCACTGAGCTACTGCAATTTATTGGAGATGGGAGAGATGGATTGTTTGTGTACTGCTGGAGATTACATTCAGCTTTTTTCAATGAAAGGGAAGCAAGAAAACATCTTTGTGATGCCTATTCTTCATTGCAAGAGAAGTACGTGAAAGACATTCATCAAGTTAGAGAGGAATCCAATGAGAAGACAAAGCAGCTTAATGACGAGATGTCAAAGCTTATTACAAAAGGAGAGCATCAAAAAATGGAGCAAGAGCCTCGTCTAGACAATTCTATTCAGCTACAACACACTGCACATAATATGCACCAGTGAATCGATCATCTCACACACATTCCATTGGGCTATCACATTTGCAAGCGCAAGAGACATGCGATGTCTATGCTATCTTCAAGCGGTGGAGCTCAAAAGAAACGTATTCGTCAAACTCCGTAGGAATACAAATGCAAGCTTCTAATTTTGTACATTTTTTGCAGGTTACTGTAATATTATTTCAATATGTAGGAACTTGTCTCGGATGATGATGGGAATCAAGTCCAATGTTGAAATAATCAGACATACTCTGGTGCAGTATATCATCAAACCAAAGGAGCTGGTGGAGCTATTGGATGATCCATCCAATGCTAGCATTGCTAAAGTTTTGTGCTAGAAGTATTTTAGTGAGCGGAAGAACATTGTGATAGCGCAGGAATAAGTTTCAAGGCCTACAAAGGTTTGTATAGACTTGTCACACTAGGTCACAGAGAAAAAGGTTTATTTAGGTTGCTACCAACACCTTACAGTGTTAGTGTCGCAAAAAGGTGCACCAATAATGATGGTGCAAGCTTGTTGAGTGGATTTCAATATGTGGAGGATGTCCTACCACTAGAAGACAAAAAAGTTTTTGTTACTATGTTGACTTGTTGAAGCTCTAGGAGTCAATGATCAGATTGTATGGATTGACACAGGAAGTCTAGTGTGATGGCAAAGTTATATTTGTGATGAAGCTTATGAGTGCTAGATTGTCAAAGGTCAACGGCTCAAAAGGGTAAGCATTATGCTTATGAACAAAGCCTTGGTGGATGTTAATGTTGAGCTAAATGCCAGCGAGAAGGGAAACACCTGTTTAGGTGTTCAATCTGAGAAGAATATTTGGTGGCTAGTAGCTTTTCATCTCCCACATGAGACACATGAGTCTCTCAAATGGTATTTTAATCACACCCCAATCATTGACGTCATTTGGCAACAACAAGAAGGACAATGATTGCAAGTTTTAGGTCTCGGTACGTTCCAAGTGGAGTGGCATTTGGCAGGAGACTTGAAAACTCTCAAGTGTATGTTAGGATGCAAGCAAGGTGCAATGACCCTCTTTCCATGCATTTATTGCTGCCACAGTAAAGTCTCATTAGGAACTGAGGGCAAGGGTAAGGGTAAGTGGCAAAGCTACAGTCAACTTTGCAAAAGGTAAGGGTAAGGGTAAGGGTAAGGGTGGTAAAGCTACAGTCAATTCTGCGCAAGGTGTGACCACTACACAAACAGTGGGTAAAGCACTCCAACAATGGTTTCAAGGTATCCTCAATTGTAACCAGAGTGTACCCCCTAATCGAGACATGGATGATCCAAATTGGGATCCTATTTTACCGATTCCTCTGATAAATGTGCATGTGTGCACTCTTCATGCCTGTCTACGAATTCTTGACAAGTTGCTGATGCTCCATATTAATTATGCTTGGAATATGGAGCCTGTAGAAAGAAGGGAAGAGTGTATAGAGAACTTGAATCTATTTTGTCAACCCTTGGCCTGCATGGTGGTGTAGTAGAGCTATCAAAGGATATGAAGGCATCTTAAAGTACACAGGATCCTTGTAATAAAACATGTATGGGTGGTAGTAAATCTAGGCAGATGCTTTCAGACTATTCTAACTCTTAAAGTCCCAATGAGTTTCAATTATGGAAAAAGGTGTGTGACATTACCACCTACAGAGGTAACGAAGCAGCCCTAGGAATTAAGCATGCTTATGTGTGGCAGTCTGTAGATGATATTTTTTGTTTTCTTGAAAAGGCAAATAAAACTTCTGCTGAGATATCCACTTTAAAGTTTGTAATCAATAGTTTCACAGCGCAAATGGTGGATGCCTGGGGGGAGACACACATAACACATTACATGGTGGGTTGAACACTTTGTCTTTGGAATAAAAAAACATCAGTGTTTGAACTAAAGGTTTATATTTTTGTAGCATATTCTTTTTGCTCATAGCTCATTTTTTCTTGACACATTTGGCTCATTGGGCATCTGGAGTAGCCAAGGAATGGAGCACTCACACTATCAAGAAAAAGCAGTGTATTTAAAAAATACAAGACATAGAGGTAGGAGGAAAAAGAGCAATGCCCTTCATGATTGTTCAATTGGCTCTACAGAGGTTTAGCGGGAAGGCAAAGGAAGAATACTAGAGTCCAAAGAATCTTGAAATGCAAAATAGAGATAGTGGTCAACGTGAGGCGATCGCAATCATATCATGCTTCTAGTGCAAAAGATTGATTTCAATGGTAGTTGGCGACAAGGCGATGAAATGGCATACATTGGGTGGAAAATCAATAAATTTTTAACACTAACCATTCCCATATTGAGCATACATTGTAATGCCACGTGATTTGTTGACACCCCAATTAGTGGTTTCATGTAACAAATTTCAACAATTTTGGAGTTATTTTGGATTTTTAATGGTATTATTGAGTTTTATTTTAAAATAAATTAGTACTTTATAAGTCAAAACTCACAACTTGAAGTTCATTTATTTTTTGCACATTCTAGAAGATCCACTCGAGCACAAACGCACATGCACTCACATCTTGCACCACATGGACGATTCACATGAGCAGGTTGGCACTACGCACAACAATACCACCACAACCACTCACACCGTAGAAAATCCGCAGCCGGAACCCATGCAGAATCCATGGCTTCAAATCCACATCCCCAACCACAAGTGGATAACCTAGTGCCCCAGCCTACTCCAAACACCCAAGAGCCTCCCCAACCATCAAATCCAAATGATCAAAGAAACATGCGACACATATCTGGAGGTCTCGATGATTTAACCCATGCCACTTGCACGCCTCTTCCAGATCCCCCACCAATTTCACCTCTTCGCAGAGCAACGGAAGAAACTAGAGAAACAGAAGAGGAATATTGAGGTCCGCTTGAAAATCCACTTCCATTGCCTCCTACCACAACCATTGGTGCTCAGTCCACCCCACATACTACACCGTGAAAGTTTCCATCGAGAATCAAAGAAAGAGTAATCAAGGTAATACCCGGCGACCCGATATCTAAAGAAAAAGAGGACAAGAGGAGGAAAAGACAAAGGGAGAGGGAAAAGAAAGAGGCAGCTAGAAAGGAATTCCTTAGAGTACAAGAAGAGCAGAGAAGACAGAGAGAGCAAGAGGAAAGGCAAAGAGCTAAGGCCGAGAGATCTCATTTGGCCAACTTACAAGCACAAGTAGAGGCAGAGAAGAAGGCGACACAAGATAGAGCCCAAGCCACCCAACAAGCAAAGGCTGGGAGCTCAAAGCCGTCAAAATCCCTCAGAGAGCCAAGCAATGTGCAAAAAGAAAAAGGGACAAGGTTACACCAGAAGAGCAGCAAACCCAAGAGGAGAGGAGGGAAAAATACAAAGACAATCCTCTTCAATGGGCTAGGCAGGCAGCTCCTCCACCACCACCAACAACACAGAAAAAGAGAAGATGGAGGCCAGGCACAGTGGCTCTGTGTGAGATGAGGAAATACCAAAAGATCACTGAGCCAATCATACCCAAAGCAGCCTTCTCTCGGGTGGTGAGAGAGACGATAAATGAATACAGTGATTCCGTTGCAAGAATACAACGCGCAGCTTTATTGGCCTTACAAGATGTCGTCGAAGACATTTTGGTGCAGCTTTTTCAAAATGGCGTCTCTTGTATGGCGCATGCAAAGAGTGTAAATTTAGAAAATACAAATTTAGCCTTAGCACTAAATTTAAGAAATGAAGGATGCCTTCATAAGATGTAGTTTATCCCATGTACTCTCTCTTCATGAGATTTGTAATCTTTCTCTATAATATCAATTGGCGAATTTCTACAATTCCAAGCAAATGTTCAATTTTAATTTGTATATTTTTTTTTATAAGTATTTGAATTGTTGAATATGTTAAATTTAAGTTCACCGCCATGGCTCCATTTTCGCCCACCAAGGGACACACATCACAAAACCTCGAACATGCAGCCACCGGGCGGCCGGGGGAAGCGTCTCGGAGATAATTTTGCAAAACAGGGCAACGGGAGGGGGCATACGTGGTCAAGAAGGGCATCTGACAAAATTTCCCCCTGCACCCCATGGCCCACAGGGGCTTGTTTTGCACTGTCAGACACCGCCCGGCATCGTCGATGCGTCACATGCCCTTCTTGACCCCGTACGCCGCCCCTGTTGCCCCATTTTGCAAAATTATCTTTGAGACTCTCTCCCTGGCCGCCCAATGGCTCCATGTTTGAGGTTCTCTGCACGTGTGTGCCTTAGTGGGCAAAAATGGAAATTATTGAGCAATATGAATTAAAAAAAAACTACTGATGGTGACAAAAATCATTGACAAAAACATTTATTCTTTATTCATTTGAATATTACATCATGGTCGATTGGTTTTTCTACAAATTACATCTATGGGTAATGGGTGAATGGATGACTTGACACCAAGGGATTTTACAATTTCCTCTGGGTTTGTCAACCCTTGACCTAGGCTCAAGGCGTAGTGGGAGAGGACCGAACCTGGGTGTTTGCCTGTAGAGGCATACAATGCTGCCTCTTGGTCCACCAATATACATTTGTGAGCGTTTAAGGTAAGAGAATCTTCAGCGAGTATGCCAATTAATGTTTTACACTTTAGCAGCTCTGCAGAACCATTCTTGGAGAACTTTGTGTGAGGAACTCTAAGAATCAATGGCTCCAGATGGCTCAGGTAGTGCCAAAGAGAACTATCTCTATCTGTGGAGACTTTGTGCGAACCTCCAGTACCCATTGCGAATTTATCAACATGATAAGCCGTCTGCATAGCATTTTAATTTATATTAGCACTTGTAGTAATGAAAACTAGAAATTCTACCAGGTTTAGATTTATTTACCTCAATTTCTTCATCCCTCATTTCAAGATTTTTCTTTGTAAGATCGATGCTAGATCGATCATCTCTACCAATTAAAATCAGTGGTTTGTGTGGATGAAATGTTCTCTCGGGTACCCTTTGTAGAAAGAGGCACATGATTTTATTTCCACTAGTGTACTTGCTACTATTTGTACCAATTGTTGTTCATTTTCACTGGGGAGGAAAGAGAGGCTTGCTGGGAGATCTTGGTCTTCGAAATCAATTTGAAAATTGACTTTCTCTTCCTTCCCACTGGGATCCTTCATGCCCGCATAGATAGCAAGCACTACAAGCGACTCATCTTCTCTGAGTCCTAACGTTTTGGCGATGTTGTCAAGGAACTGAAACTGATGATCATCCACCACCACTGGATGCAAAGTGAGAATTTGGAGGTCCGGGATCTCTTCCAACACCTCATCTCCCTCTATCATTAGATCTTCCTCCTCAGTGGCGTTGGGATCTTGCATGAGTACGAGTGCCATAGATGCTTTGGCCTGCTCATCTATCTCTTCGATAACTTTATTTGATTTCTCCACAATGGTAACAGGAGTCTTTGGTTGACCTTTTCCTTTGATTTTCCCTTGTTCATGCCCTCAAGCACAAGTAATGCCAGAACCATGTCCCATGAAATAAATTGGGTGCCTATGCACCCCATGCCCAAATCCATGAGATCATCCTCATCCTCTATCTTGAAGTCTGTTCCGTGAGGCCTTTAATAAACCTCAACAAGCAAAACCGGAAGTTTTTATCAGCCGCATAGAGATGCTTCAAGAAATCCACTGGCAACCACGTTGTGTTGGATCCCTCAAAGATTATGGCATATCATCCATGTGATGCACCCTTTAGTCAAGAAATCTTATGAATGCCTCTACATGAAGGTTGACAGTGGCCTGCATGTCAATTGTCCCCTCCAACACACTAAGGAGTTCATGTGCTTGATCTGCAAGTCGTACCTTTTCTAAGTGTGTGAGAAGTGCATCAGTAGATGTTGGCATGGGTTCGTTCGTGAAGAAGATGCGAAGAGAGCTTAGAGCTAGAGTTTTGTGAATGTGAGAAATGAAGTTTAAAAACTTGAAAGTCACTTATATACCCAAAGTCACTTTTTTAAAAGCACTTAAATTAATGTCAAAATAACTTAAAACTTCAATTTTAAACAAAATCACACGACAAAGCATTGAAAGACATCAACATTGAAAACATTTGTGCTCCACAACAAATAAATTGCACGTTTCAATTGAAAAGTTGAACAAACTAAGAATAAACAAGTATGCACAGAAACGAGATTCAAAACACCGTATGTATTATTGTGGACAAAACCCATGTCAGTTACAAGATTTTACAAAAATACATTGCAAAAATGGAATGTTCTCACACAGAAAGCTCTTCTCTTTCTTGGAGTGAACAATCTTTTCATTGATTACAAAGAGATATTGCTTGGGCAAGGTATATCTGAGATTAAGATACTCGCGAAGGTGACTAAGATGCCAATAATTGTTCATTGTAATGTGGTGCACATCATCATCGTGGAGATGTATTTGCAGGTCAATTGATTCTCTAGCAGCAACCTCAAAGTCTAGTGCCTCTGTAAGGTCTCTGACCCGATCAAAAAGAGCACCGTGTACCATGTAATGATCATAATAGAAAAAGTTACTATTTTTAGCAGTTTTCCGAATTCTGTTAGTTCCATGATGTTTAGAATGTTATAAATCTTCGAAATGTTAATTAAAATAATTTTTGTGAAAATTTTCCAAATATAGCAAGTTTTTGGTCACCCGACCCATCTAGTTTTGAACGTCTCGAAAATATCCACCCGTACCCCAAATTTGAAAAAAATGCATTTTCGGATCCCGAGGGGGGTGCTAAATATGGCACGTACTCGGGCCAGTACGTCTTAGTTAGAGCTCCGTATAGCAAGTTACGGCATCAAAATCCGACTCGTATGGCCCGTTTTAGCCTAAAATCAATTTTTCCAAAAATTGTCCGGGGAGGCACTGGGGGCCCGAGGCTGTGTGGGAACAGGTTCCAGCCCACTCCAACCCAGCTTTAGTAGCTAGGGGGCGCCCTCTTGCCTTGTGGGAGTCTTGGGAGAGTTTCTAAGCTTGCTACTAAGTGTGAGAGTCAGTTAACCAAGTCAACTGGACACTTGGTGGGTAGGCAACTGGACTTGCCATGCTTAACTAGAGAGGCTCCCAGATGCAAATAGCAACCCAGATCGATTTTCAGCTTGAGGAGGCCTATTTAAAGGTGTGCTCACACACACATACACACACATGCTCACACACACACCCAGTACACACACACACACCTACACACACCTTGGGGAGGTGCTGCTGATACACACACAGTTTTTGAAGGAGAAGCAAGGAGGGAGGTGCTGCCGAAATTCTCATCTTGAGGATTCATTGGATCAAAAAAATTAGAGGATTCTTAGCCCCTAATCACGGTAATCATGGTTTAATTACTGCTCTTCTTAATTCTCATCTTTATTCTCCAAATTCCTTAGCTACTATGCTTAATCCTGGCTACAATTCCCTATAGCTGCTCTATAAATCTCCATATCTATACTCCATTACATAATCATCATTCAATTAGCTAAATTATGCAGCCATTTATCATCCTTAACCAAGGATTAATGCAGGATTAGGAAAGATTCTCTCTCTAGGCAGCATAGTTAATAAATTGTCCGCGAGTAATAGTGTAGATTTGATGAAATTTATTCTTTTACCACTCAATAGTGTTGTAATTAAATTAGATTCAATCTTCTCCCACATTAAAATCTGATCAAGGCTGAAAATTAATCCGTCATTAGGCCATTAAGAAGAGAATTTTATGTCACACATGCCTGCGGCAATTCTGCATCTTCATATTGCTCTAGGAAAATGAATGAGCTTGCTTACTTCATCTCTTTCGTGAATCAATTAGTAAAAATATGAATTTCTTAATCATCTAAGCCAAGTAATTAACCTTAGAGCCATTTCCCATAGGGTAAGTAAGGAATTACCCATAAAATTGCTAGGTCTCGAAGGAAAAATCTAATCTCTTGCCTAAGGAGGATTCTTTAATAATTCTAATCTACCATTTGGTTGTTATGATGCTCTCGGACTTTAGCTCTTTTCTTCAAGTTTATCATTTAAAGTAGTGAGTAAAATGGCCCCGGTTAAGAGAACTCGCTTCGGTGGTGTCCACGACTACGAGGCGGGAACGAGCAATACAAATGGAAAAGGAAAAGCTACCATGGTCGAACAAGCGCCGGCCATCTCACGAGCAGCCAATGACGAAGAAATGGAAGAGGTAGATCACAGTTTTATTCAAGTTGTTTAATTTAACATTGCATACGTTTAGCTAGGAATGAACATATCCCCAAACATATTGGAGAAATCCGATGAAAACCTCAGCAATTGAATTCATATGTACATTTAAGTATAAAGTAGGAAAGAAATGATTGATGGGTATGCTGTTTGCAAGAGGAAAGAATGTTTGCTAGGGAAAATTTTAGCTCGGCATGTTCATTCTATTTCCAATGTTGAATTAGTCATGAACCCCCTCCTGATCACAGGGGGCAGAGTTCCTGGTTAAGGGCTCTTGAATCCACGACTGCTGGTTAAGCGGTGGATACCCACGACTGCTGGTTAAGCGGTGGGAACCCATGTCTGCTGGTTAAGCGGTGGGAATGTCCATGTCGTGCTTTCTATGCGGTGGACATACCTAGTTGTATGGGCAGCTAGGCGACAACGGGAGGAGTGAACTCTCGCTGGAGATGGGATGTTGTACCTCCAGAACATTGGAATTTTAATGAATAAGTTTGAGTAGACTTTTTACTAGAATACTGTCTTGGTGTTGTTTGCAATACTGGTTGAAGGGCTGTCTTAACGAACAATGTGCTTCGGAATTAAAACAAGGAATGTTTATGTTGAACAACCTTTGTGGTAGTAATTAGGTCACACAAGGAAGTGTAAGTGTGGGGGTGGAAAGTAGGGACTTGGCTTAGGTTGCTAATGCCTACGAGATGGGTGGTCCCGATTGGTCGGGAACTCTCTGTCCCCATAGTGATTAATTCGATATTAGTAATATTCATTGCCCCTAGAGCGGTGAAATCTCGAGAGTACGTTCCTCTGAAACATGGGGAAAAAGGCACTCGGGGTTTCTCTCCTCTTGGAAGGTGGGTCTTAGGATCGCTAGATAGTTTAAGAACGCTTCCCCTGCGAGGTGGAGCTAGATCTCCTTGCTAGTAGGCTCGAACTCGACTCACTTTGTGATGAGAGATCGTCCGCTAGTCGAACCCTGAACCATTCTGTTTGCTTTCGTAATAGATCTAGTGGCCACCAGGTTCACCATCCAATCCGCTGGTTGATACGGCGAGGTGGGGACCTCACACCTGGTATCAGAGCTATAGGTTTACGAACTGGAAAATGATGTTGTTTGAAATGTAAAAAAAAATAAGGGATATTAGGACTGCTCGTACTCAAAGCTTGAGCATGATGTTTCCCAGAATAATGACATTGGATTTGTCTAGTGGATTGTCTCCTGAGTGATGTTAAAGAGTTTTACTCGTTGAGCTTGTTGGGATTCAGTGGGTTTCACATGATGTTTTTTGAGAAGTCGTTGGTGCGACTAGTGCTGCGGGCAGGTAGCCTGTTGATGCACATAAAGTTATAAGTATGGATCAAAGCTCTCTAGCAAAGTTTTTACCATTATTTATCGGACAATTTTGGATATATTCAATGGAATTTAAATGGTGAAATGGTTAAAATCCTTTGTGATAGCTGTACAGATTAAGTAGGCCGGTTAAGCCCAAAAAGTTAAATTTCTTCTTGAGTATGGAAAAGCCTAGGTTCATTTGAGAAGAGTGCTATAGTAATGAGTTTTATACCATTGGATAGGCACCGCCTGCTGCTCTCTACTTGGCAGCGCAAGAGAAGAATCTCCTCCTTAAACAAGCTCAGCCTCCAACCTTTAAAGGCGAAGGGGTTAATGTGGAGAGAGATGCGGAAGTATGGATGGAAGCAATGGACGACTATTTCAAAGCTGCGGGAACCCAACCCGTGAACCAAACCATGCTTGCGATGTTCCGGTTGTCTGGCGATGCCAAGATCTGGTGGAAACAACATTGCAGGGACTTGGATATCAAGGGATCTTTTCAGTCATGGGAGGACATCAAGGCTGCTGTGATGGAGCGATACTTACCACCTGCCTATAAAACTTTGAAGATGAACGAGTTCTTTTCCCTTCGGCAGCTGACTTCATCTGTCGAAGAATATTATTCAAAGTTTTTCACTCTTCGGAGATATGCTCCTAAGATGACATTGGAACAACAGGTAGCACGGTTCTGCCAAGGACTCATCGACCCCCTGAACAACCAACTAGAAGCTCTCAGGCCAGCAACTCTGCAAGATGCCTTGCTAAGGGCCAAACCGTTAGCTAAAGAGATTCAGAGGGCTACCCAAGATAGGCAATACTATTTGTCAAAAAGGGCCAGGACAGACAACTGGAGTAATAGCCCAATCAACCCTGCATATGACCATCGTCCGGTAGTAGCTACTACGGCAGCTACCGAGTTTCCCAATATAAGATGCTTTGAGTTCCAGGAGTATGGACATTACAAAAGTCGATGTCCAAAAAGGATTTCCCAAACATCCGGTATTAATAATGTACCTCTGAACGTCAACAGGCGAGGTCAACCAAACGGAAGAGGAGGCAGAGGAAGAGGAAACATAGGACAAGGAAGCGGAGCTTTCGCTAATGCCGCAGTAAGACAACCAACTGTGGGTGACGAAGCTGACGAGCGAGCATCTCTGTATGCTGCAACTGCTAGTGAGAAATAATTCAAGCCCCAGGATCTCATCAAAGTTCAGCAGAATAAGACGCATAAAGCTAAAGACTGTTCTATTATCAAAGGATGACTTTACTTTCGACAAGGGATATATGTACCTAAGTAGTTAGCATAGAGTTTATCCAGATGTATTCTTGAGATGAGGACATCTAAAATTTTTCATGTTGGGGAGGTTGTAAGGTCTCTGACCCGATCAACAAGAGCACCGTGTACCATGTAATGATCATAATAGAAAAAGTTACTATTTTTAGCAGTTTTCCGAATTCTGTTAGTGTCATGATGTTTAGAATGTTATAAAGCTTCAAAATGTTAATTAAAATAATTTTTGTGAAAATTTTCCAAATATAGCAAGTTTTTGGTCACCCGACCCATCTAGTTTTGACCGTCTCGAAAATCTGCACCCGTACCCCAAATTTGAAAAAAATGCATTTTCGGATCCCGGGGGGGGTTGCTAAATATGGCAGGTACTCGGGCCAGTACGTCTTAGTTAGAGCTCCGTATAGCAAGTTACGGCATCAAAATCCGACTCGTATGGCCCGTTTTAGCCTAAAATCAATTTTTCCAAAAATTGTCCGGGGAGGCACTGGGGGCCCGAGGCTGTGTGGGAACAGGTTCCAGCCCACTCCAGCCCAGCTTTAGCATCTAGGGGGCGCCCTCTTGCCTTGTGGGAGTCTTGGGAGAGTTTCTAAGCTTGCTACTAAGTGTGAGAGTCAGTTAACCAAGCCAACTGGACACTTGGTGGGTAGGCAATTGGACTTGCCATGCTTAACTAGAGAGGCTCCCAGATGCAAATAGCAACCCAGATCGATTTTCAGCTTGAGGAGGCCTATTTAAAGGTGTGCTCACACACACATACACACACATGCTCACACACACACCTTGGGGAGGTGCTGCCGGTACACACACAGTTTTTGAAGGAGAAGCAAGGAGGGAGGTGCTGCCAAAATTCTCATCTTGAGGATTCATTGGATCAGAAAAATCAGAGGATTCTCAGCCCCTAATCACGGTAATCATGGTTTAATTACTGCTCTTCTTAATTCTCATCTTTATTCTCCAAATTCCTTAGCTACTATGCTTAATCCTGGCTACAATTCCCTATAGCTGCTCTATAAATCTCCATATCTATACTCCATTACATAATCATCATTCAATTAGCTAAATTATGCAGCCATTCATCATCCTTAACCAAGGATTCATGTATGATTAGGAAAGATTCTCTCTCTAGGCAGCATAGTTAATAAATTGTCAGTCAGTAATAGTGTAGATTTGATGAAATTCATTCTTTTACCACTCAATAGTGTTGTAATTAAACTAGATTCAATCTTCTCCCACATTAAAATCTGATTGAGGCTGAAAATTAATCCGTCATAAGGCCATTAAGAAGAGAATTTTATGTCACACATGCCTGCGGCAATTCTGCATCTTCATATTGCTCTAGGAAAATGAATGAGCTTGCTTACTTCATCTCTTTCGTGAATCAATTAGTAAAATTATGAATTTCTTAATCATCTAAGCCAAGTAATTAACCTTAGAGCCATTTCCCATAGGGTAAGTAAGGAATTACCCATAAAATTGCTAGGTCTCGAAGGAAAAATCTAATCTCTTGCCTAAGGAGGATTCTTTAATAATTCTAATCTGCCATTTGGTTGTTATATGATACTCTCGGACTTTAGCTCTTTTCTTCAAGTTTATCATTTAGAGTAGTGAGTAAAATGGCCCTAGTTAAGAGAACTCGCTTCGGTGGTGTCCACGACTACGAGGCGGGAACGAGCAATACAAATGGAAAAGGAAAAGCTCCCATGGTCGAACAAGCACCGGCCATCTCACGAGCCAATGACGAAGAAATGGAAGAGGTAGATCACAGTTTTATTCAAGTTGTTTAATTTAACATTGCATACGTTTAGCTAGGAATGAACATATCCCCAAACATGTTGGAGAAATCCGACGAAAACCTCGGCAATTGAATTCATTTGTATATTAAAGTCTAAAGTAGGAAAGAAATGATTGACGGATATACTGTTTGCAATAGGAAAGAATGTCTGCTAGGGAAAATTTAGCTTGGCATGTTCATTCTATTTCCAATGTTGAATTAGTCATGAACCCCCTCCTGATCACAGGGGGCAGAGTTCCTGGTTAAGGGCTCTTGAATCCGCGACTGCTGGTTAAGCGGTGGATACCCACGACTGCTGGTTAAGCGGTGGGAACCCATGTCTACTGATTAAGCGGTGGGAATGTCCATGTCGTGCTTTCTATGTGGTGGACATACCTAGTTGTATGGGCAGCTAGGCGACAACGGGAGGAGTGAACTCTCGCTGGAGGAGGGATGTTGTACCTCCAGAACATTGGAATTTTAATGAATAAGTTTGAGTAGACTTTTTACTAGAATACTGTCTTGGTGTTGTTTGCAATACTGGTTGAAGGGCTGTCTTAACGAACAATGTGCTTCGGAATTAAAACAAGGAATGTTTATGTTGAACAACCTTTGTGGTAGTAATTAGGTCACACAAGGAAGTGTAAGTGTGGGGGTGGAAAGTAGGGACTTGGCTTAGGTTTCTAATGCCTACGAGATGGGTGGTCCCGATTGGTCGGGAACTCTCTGTCCCCATAGTGATTAATTCGATATTAGTAATATTCATTGCCCCTAGAGCGGTGAAATCTCGAGAGTACGTTCCTCTGAAACATGGGGAAAAAGGCACTCGGGGTTTCTCTCCTCTTGGAAGGTGGGTCTTAGGATCGCTAGATAGTTTAAGTACGCTTCCCCTGTGAGGTGGAGCTAGATCTCCTTGCTAGTAGGCTCGAACTCGACTCACTTTGTGATGAGAGATCGTCCGCTAGTCAAACCCTGAACCATTTTGTTTGCTTCCGCAATAGATCTAGTGGCCACCAAGTTCACCATCCAATCCGCTGGTTGATACGGCGGGGTGGGGACCTCACAGCCTCCCATTCTCCAGTCATCAGCTTCCATCTTCTATAGGGAAAGACCATCGACAAGATTTGCTTCGCAATATGGTATTTGAACACCACCTTGTCAGCAACTACATAGTACTTGATTCTATCTCCCCGGTGGTTGACCACCTTAGTTTCCCATCCAGCTGCAAGAAACCCGTTGATCGCACTTCCCCCTTTGCAAGTCCACATTGTTGGTGTCATGTGAACACTCTGAAGTCGAAATATCAACACAAACACATGAAGAGACATAAACCATGTTACCGTGGATTTATGGGAACCATAGGTGCACTTCATTGTTGCTTGGACATCCACCTCAATTCTCCTTTTGGTTGCTACGATCAAGGCACTGTCTGGCTTAGGCCATTCCAAACTCTCCAAGGTTGGCGAATGTAACATTTAATGGCCTAAAATCTTATGTGTAGCGGAAATTAGCATGAATATAGTGGGCATTTCATTAGAATAGATTCCTAATGAGAATTACAAGAGTGCTTGGGTGGAGAGAGCAACAAAAAGCATAACACCTAGTTAGATAGCATCGACAATACTTTCAAAAGAGAGAGCAATTAAGCTATTGACAACAGTTGAGGACCGGATTTGCATGGAGCCGGTCCCCCCTCCAAAATGCTTTGTATTATGGTTTCTCCCATCAAGAGAGACATTGTACAATACAATTCTTTGTGTTCCTTCAAGACTAGCTAGTGCAATGAAGATGGAAGCTTCATACACCAAGCAAAACACTTAATCAAACACAACTTGAATTATCCCCGTTCTCAGACCCAAGACCTCACACACCTTCGAAGATGGTGAGAGCTAGCAGGGTATGAGAGTAGATTGAGAAGAAAAAGAAGTATCTTACGAGAAAGATGTACATCTCCTCACATAATCACTCATATTAGCATAGCTTAGCTTAGTAATTAGCTTGGTAGAGAAGATGAGCATGCATTGAAGCTTGGCTCTTGGTTGGATTTGCATCCATATGCCAAGAGAGTGTTGATGTAGGCTTCTATCTCACAAGCTTGGAGTAGGTGATGAGCTCTCCATTAAAGCTTGGGAGGAGATAGAGTATTCTTCCTTCACACATGGTCAAGTGTGAGTGTGTGTGTGTCAATGCCAAGCAAAAATCAGCCCCCCCTATCTCTTGGGCGAGCCCTAGCTGCTAATTAGGTCTGGCTTTTGCCTCATTGGACCTCCCCAGGTCAAGCCAATAGGAATTAAGCAGCATAAGTGATAGCCTTCTGACATGTGTCCCCCTTTCCCCTTTTGTGAGAGCTTTAGGTAATTAAATAATTAAACTAAACTCTCATTGGACCCCTTTGCCTCCTGGCCAATAGGAATCAGGCAAGCCATGGGGCTCCTGAATGCTCATTGGACCCCTTGGGAGACTGCCCAATAGTCTTCTAGGAGACTTAATTCTCATTGGTTTCTTTTATTAAATGTTTTTAAATTAATTAAACTAGATTTACTCTAGCTTAATTCTCATTGGTCCACTTCAAGGGTCTTCCAATAGGAATTGGGCACACCTTGTGGGCATCTGGCCTAGGGAGCTGACATGTGTCCCTCATTCCCTTTGTGTAAAGGGAGCCTGTGTGTGTGTGTGTGGCTTTCTCTCTCATCCCCTAGCTTTGGGGCTCGCCCCCTCCCATGTAGGGATGTGCAAAGACTTTTTAGGGCACACACTAAGCATCCAATTTTCCCTAGGGTTGACCTTTGGACACAACCTTTGAATTTTGGAACCTTAGCATTTTGGAAGTCTTAATGGGCTGAACCTTAGGGTCTTTTTGGCCCATTGTTTCACATGGCTCTTTTGCAGATGGCCCCCCCTTTGGATCCCTATTTTCCCTCCTTTGGATCCCTACTGTGGCCGGTCTGCTAGCTTAACCAATATTCTAGCTTTTTCTCCCTTGGCACTTCCCCACATTAAATGATCAGTTTAATATGAGAAAATCATTTAGGAGAATTAGATATTGATTAATATGACATTACCTCTCTCTTGAAATCATAGTCGTCCTCGACTATGGTGTAGAGAAGATAAAGCATATGCATGAGTCCTTTTCTTTAGCGGGTAGAGGATCCCTATGTTACCCTACGACATCATTCCATAATGGATGACTAGTCCATTTGGCGCTTGAGAGCCTGAGGCTGCCGCAAGCATGTCTGCACATTAGTCCTATCAGTCTTCCATAGTAGAGTGACAAGCTCTACTTGGTGTTCGGGAGACGTCGTCTCCGCAAACTTGATCTAAGCATGCATACTACTTCATTTTTGTGCACAAATAAAGAAAAAGAGAGTCTTATAAGACAAAAATTTTTGTTCATTTTTAACATTTTGTACATTTGCTTACTCTTGGGAAGCATTGTAAGCATTGACAAGGTTTAGGTTATCCTTTAATTGTATGCCTTGCATCCATCTAGCATCTTCAAAAGGATAATTCTTAAACTTAATAAGATATCGTCGGATAGTCTTACCGCCTCTTAATACCTTGTCTTCATGTCGGAGAATGGACTCGGGCTGCAGCACCTCCTCGTGGTCCTCGATCTCCGGTGGATCTTCAATAGTTGGTTCTTGAGGTGGCTCTCCTTTGTAAGGCTTTAATAGGCTCACATGAAAAGCATTGTGTATGAGCCAATGATTGGGCAACTTAAGTTGATAGGCCATCTCATTGATTGGCCTAAGAATCTGGAAGGGACCATAATACCTTTTTGCTAGTTTAGCATAGTACTTTTGGTGGCCCGTAGGATTCTTGCCCGTCGTGTGCCTTAATCGAGCCTTGGGAAACTTTAACAAGACCCAATCGTTTTCTTTAAAGGCTTGGGCTCTTCTGTGCTTGTCAGCAGCAGCCTTTTGCCTTTGCTGTGAGATAGAGATAGCATCCTTAATCTTTTGGAAAGATTCTTGTAGGTCTCGGCTATACTCATCTGCAGCGAAGATCTTCCCATGTACCTTAAGTAGCAAGGGACTTTTTGATCTTCCCTCAATTACCTCGAAAGGTGCTTTTCCTGTGGAAGTATGTACAGTGTTATTGTAAGCATACTCTACTAAGGGTAAGTACTTCTCCCATTGGGATCTTTGATCTACTTCCGTTACATAGGCTTTTAGTAGATCAAGAATGGTTAGGTTAGCTATTTCACTTTGGCCATCAGTTTGTGGATGATAGGCCGAAGAGAAGTTTAGCCTTGTTCCTAAATTCTCAAAGAGACCCTTCCAGAAATTACTGGTCATTCTAGGATCTCTATCTGACACTATGGACATTGGCAAGCCATGGTACTTGAAAATTTGTGAAATGAAGAGGGTTGCCATTTGACAGGTATAAAATGAGCTTGTTTACTGAACCTGTCTACTATCGTCCATATTCCCGTATTCCCATGGATAGACTTAGGCAATCCAAAGATAAAATCCATGGATATGCTCTCCCACGGTGAATTAGGGATTGGCAAGGGTTGAAGCAATCCAAGTTGCTTCCCTCTATCAAATTTTGTCTTTTGACATACCACACATTTGGAAACATACTCGTGTATGTTCACTTTCATGGTAGGCCAATAGAAATATGTTTCAATTCCCTTTAGGGTAGACTGAATCCCTCTATGCCCCACATATGGGGGAGCATGAGATTCATACATTACTTTCTCACGTAGTGAGTTAGTAACGCATAGTCTATTGCCATAGAGAAGATAACCATCTTGTAAAGTAAATGGTTCTTCTTTCTTCCCTAATGCAAGGGCTGAAATCACATCTCTAAAATCGGGATCAATAGCATACTCATCTATCATTGAAGATAGATCATTGTGAGTTGCTATGGAAACCGCATTCACTCTCGGTCGTCTTGAGAGTGCATCGGCTACTTGATTATGCTTGCCAGCAATGTGAGCAATATGAAAATGAAATTGCGAAAGGAAATTTGCCCACCTCATTTGTTTGTCGGAAAGCTTGGTCTGCGTCATGAAGTACTTAAGACTTTGGTGATCCGTTCGCAGAATGAAAGGAGTCCCCAATAAATAGTGCTTCCATGAGTCTAAGGCATGTAGAACTGCAAGGAGTTCTTTTTCGTATATGCCTAGAGCTTGCTCAACAGGGTCGAGCCTTCGACTCTCATAGCCTATGGCGTGCCCTTCTTGGAGCAGAACAGCCCCAAGGCAATCACCACAAGCATCACATTGGACCTCAAATGGTTTTGAGAGATCCGGTAGTGTAAGCACAGGTTGAGAGATAAGCTTTTCTTTAAGCTTTTCGAAAGCATTGTTCTCTTTAGCAGACCACGTATACCTAACATTTTTCTTTGTTAGGTCATGTAATGGTCCCGCAATTTGTGAGAACTTTTCTATGAAGCGTCTATAGTATGCACACATACCTATAAAGCTTCTTAGTTCATGAAGATTCCTTGGTTTAGGCCATCCTTTTATTACCTCTAACTTGGATGGATCCATTTGGATTCCATCTTGAGAGATAATGTGACCTAAATATTGAATCTCTTGCAAGAAAAATTCACTTTTCTTTCGATTAACATAAAGTTTATTCTCTCTTAAAACTTGAAATATTACCTGGAGGTGTTGCTTGTGTTCCTCCAATGAATTAGAGTAGATGATAATATCATCAAAGAACACTCCAGTGAAGGTTCGATGAGGCCTGAACAGCTTCTCCATCAAGCGGTTAAATGTGGCTGGTGCATTAGTCAAGCCAAAAGGCATGACAATGTATTCGTAAAGACCAAATGTAGTACGAAATGCGGTCTTTACAATGTCTTGATCAACTATCCTTATTTGATGATAGCCACTTTTTAGGTCAATCCTACTGAAGTAGGTCGATCCTTGTAGCTTATCAAATAGGTCTTCTACCCGTGGAACGGGAAACCTATTCTTGATAGTGATCCTATTTAGTGCTCTATAGTCGACACACATACGATATGTGCCGTCTTTCTTTTGCACTAATAGCACAGGTGAGCAAAATGGAGATGAGCTAGGCCTAACCATGCCCTTCTCAACTAACTCATGCACTTGCCGCATAATCTCCTCTTGTTGAGCTTGAGAAACTCTATAAGGAGGTTTGTTAGGCGGTGAACTTCCTGGAAGAAGTTCAATTGCATGGTCGTCATTACCTCGTTTAGGAGGTAGCTCACAAGGGATGTCGTCAATAAAGACATCTTGAAACCCCTTGAGAAAATTGGATAACTCTAATTCCTTTTGGTTGCTTTTATTTTCTTTTGCTAAAGCATTAGGTTCATTTTGAGAATCTTTAACAAAAATCATGTAAACGGAAATAGAGATCTTTATTGACTTGTTGAAAGCTGGTGTATGTACAATGGGGATGGTGTTACCCATCTCCTTAGCATCTATATACATGTCCTTTTCCCTGAACTTAAAGGAGATTCTCCTTTCAGGAAATTTAACATGGGCAGCCAGGCGGTCAAACCATGGTGCCCCTAGGATTACATCCTCATGCTTGAGAGGAGAGATAAAGAAGTCCTCTTTGTCCACATAGCCTTGGACATGAAGCCTCAATTTCCCGATTAAGGGAGTGACTGAAGCTTCTTGCCCCTTGAAGGCACTGTCTGCGGGTAGGATATCTCCCATCTCGTAGGATTGTATGCCTAGCTTGGTGGCTAACTCCATAGATATAAAATTGTGAGTAGAACCAGGGTCAAAGAGAATAAAAGCATCATGTTCTCTTACCTTTCCCCAAGCATGGCATAGAGGAGATCCTTTGTGGTGAGTTTGGTGAATCTCCTCCTCTTGGATTTCAACCAAAGAAGCTCTAGGAGGATCTTGGCGGTTGTTCTTTTGGGGACAAGCGCGGTACGCATGCCCTTGTTCGCCGCACTTGAAACACCGGTTATCTTTACGATAACGCTCAAGCTCTTCAGGAGAGAGTTTATTCTTTCCTTTGTAAACTCCCTTCTCTTTAGCTTTGTTGGAAGTGCCCTTAGGAGACTTTTGGACATTGTCCTTCCCCTTAGGCTCATTGGAACCCTTGTTTTCCGGGGGCTTATTATTTCTTTTACCCCCCGTTTGGAAATTGATTCGCGAGGCCACCATAGTATGGTGTATTACCGCCGATATGGTACGTGGCCTTTGGGAGTTGACATACTCCGCCATTTCTTCGGTTAAGCCCGCACAAAATTGTTGCTTTTGCTCTCCAAAATCCAACTTTTTGAAGACAGTGGCTTTGAGTTGTAGGTCCCAAAACTTGTCTACATATTTGTGGATGGATTCATTGGGAGAGAGCTTTAAGCTTCGCCATTCGGTGAGTACTTTATCTTTGGCATCGGTGGCCAAAAACTGCTTCATAATGGAAGCTCTTAAAGCCTTCCATGTTCGTGGAGCTTCACCGTTGGCTCGTAGGCTAGACCACCATTGTCTGGCGGACTTTTGAAAGTGCATA
The DNA here is from genome assembly GCF_014529385.1 of Adiantum capillus-veneris. Classification (NCBI taxonomy): domain Eukaryota; kingdom Viridiplantae; phylum Streptophyta; class Polypodiopsida; order Polypodiales; family Pteridaceae; genus Adiantum; species Adiantum capillus-veneris. The sequence goes on along the minus strand of NC_140947.1, from coordinate 11,962,232 downwards.
GCTACATGGCGTAGCTTAGAGGACTCCGTGAAGCCCTCATCTCCAAACGCCGCATCGAATTGCTGGATAAAGGCCAAAACTTTGTCTGTAGCACCGAAGGTGCCATCATAGGTAAGGAAAGAGATGCTCTTCCCTCCCTCTTTGAATTATGGCGTGGAGAAGAGTGTGATGGTCTTCTCCGCTTTGGTGGTGATGGAGAGCGTTTAGCCCGCCGTCTTCGTGGAGCCATCTCCGCCGAGGTGGCGGGAGACTCGCTTCTTTCTCGTTCCTTCGGTGGAGGCTCTTGAGTTCTCCTTTGGGAAGGAGATGCATCATCAAGAAGTAAGTTCTTGAGCCCTTCATATGGATTCTCTTCTTCTTCCCGAATCGGAGAGAGACCTCTTTTGGTAGTCTCACAAGGAGGCTTCCTAGGTGTTCTCTCGTCATGGTGATGAGCTTGGAGAATCCCGTGAGCACGGAGCTGCCGTTGCACTTCACTTTGGAGAGATGGATTGCCCATGGCTTGTTGAAGCCTAAAAACAAGATAGTTAACAAGCATTGAAGCATCATTAGTAGCTTGCTCATGAGCAAAATCAAAGTTATCAACATTAATTTCACTCTCTTTACTATTGTCAGCCATTCTAACAACTTTTAGGTGTAAACTTTTTAGGTGTACTTTGGCACTTCAAGCCCTAGTTGCTACTCCTCTTTACCCCTTTAGAAAAAGCACTCAAGCTACTGTACCCGCGGCTCGAATACCATTAATTGCAAGGAATAGAAGAGAGGGTCTTTCGACACCAAAACAGCACCGGCTCCTGTCAAGCTTCTAATAGCTCAATAGTGGTTAAGCCGTAGGCAAGCCCCGTAGGACTCCACTATTAAGACCATAGCTCTCGACGGTGATGGCCCGTTAACTGCACAAAGGCAGGCGCACTGCAAGGCTGAAAAATCCCTATTCTACTTACTCACAGGCAATTAATAATACCAACCATTTGTAGCTAGCTTGAGGACCTCCCTTCTTGAGCAAGAAAAGAGAAACCTTGAGCTCTGATACCAATGTAACATTTAATGGCCTAAAATCTTATGTGTAGCGGAAATTAGCATGAATATAGTGGGCATTTCATTAGAATAGATTCCTAATGAGAATTACAAGAGTGCTTGGGTGGAGAGAGCAACAAAAAGCATAACACCTAGTTAGATAGCATCGACAATACTTTCAAAAGAGAGAGCAATTAAGCTATTGACAACAGTTGAGGACCGGATTTGCATGGAGCCGGTCCCCCCTCCAAAATGCTTTGTATTATGGTTTCTCCCATCAAGAGAGACATTGTACAATACAATTCTTTGTGTTCCTTCAAGACTAGCTAGTGCAATGAAGATGGAAGCTTCATACACCAAGCAAAACACTTAATCAAACACAACTTGAATTATCCCCGTTCTCAGACCCAAGACCTCACACACCTTCGAAGATGGTGAGAGCTAGCAGGGTATGAGAGTAGATTGAGAAGAAAAAGAAGTATCTTACGAGAAAGATGTACATCTCCTCACATAATCACTCATATTAGCATAGCTTAGCTTAGTAATTAGCTTGGTAGAGAAGATGAGCATGCATTGAAGCTTGGCTCTTGGTTGGATTTGCATCCATATGCCAAGAGAGTGTTGATGTAGGCTTCTATCTCACAAGCTTGGAGTAGGTGATGAGCTCTCCATTAAAGCTTGGGAGGAGATAGAGTATTCTTCCTTCACACATGGTCAAGTGTGAGTGTGTGTGTGTCAATGCCAAGCAAAAATCAGCCCCCCCTATCTCTTGGGCGAGCCCTAGCTGCTAATTAGGTCTGGCTTTTGCCTCATTGGACCTCCCCAGGTCAAGCCAATAGGAATTAAGCAGCATAAGTGATAGCCTTCTGACGTGTGTCCCCCTTTCCCCTTTTGTGAGAGCTTTAGGTAATTAAATAATTAAACTAAACTCTCATTGGACCCCTTTGCCTCCTGGCCAATAGGAATCAGGCAAGCCATGGGGCTCCTGAATGCTCATTGGACCCCTTGGGAGACTGCCCAATAGTCTTCTAGGAGACTTAATTCTCATTGGTTTCTTTTATTAAATGTTTTTAAATTAATTAAACTAGATTTACTCTAGCTTAATTCTCATTGGTCCACTTCAAGGGTCTTCCAATAGGAATTGGGCACACCTTGTGGGCATCTGGCCTAGGGAGCTGACATGTGTCCCTCATTCCCTTTGTGTAAAGGGAGCCTGTGTGTGTGTGTGTGGCTTTCTCTCTCATCCCCTAGCTTTGGGGCTCGCCCCCTCCCATGTAGGGATGTGCAAAGACTTTTTAGGGCACACACTAAGCATCCAATTTTCCCTAGGGTTGACCTTTGGACACAACCTTTGAATTTTGGAACCTTAGCATTTTGGAAGTCTTAATGGGCTGAACCTTAGGGTCTTTTTGGCCCATTGTTTCACATGGCTCTTTTGCAGATGGCCCCCCCTTTGGATCCCTATTTTCCCTCCTTTGGATCCCTACTGTGGCCGGTCTGCTAGCTTAACCAATATTCTAGCTTTTTCTCCCTTGGCACTTCCCCACATTAAATGATCAGTTTAATATGAGAAAATCATTTAGGAGAATTAGATATTGATTAATATGACAGCGAATGAACCAGAGATAGATTACCACATCCATTTCACCTAGGTGTGACATAAGTATGATCATAAAAAAAATGTCATGTGAGGCAAGCTCAGAGGAAAGACAACCAACATAGAGCAGTTTTCCAAGCTCAGTGTGGATGGCCTCAAAAGTTTCAGTGAAGGACTCTATTGGCTCCCACTCTACAAAATCGGATGGAAAAGCATCTGTAAACATGAACAAAAAACAAAGAAAATCGTATGGTCATCAAAGGCAACACACAAGGCAAAAATACTAAATAGATAACCAAAACGCTTACAAGAGGAGTAAAAATTACAATTTGCAGGAAACCTCGATGGAGCCATTGTTGTCTCTAGCTTCAGTTGTGAAGCAAGATACACACGTTGCACCTTTGCAAGCCTCTTGCCGTCTTGTGTTTGCTTGAACTCCATGATTCTTCCTTTTCAATGGTGTGCTCGAGAAGCCATGTGTCTCCTTGAGGCCTTGTGTGCACCTCGTGAGCTGGGTTGCATTGTCACCCACATCATTCATTTTAACTCCATTGTCACCCAATATCCATTTTCGTCTTGTACATTGCTACATGAAATGGAGTCAATGACACTCCTAGGTCGTCAAGTACCTGGTCATGCCATGGGAAATAGTGGCACAACCTACACACAAACACTTATGGTTAGACATTGCACATCCATGTTCTCAGCTGTATAAAGAGCAAGAATCTTGATGGTACACAAAGGTGAAGGATGCCACTTACTACTATACTACTCAACGTGCTTGTTGGCTTAATGTGAAAGAAATGTTGCAAAGCTTGAGAGGAAAGTAGATCATCTCTAAAGAGCTTAATGGAGAGGGAGAAAGAAACCTGTTGAGGAAAGAAACAGGGATGATGTAGCAGAAGGATATGTTGTAGACTTTAGATTTAGCTAGAGGTGTTTAGTGAAGCCCATGGAGTAATGGAGAACTTCAGTTTGCGGAGAAAGCAGCCCTCAAGAATGCAGTAAGCTTGAGGAGGGAAAGGAGGTTCAAACTTCTGTTGCAGAGCTTTTGGGAGGAAAAATTGAAAGGAAGGAAAGAGAAACAGGGTGAAGTGAAGAGAAGTGAGAGATGGTACAGTAGAGAGAGAGGGAGGGAATGATCAGCTCGTTTTTGAAGGGGACCCCTTTTAGGAGAGAGGGGGGAGAAACTGGCAACCAATAGAGAGAGAAAGGATTGGTTTTTACTCAACTATTTAGCAAAAAGTTTATTTTTTTGAATTTATAAGACATTTTCTCTTTGTATTTTATAAAAGAGTACAAGTTTGACCACTTACTTTTAGGCCCTACCATACTCACCATTTCGGTCCACATGGCATCCACCCATTTGCCCCTTCTATAATCTCCTTTTTAATCCCATGGCAAATAAAGAGGCATCCTTAGACCCCGTTCCCTTCCTAATCTAGTGCGACCACACTCACTAGCATCTATATACATGTTCTTTCCCCCGTAGGTGAAGTAGATTCTCCTTTCAGGGAACTTCATATTGGTAGCCATGTGATCAAACCATGGTGCCCCTAGGATAGCGTCCTCATGTTGGAGAGGAGAGATGAAAAATTCTTCTTTGTCGACATAGCTTTGGACATGTAGCCCCAACTTACCAATCAAGGGAGAAATGGAGGCTTGTTGTCCCTTGAAAGCTGTGTCAGCCGTTACCATATCTCCCATCTCGAAAGTTTGAATGCCCTACTTGGTGGCCAACTCCATTGATATGAAGTTGAGAGTAGATCCAAGGTCAAATAAGATGAAGGCATCATGCTCTCTTACCTTTCCCCAAGCATAGGAAAGTGATGATCCTTTGCAATGAACATCCTCTTTTGGAGCTTCCATGGTGGAAGCCCTAGGAGTCTCATTGCGAGCATTCTTCTTGGACAAGAATGATAGCCATTTCTTTGCTCCCCACACTTGAAACACTTATGGTCCTTGAAAAAACCTTCAAGCTCTTCAGGAGAAAGTTCATTTTTGCCTTTGTAAACTCCCTTCTCCTTGGACCGATTTTTGTTTTGTTGTTGGAAGTGCCTTGGGAAGAATTTTGAACATTGGTTTTCCCCTTTGCATCATTTTTGTCTTTGTTTTCGATGGGCTTGGAATTTTGTCTAGCCCCTTGATGGAAATTTATGGGTGAAGCAACCATGGTATGATGGATTGCTTTGCTAATAGTACCAGGCCGTTGAGAGTTGATGTATTTGGCCATCTCTTCAGGTGATCCTGTACATAATTGTTGCCTTTGCTTGACAAAGTCCAACTTTTGAAAGACAGTAGCCTTGAGATGTAAATCCCAAAACTTGTCTACATACTTGTGGATGGACTCATGAGAAGCTTCAAGCTGCACCATTTGGTAAGCACTTTGTCCTTCGCATCGCTTGCAAGAAATTGCTTCATGATGGAAACTCATAGTGTTTTTCATGTCTTTGGGGCTTCACCGTTGCCACGAAGACTAGCCCACCACTGACGAGCTGATTTGTGAAAGTGCATAGCTCCATGGTGTAGCTTGGGGGACTCCATAAAGCCCTCGTCTCTAAAGGCTGCACCAAATTACTGGATGAAGGCCAAAACTTTTTCAGTAGCATCAAAGGTGCCATCATAGGTGAGAAAAGAGATACTCTTTCCTCCCTCCTTGAACCTCTTTATCTTTTGTGACCTTTGCCATGCAGAAAATGATTTACGATGTCCTCCCCTCTTGCATTCTCTAGGAGAATAGCCATAGCTTTCGTCGAAAGAGGAGGAAGGTCAAGAAGGAGAATATGGTGAACTCTTTCTAGCCCTTTTCTTTCTTTGTTTCCTCTCTTCCCTTTCAGAATGATGAGGAGAAGGACTGTGTGTTGATCTTTTCCTCTTGGGAGGAGTGGGTGATCGTCCAGATCACCGTCTTTATGCAGCCACATCTTCAGAGGAACTTAAGGTTTCATTGCTTTCTTGCTCTTTGGATTCCTCCTCTTGAATGGGAGAGAGTCTTCTTTTGGGGGCCTCTTCAAGAGGCCTCCTAATCTCTCTCTCCTCTTGGAGAGGAAGGGAAATCCCATAAGCGCGAAGTTGTTGTGTAAATTTGGCTTGCAAAGCAGGGTTGCCCATAGCTTGTTGCAACCTAAGAAGGATATCTTTTTACATGTGTGATGATAGTGTGAATATAGGGCATGGTTCACATCTGTAGACCCCTCTCTCTTCCATACTTGTGTAAAGGTTGATGCTATTGCAAGACTAGGGAAAGTGTAGCGAGGTGGCCTCTTTGTAGTGAAATGGAAGTGTTGATGGTATAGCCGTAGTTCCCGCTCTATTCCTTTTGCCTAAGATCAACAAATGATGCTGATTTATGGGTGAATATGGTAGTACTAGCCAGCTAGAGGCCTCTCATTGGCTTTGCCCACTTTGGCAGCTTCAAAGCATCAACTGTCTCTTCTTCCTTGATATTCACCTCCAATGGGCTATTGTTCAAATGTGAAATAGTGGCTCAACCATCTTTTTTGATGCTATGGATCAACTTGTAAGATTTTTGATAATCGACACTACATGGTTCTAATTGGATGTAATTTGAGGTCCATCTTTTCCCATAGTGGCCTAATTGTCTTCTCCCTTTGTAGTTCCTTAGATTCTCTTGGAAGTATCCGCACTTCTACCTTTTCTCCTTGAGAACATTTAAAAATTTCATGGTAGACAATGACGTGCCAATGTTCTAGCTCAAGTGCCAGCGCAGCAGCAGATGGCCGATCAATCCCAGGTGGGTTTCCCATTATCTTTAAATAATTTAAGTTCTTTTATAAGTTAATATTGCATACGTAAGGAGTGAGTAAGAATCTAGAAAAGGAATAGTTGGTCAAAAGGTAACTTCCAAGAAACCAATGTGCATTTGTTTATAAAGTAGGAAAGAATTGTTTGGGTTAAAACTGGTTGAATTAGGAAAGATATGATTGATCATCCTTAAGACAATTTGTCTCAAGACACCTCCAACTCCTTGGTATATTTGATGATAATGATGGCTTTCCAGCCACGGATAAGTCGGTTACTCCCATGAACGTTGAGTTTCCACTGCGTGTCATGTCTTGATGTTTCTACATAAGTTAGGATACCGTTTTTTATCCTAGGGGAGCCGCCCGGTTGTATGGGCAACTGGTTTGGTGTATGAGCACGCGGAACCTTGGGTGGGGGTTTATCCACTCCGGATTATGAATAAGGAATGGGTGCCGTTTTTTCACCCTTAGGTGGTCTTGAGACAAGAAGAGTACTGGTCATGGTTATTATGGACAATGTTTTGATTGACAGTACCCTGTCTTAAGTTTAAAGATGTCTGTTTGCTAAAAGAATGTTTTCAATACTGTTTCAAGGGCTATTTTAATAAAATCCTGTTATGAAGGATAAAAAGAATCATTATTTTAATTGTGATAAGAACGTGGTAGTAATTAAATAACAAAAGAATCATGTGTGAGTGCGGAGTGATAAGTGGGGATTGACTAAGGTTGTCAATCATGGACGAGTGGACCTGATTAGTCAGGTAACTATCCATCCCTACGCACTAAAACGTTTAGAAAACTTCTTCACTTGGAAGAGGAGTCCACCAGCGGCTATGCCCTCACATCTGTTAGGGGGAAAAAAGCGTTGGTTGAGGATACCTTAGCCCAATTGTGGTAGTTATAGGGCTGAAATATTTTTCAGACTTTTAATACATTGTCCCGTTTCCGCTGGGAGACAAGACTAGGTCTGCTTCTAAGGCTATAGACCCAAGCCATTGTCAATGGTAAAGGTCTATTCCTTGGATTTTTCTTGTTTAGAGACTCTGATTTTTATCAGACCTAGAGACCTGTCAAGGATCCCATCCCGATCTTGGTATTGACGGGTTGGGGATCTTACATTGGCAGTTTTCACGAGCATTTGGCATATTAGATTGGGGATCTCCTTCATCATGTTGATGACCCCTCTGAGCGTCTGAACCATATACTTCTTTAACAGGGGGTTGTTATTGATTGGCTTTGATATAACTGGGTAGTTCAATACCACTTGTCCGGAATGTCATCTCTTGTAGCTTGTTGATTGTTGGGTATGTTTAGTGGACTTGTTCTCGGCACTACAGTAGTCAATATACATACCAAATAGGGCAATGGAAAGAGATTTTTATATGGCTTGGCAACCCAGGCCTAATACGGTGCTTTAAAATTGACTTGGTTGATTATGTAATTAGATGTGGTGCTCTTACGAACACACATGAAGTTTTTGATGAGATTTCAATTAAAAAAGGTTCTCTCTTGGAGCATACCAGTAGTAACAAAATATGCCCATTATAGCTGTGGCAAAGTTTTTGTGGGTAATTTTAACCGAACCCAAAGGGAAGGCCTCTTGTCAAATGCAATCACCTATACTTGCATCTTGAAGGCATGTGGCACCAACCTAGACATTGAAATGGGAAACAAAATTCATGACGATATTGTCAGTCAAGGGCTACTGAAAACATGATGTGCTAGGCAATGCCTTGGTTGACATATAATCCAAATGTTTTGTATTGTAGGGAGTCCGCCCACTACCAAGTGCAATTGGCCTCCCGTGATCTCAAGGCCAATGGCCGCCAAAGGGGGGGGCCAAGGTGTTAATGTGTGTGAATGGGAAAAAATAAGGGAAGATGGAGCACAAGCAAGGCGACAAGTAGCAAGGAGGGGGAGAAAAGGGCTCGCATCGGTCTGTACAGAGCTCAAACAAGCTTGTGCATGAAGAGAAAATTGACCAGCAGCTCATGGCACCACTATTGACGACCAGTCTTGTCGATTTTTGTGCAGGTCGCGCGTCCAAGTTTCTATGTCACCATCCGCTTCCCATGTCTAACAACAATGGCATTCTCATTGCTTGGGGGGGGGGGGGGGGGGGGGGGACTATTTTAAGAAAAGAGCTTTTGGCCATGCAATGCGAGGAAGAAAAACGTGAAGGAGAGGCATTGAGGACCAGTGTGTGGAGCGGAATGAACGAATAAGAAAAAGGTTGTGGAGAACAAAACTCTAACGGAGCATGAAGAGGAGAGGAGAGGCATAGATAATCTCTCTTTATCTCTCTATCTTGGACCTTCAAGGCCACACTCTTCACCACAATGAAGATTAAGCAAGGTAGGAAGCCGCACTCTTGCTCTCTCGATTGAAAGAAGGGCAAGAGAGACGGATTGCTTGGAGTTTTGTTTTGCAAGGCGAGATCTCTTGACAACATTCAGAGAGGATGTTTTGAAGACTTCATGAGAGAAATTAGAAGGTGAAGGATACCACATAGAGCAGAGCTTCATAGAACCCTTGTTAACTATTGACCAAGAGGCTGTGTAGGTTTAGAGGGGGTGGATGTCATGCAGCTCCACTTCCATGATGACAAAAAGATCAAAGGGATGCAAATGAAATCTATTTGAGGTCCATATGATTATTGAACTGTTAACCCTCACGGCTCACAGACACCCTATCACCTACGATGGACGTTCTAACCTACGACGGACGTTCTAACCTACGGCGGACATTGTATTATTTATTTGGTAGAGTCAGGTACCGGGCTTGTCGGTCCAATAGAAAAAGGGTAAGAGTGATCGCCGATGAGAGGCAGACTCTAACTGGAACATTCAAGGGATTAGTTGGCTAAGTATGGGCGCCCAAGTGTGAATGGGGCGAGCTCATATAAAAGTCAACTAAACCGAAAATTCACTCATTCTCTCATTTGTGCAATAGAAGAGTGCTCTTGCTCCATCTCCATCTCCATCTTCTTCTTCTTCACCTCCTTGTGTATGTGTGTATGTGTGTGTGAGAGAGAGAGAGAGAGAGTGTGTGCGATCGAGCATTGCGACAACGGCACGACGACGGCAAAGCGGTTGAGCGCGGCGAAGCGACGGCTCCTTCTTCTTCGCGGCGAGGAATCCTCCACGAAGCAAGCGTAGAGCGGTGAGTGACACACCATCGCCTTCTTTGAGCTTACTAGTTTAGGGTTGTTGTGTGCTTGGAGCCATTTGTGTCTTGCACACGGTGTATCGCCAAGTTCCTTGCATTGACACGTGCGACATACGCGTACATTTTTGGCACCGCTGCCAAGGAATGCCATACATTAAGCTCGAGTAGCACTCTGTGCTTCTCCGTGGTGCAATTACAAGTATAGGAAAGGTAGGGAAGGAGTGTGTGTGTTTTGAGAAGAGGGATTTGGTGTTATACTGTGTGTTTTTTTTGTTAATGGAGTTTTCAAAGGTTCTGTGTTTATTCTCTGTGTATTAAGGTAGTTAGTTTTCTTTGTTAATGGAGATTTCAAAGGTTCTGTGTTTATTCTCTGTGTATTAAGGTAGTTAGTTTTCTGTGTAAAGTAAGTAGGATGTAGATTAGTGAGAGTTAATAGAGTGTGTTAGTGTGTAAGAGTAGGTGTATTAGTTAGAAGTAGGTAGATAGAGTGTGTGTGTGTGTGCTCTCGCGCAGGCCGCAGCGACCTTGTCCTTTATAAATTAAAAATTAAAAATTAAAAAAAAATTAAAGGTAGGACCGAGATCGGGAATATCTCCCAGACTCAAGCCCAGACCCAAGCCCAAGCTCACACTCAGGCCTAGGTCTCAGTCGCCTTTTAAAAAATGAATTTTAGCTTCACACGTAGCTAAAAATCGATATTTTGAGGAGCAACGGAACGTCAGATGCCCGAAAATTGTGTTGTAAAGCACACAGCGACCCTCTAAGTGATACGCTCATTTTGAGCTATCACACACTTTAATCAAACATTAAAAACCATTAAAAACGTAAAAAACACGAGTGAAAACGGACGCTTAAAAAAGGTAAGCGGTTAACCTTCGAGGTTATTCGTCGACGTTTGTAGGGTGCCAAAGACACATGCATCTGCGCTCTGGTCGTGTGCTAGAGACACTAGAGAGAATTTTGACTTATGCGAGTTCTCAATATCCACCTACTTTAGGTTCTGGACCCACGGCGGGGACCCAAGGTAGTACAAACCAAGACCCGAACATAGCGGCTAGTGACTCTTCCTCTGACTACGACATCATGGAGGGTTTCCCAATGCCTAATCCCGATAGCTCGAGCCAAGACATGCATGCCATGGGTCCTCGGTCCAGGTCGAGTGTGCTTAGCCGCCTGAAGGAAACCTTTAATAGAGCCACTCGCTCCCAACATGGAGCTAATGATGTAAATGAGGGGGTGGGGAAGTAAATTCTCCATTCGTGACAAACGTAGACCCTACACCTTTAGAGAATGTGCACATGAATACTTCATTCACTGCACCTCCTGACTCTTCAGAGTTATTTCCGTCTGAGGTTATATTACCCGATGGTAGAAGCCTTGCCGAAGTGGAAGAGGTTGAGCAATATATCCTTGCAGCGAGGGAAAAGGAAGTGGAGAGCTTACGCAAGGCGGAGCAATGAAGAGATTTAAAAGAGAAAGATCCTATGTCAATATCCTTGCTAAGAGAGCAATCAAGTGCTCTTGATTTAGCAACCGCTAAAGGCCAACCCCTAGAAAGCAACATTGCATCTAGCTCAAAGGACACCCCTAGCACCTTAATCCTAGATGGAGTGTTCTTAAATGAGAACTGGGAGTACGAATTACAAACGGAGACTCTAACCGACCTATACACAGGTCACACTTATCATGTGGGTTGGTTAGATGTCCTACAATCCACAATGGGTGCTACTAGTGTGGAGGATCAACAACAAAGATTTTGTGAGGTCATCCATAGGGTCATTGAGTTAGAGAGACAGAACAAGGGGATCAACATCCCTTCAACGGGTCTCATGAGATTCTTGGATACAGGGAAGGCTAAACAACCGACCTTATCGCAAATGGAGACTCCCTCGGTAAGTCCGATGGATCCCCCATATGTTGTTTCTCTAGGGGTCTCAGTGCAATCTGAGCCCACAAGTGATAGCTTCACCTTTCCAAGTCTATCTCATCTTTCCCTTGATGACACCACGGCTACCATGCCTACCCCAATGATGGGCATTCCAAGAAACACGCCATGGACCTCATTTGTTAGTAAAGCACCACTACATGGTAGCTCAATGCCTGCAAAAGTACCAACCAGTGTGTACCAATCGTATGCACCTATGGGTCATCACACTCATGTAGTCCCTACCCCTCCCATTGTTTCAACTACCTATGCTCCACAACCACAATACACAAGTTCTTATTTCCATGGGACTATACCGGCTAGCATTAGCATGTCACATCCGACGTCTGCTATGCCTAGGGCCACCCATATGAACTATGGACCACCACATGGCACAACATCGTACCCAACGTGGAACCCAAGGGCTTCCTATGCGCCAAGCCCAATGCCAATACCTACTCCACATGTAGTCTCTGGAGCACCTTCACCCACGGCGCCTGCTCACTTAAGTGACTTGGCAACATTTGTTCAAGCTATTGGTCGATCTATTGCTGAGAATATGCGTAACACGCCTGATAGAGAGCCTAGAAGTAAGGCAATACAAATAGCCAAGCTCACACAAAAATTTAGTGGAGACGGGGATGTGAGAAAGCATATCAAAGTGTTTGAACAAATATGCGATTCTCTAGGAGAACACAATGACCTACATAAGAGCAATGCTTTAAGCCTAACCTTAAGTGGAAAGGTTGGGGATTGGTATAGAACCCTAAGGGTGGAAGAAAAAACGATTTACCCTACTCTTAAGAGAATGTTCTTAAAAGAATACATACGAGAGGGAGTGCTTTGGGGTGTAGCCTCTCACCTCCAGAAAGCCCAACGAGAGGAAGGAGAGTCGGTGAGAGACTTTATAAGTCGCTTGAAGCATTTGAATTCTCGTTATAATCCAAATGAGAGCTTCAACAATAACCAATTTCTTGATAGATTCATTAGGGGATTACGACATGAGGATATCTACAATGGCCTAGTTATTAGAGGTATCACCATTTGGGAAGGGGTCACCACCAATGCGATCCAATTGGAGGATAATTTAATGATTCAAGGAGAAAGAGTGTCTGTTGAGTCTAAATCTATTAGCTCGCAGGCATCAAGGCACCATCCAATGACCCTAAAGCCTATTGCTAAGGAGCCAAAGATATCTGAGATGACTTTAGCAGATCTCACCAAGGCTATTCAAGAGAGTCTTAGAGACAATCGTGCTCTGCAAAACAATCATATGTATCCAAGAAGGGAGCAGCAATGGTGCTCAGTATACTATGGACCGCATAGTACTAGTGAATGCCCTACTTTTAGAGTAAAATTCAATGGGACCTTAGCATGGACAGACACACCTTGAGTGCCTGCATTGATGCCGGCCCCACCTCTTGAACAAACATCACAACATATGGTCCCTAGGGCCCAAAATGTTGTTCAAACAACACCCTTACAACCTCCAGTGCTAGGACCGCAACCACCACATCCGAGAATGACTTCTATGAATCAAGTGGGTTGTGAGTCATCTATTTCTTGTTTGGAAGGCTGTGAGGAAGATATAGATCCTAATATTGCCTATGGGATGGATGTGCTTGAAGAAAGTCCACAATACTACATGGAGGACTGTTGGGGACAAGTCAAACCTGTATATCAAGTAGCTGCTCTTGCGGCAAGAGGCCAAAATATCAACCACACTGCTAAGAGACCACGTCTTCAATGCTATGAGTGTGGAGGTCCACATCGTGTAGCCGAGTGTCCTATTAGGCTACAAAAGAACACCACACTAATGCAAACCAATCAAGCGAGCACGTCTACAATGCCGATACTCATGTGTAATCGATGTGGCATAGATCATTTGATTGCCCAATGTCCAAATAATCCAAATGCACCGAAGATCACGCCAGTAAACTTGATTGAAGTTACCGAGGAGCCATCACAAAGTACACTTGTGGTACCAGTAAATGTACTCACACGATCGATGCTCCAAAAACAAAATTATATTCTTGAGGAAAGAGACACGGCATCAATTTCCCAATCTCAGAAAAAGAAGAAAACACGAAGAAAGAGATCGCAAAAAGCAACGAAGTCAGACCCTAGTTCAAAGACCAACATAGGGACTGGTGACGTCCCTGTATATATGAATGATGCTGAAGAAGATTCGGATTCAGGTGAAACCATGGAGACCCAAATGACCACTAAGATAGAAACCAACAAGGAAGAGCTTCATGAGCCACAATGGCCAGGATCCAAAAAGAAGATAGGAACTTACCCAAACCCTACAGAGGAGATTGAGCGAGTCAATCAATTAAGAAGTTTGGTAGAAGATACCCAAACGGATCTAGAACTAGCACCTAGGAAGATCCAGATTATAGACACCGTGTTCCCTACGCAACAACAACCTCACCAAGTCCATAGACCGTTGGACATACCTAGTGTCGTCCAAGAATAAAGTGACTTAAAGTCATGGGAAAGTGGGCGTACTCACTTCTTGATAGAAAGAATGTTTACAGAGGGACTACTTGATCCTATCGAAGAAATGGAGATCCCATCTTCCCCACATCAAGGGACTGAGGTCCAAAAGGTGCCGTTAAACATTGCCAAATTGATGGATTTCATGTCTTCAGAAGTTAGAACCACCATCATATCCAAACTATATAAAGACCCTGAGCTAGTTTCAACTCTTCGAGCCTTCCTCAGTGGAGAACTAAAGTTTGGGCTACCGCAATTTGCACAGATGGATGGAGCTGGGGAGATGCCAATAGAGGAGGAATACATAGATCCACAACCCAACCTAGATGAGAACCTTGTTATAGAAATACCTGTTAACAAGTTGGGACAATACTTTGAGGGTGATGAATTCAATGCGACCATACCAATCACTACTAAGGGATTAACTGTGAAGGGAATCCTTGATGGTGGCGTTGGGGTTAGCATTGTGACTAAGAATTGCTGGGAAACTATGGGAAGACCTCACCTTGCGACCACAACCATAGTAGTGAAGATGGCCAATGGGTCTATTGTTAAACCTATTGCGATGCTAGAAGACCTCAAGATCAATGTCTTTAGACATAAAATAAGAGTTACCTTTATTGTCATGGATTTCTCCAAACACACTATGGCATCGGAGATGATCTTAGGACGTCCTTTCATGAGGGAAGCAAAAATGGTGCATGACTGGTCTAAAAACCATGTCTACCTGCAGTTCCAAGATTCTGTCATTCGAGTGGATCTTGTGACTGGTCGAGCACATCCTCTAGGAAACAGGTTTATAATTGATCATAGATCTGACACCACAGTTCACTCGGCCCCATTGCAGTATTGTTACACGTGTAAAGCGGACATTGATGTTGGGGAAGATTCTCCTTATATGGATGTACTACCTGGGATGACTGAGTCGGACAATGTGGATTGGGTCCACCTAGCAACAACCATAGACACTTGGGGAAATAGGGGGACGACCTGGGTAACACCTGAGGGGGATGAAATGCCCGTACCCTTAAATATGCTACAAGCAATGCATATAACTTTTGACAAGACTCATCCTAATATAACGAAGAAAACATACAAGTGGGTCCCTAAAGCTTCTTTAGCGACCATAGCCACTTCTAAAAGATAGGAGCCTAGTAAGAGACGTCCCATTCGCCCCAAGAAATGTAAAGAAAATTTGCGTTGGATTCTTAAAAAACTGTTGGAAGCCCAAGGTTACTATAAAGGAAATGATCAAATCTGGGTGCCAAAATGTAAATTGTGCTCTTACTTGTCACCGGACCCATGTGAGCTTGATCCTATAGCTCCAAAACAAATTGACAATCGTGGAAAGAAAAAAATCGCAAAATGCTACACACCCGCTCCAGAGCTAGTTTGGGTACCAAAGAAAGAACGATTTGTTCCACCTAGCTCAGGAAGGGGGGAGTCCCATGAAGCTTCTAGCTCCTCATGTAATGCATCCATAGAGGTAAAAGCTTCTCCACAACCTCCACCTACAATATTGGACCTCCATGAAGCTACAAAGGAATCCACACCTCCCAGTGTTCAAGAATCATCTAATGAACCACTTCAAGTTCGATCCTGGGAGAGTACCTTACCACCCTTGCAACTCGACGAGGAACCTAAGGTAATAGAAAACTACTGGCAAAAATCCTCACCTATTACCAACTGGAACGATTGGTTTCAAAGGGTAACAAGCTCATTTCAAACGGTATGATCTACCCAAGGAAGGGGGGAGTGTTTGCTGACAGTCATCATTCACTTGCTTCCCTCTCAACCTTCCTCCTTGACCTCTCAATCTCCCAATCTTAGGGAATGTAAGTGAAAGCATTAACCCAGACCTACACATTCACATACGGTACACTGAAACAAAAACCTATGCCATAAAACACCTTTGATCCTCGTCACTCGAGTAATGGAGGGTAGGAAGGATGAGTACAATAGGAGTGTTTCTGTTTTAGAGTTGAGTGATTAGCAAAGTTCCTTTTTCCCACTGATGTGCCTCCTAGAGGTATTCTTTGTGTTTCCTCGTGTGTACAGGAACGTGTTGCTATTGTTAGGATTTGGACCTTTATGGGATCTTTCTTTCATTCACACTTCAAATCAAGCGGGACCATTGACACAAACAGGTGTTTCTTGTCCATTAGCATTGCCCCTTATCTTTTTGCATCCATGTTTGTCTGCTTTGATTGTGATGGTAGCATAATATTTAGCGCATTTGCTTAGTACCAAACATTAAATTCAATGAATTTTTTGTCATATCACTTGTCTAGATTTAAAAATCAAGCAGTCCGACTAAGCTAGTTTGACCAAGTTAGGTGTTAGAGATCTTCTCTTAATACCATGGGGAATGCCTTCCTAATAATCAATGGTTACTTAGGTTCTTAATCCGATTTAGGCAGCATTGTGTGAAATGTACTAGGGATTTCGAGTGGGCTTGACCCTATTGACCTTTAGCTTAAGTATTATAAAGGGAGTTTACTAGTGTCATGAGCCTAGGGAGGTGTATCAGTGTTATATGACCCCCCAAAGTTACAAAATTAAAATGCTGAAAATGAACAAACAAAAAATCAAAGTGCCACATTGTAAAATCTTAAGCTGGAAGAGAAATCTCAGCTTGATTGGGTACTTCACTCACATGTATCGCCTATTGTACTAGAGCCCTAGAGGCTCCCAGTGTGGGCACTTTTCCTTGAAAAGCAAAAACCCAAGGCATACAAAATAAGCACACACATCATTCACTGTGGAAAGACTTTGGGGGGTCAAAGAAAAGGTAATCAGTCAGGTGATGATTTCATGAGAAATTCCTTTTATCGTAGCTTAGCTACAAGGTCTTCTAGGTATAGCCTATAGTGAGCCCTCGAATATGAAATACTTGGCTCTCGTGATTAAACAACTTAATTGACCAGAGAAAATTAAGAAGCTTACCCATGGTATTAATAGTCGATCTCTAGTGCCTTTCGACCGTTAAATTAGCGACCCCAGACTTGTTTAATTTTTTACCTTTACATCTGTTTATGCATTTGATTACATTGCAATTTAATGTTTATTGCTGACAAATTGTTTAAAATTCTGTTACCAATCAATTTGTCTGCCTAAAACTGCATATGCTTTTTAATCGCTTATGAGAATGCAATTACTGTTCCAATGTTGTTTGATTTTGCAGTGACTGAAGAAGGCTAAGGACATTCATCTCAAATGCTCTTCCACCTCGACGAACGAGCTTCACTCAATAGCTTCCGAGGACGGAATCTACATCAGGAAGGGGGGCATGTTAACCCTCACGGCTCACGGAAACCCTATCACCTACGATGGATGTTCTAACCTACGGCGGACATTGTATTATTTATTTGGTAGAGTCAGGTACCGGACTTGTCGGTCCAATAGAAAAAGGGTAAGAGTGATCGCTGATGAGAGGCGCACTCTAACTGGAACATTCAAGGGATTAGTTGGCTAAGCATGGGTGCCCAAGTGTGAATGGGGCGAGCTCATATAAAAGTCAACTAAACCTAAAATTCACTCATTCTCTCATTTGTGCAATAGAAGAGTGCTCTTGCTCCATCTCCATCTCCATCTTCTTATTCTTCACCTCCTTGTGTATGTGTGTATGTGTGAGAGAGAGAGAGAGAGAGCGTGTGTGTGTGTGTGTGTGTGAGAGATCGAGCATTGCGACGACGGCACGACGACGGCGAAGCGATTGAGCGCGGCAAAGTGGCGGCTCCTTCTTCTTCTAGGCGAGGAATCCTCCACGAAGCAAGCGTAGAGCGGTGAGTGACACACCATCGCCTTCTTTGAGCTTACTAGTTTAGGCTTGTTGTGTGCTTGGAGCCATTTGTGGCTCGCACACGGTGTATCGGCAAGTTCCTTGCATTGACACGTGCGACATTCGCGCACATGAACAGTGATCAGGGCTTGGTAACAAGATAGCTTAATGCTAAAATATTGCCAGATGTGGCTTTAAGGGACGAGAAACTATGTTTTTGATGCTAAAAGTGGAGATATTTGAAGCTATCAAAATTGGAAGTTTATGATCTAATAATTGCAATACTCAAAGTGCTCTATGATCTTGTCTCTATAGTTCATCAATTGAAGCTACGGTGAGGAATTTATGACAATTTAAAGTTGAGTGGATTGCAGATTCGTGGACATCTGCAAATAAGGGTTAGGGCTAAAGTGAATGCATGGACATGAAGTCTCATCTTGTGGAGCACATCAGTATTTTCAGATCGGCAATCGGAGTTCTGGTTACCAAGATATTTCCCGTTTAAGTTACATCAGGGGCCAGTTTCGTACCAATTTGGTCACCTCGATTAGTGTGCTATATGGGAGTTTTTGGGCTTCGACCAAGTTTTGGAATATGGTGCACTTAATAGATCAATAAGTGCTCAAGGAGAAATCTTGTTTGGAACATCATCTCTTATGGTGCATTGATAGCAAGGTATGCCGGTGGGCTTGTGCTCTGCACTACGGTGGTTGATATGTTATTAAATGTGGTGCCCTTACAAAATCACATTAAATTATTGATGACTCTACTCAAAATGTCATTATTAGAAACCATTGATTACATGATATTCTCATTATGGTTGTGGCAGGGTTTTGTGGGAAAGGTTAACCAGACATGAAGGGAAGGCCTTTTGCCAAATACAATCACCTATACTTGCATCTTGAGGGCATGTGGCACTATCCAATACATTGATATGGGCAATGTGAGGAGAGTTGAAGCCTGTAGGTTAACAAGGGAGCTCAAGGCGGCAAGAATGTTTCACATTGATTCAATTATGATGTGTGTGCTTATTTTGTATGCCTTGGGTTTTTTGCTTTTCAAGGAAAAGCGCCCACGCTGGGAACCTCTAGGGCTCTAGTACCATAGGCAATACATGTGAGTGAAGTACCAAATCAAGCCGAGATTTCTCTTCCAGCTTAAGATTTTACAGTGTGGCACTTTGATTTTTTGTTTGTTCATTTTCAACATTTTAATTTTGTAACTTTGGGGGGTCATATAACACTGTTATCCTCCCCAGGCTCATCACATTAGTAAACTCCCTTTATAATACTTAAGCTAAAGGTCAATAGGGTTAAGCCCACTAGAAAGCCCTAGTACATTTCATACAATGCTGCCTAAATCGGATTAAGAACCTAAGTAACCATTGTTTATTAGGAAGGCATTCCCCATGGTATTAAGAGAAGATTTCTAATACCTAGCTTGGTCAAACTAGCTTAGTCGGACTGCTTGATTTTTAAACCTAGACAAGTGATTATGACAAAACATTACATTGAATTAAATGTTTGATACTAAGCAAATGCACTGAATATTATGCTACCAATCACAATCAAGGCAGACAAACATGGATGCAAAAAAGATAAGGGCAATGCTAATGGACAAGAAACACCTGTTTGTGTTGATGGTCGTGCTTGATTTGAAGGTTCCATGAAGGTCCAAATCCTATCAATAGCAACACGCTCCTGTACACACTAGGAAACAAAAGGAATACCTCCAGGAGGCACATCAGTGGGAAAAATTAAAACTCCTAAAAAACAAACTTAAAACACAATCTATACCCCTAACCTACCTATCTGTCACCCCTTTTAGAATCAAGGAAAGAGGATATTATATAAACCGGGTGGCCACCCTAAGGCTAGGCCTCTATCCTCATCATCTAGATAAATAAAATCGTTGTCCGTGAGGCCATAGTCTTCCTCGGTCTCTATTAGTTCCTCTTCATCATCCTCATGTGCAAGCATGCTAATCAAGAACCTCGTGATGCGTGGATACTCATCTTGTGCAAAAGAATAAGCATGTGCCATTGGAGACACATTCGCTACTGGGTAGGGATCACTAGTTAGCCATAGACGTATCAGCCATTCTAACTCCTCAAAATTTCTCTCACATGCAAGGCTCTCTATCAAATCCCATTCGCAAGAAAGTATAGGGTAGCATACGTAGAACACTTGTTGAAAAGACAAGGGGTACCTTTCATCAAAAATAGAAGTGCATGCCTCTGGTGAAGTAGCCATTTCTGACAAGACAGATAGATTTGGTTAGGCCTTTAAAACATAAGAGTTGTTTTTGTGTGTTGCTTGAATTGACACGGTGAATTTGGACTTATATGTAAGATCTGATAGGGTGCTCTCTCATTGCTAGGCGCTCTTGCTCTTTACTATTTTTGTTTTTTTGTGAGTATAAGGCTATATATATACATTCCCTAAGATCGGAGATTAAGAGGTCAGGGAAAAAGGTTGAGAGGGAAGCAAGTGAATGATGGATGTCCACAAACACTCCCCCCTTCCTTGGGTAGATCATACCGTTTGAAATGAGCTTGTCACCCTTTGAAACCAATTGTTCCAGTTGGTAATAGGTGAGGATTTTTGCCATTAGTTTTCTATTACCCTAGGTGCCTCGTCAAGTTGCAACGGTGGTAAGGTACTCTCCCAGGATCGAACTTGAAGTGGTTCATCAGGTGATTCTTGAACACTGGGAGGTGTGGATTCTTTTGTAGCTTCATGGAGGTCCACTACTATAGATGGAGGCTGTGTAGAAGCTTTTACCTCTATGGATGTATTACATGAGGAGCTAGAAGCTTCATGGGACTCCCCCCTTCCTGAGCTAGGTGGAACAAATCGTTCTTTCTTTGGTACCCAAACTAGCTCGGGAGCGGGTGTGTAGCATTCTGTGATTGTTTTCTTTCCACGATCATTGATTCGTTTTGGAGCTACGGGATTGGGCTCACTTGGGTCAGGTGATAGGTAAGAGCACAATCTACATTTTGGCACCCAGATTTGATCATTTCCTTGATAGTAGCCTTGGGCTTCCGATAGTCGTTTAGGGATCCATCGCAACATTTTCTTACTTTTCTTGGAGTGAGTGGTACATTTCTTACAAGGCTTCTGTTTTATGGTCACTAAAGAAGCTTTAGGGACGCACTTGTATGTTTTCTTTGTTACCTTAGGATGAGTCTCGTCGGAAGCGATATGCATTGCTTGTAGCATATTTAAGGGTATAGGCATTTCATCCCCCTCAGGTGTTACCCAGGTCGTCCCCCTATTTCCCCAAGTGTCTATGGTTGATGCTAGGTGGACCCAATCCACATTTTCTGATTCCGTCATACCCGGTAACACATCCATGTAAGGAGAATCTTGGCCAATGTCTGTATCCTTCTTACAAGTGTAACAATATTGTAGTGGGGCCGAGTGAACTGTGGTGTCAGAGCAATGATCAATAATGGTTTTACTCCCTAAGGGGTGTACCTTACCAGTCACCAAATCCACTCTAAGGACAGAGTCTTGGAATTGCAAATAGACATGATTTTTAGACCAATCGTGAACCATTTGTGCTTCCCTCATGAATGGTCGTCCTAAAATCATTTCATATGACATAAGGTGTTTAGAGAAATCCATTACAATGAACGTATGTCGTACCTTGTGTCCTAGAACTTTGATCTTAAGATCCTTGAGCATCCCCATAGGTTTGGCTATGGTACCATTTGCCATCTTTACCACAATGTTAGTAACACTGAGGCGGGGTTTTCCCATGGATTCCCAACAATCTTTTGTAACGATGCTAACTCCCGCACCACCATCAAGAATTCCCTTTATAGTTAATCCCTTGGTAGTGATGGGTAGGGTCGCATTAGACTCGTCGCGTTCAAAATATTGCCCTAATTCGTTAATGGGTACCTCGATCACAGACTCGTGTCCATCTAAGTCAAGTGATTGCACATGATTTTCCTCATCAATCATAATTGAGTCAGGCCTATTTGGTTGCGCAAAATGCGGTAATCCCGTTCGTAGCTCTCCGTTAAGGAATGCTCGAAGTGCAAGGAATAACTCAGGATCTCCATACAGCTTTGCTATGATCGTGGTTCGGACCTCAGAAGACATGAAGTCCACTAGTTTGGCAACATTCATTGGCGTTTTGCAGGGTGTAGGTCCTTGACTAGGAACTGGTGAGGATGGAATCTCATATTCCTCAATGGGATCAGGTATTCCTTCGTTAAACATCCTTTCCAACAAGAAGGGTGTATGCTCACTTTCTGATGTCCCGTCCTCACTCCCTTCTTGGATGATACTAGATATGGCTAACGGTCTATGGTTCATGTGGGGTGGATGAACTTGTGTGGGAAACACTGTGTCATGAATTTTGACATGCATGGGTTCTGGTTCTAGTTTCCTTTGAGTCTCCTCCACTAAACCTCTTAGATGTTTCACCTGCTCAATCTCGTCTACTGGGTTTGGGTACGTCCCAATCTTCTTTTTACGATTCTTCCCTTTTTGCCCCTGCGGTTTATCTTGGGGGTCTTGGATTGGATTTGGAAACACTTGTGGTGTTTTCATAGGCTCCTTATGGTTTTCTCTTATTCGGTTTTCATTTGGTTCCATGTTACGGTTTTCTTTGTCGGTCTTTCTCTTTGTGGTATTGGTTCTAGTCTCCATTGTCTCGACTGAATCTGAATCATCCTCGAGGTCATTCATATACATGGGGTCATCTCCTGTTCCTATGTTTGTTTTGGAACTTGGCTTTGAATTTTCCGTATTCTGCGACTTCTTCCTTCGTGTCTTCTTTTTCTTTGCTTGGATAATTGACGCGGTATCTCTCTCTTCGAGGATATGTCCTGGCCCTTGAAGCATGGACCGTGTAATCGCATAAGCGGGTGCGACGGGTGGTATTGGTGATGTCACACTAGCAATTTCGACCAAATTCAGGGGTGTGATTTTAGGCGCATTTGGGTTATAGGGGCATTGGGCAATCAAGTGATCTATGCCACAACGATTACATGTGAGTATTGGCATTGCAGACGTGCTCCCTTGATTCATTTGCATCTGTGCAGCATTCTTTTGCAGCCTAATAGGGCATTCCGCTGCTCGATGTGGTCCACCACACTCGTAGCATTGAAGAGGTGGCCTCCTAGCCTGGGTGTTGATATTTTGACCTCTGGATGCGAGAGCAGCAGCTTGATAAACCGGCTTGACTTACCCCCAACAATCTTCCATGTAGTATATAGGACACTCTTCCAATGTATCAAGTCCGTAGGCAATACTAGTGTCTATTTCCTCCTCACATCCATCTGCATAAGCATTTGATGGCTCGCAACCCACTTGGTTCATAGGGGCGACTCTTGGATGCGGGGGCTGCGGTCCTAGCACAGGAGGTGGTAGCGGTGTAGCTTGTACAACATTTTGAGATCTAGGGACCATGTGTTGCGGTAGTTGCTCAACAGGTGGAGCAGGCATCAATACAGGAGCTCGAGGCGCATCTGTCCAGGCTACAGGTGGTCTATTTGCCATCATACGTTTGATCATTAAACAATCCTTAGCTTGGTGACCATACCTACCACATGCGTTGCAAGTTCCATTAAATTTTACTCTAAACGTAGGGCACTCACTAGTGCTATGTGGACCTAAGCAAATGGAACACCATTGTCGCTCCCTTCTTGGATACATGTGACTATTTTGAGGGGGTCGATTATCCTTAAGAGACTCTTGGATTGCCTTGGTGAGGTCTGTCAAGAATGTCTCAAATACCTTTGGCTCATTGGCAATGGGCTTTGCAGTCATGGGTTCATACTCAATGGCTTGTGAGCTAGTGGATCTCGTGTCGGTAGACACCCTCATGCCTGCTATCATCAAGTTGTCCTCTAATTGGATTGCATTGGCAGTGACATCTTCCCAGGTTGTGATACCTCTAATCACTAGTCCATTATAGATTCCTTCATTCCTCAACCCTCGAATGAATCGATCAAGCAGTTGGTTATTGTTGAAGCGCTCATTTACAGGGCAACGAGAGTTTAAGTGCTTTAGACGACTAATGAAGTCCCTTACTGACTCTCCTTCCTTACGTTCGGCCATCTGTAGCTGAGATGCTACACCCCAAAGCACACCTTCTCGTATGTACTCCTTTAGAAACAACCTTCGAAGGGTAGGGTAGATTGTTTTCTCATCCACCCTTAGGGTCCTATACCAATCTCCAGCCTTCCCACTTAATGTCAAGCTTAAGGCATTGCACTTATGTAGTTCGTTGCGTTCCCCTAAGGAATCACATACTTGTTCAAACACTTCAATGTGTTTCCTAGCATCTTCGTCCCCATTGAATTTTTGCGTGAGTTTGGCAATTTGTACTGCCTTACTTCTAGGCTCTCTATCAGATGCGTGACGCATATTTTTCGCGATAGATCGACCTATGGTTTGAGCAAACGCTGCCAAGTCACCTATGTGAGGAGGCAGGGCCGGTGGAGGTACTCTTGGAATCATATGTGGGAGAGGGATGGGTGCCGGTCTTGGCATATGTGTGGATGATGCAGGATATGGAACATAACCGGGCATAGGTCCACTCGGATAAGAGCTAGGGAGCGGCACTCGAGGAGCATAAGCAAGTGGTACAATTGGAGGTGTGGGGGCCATGTGTGCATAAGGGGCTAGAGGCACATACGGTCGAGGCCCCATATTAGGTACTACGACACTAGGTAGTGGCACTGCGCTAACCGTAGATGTCATCGGTACATTCTCTGTCAGGATTATCCCTGGAGTGAGCACTGTGTTTTCCTTAATAGAGGGTTGAGCCAAGTTAGGGAAGCTAAAGTTTTCGCTCGGAGGCTCAGATTGCATAGACACCCCAGGTGAAATGACGTAAGATGGGTCCATGGGGCTCATTAGAGGAGTCTCCATTTGTGATAGAGTAGGCTGTTGAGCCTTGCTCGTATCCAGAAATCTCATGGGGCCAGTTGAGAGTACATTTACCCCTCGGTTTTGCCTTTCTGATTGAATAATGCCATGGATAACATTACAAATCATTTTTTGTTGATCTTCGATGCTCGTGGCACTAGAGGTGGATTGTACAATCTCTATCCATCCTACATGGTAGGCGTGGCCAGAGTGTAGATCCGTCAACACCTCAGTGTGGAGGTCGTATGTCCAATGATCATTAATGAACAATCCTTCTAGAGTCGACGTGTTAACGGTTTCTTGTGAGGTAGAAGCAATATTGCTCCCCGTGGTTTTACTTGTTACCAACGGTACTCTAGAGGGAACTTCTGAAGGAGGCAGCTCAACAGGGCCTTCTTGGTAAGAAGTTGGCAAGATATCCACATGGACACTCTTTGGGGGTGTGGGGTCCACGTGCGATGTGAAAGGAGAGTCCACTTCCCCACCCCCTTCGTGTGCTTCATTTGCATCAGGTTCCGAGCGAGTAGCTCTACCTAATGTTTCCATGAAACGGCTAAACATACTAGTACTAGGCTGTGGAGCTTCGGGAGGTGCATGGCCTTCTCTCTCAGTGTTTTGGTTAGGGTATGCTTCCATGATTTCTGAGTCGGAGGAGGAATCACTAGCGGCTATTTTAGGGTCTTGGGTGGTGCTACCTTGTGTCCCCGCTGAGGGTCTAGAGCTTATCGTGAATGGGTAATGGGTGTCCGTATGAACAGAGGCACCCTCAATATGCTCGTGTTCTAGCACCCGCCCAGAGCGTAAGTGCATGTGCTTCTGATACCCTAAGGTGTCAAAAAGCTGCTCTAGGAGGCCTTGTGACTAGTTTTTAGCGTGTTTTTTGTTTGTTTTTTTGCTAGATTTTTTAGAGCGTGTCGTGGAATGGGCCGTGTGATAGCTCGAAACGAGCGTATCGGTCAGAGGGTCATGCCGTGCTTTACAGCCCTCCGTTTGGTCACTCTATGCCCTCGGAATCCCTAAAACTGTCAATTTCCAGTAGGGAACTAGGCCCAAACTAGAAAGTCTAAGGGTGCAAGTGGGAAGAGAAAGGAGGAGAGTGGAGGACTTGTCCCACATGCTCTCATTCTCTCTTGAGGGAGTAGGGTATATATATAAGAGTGAGTCTAGTATATATCAGAGGACTGAGGCCTGGGCCTGGGCCTGGGCTTGGGAAAATGATCCCGATCCCGATCTACCTTTTATACAAACCAGCCCGTCCGTTTTAAGAGTCACGTTTTTTATTTTCAAAAAATTTAGCCGCCCGCTTGCTCGCGTTTTTATTTTTTGAATTTTTTTTTATTTTTTTTTTTAAATAAAAAATTTATTGTTCAGAAATTTTTTTTTCTTTTTTTTCCCAAAAAAACCCTTTTTTTTTTAATACAGAAAATACAGAAATTGAAAAACGCAGAAATTAAAAATGCAGAAATGCAGAAACTTGAAAAAACACAGAAATGGAGAAAATTGCGGAAATTGAAAACGCCGAACTTGAAAATGCAGAAAATGCAGAAACTTGAAAAAACGCAGAAATGCAGAAAATCGCAGAAATTGAAAACGCCGAACTTGAAAATGCAGAAATTGCAGAAATTGAAAAAACGCAGACAATAGCAGAAATTGAAACTTGACAGAAAATGCAGAAAACGCAAAAAACAGAAATCTCCACACACTCCTTCCCTGCCTTTCCTATGATAGAAATTGCACCACAAGAAAGCGTAAAGTGCTAACCGAGCTTGGTGTAGGGCATATCCCCGACAGCGGTGCCAAAAATGTGCGCTCCTTGCCGCATTGTCGAAGCAAGGGACTTGCCGATACACCGTGTGCGAGCCACAAACGGCTCCAAGCACACAACAAGCCTAAACTAGCAAGCTCAAGGAAACAAAGGGTGTGTCACTCACCGCTCTACGCTCGCCTTCGTGGTGGATTCCTCGCCGCGATGAAGAAGAAGCTGCAGTCGTGCCGCACTCAACTGCTTCGCCGCCGTCGTGCCTTCGTAATGCTCGATCGCACACACACTCTCCCTCTCTCTCTCTCTCACACACACACACACACACAAGGAGGTGAAGAAGAAGAAGATGGAGATGGAGCAAGAGCACTCTTCTATTGCACAAATGAGAGAATGAGTAAAAATTAGGTTTAGTTGGCTTTTATAGGAGCTCACCCCATTCACACTTGGGCGCCCATGCTTAGCCAACTAATCCCTTGAATGTCCAAGTTAAAGTGCGCCTCTCATCGGCGATCACTCTACCTTTCCCTATTGGTCTGACAAGCCCGGTACCTGACTCTAAATAATACAACGTTTATAGATCATAGGGTGTCCGTGTGCCGTGAGGGTTAACAGTAGCACCAATCTCATGAAAAAGACACTCGTGTTCAATGAAAAGATAATTGTTTTCAAGGATCACTAGAAAGTTAGGTTCACTTTCAAAGTGTCTAGTTGTTCTTTTAAATGTACTCAATAAGTGCAAGTGCATTTTAAGAAAATTTTCTAGAGAGACAAATAGAATTTCTTAGAAGGCCCTCCAAAAAATACATGTATACGTACATCATGCTTTTGGGTAGGCCATCGCTCAGGAGTGTGCAAGCTACACATGACTATATGCATGTCAGATTTTGATCATACAAGGGCCTCATAAGCAAATTTAGATCAAGACAAATAATACCAAAAGTTGGAATAGAGCATTGAGACTAGAAGAGCTGTGCAAGAAGTATAAACAAATAAGATTGAACGTATGCTAGCTTCATTGAATATTTTTCCCATAGTAGAAATAAACATGAAAGCAATATTGATGGATCAATAGAGAGCAAAAGAACAATACCAATAGTATCAACAAAATCTTATAAAAACAAATGAAGGATTAAGACCAATAAGTTGGAATGGTTTCTCTCCGAGAGATCCATTGGACCAAACTACTCAGATAATGGATCAGGATGGGATGGCACTAACATTGGGTCCAATATATCTAGATACTAATCCACCAATCGGTGCACATCATTCCATAAATGAAGGAGAAAGGGTTATCACTAGCTCGTATCTAATTGCTAACACATATTCGATTGGGATTCTAATGAAGAAAGAAGTTGAATCCTTAGGCAGAAAAAAGAGAGGGTCACCAAATTGGTTATCACGAAATGAGCAAGAAATATAAGAACAGAACCTAGGGTCAGAGTCAAATCCAAAAATGGTTAAAGTAAACAAGAATTTGACAAAAGAAGTCAAAGACAAAGCCAAGTAGTTGGAGTATACGGATCTAAAAGTTATCAATCTAGAGGTCTATTAACATAGGATGCCACTCAAACTAGAATGACACTGACCCCATTCCATCTCTAGAGATATAGAATGAAGCCCAATAATGCTAAGAAGGTCAAAGAAGATATCGATCACCTTCTGAAAGCGGGTTTCATCACTGAGGTGGCTAACAGTGATTGGTTATTTCCAATAGTGATGGTCCCTATAAAGAATGGCAAGCTCAGGGTATGTGTGAATTATAGAAGATAATGCTAGACAAAAAAGCTAGCCATTATATTTATAGATTCTTGGATTGATATAGAGGGTATAATCAACTCAAAAGATCCTGCCAAAATGATTTTCATCACTGAACGGGGAGCATTCATGTATCTAGTAATGCCCTTTCGTTTGTGCATGTTCCAGCAACCTTTCAATGATGCATGATGGAGATCTTCAATGAATTCCTACACAAGTTCCTATTGATATTTGTTGATGATGCCTATGCTTGGACACCACTACTAAATGCAATGATACACACATGCATAGTTGTCATGCCTATGCTTGGACACCATTATTACATGCAATGATACACACACACACATAGTTGTCATACCTAGAGAACACACGGAGAGGAGAGCATGAAGAAAAATTGCGCATATTGGGTCTAATATGCCCCTGCATGTATTTACTTATGTCTGTTAACTCAAAATGCAAGCTCAAAAGAAAGGTACATTCCACTTTGGGTAAACAATAAATTGCTTTATTTAAAATAGATTTTGCATAGTCCAAAGATGAACTAATTGATAAAGAAGAACTAAAAAGGGTTTGCTCTTTACTGTAAAAATAAGTTTCACATTCGTGTCTGCTCATCTTCCAACACACATCTATAACACATTGGATCAATTTCTCACCAACAAAAATTTATGAAGTATATTTAAAATGAAAATCATTATTTAACTCATATTTTTTATAGCACATCCTCTATACAAGTCCCTTACTCATGGAGTAGCAAATATCACCCTTTCTATGGGGCTACATAAGCCTAAAACATTGTACACTAGGTCGTCTCATTATTGATCATTGTTAGTAACATCATGTGCCTCACATTTTGTTAGTTTTCTTCTATCTATATTTCTAATAGTGTTGATTTTTGCATATATAATTATTTCTCAAAGTTTAAAAATTCATTGATAAAGACCACGGGATACTATACACTAAAACTTTTTACCTTAAACTTGCAATCTTCAACCCTAACTGAGTTTGATACTAAATAGTGTTAATAGATTAAATAAATATTTTAATATTAAATATTGAGTTTGATGTTGAATATCTAATTTTAGGAGTAATAAATATTTTTATTTTAATATTCAATATTGAATATTGAGTTTGATATCGAATATCTAATGTAAGGTATTCCTAATGGCTTCCCAAAAAAAAATCACTACGTACATAGTACAAGTACACAAGGAGAGGAAAATTTAAAGAGAAGAAAACGCTAAAAAAAATTTAAAGGAGAAGAGAAACACAAATGTACTAATGTGAAGTAGACCACCTCTCTTTACATGGACACAAACGGTCTTTTGACTTTCCACTTTAATGGGTTTCTTCATTTCCTAAACTCTCCCTTAACTTATGCACTATTCAATATCAAACTTAGGTAGGGTTGATAATGACTATTGAGTATCATATTGAATATCTAATGTAAGGTATTCCTAATAGATTGTGCAAAATCTATTCCTATTAAGCTATCTCATGCAAGAACTTCGACAATATCGTGTGACACAAAGTATGATTAATCAACAAATTTTCGACTTGAACTTCTTATTGCCTAGTGCATAATGATTTGAGAATAACATGTACCTTGTCCTCTAGTCTTGAAGGAGGGATTGCATTGCAACTAGTTACATAGTGACAAGGAATCGGAGAAATGCCAACAACCTTGCGGAGCCTCTAGATACTATACCATTGCTACCTAATTTAATTTACTTATTGTTGTAGCAAGACAGTATCACCCTTGGGGAGGTCACCTATAACATAGGCATGTCTCATCTAGGTTCAACATTACTTTTAATTCAAAAGGTTAACACATTCTATTTACAATGAGATATCATACAAAGGGATTCAAAAAAAAATGTTAAAGCCGAATGGGAAAAGGGCATGCTATATAAATCATAGGAAATTCACAAATTAGGGATTTTAATGATACCCCTTGGAATGCATGTGATAGCTTTGCATACAATGAACTCCCTAGCTAAGATATCCTCCGTTCCCATTGGGTGAGTGGCTTGGTTTCTTTGTATACGGCACAAGAAAGTCCCTTTCCTATGAAAATATACAATCAACACAAAATTTGTTATGTTGGAATGCGAACTACCAATTTTACCTTACAAGTAGAGACTCACTATGACCTTGTTGTTGAATCTGCAACCATGTTGTACATACATTGTAGAAGGGCTATTTCAAATGGTACTTCTAGTGCATCTTGTAGATCCACTTGTTGACATTGTGACGATAAAGTTGCTTCATAAAGTAGAAATGAGGCACTAGCAATATATTTATTTAACTGCAAAGCTTCTAAAGGGAA
Organism: Adiantum capillus-veneris; assembly: GCF_014529385.1. NCBI lineage: Eukaryota > Viridiplantae > Streptophyta > Polypodiopsida > Polypodiales > Pteridaceae > Adiantum > Adiantum capillus-veneris. The sequence continues at coordinate 11,931,743 of NC_140947.1, read as the reverse complement.
GGGGTCTGCATGACTCCCTGCATGCCAGCTAGAGAGCATGCCAATGCTCCTTGGCGAGCTCCATAAGTGGCATACAGGGAGCCAGGCAAAGTGTCTCCCACATTTGACTACAAAAACTCCTTTGATCTGCTTATCTTGGATACTCTAATTTTTGAGCTACAAACGAAATAACACCTACAAATTTAAAATAAGGTGCATGTTAGCAAGAATACACGCTAGCCAATAATGTGGCAAACCTCATCTAGCTAAACCCCTTTTTACGGCCAAAACTCACTCAATAAACCTCAAAATTTTGAAGAATAATAAAAACCATAACCTTCAATGTCTCTGAATACAATTTTGCATTAAAATCATTTGAAATTACCAAGTAATGTTGAGTGCATATAGCATGTCACTATACTTGATTGTGCAATCAAGTTATGCTTTTGCATGATGGTAGCTAGAAAAAATAGTTTTGTTACTTTGTGTGCCGATAAAGCAAGGAGATATCGTCATGTTAAGTAAAAAATGTGTTAGATTTTGTGTTACAATGGAGCGTTTCAAAACTAGTAGAGATAACCATCCCGTTATTCGACTTAGACTTTAAGTTGATCCATTAGTAATACTAGTATGGCCAACAACCTTCGGCCGCCTCTCTCTCTCTCTCTCTCTCTCTCTCTCTCTCTCTCTGTCTCTCTCTCTACGTCATTGTATAGTCCGAGCCACAAGGAACACTACCGATTGAAGGAGGTATTGCTACATGTCAGGGGTGCCATAATCCCTCCCCATTTTATAATAGTATAGAAGTATAGATATCAATAGATAGTTTGTATATTAAAACTCCAAGGGAAATTTTATGTTGAGGTTCATGCATATTTTAAGTTTGTGCATTCAATTGCCATAGTTATTTTGTCACCCTTATCATGATCAATTTGAGATGTATTTGTTTTTCACCCTTCTCATTTTCAAACACTTAGTGATTTAGTAACCTCTCTTCAGTGGAGTGAGTTTTCCTCTCTAAGCTAGAAATGTCTACCTTTGTTGGGTTCAAATGTATGATCAACCTTAAGGTACTCCATAAGCCTTCCTCAAAAGTGACTTTTGTAGTTGCTTACAAAGTCTCTGCGAATGAACAAAGTTGCAACTTAGTGTTTTCCTCACAAAATTAAGTTAAAATTTATTTAAAAATATGGTAAAATCCTTTGCTTCCAATCCTTTCCATTTTGAACATGAAATTATTAATTACCTGGGCACTGGTCAATAACTATGGAAAATCAATCCTGTAAAAAAGTTTCTTTTGAAATAAGGATGCAACATACAGCATTTCTTCAAAGAGTATGTACAAAGAAAGGCACAAGCACTTCTATCGATAACGCATTCTAGCTGGTGTCAATCACACCGTAGGACATTACAGTTCCTCATCCATCTATCTAAGTTCATTGCATGAGCTACTTAACAATGGCTAGCATATTCGTCGGACTTGCTACCACAGGATCATGGCCACAAAAACAATGTGGAGAAAAGAAATAGTGTGCCATCAGTGCTATCATGAACCTACTAAGGGAAAAAGTTTCATGTGATGATTGAAACATGTGTGTCCCAATTAAGGCTTGAAATCGCGAGATTTGTCGAGTGCAACAAAATCTACCGATAGAGATGGCATCCTCAAAAGTTCTTGGAGCCTCAAGGGTAAGTAAGAGTTGAACTGCTCCATCACTATGCCTTACAAAAACGTCATGTGAAAATGAATTGTATGTAGAACGTGTAGATTGTTCACTGTAGTATTAACTTTCAAAGAACTATGAAGACACTCTCCCTAGCAAGACTAAGCTCCAAAAATCAATGTTCAATTATACACTTGAAGAAGATCCTCATTTGTGAAGATCGAAGAGAGAGAGGAAGAAAAATTTTACGTAGTAGGAAACTATCCCATGAGTCTTGAGCTCAATCCCTGTGGCAAACGGCAAGCACCACTGCGACATCATCGCGACCGTTTATAGGCCATGGCACCAACTCACATGATGACACCTTGACCCTTGACGAAGCGCCACGCGCGCTTGGGGGGGGGGGGGGGGGGGGGCGGGAAGGTTGTTTCAAGATTGATGAAAAACGATAAATAGTAATATTAGGAAGGCAGAGGCACAGCGTTAATTACCTTTGCGAGAAATGCAGCCTTATTTTGTCACCATGTGATCGACCGCGGATGCCAGCAGGCTCCAGCTCCGATTATACACCAGCCAAGCGCTGCTGCACTCAAGTCCTTGTTCCATCTCCTGGCCACATTCATTGAAGCTAGAGCAATTAGCCACAGCGAGAGAGAGAGAGAGAGAGAGAGAGAGAGAGAGAGAGAGAGAGAGAGAGGCCGCGACGGGCGAGTATTGAACTAGCATGTGTGTGTGCGTAGAGAGAAGAGCAGAGAGAGGAAGAAAGTGAAGCTGGTGATGGGTGATGAATGAGCTATGTAGTGTGTGTGCAGCGTAACCTTTGGGCTGCCATCACCAGTTAACTAGCTCTGTCGCTTTGGCTTCCTGCAACGTCTTCTCCCAAGGCACGGCGGCCATTTCACAGTCCTGCACGAGAGCTTCCATGGACCCTCTATTCAGGCAGCGGCAGTGTCCAGCTGTAGAGAAGGCTCCTAATCAACCGATCAATCGCTCTCGCCATCACCCCTGCGTGGGTGTTGTGTGTGAGTGTAGAGAGAGAGAGAGAGAGAGAGAGAGAGAGAGAGAGAGGGTGTTTGTGCGCGAGAGGCAGGGAGAGGGGGGCTATCCCCTTTGCTATCCCTTTACCAATTGGCAACTGCAAATGATGTAGGCTCTGGGTCCTCATCACTTTAGCTCGTTCGTAACTGTAGCCCTTTGGATAAGAGCGCATTCTCACGCCCCCCTTCTACGGCCCCCAGCTATAATCACACGGCCACCCAAGTTTTAAAATTTTTCAAGCAACCTGTTAACTAAGGCAATGCTCCCACGACAGGCAAAAGTCAAACTAAGCCGTGAAGTAGTAACCTGCCCATATAAGGCCTTAGTAAAGTATAGAGCTCTTGGAAGCAATTGTGGAACATCATATAAAGCTTGTAGATTAGTTCCACATGACAAGTTTATGATGGAAAATTTTATGGCCTTCAAAAGGCCATAGGGCTTTGGTTGATGTGAGCGTGCAATTCCTATGTCGTTCGATCCACTTACCATATAAGTCAAAAGCTGCTTGAGGTAGGGTCATAAATGTATGTCTTGTTGTGTCCGTACCCTTCGAACTATAACATGGGTGGCTTGCTAAACAGAGGTAAAGTATTGAGACCTTGCACCGCTTCTAATTTTCCCATCATTCTCTCTCTCACACACACACACACACATTGATGAAGTGACTTGTGGTCTTGCTCATCGACTCTCTCTCTCTCTCTCTCTCTCTCTCTCTCTCTCTCACACACACACACACACACACACACACACACATCGATGAAGTGACTTGTTGTCTTGCTCATCGACCTTGTTTCTCACAAGGGGGACCCTGCACACGTTAGGTTTTCACTGTTCTTGCATGTTAAGTTTGGGATTTCACTACCACGACATCCACCAGCTCTCAACTCTGATGGCAAATGGCCTTGGTGGTGCTATGTAAAACTAATGCTACCTTTTGAAATTCATATCATGAGCACTCTTTCTTTGACAAGCATGGGCATCATACTTCAAGTGTATACTTTTGTTGCACTTGTTATGCCTACACCTTGTTGGATATATATGGCTATAGGATTGCAGGCAAAGATCGGAAAGATGAAGGAGAAGCTAAGAGCCATAGGAAGTAGTATTATTGAGTGTGCCGATACAAAGATAAGGCTTGCCCTAGAGTGATGGGCATATATAAAATACAGGGAAAACCCACCCTTAAAGAGAGAGAAAAATGCCATGATGGCCCTAAGTGTGTTCACACACATCACGGCAAAGATGGGGAAGATGAAGGAGAAGCTCAAGAGAACACATCATAAGACATAGTGTTATTGAGTGTGCCAGTACAAAGATAAAGCTTGCCATAGAGTGATGGGCAAATATTCAATACAGAGAATGAACACTCTTAAAGAGAGAGAAAAGTGCCATGATGGCCCTAAGTGTGTACCATGATAGTCGTGATGTGTTCACCCACATCACGGTCTTAATATGATAAGAAATATTTCATGGGAGTGATGCGGTAAACTTGAGCTTGCACTTATGTATAAAAAAGTGTGTGACTCTATGCGTGCAATCCACACAGGTTTGAACTTCTCACGGGGCAACACCTTTGTGAAAATGTCAACAAGGTTGTCTTGCATAGGCACACCTCTCATGCAAAGAGTCTCTCATTGACATAATGATAAGGCACCTCAATATGCTTTCTACGAGCATGGAATACTACTTGCAACTACCAAAGCACTTTGATTGTCATTGTAGATCGTGGTGGCAGATTGCTATCCCCAACACCCAAGTCAATCAAAAGGCATCTAAGCTAAACACACTCAAATGTCCCTATGAAAGCTGCCTTGTATTCACCCTCACGACTAGAAGTGGTTTTTGTAGGCTGCCTCTCGCTCCACCAAAATATGCATGAGCTATCAATCCTAAAACAAATAACCATTAGCGAAAACTTGTGTGTCATAGCAACCAACCCAATCCTATATGAAAAAGCATGTAAATTTGGCAGCATTGATCGCCCCTTGAAGTAAAACATCCTAAGATGTACAGTTCCACTCAAATAAGGAACCATTTCCTTAACTACCTTCCCATGCATAGACCCTGGACTGTACATAAAGTTTCTCCCATGTGTGCTTGCATACAGAATGTACGATCGTCGATTTCGTAATGATTACATATCAAAAACCAACACCTGTGAATGATAGAGAGTGACATCAAAGTAGTCTCTAGCATCATGAAGACTAATCTCAAATTTATCTCCATAGGAGTAGCAAGCTTGCAATATCAAGGCTAAATCAATGCAACAATGTCTCAATATACTTTGTCTAACACAAAGTAATAGCTCCATGAACCTCCCTAAACCATATGCCCAAATAATGATGCAAAAATCCCAAATCTAACATTTCAAAAAAGACATTCAAATCAACAATATTTCTATTTTGGCTAGTGAGTAATATGTCATCAACATAGAGCACAATGATAAAAAATACATCATCCACATGCTTGACATACAAAGTACTCTCAATTGGGATCTTTGGAAACCATGCCATCAAGCCAAGCAATTATAAATCTTTTCGTAACAAGGAGATGGACATTTTTTCAAACCATACAATGCATTCTTAATCCTACACACCTTGTTTGTTTTCCCTTTTTGAACAAAACCGAGGTTGCTACATACACTTCCTCATGCACATCACCATTGAAAAACGTATTCTTTGTGTCCAATTGATGTACATTCCAACCATTATGAGTTCCCAATGTATAGATGCTACGAGTGGTAGTCGTATGACATGTATGATGTGGGAGAAGAAGTATCATCAATATCAATGCGCTTCTCCTTAGAATACTCTTTTTGAACAAGCCTAGCCTAATAATAGTGATCAAGACTATCAGTCTTATGTTTCAACTTGAAAACCCATTTAGTAACAATGGCCTTTTTGCTAGGAGGCAAGTCACACAAAGATCTCAAGTTGCATGGTAGACAACCATTTTTTTGAAGTTTTTGATTGATCAAATGTCAAAGGTTCTTCCTCATCATGCATAGTAGACTCAACCAAAACATAACTATCTAGTGCATAAGAGGCACCCAATTTACTATCACACAAGTTTGCACCTTATTTGAACCAACCACCTTGGCATACCTTTAGCGTGCTCATTTTCATTAGGATATTTCAGAGATCATTTGGAGGACCTTCCTATAATTTCTATTTATCTCTCTACAATTTATCTTAAATTGCACTTGCGCTTATTGAGTACGTCCAAAAGGACAAATAGACACTCTGAAAAGTAAACCTAACTTTTTGTCAATATTTGAAAACAGTCCTCTTTTCATTAAATACAAGTTTCTTTTTCATGAGATAGGCGTCGCTCATTCAATATGTCTTTCATTAGCACTAAAATTAAAAAATCACAAAACTATCAATTAGTGTTAAAATATGAAGTGTTTGACACCTTTTTTATATTTTTGTTAATATCAGCCTATTTTTCTACGAAACGTTGGCCCTTCCCTCATTATAGGAGATCATTTTTTTCTCTCTTCTAAAAGGCCTCCAAAAAGTTCTAATGAGACCAATATTCATCCATTATATCTTATAAATCTGCATTAAAAAATGGATAATCTATAGCATCATTTGAAACCTGTATAGGCTTTGCATTGTGTCTTTGTACTTCAACCATTAAACAGAGTCAATACTTGATCATGTACATTTTGTGAGCTTTTTTTGTCTCCTTGGTACATACTAACAAGGATTGGATTAGATCTTCCACAAAAACAACATCTTGACCAATCAAAGATACACTTTGTTTGCAAATGGTACTTCTTGTAAACATTGCTTTCTGGACTGTAACCACAAAAATACAATTCACATCCTTATCATTTTATTTATAGCATGGTTTCTCAAGCACCAAAGCATATGCCAAGCAAGGAAACATACACAAGTGTCAATGGATGGCATCTCTAAAGGATGCAGTATGTGCATGCATGGAGAGTGAGAGTAAGAGAGGACACCCTCTGTATGTGGAGGTATTTTAATACTCCACGTTGCAACTCTTTATTCACAAGTGTATATATGATAAGAATAATGAGAGTTTAGTGAAGGTAAGAGTTGGGTGGTTGGATGTGGTCGGTCAGACATAGTGACCCTTCAGTCCTAACAATCTAGACTTGCTTAACACTAGATTGGTAACATGACACTTTTAAGTCTTGTTACCCAAACAAATTTCCATAATAATTGGAAGACATGAAAATTGATTTTTGAAGTGTTCTAAATCCACAAAGTTGTGTTATGAGCTGAAAAAAACTTGGCATTTTTTGGGCATATGGATTCCACCATTAGCCTTGTGTTTGCAAATAATGTTTCAACCTAAACTAAGCTAGTCATCGTGCGCTATTTTTGGATTTCTAAAACTCTTTTCATTAAATACGAGTTTCTTTTTTATGAGATAGGCGTCACTCATTCAATATGTCTTTCATTAGCACTAAAATTAAAAAATCACAAAACTATCAATTAGTGTTAAAATTTGAAGTGTTTGACACCTTTTTTATATTTTTGTTAATATCAGCCTATTTTTCTACGAAACATTGGCCCTTCCCTCATCGGAGGAGATCTTTTTTTCTCTCTTCTAAAAGGCCTCCAAAAATTTCTAATGAGACCAATATTCATCCATTATATCTTATAAATCTGCATTAAAAAATGGATAATCTATAGCATCATTTGAAACCTGTATAGGCTTTGCATTGTGTCTTTGTACTTCAACCATTAAACAGAGTCAATACTTGATCATGTACATTTTGTGAGCTTTTTTTGTCTCCTTGGTACATACTAACAAGGATTGGATTAGATCTTCCACAAAAACAACATCTTGACCAATCAAAGATACACTTTGTTTGCAAATGGTACTTCTTGTAAACATTGCTTTCTGGACTGTAACCACAAAAATACAATTCACATCCTTATCATTTTATTTATAGCATGGTTTCTCAAGCACCAAAGCATATGACAAGCAAGGAAACATACACAAGTGTCAATGGATGGCATCTCTAAAGGATGCAGTATGTGCATGCATGGAGAGTGAGAGTAAGAGAGGACACCCTCTGTATGTGGAGGTATTTTAATACTCCACGTTGCAACTCTTTATTCACAAGTGTATATATGATAAGAATAATGAGAGTTTAGTGAAGGTAAGAGTTGGGTGGTTGGATGTGGTCGGTCAGACATAGTGACCCTTCAGTCCTAACAATCTAGACTTGCTTAACACTAGATTGGTAACATGACACTTTTAAGTCTTGTTACCCAAACAAATTTCCATAATAATAGGAAGACATGAAAATTGATTTTTGAAGTGTTCTAAATCCACAAAGTTGTGTTATGAGCTGAAAAAAACTTGGCATTTTTTGGGCATATGGATTCCACCATTAGCCTTGTGTTTGCAAATAATGTTTCAACCTAAACTAAGCTAGTCATCGTGCGCTATTTTTGGATTTCTAAAACTCTTTTCATTAAATACGAGTTTCTTTTTTATGAGATAGGCGTCACTCATTCAATATGTCTTTCATTAGCACTAAAATTAAAAAATCACAAAACTATCAATTAGTGTTGAAATTTGAAGTGTTTGACACCTTTTTTATATTTTTGTTAATATCAGCCTATTTTTCTACGAAACATTGGCCCTTCCCTCATCGGAGGAGATCTTTTTTTCTCTCTTCTAAAAGGCCTCCAAAAATTTTTAATGAGACCAATATTCATCCATTATATCTTATAAATCTGCATTAAAAAATGGATAATCTATAGCATCATTTGAAACCTGTATAGGCTTTGCATTGTGTCTTTGTACTTCAACCATTAAACAGAGTCAATACTTGATCATGTACATTTTGTGAGCTTTTTTTGTCTCCTTGGTACATACTAACAAGTATTGGATTAGATCTTCCACAAAAACAACATCTTGACCAATCAAAGATACACTTTGTTTGCAAATGGTACTTCTTGTAAACATTGCTTTCTGGACTGTAACCACAAAAATACAATTCACATCCTTATCATTTTATTTATAGAATGGTTTCTCAAGCACCAAAGCATATGACAAGCAAGGAAACATACACAAGTGGTCAATGGATGGCGTCTCTAAAGGATGCAGTATGTGCATGCATGGAGAGTGAGAGTAAGAGAGGACACCCTCTGTATGTGGAGGTATTTTAATACTCCACGTTGCAACTCTTTATTCACAAGTGTATATATGATAAGAATAATGAGATTTTAGTGAAGGTAAGAGTTGGGTGGTTGGATGTGGTCGGTCAAACATAGTGACCCTTTAGTCCTAACAATCTAGACTTGCTTAACACTAGATTGGTAACATGACACTTTTAAGTCTTGTTACCCAAACAAATTTCCATAATAATTGGAAGACATGAAAATTGATTTTTGAAGTGTTCTAAATCCACAAAGTTGTGTTATGAGTTGAAAAAAACTTGGCATTTTTTGGGCATATGGATTCCACCATTAGCCTTGTGTTTGCAAATAATGTTTCAACCTAAACTGAGCCAGTCAACATACGCTATTTTTGGATTCCTAAAACCAATTTACTAATATGAATACCTTTAAAGTCATTTTTGTGATGTTTAAAGTGTTACACAGTGTTACCATACATATGTGGTAGTGATGTGTATGACACACATAGGACCACCGCAGCATTTTTTCCCGCACAAGGAGGCTTTTCCCCCTGTGCATTGTATATATGCCCATCATTCTAGGGAAAACGTATCTTTCATTGTAAGTAATACTACTCTTTGTTGTGTTTCTTGGGCTTCCTTCATCTTCTCCAAGTTGTGTGTGTTTCCCTATAACCCTATTTTCAACAATTGGTGTCAGAGCAGGTCGCATCCTCTCGGGCTTAGTCGTCAGCATCGCCAACACATGCATGCTCACTTTCTCAGCTTTTAGCGATCTTTGGTGAGCGTCAGTAGGTCAAAAAATACTTTGGGTGTGCTCTAGAGCTTAGTCTGCTTAGATTTCCCATTCGGGCTCATTTCGGCCTTCATTTCCACTATAGGCAGTACTCTGCATGTAATTTTGTCATTTTGTGCAATTTTTCTGTTAGTGCCGTTTTTTTGTATAGCATGTCCCTTAGAGTTTTCTACGGGCTGTGCTATATAGCACGTATTGATCTCGCTTCATTTCTCCTCTTTTTGGGCAATTTTCACATCAGGTGCAAGCATTCACCATTGCTGACAACAATACGTGTGTTCAAGATGTTTGATACTGAGGATAAATTGGATGGGGACACTAACCCAATGTGGGCTTACATGATGAAACATGTTCTTATGTCAAAGGGCATTTGTAATGTTGTGTAGGGCATTGATGTACGTCCTGGTATTGAGGATGCAAGTGATGTTGATGATGTTGCAGGTTTGGTGGCAGGGTTGTTTCTGCCAAAGTTGTTTTGCCTACGACTCAACAAGATTTTGGGGATGTTAGAGATGCTCATGATCATGCATTGATTGCATTATCCATGAAGCGAACTATTCCTCCTCACATTCATTCAGCTTATAAATCTGCAAAAGAGGCTTGAGATATTTTGGTTGGTTTTTATGCAAGTTGCAATGAGGCTAAAATTACATTGCTGCATAAAGAGCTGGAGTCAAAGATTATGTGTGAGGAAGATGAAATGGGCACTTTCCTTGTTGGTATCAAGGATATTAGTGAGCAACTTATTTCTGCAGGCGAAGTCATTTTTGCTAGTTTCCTTGTGGAGATTGTTCTTGTTGCTTTACTAGATTCTTACGAGACTTTTGCTAGTACTTGGAGACTTATGGCCCAAGGAAATCTAGAAGTTCTTAAATTTGATACATTATGCACATTGATAGTGAAAGAGTCATTTTCAAGAAAAAATAGAGCTAAATAGTGTGCAATTGAATAGGATTTATTGCTAATCAAAGGAAAGTTGGTTACAGCAATGTAGTCTTTCTCATGGTTCTTTGGCAAGTGGCAACTCACAAGTTTCTAATGCTTTTGCTGTGGCAACCCCTTTTTGGGAATTTTGGTGAAAAGGGCAAAAAGAAGATGCATTGCCATTATTGTAAAGCTAATGATAAAACAGTGTCCGATATTGAAGGAAAAAGAGGCTAAGAAGAAAGAGGGTTCCACTACAAGTGCAGCAATTGTGACGTCTTTTGTGAAAGGAGATTGTCATGCTAATGTAGATGCAAAATGGGCTTTTTGTGCAGAGTGCACTTATGATCCTTCTATCCATGATGCATATATGTTAGTTGCTACAAATGCTCATGTGTGGTACTTTGGAATTGGTGTTACAAAGCACATTACCTCTCATCGTGACTTGTTTACCTCTCTTGAGGATGTCCCTCATGGGAATTCAGTCACTTGTTCCAACAATGCCTCTTATCCGGTCAAGGGAGTTGGAAAGATTGTGTTGACTGCTGCAAATGGCAATTCTTTCACACTTGTTGATGCACTTTATGTACCTCGGATCAAAAAGAACATTTTGTCTATATCTGCACTTGCTAGACTTGGTCTTGTTGTTAAATTTGTGGATGAAAGATGTACAGTTTATGATCTCAATTTTGGTAATGAAATTGTTGCATTTGGCATTTTATGTCGTGGGTTGTATAAGCTCGCTTTGTATGACAAGTGTGGGTAGAATTTTGCAAATGTAGTTGTGAATTCAAAGGCTGTTTCAAATGCAAAACTTTGGCATGCACATTTTGGGCATCTGAATTTTACCAGTTTGTTACGTTTGCAGAAATCTGATATGGTTTCTTCTTTGCCACCTCTTCAAGAACATGTGAAGCATGTTTGTGAAGGCTGTATTTTGGTTACAATGCAGCGTTCGAAGTTTCCAAAGTATGGTTCAGTAAGGGCTACTATACAAGGGAGGAACCACCTTTAGCAAGACTGATGGATATCTAAAGCTTCCAAAAGAAGTAATGAGTGAGTTACTACAGTAACTGACAATGCACAGTCAATCAAGCACGAGTCTAGCAGCCTACAAATAGAACCCACCATTCATTTTTGGGGACTTTTGACTCTTGGGATTTTGGAACTCTTGTGACTTGTGTATCTCTTTGTAATCATCTTGTAGCGACATCTTGTATTGATGTGCTCTCTCTCTCTCTCTCTCTCTCTCTTTTTTCAGTTCTAGATCCATTTACAGGCATACTTAATTCTCATCAGTTGTACACTGACTATTTTGAATACAATTCCAGCTCCAATTTTAATCGCAGTGTCTTGTAATTTCATTTTCTAGTTCTTTCTTCCAGTAGTCTAAAGTGCTATCTCACTTCTGTGAATCTGACATCTCTAACTCTAACTACCACCCTAGAATAGCTTTCCCAACACATCAAACTCATTCCATTTTGGTGATCACTGTGGTTTGAGGTAAGTCACTCTAGGACAGGTGAACTACCTCCTAGCTAGTATTAGAGCTATTGCATGTCAGCCACGCCACCCAAGACGAGCACAAGAGGTTGAGGACCAGCAACTAGATTCATAGAGAACCCAAATCAGGTCAGTCCGATTCTAGGAGAACTAGCACAATGAGGAAAGTGATGGAAGCAAAACAAGTCACGATCTTGGCCTAAGCAGTCTAAGAAGACAAAAACGACACAGTTTCTAAAACAAAAATAGAAGATTGGGAGGCAGACATAGATCATTACAAAAATAAGACCAAAGATAGGAAGCAAGTTCATATAACCAAAGTCATTAAAACCAATGATCATTCCAACAATCTTAAGACCTCTTTCCCCATATTCAAGGACAGGAAAAGAGACAATCTTGATGTCCATATGCATGCCTTTGAGCAATATCTTGAATTGAAACACATTGGTGAGGATGAATGAGGAGAATACTTTCCTCAAGCTCTGAAGGAGGCAGCTCGTAAATGGTATTACCATTACCCAGCATGCCAACTAAAACCTTATAGCAAGCTGATCAAGGCCTTCAAGCTGGAATATTCTAACAATAGGGCGGATGAAGATATTTTGTGTGAAGTTGACAAAATCAGGCAAGGGAAGTTGTCAATCAGGAATTATGTAGAAAAGATCAAGGAATTGACTCTGCAACCTCAAGAGCCTCCCTCTGAGAAGCAAACGTAGGCCTGGTTTCTTAATGGCTTTTGCAGCAAGAAACTGAGGGATCAGAACTACTAGCACCAACTAAGAAATTCAAAGATCAGGTACAATGCGCATTAAAACTGGAGAAACAAGCCAAGAAAGAAAAGGGCCATAAAAGAAGACAAACCAGTGACAGTGAGTCTTTGGCTGAGGAAAGTTTGGGGTCCACTTCTAGTGCTAGTTCTTTTGACAGCAAATCAGATGAGAAAGGCAAAGCCAAGAAGAAAGGGTCCTGGACCAAGAAGATTGAAGAAATGTCCAGACAGATTGCTAAGATAGCAAAGACAAGACCATCAGTAAGGAAAGAAAAAATTAGGTGTTCTAAATGTCGATCAAAAGATAACATGTCGAATGAATGTTCCCAATGTACATATTGTAAGGCCTTAGGACATATTTGGAACAATTGTGGGATCAAAATTCACCATTTTAAGAAGGGGAAGGACCTATCAATTATCGCACTCACCAATCCAGAAGTACCCAAGTCTGATGGAGCTGATGAGTGCGCGTGTGCGCGGATGCGTACATGCGTGCGTGGTGCTGTGCATGCGGGGAAGGGAGAAGAGCACAAGTTGGTGTGGGTGGAGCAACCACACAAGACTCAAGATGAGGAGCTCCTTATTCTCATATGTAATGAAGAATAAGGGTATGTACACATGTGGATGAGCGGCCGGACACTGGACGTCTAGGTGGGCAAAAGATGGCGCAACTTTACCCCAATAATCTCCCACTTAAAGGCGATGCACCAATAATTGAGGTCTACTAGCTAAACTACTAGTATGTACAAGAAACTAGGTGAGAGACTCTCTCAACCTACGCCCATTGGCTCACTCTGTCAATCTACACGCGTTGTATCGGCTCTAGTGGTAGGCGAGTGTGCGTACCACGCTAGAGCCTGCATGTAAATCCTACAGACAACTCTGTATAGTCTACAAATCTCCACAAAGAGTCATGCTAGTGTCATCCATCGTACGACTGACAATCCATGCTACAAATGCTCCCATTGTAGCTGCTAGGTCGGGCCTCGACAATAACAAGTCAAACATGAGACGCCCGAACGCTGATGAAATCTATGCAAGACTTGCTGTACTCACCTCTCCTGTGCTATTTGCAATCACTGCATCCTCAGGACTACCCATCACGTATGGATGTGTCAACATCGACACTGGGGAAGCTATGTCCCTCTCACCCATATGCAAAATTGTGCATCGTGGCACCAACTCATCATCCTCTAACATAAGCATGTCAAAAAACTCCATATCTATCAGCTATGCCTATGTATCTAGGGAGCAGACATGCTCTACGTATGCTTGCACAAAGTCTAACAACACTTGTTGTGTCTCACCAGAGCATTGCCGCTCTATCTTTGTCTCTACAGAGTCTACTAGCATGTCCTGCACAGCTAAATGCTTTGTCTCCTGAGCATGATGGAGATCACTGGCAAAAAATACATGTCTTGTCTCTTGCTCAAAGCATGCTAGCAACAAAACCAAGACTACACTGTCTTGAACCTCAGACACATGCATAGGATATACCAAGCTGCTGCGGTCTCCTATGGCAATCACTAGTGAACCGCAATGCATCTGAAAAGACTGCTCTCTAAGCGGTACCTGACAACCAAAATCTTCCAACTGTCTCACTGAGATCAAGATTTGTCTTAGCTGAGGAACATAGCGCACATGTCGTAGCGTGTATGACACACCACTGGGAAATGACAAACAAACATCTCCTGCACCCTCTATGCCAAACGCCGAACCGTCGACTAAGTGCACACAACCAAGTCTCCCACTAGAAAATGTGCTAAAGCACTCACGACATGGTGTGACGTGGAAAATTGCATCGCTATCTAGTAACCATTGTGGAGAAAGTGTGATAATCATAGACAAATCTACAAGAGGTACAGTGGAGGCAAGTGTGACATCATCGTCACTGGCATAGACTGCCACTGGAAATACCTCTCTAACATCTGTCAAAGCCGTATCTGCATCTTGCATACATCTTCGTTGTTGTCTCATATGTCTGAAACAATAGTGTCTAATGTGCCCTGTGTGATCACAATGCCAACAGCGCATGTATCGGCAAGAACGAGACCACCGTCTCTCAATGTCACACATGTTTGCTGTCATAAGTGAACGCCAAAATGGCAACCAAGTGGAAGATCACTCAACCACTATGCTAATCAAGCATAAACCAACCAGTAGCTCAATAGTGGAAACATGTAACCTTGTATGCATATGTGGATACAGCTTGAGCTGAGATATCTCGCAGGTAGTAGATTTACAGGTTTACTAGTGTTTTTGGATAGGTACACGTCCATAGAGCCACTCGGTCAGGAGTGAGCCAGTTTTCCAGGCTTTTGGCAGCGTATGTAGACCATTTGTGGATCTGTTTACTGAGATACTATGTCTCTAGTTTTCATGCGATTTGGTGATTGTTTTTTTTTTAGTTTTTGCTCAATTTCCAGGGGAAACTCTGGTGGATTTTTCCCAGATTCTCTCCATGGTTTGCATGTATTCACAGTTTGCTCTCTAATGATTTAGTGGTCAAGTTGACTCCCACTCTTGCAGTTATTTGCAGTTTTTTGGCTTGTGATTTGTGTTGAGTTTTGACTTATTTTGCAAAGAAAATTCTATACGTTTTTCCTCGTCCTCTTTCCATAAAATTTTGCAGTGTAATGACATCTTCTACAGTGGTCAATATATTCCCACTTTGACAGTGATCGAGTGCTTAATCTCACTTTGACAGATTTTGACAGGTTTTGTCAGTTTGCAGACGCTTTGGTGTTCTTGTACCCACTCACGCAGGAGTGAGGATTGTGATTGTGTATGCTTGTGTGGCTACAGATAGATAGTCACAGGTTTCAAGGATTTTTGCAGATATTTTGCAGGCAGTTTCTCTCGTGGGATGCGTTTTCAGCTAGCTTGTTCTCTACTTGCGTATATGGTTATGTGCTTTACGCTCAAATGAGCAGTTTGTCCCAATTAATGCTTGCAGAGTTTGCAGATTGTGGAGTTGATTTTAGGCATATGTTCGCATCAGATTTGATGCGATTGATCATGCTTTTGAGCATTGTGTAGTGGTCAAGTTACCTCCCACTTTGTTGACAGTTTGGCATGGTTTATGGTTGAGATTCTACTTGAGGTTTTGCTCAATTTACAGGGGAGATTTTGTCAGACTTTCCCAGATTTCTCGCCATACTTTGGCTCTTGGCCATTCATTAATAGTATGTGCGTAGTGGTTACAAGTTTCCTTTGATTTTGCCTCATGTTCTCACATTGACGCATATTCCGAGCGTGAGACTACAATATGCTAGCCTGAACTGCACCAAACTGTGCAAAAGATGCTCTCTAGTGCTTCACACAAACCGCTCGCAACCTGTAAGCAAAATCGGTGAAGAACTAGCAACTACTACCTCATCGATCGATAAACACGTTGATCAAAAAAACTTGTTAAGAGTCGTGTGTGATCAAGGGAGAAACCTTCTCTGGAATGGTCTGTCAGAGCCGTACGTGTCGGTATGTACCATCAAAGCCAAAACTGGAGAAAATCGTCAAAGTCGTAAAGCCGAGGATGGCTGTTGGAACTGTCTTTCGCCGTTCGGAAAAAGCGCCAATGCTATGTCTGCATTTGCTCGAAATCGAGAAAACGCTTGATGTCGGCTTTTGCCGTCGAGTGAAAGCGCGCTGGTCGAATAGCTGCAAATCGATGTCGAAACCAATGCGCCAAGCCGAGCTGTCAATGCTCGAGGCCATAGACAATGCTAGAAGACCGAACTCGGGCCGATGCCGGATAACATCGGGCTCACTCGCCCGCACGTAGCCAGTGTGTTCTCACACAATTTACTTTCTCTCAATCTCCTTTCACTCCCCAAGTAGTTGTACACCAAATTGTCTTGGAAAACACACTCTCTGTGTTTTGGATTTTGACCTCGAAGCAGAAAACTATTTCTTCTACACAGTTGTAGATCTTGAAGAGATCTACGTTATGATAAAAAAAGTTTTGAAATCGAAGCTTCCTAACTCAAGTTATGGCCAAAATACTGAACAATTGTTAAGCTGCCAAACCTGAGCGACTTGCTTCTAAGTCTCCCTAGCTCCTAGAAAACTTGATCTACCTCTCCCCTTTTGCCTAGAGGAGTGTAGGCTCATGTTACCTTGATCTCTGAGATCTACTTTCCGAATCCATGTCAAATCGCCTCCGATACGACGCCGCCAAGTCGCCACCAAGAGATCGCCACCGCCACCTAGCCGTAGCTCAGATACCAATTGATGAGTGCGCATGTGTACATATGCATGCGTGCATGTGCGCGATGCGTGCGGGGAAGGGGGAGGAGAACAAGCCGGTGTGGGTGGAGCAGCTTCACAAGACTCAAGATGAGGAGCTCCTTATTCTCATATGTAATAAAGAATAGGGTATGTTTATACGTGGACGAGCGATTGGCGGACACTGGACGTCCGGGCGCGGGCAAAAGGCAGAGCGCCTTTACCCAACAGGAGCTAGTAGGTCTAAAGAGAATGTAGCCAGCATGAGCACTGGAGTAGGTCAAGTATAATACCATAATGGAGCTGGCAGGGACAGGGGTAGAAGAGACTTCTCCAAGAGGAACATGAGGTGTTACGAGTGTGGCAAGTATGGCCACTTTGCAACTCAATGTCCAAACTCGTCGAATCCAGAGGTAGCTGACCAGAAACCACTAGAGCCAGTACCAGTGAGAGTGGTCACTAGAAGCAAGGGAGTAGTGATTGAAGAGATTCCTACTGAAGAAGATAATCAAAGTGCTGAAGACAAAAAGTGGAAACAATAGAGAAAGGTATGGAAGGCTAAGGGTAAAGAGAAGATTGTAGAGATGAATGGCACGAACAAAGGGAGCTTGCAACAAAAATTACGAAGAATTTATCAAGAAATCTGTCGGAACAACCAGAATGTTCAGAAGATCGAACCAAAATCTACCACCTCAGTCTTCAGAACCAAGAAAGAAGAAGGCAGCAGATAGTCTCGAGGAGTCTATGACTGCTGCAGTACAATGTTTGGTAAATGAAACAAGGCAAGTCAGAGCAGACTTGGTCGATGCTAGAAATACTGGCATGTTTGAGTGGATTCATCACAGAGTCAGTCAGCAACCAAAAGTAAAACAATGAATTGAGACTATGAAGACACTCAAGAGGAGAAGTCTTCTTGTTCAGACAGTGGAAAATCTGTCAATGAGCAAATAAAATATATGTGAAGGTTTGTGAACAAATCCAAAAATTAACAGTGAAATTAGACGACATCAGACGCACATTGCCTGAGGTGGCCAACTTCATTAGACAAAAGAGGAAAGCCAAAGAAGAGGCCAGAACAATGGGTTTGGTAGCCATCCAAGACAATGAAGTTACAGTGATCTAGATAGACTATAAGCTCAAAAAACATGGGAACCATTATCTGGTGTCATTCTCGATGGAGGAGCTGGAGTGAAAATTTTTGGCGAGCATCTCATAGAAAATCTAGGAATAACGGAGATGGAGCCAACTCCATTCAAAATAAGGATGGTGGACCATAGAGTAGTCCAAGCCATTGCTGGACTTATTGAAAACATGCAAATAATGGTGGGTAAAGAAAAGTTCAAAACTAGTTTTTTGGTGTTAGACGTTCAAGGAGCCTATGGTATGTTGTTGGGAAGACATGGCTCAAGACTACTAGAGCCATACATGGCTATGCAAAACAAACCTTAACCATCCAAGGCTCTAGTAGGAGCATCCACATAAAAACAGACAACACCAGAACATGGAGAAAAGCTTGGAGACTAAAGGAATTGTGTAAGAAGTGTGGAATGAAGAAGATTGAGAGAATTCTTGCCTCCATGAACATCTTTCCCTTAACAAAAATTGATCTCAGTGCAGTACTGATGGACAAGGAACAAGCTAAAGGACAAAAGTAGAAATATCTTGAACAATTTATTGAGCTAAATTTTGGAGAAAGGTCAATTCAGAATGATGGTCGAGTACCAACACAGTCTACATCAAAAAAGTTTAACTTTAGACCAAAACAAGAACCCACTTTTCAGCAAACAGTTTAACAACTTCTAATAAAGAAATTCCAGTAGTACTCACACAAGATGTTCACAATGATCTATAGGAATTCAGAAATCCATTTAATGACTATGTTTTTGGTATAAGCAGAGTCATTGGCCAAGAGAAAGGGAGGTGGGCCAAATTGGGTACTTCTAGATGATCAAGAATTGGAAGAATGGAGTTTCAGCTTAGAGGAGAGTCCTAGAATAATTAAAATCAACAAGTATATGAAGCCAATTATCAGGGACAAGGCAAGGAACTATTCCAAAAATACAAAGACGTATTTTCCTGGGAACATACGGATCGAAAAGGAGTAGATCTAGAAGTGTGCCAGCATCCGATACCACTTAAGCTTGATGCCAAACCAGTACAGCTGCAAAGGTACAAAATGAATCCTAATTACACAAAGAAGGTCAAGGAGGAAATTGATAATTTGCTTAAAGCTGGGTTCATCACAGAGGTGACAAGCAACGACTGGTTATTTCCCATAGTAGTTGCTCCAAAAAAGAACGGTAAACTCAAAGTATGCATGAATTATAAGAAGTTGAATGCCCAAACCATTAAAGATCCCTTCCCATTACCATTCATGAATATGATGCTAGATGAGATTGTAGGCCACAAAATGTATAGCTTCATGGATGGGTACAGTGGCTACAATCAGCTAAAGGTTGTACGAGAAGACAGGGCTAAAACAACATTCATAACTGAATGGGGAGAATTTATGTATTTGGTAATTCCATTTGGACTTTGTAATGCTCCAACAACCTTTCAGCACTGTATGTTTGGCAATGTTCATGGTGACTTTATTGTATTTTCCACTGACAAAATGCATATATTATTTCTAGAAATGGTCTTTGAGAGGTGCAAGGATAAGAGGATATGTTTAAATCCATTCAAACTTGTTTTTGTAGTTTGGAAGGGTTAGCTAATGGGCCATATTGTCTCAAGAAATGGTATTGAGATGGTTGAAGGTAAGATTAAGAGTATTCAGCAAGCTAGATCACCTACCACTATTTCAAAACTGAGTTCATTTCTAGGGTACATTAATTTTTACCGAAGATTTGTTCATATGTTTACAGCTAAAGCACCCGCAGCGTCCACTAGGAAATATATAAGATAGCACGTGTGAACAAAATAAGGGATTTATAGTTGGGTATATTTACAAAAAAAACGTACTTACATAAAGGATTTTTTAATTGAGAAAGTGGAAATTTTCATACATAAGGGCTAGTTTTTTTTCAAAAATACATACATAAGGGGTACATACATTACTTGAAAATACATAGGTAAGGGGTTATCTAAATACCTCTTGTTCACACGTGCTATATGCAATTTTTACATCATGTGGACTCCCTAGACTAAAGCATTACCCCTATATGAGCTAACAAAGAAAGGGAATAAATTCATCTAGACTAAAGAATGTGAACGCAGTTTCCAATGCTTAAAAGATCCAATCAACAGGAAGCTAGTTCTTCGTCGACCCAATTGGGATATTATCTTCCATGTACATGTTGACGCTTCAAGTATAATGATGGGGGATATACTGGCTCAGCCTAATGGAAAAGATAGACTACCCAGTCTACTTTGCCAATCGCAGGTTCAATTCATCCGAACAAGGATATTCAACTATAGAGAGAGAGAGAGAGAGAGACTGAAATGGTGTTCAGCACAACTAAATTTAGACATTATCTACTATGCAAGCTATTCCACTTCTATGTTGATCAATAGGCTTTATTGTTTCTAATCCAATAAATTAATCATGAAAGGAAGGTTAATTAGGTGGATGATGTTTCTAATGGAATTGAAATTCAAGCCACAAGCCAGGCAAATCACATTGCAGGGTTGAAGGATATTCAAAAACATCTTTGAGAGATAACCAGTAGATGCTGAATTATTTCATAGCAGAGTTGAGGAATAGTGTGATCCAAACTGGCAAGAAGTGTACAATTTCCTTCAGCTAGGAAAATTCTCAGAGGATTGGTCTTAGAAAAAGAAAAAAGCACTGATTATTTGGACTCTAACTTCACCATCATTATGGGAGTGCTTTATAGATTGGGTATTGATGGTGTACTTCGGCAATGTGTGCCATTAAAAGGACGAATGCAACTGACGTCACCTATAAGAAAATTCTTCAAGCAGGATTATGGTGGCAATAAATGATGGCCGATGTCAGATTTTTTTGTAAAACCTATGATATATTCCAAAGGATGGGTAGATCTACAACACTTGATATGGCACCTCTGACTCCAATACAATCAACGGAGTATTTATGAAATGGGGACTTGACTTCATGGGGCCATGCAAGAAGGTGACGCCCAGAAAGAACAAATACATCATTATGTCTACGTGCTATGTTAGCAAATGGGTGGAGACTAAGGCACATATAGATGACACTGCCAAGTCTACTGTCTTGTTTATTTATGAGAATATCATTTGTAGATACGGTTATCCTATTGAAATAGTGCCAGACCAGGGCACTCATTTCATTAATGACACAATGGAGATCCTCATGGAGATGTTTTCAGTCAAACAAAGGAAATCAATGCCATACTATACCAAATGTCATGGCCATGCTAAAAGTAGTAATAAAACAATCAAAACAATTCTCACTAAGATTGTTTCAAAAGGAACCACATCAATAAGATGCTAGACTTCAGGCAACATTATGTGCATACCGCACTTCTTACAAAGTCACTACTGGAATGACACTATTTAAGTTGGTTTATGGGATAGAAGCATTTGTTCCCATGAAATTTTTCATTCCAAGCTTATGATTCGCAGTTGAGCAGGGGATAGATTTTAATCAGAACCTAAAACAACGACTAGATGATTTGCTACATTTGGATGAGATAAGATAGAGGGATTTATTGAAGCAAGAATTGGTGCAACAAAGAAATAAAAAGTGTCATGACAGTAGGATCAAGGTCAGAGAGTTTGAGAGAGGTGATTTAGTACTACTGTACCAGTCCAAACAGGGACCAAAGAAGCCAAATTTGAAAATAGCTTTGTCAGGACCCTATGAGGTAGATTGGGTATTCTCTAATGGAACAGTGTGTAAGGTTTGATTAATAAAGGTGGACAAGATTATTTGCATTCATGGTAGTGAGGACTTCATAATGATTAAGAGAAAAAAAAAACTAGAGAGAGAGCACTCAATGAAAATTGTCTTGCTTGATTGATTTGGATGAAGAGCAAAATACAAGCTAAGCAATATGACCTTATATC
This sequence comes from Adiantum capillus-veneris, assembly GCF_014529385.1. Lineage (NCBI taxonomy): Eukaryota > Viridiplantae > Streptophyta > Polypodiopsida > Polypodiales > Pteridaceae > Adiantum > Adiantum capillus-veneris. The sequence goes on along the minus strand of NC_140947.1, from coordinate 11,909,703 downwards.
GGATTAGAGAGGAAGGAGGCATTTAATGCTAGAGAGTGACGTTCATCACATGTGGAAAAAGGGTCAGATACCATGTGGCTATAGAGAATAGCATGTGTCTATATGTTTAGGGGGATCTATGAAGTGGGATGCATACATGCACATAATGGTGCATGGATGGCATGCTTGGCTTTAGAGGTTGTTCATGCATCGAGTGTAAGCTAAACGGCTTACCCCAACAAACTTGCTCATAAGATGAAGCTTACACGAAGTGCATGGATTCTTACCAAGGCTGATATGGGTTACTTAGGGTAATTGCATATGGCTCATGAGGTGGAATCTAATGCATGAGGGGGTAGGTCTTACCTCCAAACTTTGGGTTTGGGGAAGTGTCTAAAACCCATTACAATACATCCTCATAATAGATAGTGTTGACTTCCCCTATGTGTACTTTACCTTTGGAATCTCTAGGATTCTTTTGGTTCCTTGAATTATCTCTCAGGAAACACCAGCTAGGTGCATGTTCTTTCTTGTTCCAATGAGGGCACACCTTAATGCGGAAGTAATCTTGTGATTTGTGGTTGCTTTTGCCACAGTGTGAGTAACCTTTTTTGTGTACGACAAATGCATTATTTTGAGACCTTCTGTAAGAGCCGATTCGTCTTTCTTCCTCTAGAAGTGAGTTGATTACATCTTCAAGTGGAAAAATGGGATCTTTTTTCCTTGAGCACAGTTACAATGTGATCAAAGCTACTTGGTAGGGCTTTGAGAAGGATGGCAATTTTATCCTCGTCTGGAACTTGTTCCTCAACTTAAACAAGTAAGGTTGAGATACTTTGAGTTTGCTGATGAGGCTAGCAACATCATCTTGCGCTTGCATAATGAGACCATAAAGTTGAATTTTGAGGCTCATTGTGGAGTGCTTACCTCAAGCACCAAAAACATGTTCTAGGGTTCGTCGAGCATGAAGCGCGGATGTAGCATCATCTATGTGATGGATGAAGTCATCTTCAAGTGCAGTGATGATGATTCCAAGTGCTTTCTCATCTCCAAGTGCTTGCTCATCTTTGGCTTGTTGTTGAGCATTCAAGGTTCGTGGCAAGGCTTCCTTCGAGGCGGATGGTGATTTTACGATGCTCCAAAAAAATTCCTTCATGAGAACTCCTTTGGCCATTGTCTGCCAGGTGTGAAATCTGACACCGTTGAACTTATCGATGTTTTTGGTGGACATTTTGCGTAGGCTGGTCTTACCAAGCAATTTGGTAGTGTTTGAACCCTTTCACAAACGTTGAAGTGCAATGGGTGAATCCTAATAAACTCAAATGATGTATACACAATAAGTTTTGTCTAAACCACCAAAAGTTTGTGTGTTTCAAAGTATTGCCATCCTAATTATGCCTTTTCTTGCTCAAATGTTCTGCTTCTTGTTGATATGGAAGCGAGGCCATGGTGCCAACCAAGTGAAGGTGTGGGAGCACCCCTTTAAAGGAAAAATGAGCAAGGCGGGCAGTGAGGTCAGCTTCGGGAAGCTTCGGGTAGTCGTGGGCAGGCCTAGGTAGTCGGGCAGGCAGTCAGACAGGCAGTCAAGCAGTCTGGGCAAGCGCGGGTAGGCATGGGCAGTCGGGCAAAAATTTGGGCATGCGCGGGCAGTTGGGTATAGGTCCGAGCAAGCGGGGGCAGCGAGCAGCCAAGGGGGCCTCTTTTAGGCCATGTGCCTCAAAAAGGGGAGGGTCCCATGTGACCTTTGATGGCTCTTTTACTTCAAAACCCCTTTCAAAAGGGTACACACACACACAAGCCTTCAAATGGCACACACACAAGCTTGATTAATTGACAGTGAGCAGAAATAAAGCACAAAGATCATGCAAGATTAATCAAGGCGCCATTTCTTATTGTTTGTGTTAATAGAGCATGAGTACATTTATCCAAAAGCTCTTGATGAGGGCTTCACATACACATGTGTATATATATAAGCTCCAATTGTTAGCAAGTCAAACAACAAGTAAAAGAAAAGAAAATCACATAATTAGCACTCAATCCAAGTATTTGTGATCATCAGCAAGGGTAGTGGCCGTGTAGACTTTCCCAAAGCCAATGATGGAGATGACTAAAATCTAGACTTGAGTTATACTAATCTAATCATAAAAGAGGTATGAAACGATTTAGTGCTTAGGGGGAGAGAGTACTAAATCTAGCTTAGGGATATAATTAACATAATTAGGAGATAATAATTACTTACAAGCTTTGATACCACTTGTAAGGTTTGATTAATTAAGGTGGATAAAGATGAGTTGCATTCATGGTAGTGAGGACTTCATAATAATTAAGAAAAAAACAAATGAGAGAGAGAGCACTCAATGAAAATAGACTCTCTTGATTGTTTTGGATGAAGAAAAAAATACAAGCTAATAAGTAATATGGCCTTATATAGGATCAGAGAGGAAGGTGGCATTTAATGCTAGAGAGTGACGTTCATCACATGTGTAAAAAGGGTCAAATAGCATGTGGCTATAGAGAATAGCATGCGACTATATGTTTAGGGGGCTTTATGAAGTGGGATGCACATGCACATAATGGTGCATAGTTGGCATGCTTGGCTTTAGAGGTTGGTCATGCATCAAGTGTAAGCTAAACGGCTTACTGGCAACACAGTGAGACTCAGAGATTTTTGGGTCTACTATTTCCAGAGTATACAATGGGTCCAAGGTCAAGTTGAATTATTCCAAAGTAGAAGAGGTTACAGTGGAACCATTACTAGAACCAAAAGGGGAACTACTGGACTTGTTCTATGTCAGTTTAATCACGCAACCAGTAAAGGAGTTTCCACCAGTACCCAGTTTGGCCTTCCAACCAGAGTCAGCAATTTCAGCACCAGTACGAGTTCTAGTTATCCAATCGGTTTAGTCAGATACAACCGCACCATTATAAACATCGGCTAGTTGCAACTAGAAAATGAAGCAAATTCCGAAACAAATCTTGCCAGTGATGACTAATCGTACAAGCCAATGCATGTTTGACACATCACCGATAGAGCACAAAGATCAAGGGTGGGTGACGATGATGCAGGCAAAGTTGGTTGACCATAGAAGATGGCATGGGTAGGTATGTGCAGGCTAGGAACAGCATGGCAAAGGGCTAGAGCAGCTATGAAGATCATGGGTAGACAGGTAGCAGCGGAGATGTATGGCTAATGCGGTTTATAGGGCAAGTAAGGCTTCAAGAGGGGCTAATTTGGGGAGTTGATGAAGGAGGTGCAAGGTGTAGTCTTTGGACTTAGAAATGTAGAGCTTGAAGTGCTGAAGGAACAGGCCCAGATGGCTCATCAAACGAAGCTACGGAGTCCAAAATATTTGAGTCTGAATGTGTGATGTGTTGCAGATTCTTGTCGTGCAGGGCGGCTGGGGACAGGTGGCCCAAGTGGATGTTAATGTATAGGTGCATAGTGGTTAATTTATAGAGCATACCAGTCTTTTTAGATTGCCGACCGGAGCTATGGATTGCAAGTTATGGCCGTTTGAAGTTTTGCCAGTTGGCTAGGTTGGAGCCCCCCTTACCACATTGAAAGACGTTCCATCTGGTATTTTTTGGGCCTTGACAGAGTTTGAGACGGTGTTCTACTGTGTATGGAGCTAAGAAAAATTGATTGCTTGTCAAACAGAGCCCTGAGCAGGAAGTTATAGAAGTCGAAAGATTGGGTGCAGTTGCTCGAAGTTGATTGCAGATGAAATCTAGCATTTTTGCGGCCTCGGTTTGTGGTCTTTAGGAATCTTGAATTGTGAAAAGGTTGGATGAGTTTGAAGCTAGTCATGTGAGCTTGCAACCGGGTTTTGCGGCTCGGCAATCGGACCACGAGGTACAAGTGGGTGAGAGAGAGACAGTCTGCGGCTGGTCAAAGGGCAGTAAAGTGGAGCCAAAGAGATAGAGAGAGGTTGTGTGCATGTGGAAGGCTGTGAATTGAGCAGAGTGGTATGATTGGGTGTTGTTTGATGCGTTGTAGAGAGTGTGTGCATATGGTTGTCTGCAAGTGGTGGTTTGCTTGTGGATAGTGTCGAGTTTTGAAGGTGAACTCTAGTGGATTGAGGCGATGTCTACACCTTGGGCTATAGTGAGGCATTGTGATGTGTGCTAGGTGTGTTCCCCTTTCCCCCTCTCCATCTTCTAGTGCCCTCACTCAGGAGCTGTCTGATGCTCCAATTTGAGATTGGAAGCGGTGTTTTTTAGCCGACAAAGGGATTGACTGATGGTCAAAGTGTTCGATGGTCAAATTTGAAGCTAGCAAAGATGGTGGAGCCAGTTTTTGGCCCCATATTTACGGGCGTTGAAGATCCCGAGGATTGGTTAGCAGATTTTGAGTTATGGATGTTGTCGATGCATATGTTGACGGCGGATGCGAAAAAGCTACAGATGGTACCGTTGTTGATGCAAGGACAAGCCAATATTTGATTCGATGGTTTACAGAGCAGTGATCGAGGATCATGGCGGAGGTTGAAAAGTCAGTTTTTGGAACGGTTTCGAGAGGTGATTACTGTAGAGGAAGCTGGTGCAAAGCTGAAGTCGGTATGCCAAGATGTGAGAAGGATTTTTCTATTTTCATTGCTCAGTTTGAAGCATGTTGAAAGCAGTTAGAGGTTGGTACTGGGGTAAAAAGAAACCAATATTTGAAGCTGTCAAAATTGCTGAAGTGCTTACATCCGAGGATTAGAGAAAAGGTCAAGGACGGTGCTGATACATATGAAGACATTGTCTATCGGGCCAAGATGAAGAGCAGAAAGGTAAAGTGGAAGTTGGAATTGGGCATGTTGAAGTCGGCAGATTATGTGCCTGTTGTGGCAGTAGCACAGTGTTCTTTGGTCCGCCGACCAAAGGCGGTTCCAGTTGTTCAAAGTGCAGAGCCTGTAGAGGTAAGCCCTATGCTTGGTTATGTTCCTTCGAGATTTCCGGTTTGTGATGTGCATGTGCCGAGGGTAGACAAGCTTATCAACGAGGAGAAGCTCCATGTTGAGGTGAACCAAGGTGCAAAAGCAGTAGTAGATGTGGAGGTTCTATATCAGATTAAAGAGGTAAAGTCTATTCTTGTGGAAAGTTTGCATGAAAAGGTAGCAAAATGCAATTGGATTGGAGATATCGAGGGTCCAAAAGCTGATGGAGAAAGTGAGCAAAGTCATGGTGATGGTCACGCATGTGTGGAGGATAGAGCAGATAAAGATGCAGATATGGAGTCGGTATATGGTGTCGATGATGATGAAGATACAAGCTCGAGTTGCTGGAAGACAAGCAAGGAGGATAGAGCGGATGAATCCACATCCTACGGCAAAGAGACGAAGTCTGACAAACCTGAGTTGGTAAAGGTAAAGCTACCTTATTATGTGTTTGATGATATGGTAGTAGCCAATGTTCAAGAAGAGCAGGGAACAGATCAAGTCGATGTGCTTCATGAAGACCAAGTGGAGCGGTCTAGGCCTACAGATGATGATATGCAGGTAAAACTGGTGTGTGGTGCCATGCTAATGGCCATGCTGATGAAAGTGGTTGTGGAATGTTCCATGGTGGTGCAAGAGGTGCAAAGTTTTACCAGACGGGATAGAGCAGCCGTGCCTAAGGAGGTAGACGAGGATGATGCAATAGAGGGCGAGTTTCTCTCTTCCTTGGTGGAGCATGATGCAACGGTAGAAGAGGTGATTGAAGAGCAGGGTTGAACCTGATAAGCAGGTGGTTTTGATCGACCTTGAAGGTCCGGTTGAAGAGGAAAGGCTCGATGATGCTAGAATCGAGTGTGTGGCCAAAGAGGAGGTTGTGAGGCCTCGGTTTGGGGTCTCCGAGAATCTTGAAGTGTGGCAAGGTCAAATGAGTTTGGAGCTAGTCATGTGAGCTTGCAGCCAGGTTTTGCGGCTCGGAAATCGGATCACCAGGTGACAGTTGGAAGGCGGGGTAATCAGGGGGGAAAATTTGGGTTGCATGGGGGTTTTTTATAAGAGTGTTTTTGAAATTTTTCAAAGGCTTGGTGAGCTAGGAGCTACCACGTGGACGGCATTGTCCCATATTCAATGATGGGGTTGCAGGTCTCATGGTATAAAGGCCAAACAAGGGTGCTTCATTGAGAGTGTGAAGGGAGAGGGGAGCTCTCCCTGCATGCATGGCTATGGATGGTTGGCAGCGGTTTTGTCCTACATTGGAGGCGTGCCTGCGCCTGGTAGCGACCGGTGGTACTCTCTGGTGGAGCACTATTGGTAGCTTGATGATGTGGTGCCCATAAGGGCTTGGTTCCCACGCTGCACCCTTAAGAGCCCCCTTTTGAAGAGTGTAGTCACCCCCCCACTAGAGATATCGCTAGTGCTTGAGGAGGGGTGTGTCCCATGGAGGCAGTCAAAAGTGAGAGAGAGGGTCTCTAGGGGGTTTATCCCATCACAAAGGCAAGTGGGTGAGAGAGAGACAGTCCGAGGCTGGTCAAAGGGCAATAAGGTGGAGCCGAAGAGATAGAGAGAGATTGTGTGCATGTGGAAGGCTGTGAATTGAGCAGAGCAATATGATTGGGTTTGTTTGATGTGTTGCAGAGCGTTGGAGAGGGGGAAAGGGGAGCACACCCAGTACACAACACAATGCCTCACTATAGCCCAGGGTATACACAGCGCCCCAATCCACTAGAGTTCACCTTCAAAACTCAAAACTACCCACAAGCAAACCATTGCTTTCACACAACCATACGCACACACGCCTTGCAATGCACCAGACAGACTCAAGCACTCTGCTCCGTTCAATTCACAGCCTTCCGCACTCACACAACCTCTCTCTATCTCTCTTTGCACGACCAACCTCGGGGGGGCACACACGCCGACACACACCCGGAAACACACGCACACAAGCAGAGAAGAGAAGGGGGAATGACGCCTGAAACAGTAGGGAATCGTCTACTAGCATAGGCAATAGCATGTACATCCAACACCCTGCCGGCATGAACCTCGGCAATCAACACAAGAGCTCCAAAAGCCCTGGCAAGAAAAACCTCCTACTTGGTCAAAAGACACTGGTCCCAAAGACCCCTTGGCCCAAAAAGCCCTCCTTGGCAAAAAGCCCTCACAAATGAACATAATCACCCTTTTATAGGGGTGTGCATAGGAGTCCAAAAAAAGAAAAATGTGGTGTGCTTCCATGTCGTGCACTCCCTTTGGAGTTCCATTTAGAAGTTCTATGCATTGCCAACACTTGGCTTAATTATTCTTGGAAACCTTTGCATGCTAGACACATTGGCCCTTTGGCCCTTTGATTTTGGCCGACCGCCCGGACTCCCTTCTCCTGGCACTTCATTTGCTTGTCGGCATCTCTTGGCAGTGGGACAAGCCCTTTGGAACTTCTCTCTTTTCCATGCTCCATTAGCTCAGCTGCGGGACCCCTCCCCTCCAAGGCAATAGCGACGTCGCTATTGGGGGGGGGGGGGGGGGGCTTCCCCTCAAAAAGCTTACGGGCGTGGGCACCACGCCTTACCGTTCGCCACGTCATCATTTGGTTCACCGCCGCGGATGCCATGCGTCGCCCGGCCCCGCCAAAATCTGCTGGCACTCCGCCGAGCGCATCGCCACTGGCGCCGCCTGCGCCTAGCGCCATAACCAACGAGCTCCAAGAGATTTCTCATCTCGTATAACCCCAAGGATGTCACGTTTTTGCCTTTATAGTCCGGCCCCACGCACACCGTGCCCGCATGTGGGTTAATTCCCCTGCCTACGTGGCATCACCACAAGGTCATATCCTCTTAAGACTTCAAAAGAACAACAAAAACCCATTTTATTTTTCTCTTAAAAAAACTTTGCAACCTGCCTTGGCCTCTTTCCCGTTCTGTGCTCCCACCTTCTGTTGCCGAGCCGCAAAGCCCAAGTGAATTCGTGCACTGCCACCCTACTTCTCCATGATTCGCACCGTTATTCGACTCCTCCAGGCCCGAGATCCAAGGCCACCAAAACACAACCGATTCATCTGCCAACAACTTCGAGCAAAAACACCCAATTTTCTGACGACCACATCTTCTCGCTCCGGACTCCGTTTGGCGTGCAGTCACTTCCTGCTAGCTCCATATGGTGTACACTCTGCTCTAGAACTTTTTCGAGGCTCAGAAGATGCCAGATGGCACGTACTCCAATGCGGCCAAATGGGCTCAGACCCGGCCCCCGGAAAAACTTCCACTGACCATATCTTGCAAACCGTGGCTCCGATCCACAATCCGAAAAGACGGGTAGGCTCCATGAATTGAGCTCTACACATCTATACCTCAAGCTCCACTTGGACCACCTGTCTCCAGCTGCCCTGTCCCGCAAGAATCTACAAACCATCAAAATTTCAACCTTTAATAACTTGGGCCCCGGAGCTCGGTTTGATGAGCCGTCTGGACCTGCTCCTTCATCACTTCAAACTCTTCATTCTTGGACCCACAAGCTGCACTTTGCATCTCCTTCACCTGCTACCCCAATTAGCCCATTATGGAGCCGTCATTGGCCTATAAGCTGCATCATGCATACACTTCCGCTGCTACCTGCCATCCCATGAACTTCCTAGCCGCTCCAGTCCTTTGCCATGCTTCTGCTTGCCTGTATACACCTGCCCATGCCACCTTCTAGAGTCGACACACTTTGGCTGCACCATCATTGCCCACCCCCCTGTTGAGCATTTATGCTCAACCACATAAAAGATTTATTTCACTATAAACTGCAAAAACCTGGCACACACTATGAGAAAACTCAAACCATATATACAATGTTTTATTGCACCCTACTGCCAAACTTTCAAGTGGGTTGCCCCACCCCCTGCATCACATAGCTTCCACCTGGATCAAACACCTGTCGTTCATATCTTCCACCCATCTGCAGTAACTTCCAATAGTGCCCTACCCAAGCACCTAGACCACCATATGTGTAGGCTGTCCATAGCCTACCTTCTGCACTCCATGCTCTCCTTTGCAACCTGTCTACTCCATACCAAGCCGCACAAAGCATATCATCATCAACAAAACATGTACCTGACACCAAGCTACAACACATGTCTGACCCTCCCTCCCAACCAAATAAAGTGGAAGCCTTGAGCATATACCCATGTACTTGCTGAACCAGCCTCCATAGAGTTGTATCTACCATCTTTTTCATTAACCATAGGTCACATACCTTCACTGGAAGCAAAGCCACTGCTTGAGATTCTTCGTTCTCCACCATTGGACACGTCTGTTGCATCGGAATCACCTCTGTCTTTGGCACCACAACCTCCTCTTTGGCCACACAACCAATTCCAGCATCATCGATCCCTTCCTTGTCAACCGGCCCTTCAAGGTCGCTTAGCACCTCCGCTTAGTCAGCTCCGATTACCTGTTCTTCAATCACCTCTTCTACCGCTGCATCATGCTCCTCTATGGAAGAGAGAAACTCGTCCTCTACCACATTCATCTCCCGTTCTGCCATAGACACAGCCGCTTTATCTCTCTTGGAAAAATGGTGCATCTGATGTGCCACCATGGCACATTCCACTGCTACTTTCATCAGCATAGCCATTAGCATGGCACCGCACACTACCTTCACCTGCATTCCATCATCTGTAGGTCTAGACCGTACCTTTTGGCTTTCATCAAGCACTTCGGCTTGCTCTGTTCCCTGCTCTTCTTGCACATGTGCTATCACCATATCATCAAACATACAAGAGGGCAACTTTACCTTTACCAGTTTGGGTTCATCAGATTCCGTCTCCTCGTCATGGGATGTGGACTCATCCGCTCTATCCTCGTCGCTTGTCTTCCAGCAAATCGAGCTTGTATCATCATCCGCATCGGCATCATATACCGACTCCGTATCCGTATCTGCATCCACTTGCTTGACCATCACCACAGCTTTGCTCACTTTCTTCATCAGCTTTTGAACCCTCGGTATTTGCATCTCGATTGCATTGTGCTACCTTTTTATGCAAACTTTCAACCATACCATGCTTTACCTCTTCACTCCGTACTGGAACCTCCACATCTGCTACCGCTTTTGCATCTTGGTTCCCCTCGACATGGAGCTTCTCCTCATTGACAAGCTCTTCCACCCTTGGCACATGCACATCACAAACTGGAAACCTCCAAGGAACATAACCAATAGTAGGTCTTACCTCCACAGGCCTTGCACTTTGCATAACTGGAACCACCTGTGGCTGGACCCAAGAGCACTCTGCTACCTCCGCAACAACAGGCATATAATCTGCTAGTTTTAGCATTCCCAACACCAGCTTTCGCTTCACCTTTCTGCTCTTTATCTTTGCCAGATAGACCATGTCTTCATAGGTATCTGCACCATCTTCGACCTTTTCTCTAATCCTCGGATGCAAGCACTCCAACAGCTTTGACAACTTCAAAGATTGATTGCTTTTGACCCCAGTAGCAATCTCTAACTGCTTCCAACACGCTTCAAACTGCTCAATGAAAATAGAGAAATCTTTACTTACATCCTGGTGTACCGCCTTCAGCCCTGCACCAGCTTTCTCCGCCGTAATCACCTCTCGAAACCGTTCCAGAAACTGACTCTGCAACCTTTGCCATGTTTCTCGATCACTTCTCTCTAAGCCATCAAACCACACCTTGGCTCGCCCTCGCATCAAAAACGACACCGTCTGTAACCTTTTTGCATCCGTCGACATATGCATCGACAACAACCATAATTCAAAATCTGCTAACCAATCCTCGGGATCTTCAACGCCCGTAAAAATGGGGCCAAAACCTGGCTCCACCATCTTTGTTAGCTTCAAACTCGACCACCAAACATCTCGACCGTGAGCCAACCGCTTTGTTGGCTAAAAAACACCACCTCGAACCGCAAATTGGAGCATCAGTTAGCTCCTTCGTGGGGGCACCAGAAGATGGAGAGGGGGAAAGGGGAACACACCCATCACACAACACAATGCCTCACTATAGCCCAGGGTATACACAGCGCCCCAATCCACTAGAGTTCACCTTCAAAACTCAACACTACCCGCAAACAAACCACTGCTTTCACACAACCATATGCACACACGCCTTGCAATGCATCAGACCGACTCAATCACTCTGCTCCGCTCAAGTCACAGCCTTCCGCTCTCACAAAACCTCTCTCTATCTCTCTTTGCACAACCAAACTCGGGGGGGCACCCTCGCCGACACACGCCCAGAAACACACGCACACAAGCAGAGAAGAGAAGGGGGAAGGGGAAATGACGCCTGAAACAGTAGGGAATCGTCTACTAGCATAGGCAATAGCATGTACATCCAACACCCTGCCGGCATGAACCTCGGCAATCAACACAAGAGCTCCAAAAGCCCTGGCAAGAAAAACCTCCTCCTTGATCAAAATACACTGGTCCCAAAGACCCTTACAAATGAACATAAGCACCCTTTTATAGGGGTGTGCCTAGAAATCTCAAAAAAGAAAAAAATGGTGTGCTTCCATGTCGTGCACTCCATTTGGAGTTCTTTTTAGAATTAACTTGCATTGCCAACACTTGGCTTAGTGTATTTTTGAAAATTTTGCATGCTACATCATTGCCCTTTCCCTTTGGCCTTGCTCTTCACGTGCCCCTTGTCGGCTCACTGCAGCGGGACCCCTCCCCTTATGCCAATGCAATAGCGATGTCGCTATTGGGGGGGGGGGCCTTCCCCTCAAAAATTTTGTCCTTGAATGGGCACGCGGGCACATCCTCTTGGCTGTCGGCCACGTCATCACTGCATCTACCACCGCCGTGCGCCACTACAGCGCCCATTGGTGCCACCACTTCCCAGCCTTGCCCAACCGCCGCCGTTTCGGCTACGCAACGCCTGCGCGTAGGGCCATGCCCACGCCATAGCCTACGCTCAAGGGGGAGCTCTCCCTCCAACTTGTGATACCTTGTGGAGGGCCATGGCCCAGCTCATATAGCCCGCCAATGGAACTTCCGCCTACGCATGTGGGGCAATTTGCACCACGTGGCACCTTCTGAAGCAGAGCCCCTTGGGCTATCCAAAATCCTCCAAAAAACCATATTAAAAAAAACCATTTTTTTGGCCTCCTTCTCTACAGCTCCATTCTCTGCTCCCATGTCCTATTGCCAAACCGCAAAGCCCGGGTGAATCTCCATCTTCCCGGCGACAATCACCTTCTCTTTACCTGCATTTTTGACTTCTCGGCACCCTCAAACCAGGGCTCTCAAAAAAGGAAAAAAACATCTGCAATCCAAGCCGGTCAAATGCTCCCATTTTTTCCGACGGCTATATCTCCTCGCTCCGGACTCCGTTTGGCGTGCAGTCACTTCCTGCTAGCTCCATATGGTGTACACTCTGCTCCAGAACCTCGTCGAGGCTTCAAAAAACACAAGATGGCCCATCCTCCAATGCGGTCATGCGGGCTCGGACCTAGTCCTCGGAAAAACTTCCACTGACCATATCTTGCAAACCGTGGCTCCGATCCACAATCCGAAAAGACGGGTAAGCTCCATGAATCAAGCTCTACGCATCTACACCTCAAGATTCGCTTGGACCACCTGTCTCCAGCTGCCCTGTCCAGCAAGAATCTTTAAACCACCAAAACTTTAACCTTCAATAACTTGGGCTCCGTAGCTCGGTTTGATGAGCCATCTGGACCTGCTCCTTCAGCACTTCAAGCTCTTCATTCCTGGACCCCAAAACTGCACTTTGCATCTCTTTTGGCTGCTACCCCAATTAGCCCATTATGGAGCCTTTCTTGGCCTATAAGCCGCATCATGCATACACTTCCGTTGCTACCTGCCATCCCATGAACTTCCTAGCTGCTCCAGTCCTTTGCCATGCTTCTACTTGCCTGTAAACACCTACCCATGCCACCTTCTAGAGTTGACACACTTTGGCTGCACCAGTGTGTGTGCGTATGGTTGTGTGCAATGGGTGGTTTGCTTGAGGATAGTGTCAAGTTTTGAAGGTGAACTTTAGTGGATCAGAGCATTGTGTATACCCTTGGATATAGTGAGGCATTGTGCTATGTGTTGGGTGTGTTCCCCTTTCCCCCTCTCCAGTGAGTGGAGCATTCATGGCAAGGATACGTATAACTATGCAATGGGTTCACCCATCGACAATTTACTTGCAACCTCTAGTGCCACTTGCTTCTCAACTTGAAGAACACACTTCAAGTTCACAACTACCTGCTTCATCTCTGCGTACCCAAACTTTTTCGACAGTCACTATCCCTGATACACCTCGCTACTCTTTCAATGACTCATTCACAATAGCTACCACAAGTAATTTATCTTCAACAAAAACTTCTTTGTCTGAGTTGTGTATGGGAAGAAAATAAAAGTCACAAGCCATGCAAGAAAGCCTTGACAAGATGACAGCAGAAACAAAGAGTAGTAAGGCATTTATTGCAGAATATTTGGGAATGGTTGAACATAGCAAAATAGCTAAGTATGTGTTTCAGCAGAGAGAGAAAGCTCTGCTAAAATTATGGGGTTTAGAAGTCATTATGGATGCTAGGGCACTTCCATTTGATGGAGACATTTAACAGCAGGTATTGGCCTCCTACTAGGAAAATAAAAGTACTATTGTTGTTAATGGAAGATAAATAGATCTGACACCCGAAGAGTTGGAGCATGTTTTTAGACTCTCAACTGCTCAAAAAGACACACTAGCAACGATTGAGGAGGTCAACCAGATTTTGACAGAAGACAACCATGCTAGGAAGAAGCACAAAGATGATGCTCAAGGCAATCCAGTAGCTGCAGGAACACACTGTAGTATATAGATTTATTTATGAGACCATCAAATTGAAAAGTAACCCAACTTACTAGTTGTCAGAGAAGCTATTTGCAATGTTGTTGGCAAAGGTTCTGAACCCAAAAGCCAGTATCAACATCATGCAGTTTCTGTATAATAGTGTCATTAGTAGGTTAGTAAGGCCAAATCCAAGAATCTATTCAAGGCTTGGTACGTCTAACAATTGTGTATTGTGCAGAATTTCTTATTGTGCCTTAGGTTTTCCAAACCATCTGGAACAAAGTCTCTGCTTCATGACCAAACAAAATTAGCATGGAATCATCTGATGAAGACAGGGATGATAGGACTTGTTCACAAACAAAGGAAAGTCTAGCAAAGCCATCTAATGACAAAGGCAAAGGAAAGGATCTAGTTAGGGAGAAATATTCTATCATTGACAGAGCCACTGGATCACTGTCAAGAAGCCAAGGACACTTGAATTAATCAAGGGTCCAAGGCCAGAAGTCAAAAACCAACTGGCAATGTTACCACTATTGAACAGAGTACACCTAAAATGGAGAAACTTGATGATCAGCCAATCATCACAACGAAGCAACAAGCAACCACCAGAACTGAAGAGGGAAACCAAGCATCTAGCAGCATCAGCTCAACACCAAAAACTGGCAATTTACCAATTGTAAAGTTGGACCAGTTGTAGAGGCTACAAACAGCACCTCTTAAGGGAAAGTTGATCATGAATAAATCAGATTGAGATGCTTTATCATATCCCTTTCCAATGACAGTCTATGAGACAAATTAGACTGACCTAGAAGTCATCACTCGAGATTGTGCATCAGGCATCCAATTTGGTTGGAATAAAATTGTGAAATCCATTAGTCAAATGATGGAAGCTCGGGCCTCTACCTCCAGTGCTTAAATAGCATGACTTCAGGATGAACTTCAGCAGACCCAAGCTGGGTTGAAGAAGCTACGGGAGGAGAAGGCTGCCTAGTCATTTAAAACTGTAGCCTACAGATACATGAACAACAACAAAGATGAGAGATGGAGGAACTTGAGAAGAAGATCCATAAGCTCACACAAAAAAAATTGAATAATGATGGAGTCAAAAGAGGACACCCAACGAGATGTTGATCACTTCCAGACACTTTTGGAGGCTGAAAGAGCAAACTACAAGGACTTTCTCAAGACACGTCGATTGGTGAAAGAGGCTATTTTCCAAAAATACATTTATCACAATTTGGTACAGATTGTGGACAAGAATGGGGATTTGACTCTCAATGTGACTAACCTTGAGATAGTTCAGTTTGAGCTCTGAGAGAAAGTAAGTCAGTACACTACAACACTAGTCAATGAATCCATCATGGAATATATAGACAAGCAAAAAAATCAAGATGAGGAGTATGAGGTTCACCAACTGGAATGATACCTCCAAATCAGGCTTCAAGAAATCAAATTGAAGACCACACCCCACCGGCTGGAGAAACTCAGAATCCACCTCAACAGGCTAGAGAACATGAAGGCCAAGCAAATCACAATCAGAATAAAGAGAAAGCTATCTTATTAGACACTAACTATGAATCTGACCATAATCATTCTACTGAATTGTTGCCATTAAGCAAAAGGCTACAAAAAGAGAAAAATCTTCAAATCTAGGATGATGACTCAGTCTAATTTGTCCTGAGGGATTCCATATGCTTTATGTTGAAGAAAGGCAGATGGTTGCAGACTAGAAGTCAGCCAAATACCACAATCAATCAGTTACCTCACATCCTACATGTATCCAAGTACTGGAAAGAATTTTAGAATGGGACCTCACCAGTGATGACAGAGTGGTTAACCTAGCTACTGCTAAAGACTTGACCATAGCAAACCTTAAGTTGCTAGGGCTTCAAGTGGAAATGTTGTTAGGTAATAAAACAACATACAAATGCATGACAGATATTTGGTAGCAACTAGAAGATATTCTCATAGAGATGCAAAGTGCCAGGGGTGTTCTAGATTTGCAAGTCAAAGCCTTATTAGAAAACAATGAAGCCAGTATAGTAGAGGACCCAAAACTAGAATGACTCTGCAAGAACAAGAAACACAACTGAAGACTCCTTTCTACTTAGTAAGGGTTACAAGGAAAATGATGTAGCAAGAGAATCAAATGGTTTTGAATTTTCTAGATTCGTTCTTGATTCTCCAAGAACTTCTATATGGCATCCCAACCAAAGAATCTAAATTACCTCGCTTCTTTTCCACCTCTCTATCTACCTCATGCTAAGCCAACAGATCAATAGACATACCTTCAGATAGCCGATGGGCTCAAAATCTAGTATGAAGAGGTGACTATGGAATGGCTAGCATGGATTAAAGTACTACAAGATGCACTTCAGAAAATTGTGGTCAGTGGACTACTGGGCCTGTAAGATTCTAGAGAAGGAACTCACTAGCAAGGCAAGCTTTGAATCTCAATTCAGAGAAATGGCTGAGATCATGTTCAAAGCTCGCATTAAATGCAATTATCCATTACCTCAAGGATGGATCCACACTACCCCCTATTGTCACAAACTCGCCAAGACACGCCTAGAAAGAGGCAAACAAACTCTATATGATGCTGAGACCAAGACTTGGGATGCTATTTTTGGATAAGGAGGCACTATTCAAACTGAGTCAACGGGAAAATGCTACAACCACTACCTCGGAGGCATCACAGGCACCATCTAAGAGGAATAAGGCACTTGAAAAGAAGAAGGTTTTTTGTATAGACATTGGGTGAGTTAATTAGTGTTCTACTACTAGGCTTTTGCAAGATGAAGTAGATTTGATGGTTTCAGCATCATGCACCTTTGGAGTCCTGTGCTGACATAGGAGGCCTTGATGTCTTCACATATGGTTGAGTGTGTATGGCTCAGATGCCTTATGGCTGATTTGGGTGTTGTGGAGAGGACATTGCCAACGTCATCTACACTGATAGTCAGAGCACATTGGCAGTTGTGAGAAACCTAGTTTTCTATGCTCGCATAAAGCACATTGAGGTGCATTGTCAGAAAGAGACTCTCAGTAGAAGGAGAGATCAACTTGGCTTATGTGCCAACATAGGACAACCTTGTAGATCTTTTCATCACAGTCATTGTATTTTTATAAGTTAGAAGCTTTTCACAAATCTTTGGGCTTACTCCCCTTTGTAGACTGATCTTGTCCTCAGGGCGTGGCACTTTCCTATACTCTATGTGCCAGCTCTCTTTCACCTCATCACTCTCAGGGGGGATTTTTACCATACATATGTGATAGTGACGTGTGTGAAAAAACCTAAGACCGTCGGGGCATTTTTTCACCTCAATAGGAGCTTCTTTCCCCCGTGCATTGTATATATGCCCATCATTCTATGGCGAACTTATCTTTCATTGCACACTAAGTAATACTACTATATGTTGTGTGCCTTGGGCTTTTTTCGTCTTCTCCCAAGCTATGTTTGTTTCCCTACAACCTTATTTTCAACACACAATTATCTATTGTCTTTTGAAACATATATGAATGCTTAAAAGGAATAGTACATGCCCACATTTTCAAGTTATGTAGTATATACAATAATTTGACCATCTTGATGTATTGACAAAATTTGAATATTTGGGATTTTTAAAGCAAGCTGGATGTGACTTGATTGCAAATTTTTTTGTGCTCATGGATTCCATATCACATGACCATTCTTCCTTGAGTTTTAAGACACCTAATACGTACTACCCCATAAAACTAAAGATGCAATACTAGGATTTTTTTCTGGCTTGTACAAAAAAATAGTCATGATAAAATGAGAGTGTATTCTCCTATATATAGGTGATTTGATAGGAAAATCATAATAGTTTTTTGACTAATATGAAGACTCCCTCCCCTCCCCCCCCCCCCCCCCCCCCCCCCTCCTCTCCACCCACCCCTTTTTTACCTCTCTTCACCAACATTAAGCTAGAGTATTATGCACACTTGGTTGTTCTTAATTTATTTATTTATTCAATGCTTTTGAGAGTTTCTATGGTGAAGCCAATGACAAGACTATATCATAAAAACAACTTATAAATGGTAATCATGACTTGGGTGTAGAAACATCAATACCACCAATGAATGTAAAGACATAACCCATCATAGACCTTCTATTGTCTTTTTTCCATATATAATTTTCATTCGTGTGACCACACCTACACATGTAGCTTGGCCTTCAAAGAAAATTCAGAATCCTTCGTATCACATTGAAGTATCTCATCACACCCTTTGTTGCATTCCAATGTTGTTGGCCACGATTCACTACACTTTTGCTCACAAATCCTATTGCAAATGCAATATCTAGATGACTCCTAATAATAGAGTATGTTAAAGAAATACTTGTATATGCATATAGAATCTTGGCCATATCATCTTGTTCTCATCAAATTTGGGACAGTACTCTTATCTCAATTTCACATATGGACACCAACGGTTGCATCCACCTTTCAAGCATTTTTAGAATGGCCAAGTGGTGGATCTATAATGCACACACCTTCCAAATCTTAGTTAGAATGTACAAGATTATTCCAAATCTTAGTTAT
Organism: Adiantum capillus-veneris; assembly: GCF_014529385.1. Lineage (NCBI taxonomy): Eukaryota > Viridiplantae > Streptophyta > Polypodiopsida > Polypodiales > Pteridaceae > Adiantum > Adiantum capillus-veneris. The sequence goes on along the minus strand of NC_140947.1, from coordinate 11,891,466 downwards.
AATGTCCAAGCAAAGGATCTAGGTTCTACTCATCCCACAAGATTTGTCTAAAATTATGAATGTTAGGATGGCCGTGTTAAATGCACCCAGCTTCAAGACAAAATGGTGGATCTTGAATGCACCACTCTACCAATACTTGGTTAGAATGGCCAAGTTAGGAGAAGCCAACCATTGCATCCACCTGCTTGTAAGACTTGTTAGAATGGCCAAGTGGTGGATCATAATTGCATCCACCTTCATTAGAATGGCCATGTGGTGGATCTAAAGTCTACCCATCCCACACACTTTGTTTAAAATTGAAAGTTGGTAATGACTTCCTCCCCTCCATATTCATAATATTCCCTACATGACAAATGTACTCTTAGTGTGACAAGTAAAGAGCTTTATTTGACCTAGTTTGGACAATGTGCATGCCAAGAATGTGGTTTGCTTCACCAAATCCTTCAATCCAAAGTGGTCATGCAACTTGAACGTTAAAGAAACTACCTCAAGATGTTTCTTCTTAATGATGAGCATATCATCCACATGTAGGATCAAAATCAAAACAGTACCATTTATAGCTTTCTTCATCTAGAGGTAATGATTAGGGTAATGATCAATTTCACCTTGAGACTTTATGAAAGCATCAAATGTATGATATGATTACATGGTGCTTGCTTCAAACCATCGAGGCTTTGCTTCAAACCATAGAGGCTTCTCTTGAGCATACACACCAACTTGTCCATATGTGGTTCTCACAAAACTCTTTTGGATATTGCATGTGGGTGAAAACATGTATAGGTGGTACCAACTTTTTCACTTTTTGGTGGTACCACCAATAGCCCCTATAAGGAGGGAACTCTAGTGGTTTTCAAATTTGGAAAAAATAGGGCGAAGGAAATTTGCATGCTAAGAGTGCTTTTTCAAAATCATATAAATTCCCTCTCTCTACCTATTCCAAATGGAGAGAGAGGGAATTTTTACTTCAGTAGAGTGGTCTTTCAAAAGCATGTGGGTGAATTATGGCCCGTAGTGGAGTCCTTGTTTTTTAAAACTTAGCATTCTGATTTAAAGAGGACCCAAGTTACCATGAGTATCCGCTAGTCATAGTTAAACTACACATGCTACTCCCACTATCCCTTCATACTCGCCCACCATAGCTTAAACTACCCTAATTGCTCCATTATTTCTCTCCCTCCCTTCCTCTAAACCTCTACCTTTGTTTGTTTCTCTCTACTTCCTCCCATCACCCCTCTATCACAACCTCCTCCTCCATCACTTTCCATGATTTCATAGCCCTTTAGAGATGAGCATCATTTCAACCCCTAAGTAGGAAAACCCCTCCAAGAAGTGCAAGAGATTGTTTGAGGATGCAAAGTCTATCCAAAAGCCCAAAAAAATCCGGCACCTTAGTAGCAAAATTCTTTCAAAAATATGCTTTGCTCATCTACCATGTCTTACATGCATGTTTGCATTGGAGGGTTGTGTCTATGAATGTTAATAATGTTTTGAGAAATAGCATAATTCTTTTTTATCATTTGGAGCATCTTCAAAGTACCCCAAACTCTCCGGTTTTTTCTAGTCAACAATAGAGCTGGAAGATGAGTACGGGTTGACCCTACAGGGAAAGCTATCCAAGGACCTCACTAACGAGGAATTTTTGCCTTAATAGTGGCTTATTATCTTCAAAGTTCTTGAAAAAAGAAAGTCCAAGCACTTCCTTCATATGGTGTTGGACCATCTTTATGATGCTTGCTATCTCTTATGCTAGAATGTGTACTAGTATTCCCCCTCCAATGCTACGGGCTTTGCATTTACAAGTTTCATAGATGTTGCCGCTGCACACCCTGAAATCCACATGATTGCATGGGCCATGGTCAATGGGATGGTCCTAGATCATGTCAAGACTTAGAAGGGAGGTTTGCAAAAAAAAGTGAACAAGTTCATGTTTGGTTATAGTGTGCAAAGCTTAGGTGGACAAAGGGACTATCCTATTGATTCATACAATCCAACTATGTCCAATCACACAACAAAACCTATTGAGGCTGCATCCTAGCCCTTGTATAGAGATTAAGTGGATAAAATTTCACAAGATCTTGATGGCCATGTCCATAGTGGTGAAAACAAGTTTCTTTTGTTGCATTGGTGTAAATAAAGAAGCGTGATTTATGGTTTCACAACAAAGGAAGCTACTCATGTTGTGCGCCTACTATTGTAGAGATGGAGAGCCTCAGAGCATACCTATATAAATCAAATGTAGCTCCCGTAGAAAAGGAAGGTGTTATTATGAAGAAAGAAGCTAAGATTTGAGTGCTGAGGAAGGTTTTTCCAATGGTTGGTGTCTTGAATGATGATGCCAAGTTGAAGGAGGAAGTGTTTGTCATGCAGGTACTTACCACCTGCAATTTGGTGCATAAAATTGCAATGTGTTTAGTGCACTAGAAAATATACTTGTGAGCATTCTAGAGCACTTTCAAGTGTTATGAAGGACTTAAAATTTCTTAGTAATGTTCAAATGTGCATACAACTTCATACTTTAGGGCACTTGTAGCACTCTCAAGATTTTTTAAGCACTTCAAAATGCACTAATAAGTACTTCTAAGACTATAGAAACTACATCACTTGCAAGCACTTCTAAGCACTTTTAAAGTGCTTAGAACTACTTAGAAGTTATTATAAGCAGAAAAAAATGCTTGAAAGTGCTTGGAATTGCTTAGAATATGTTTGAAGGTTCCCAAATTGTGCTTAGAACTTCTTATTGTGTCTTACTTCAAGGCATTTGAAAGTGCTTGAAGTGCTTCATACTAGTTCTAGAATGCTTCAAAAGACTTGAAAATGGTTAAAAGTGCAAGGATATGTTCTTGAGCACTTGAAAGTTCTATAAAACATAATTCAAAGTAAATAAAAAGTGAACTTGAAAGTGCTAGAATAGTGGTGAAATCAGGTTGCACGGCTATCTGCAGACATAGCTTGGAGAAGATGAAGAAGCTCAAGGCACACAACAAAGAGTGTATTTCTTAGTGCACAACAGCAAGATACATTAGCCCTAGAATGATGGGCGTATATACAATACACATGGGAAAAAACCTCTTAATGAGGGGAAAAAATCCACGACGGTCCTAAGTGTGTTCACACACATCACTATCACATATATATGGTAACAAAACCCCCCTAGAAGTGATGCATGAATGAGGGATGGCACATAGTGTATAAGGAAGCGTGAGGACATGATCAATCCACAAAGGGAAGAAAGTTCAAATCTTTGCGAAAAGCTTCAAAGTTTCATCAGACAATGCCTTCGTGAACACATTTTCAAGGTTGTCTTGTGTCAACACATAAGCCAAGTTGATCTCTCTTGTTAAGAGTCTCTATCTGGCATAGTGATAATGCACCTCAATGTGCTTTGTGTGATCTTGAAAAACTGGGTTCCTCACAACCACCAATGCACTCCGACTGTCATTGTAGATGATGTTGGCAGTGTCATGTCCAACACCAAAATCATCCATAAGCCATATGAAGCCATCTTGTACTAAGCTTCACAAATCAAAGTGGCCATAGTCGGTTGCTTCTTGCTCAACCATGCTATGCATGGAAATCCAAGCATGAAACAAAAACCACTTGTGGATACTCACGTGTCATAACAACCAACCCAATTTTGAGTCTAAAAAAGCATCCAAATTAGTTTCAATGATCCCCCCTTGTGATAAAACAAGACAAGATGTAAAGTGTCATTCAAGTAGTGAAAGATCCTCTTGATAGACTACCAATTCTTAAACCCTTGGACAATGAATAATTTGTTGACATGTGAGAGTGAAAATTGAACATCTAGATTTGTATTGCAAACATAAATAAACCATTCAATAGTAGTCTGATAAAAAGTGACATTGACAAGATCTCCAACATCATGAAGACTCAATTTCAAACCCATTTTTGTTGGAGTGGCAAGAGATTTTCAATTTTCAAGTCCAAACTTACATAGTAATCTCTCGGCATGGGAACTCCTTTTACACCTAGTGCAAGCTTTGCAATGACACATAATATATATGTGTGTTTGGCTACATTGAAAGACACTTGGAGATGAGAGCTGTCGGATATTGACTATCAAACCTTTTGTATATATACCCCTCCTTTTTGTATATGAGTTATGCTATGTTGTAAAGGTATTGCATTGTTTTTTGTATATTGAGTATTTGAAAGTATGAAACTCCCGAGCTCTCTCTCTCTTTCCTCTCCCTATCTACTGTGTGTAGCCATGGCTATTCAACAATTCAAGCCTCCATGAGATCTCTTTCTCTCTCAGACAAGCCCAACAAATGGTATCAAATTCCAAGCCCATCACTAACAACACCTGATTGCCCAAGTTTCACTGAGTTTGTAGGAAGTTTATTGCCTCTAATTCGCTTGCTTAATCAGCAAATTTTGCAAGCTTTACTGTAAATGGATCGAATCGGGCTTCACGGATACCTTTGCAATGTTGAATTACCCTTCTCTCGGCACTCTATTTTCATCCAAAACAAAAAAAAAAATCATTGTTCGTTCATGAACGGCTAAAAATTGACTCTCCAATCTTCGAAGCCTACAAATTCATTCCCCAGGCATGGAAAACCTCCCACACACTATCCACACACTCCCTACTACTCAAATCATCCACCCCCCCCCCCCCCCCCCCCCCCCAATCATTGGACAACCCTTGTTGATGCTGACATTTTTTTGACATCTTCTCAAAAAAATTAGTTTTTAGCTTTTGTACCTCTTTCATAGTGCAAAAACCTTTGATTTAAAGTGGCAACGCTACCCACTATGGTATGCACTCTCTATAATTCTTTTTTTAGTGATTATTTTTTACCTTGGAGCTTATCCCCTTTTCCTAAGAAAAGCTTCACATGAGTTTAGCAAGCGGGCAAGGAGACTCGAACAAATTTAAGCTCTCGAGTTTTTCAACAAACTTGAACGGCCAAGCAATTTTGAATCCCTCAAAGTGATCAAAGACAACCTAGCTTTTGAGCTTCATAACTTCCAAAGACTGAGCTTTTGAGATACTCAATTTTGAAGCTTCTTTGAGCATCCTTTAAGCTTCATACCTCTTTTCGACGTCGCAAATTCCAAGCATTCCAAGGAAACGTCAAAGGCTTGTGAGACGAATCAAAGTTCGTAAGGTGAATTTCGAACTACAACTAAACATCAAATCAAAATAAACTTTTTTTAAATTTCCTCTTGTGAAGAGGTGCTTCACAAAGTTTTTCGTGAAGAGTGACTTCACAATTGAGATTATTAAGCTCGCACCTACACTATTTTCTTTGTAAATTGGGCAAGATACTGCCATTGAGAGAGTTTCTCTATCGATAAGACCAAGTCCCTTGCATTTTTCACAAGCACTTGAATCATGGAAGAAAAAGGATTTATAAAATTTAATGGGGAGGGCTTCCATACTTGGAAAATAAAGCTAAGGGTTTATTCAATGAAGAAAAAATTATGGGGTGTAGTAAAAACACCTCTCAATGATCACAAAGGGACACAAAACAGGGCATCTACTGCACTCAATCAAGAAAAAGATGACCAGGCACATTGCATCATAATTAATGCACTCCATGATAATTATGTACATCTAATAGATAAATGCACACTTGCATACAAGGCTTGGCAAGTTCTAGAGAAGAATTTTGAAGCTAGAGCCAAACAAAGTAAGGTTAGCCTAAAAAGGAAACTTTACAAACTCACCATGCTTGAGGGGGAAGACATAGCCAGTTTGGTCAATAGGCTTAAAAGCATGATTACACAATTGACCTACATCCAATGCAAAGTAGAAGAATGCGACAAAGTTGTAGTCCTCCTTAGTGCACTTCCTTCCAACTATGACCATATAGTCACAATTCTTGAACAAAAGGAGCCAACTCCAGCACTTCATGATATGATAAGCTCACTTCACGTAGAAGAAAAGAAGCAAAAAAAAAAAATCTTCACTGACAAACATAGCTTTTTTGGCAAGGGGAGGTGAATCGTCCATAGATTTTACATCATCTTCCAATGCTCTAACGTTCTAAACTCCAACACTTCAAGATGTGGTAAGCTCACTTCGGGTAGAGGAAAAGAAGAAAAAATAATATCTACACCAACAAACAGAGCTTTTTTGGCAAGGGGAGGTGAATCGTCCATAGATTTTACATCATCTTCCAACGTTCTAAAGTGTTATGACTATGGTAAAATGGGACATGTAGCTAAGGATTGTTAGAACAATAAATTCTGTAGCAATTGCGGTAAGAAGCGGCATCCTCCTTTTGAGGTGCTATTCAAATGATCAAGGTAGTAGAAACAACAACAACAATAAAGGCAAGAAGCCAATGAAAAAAGCAGTTCATGTAGTCAAAGAAGAAGGAGGGGAAGAAGGGGAGGTTTGTTTTGTTATAGATATACCTTGAAGATCCATTTCTACCTTCTCTAGTTCAAGGGGAGGTATTATTTGTCATCATGTGTAGATAGTTCTTGTCATCCTTAGTGGATAGCGTCATCCTTTCTGGATAAATGGGTTTTTCTTTATGTATTACATGCCCAAGGGGAGGATTGAAATTTGGTCATAGGAACTCCTTCTACACCTAGTGTAAGCTTTGAAGTGACACATAATATGTATGTGTATTTGGCTACTTTGAAAGACACCTGGAGATGAGAGCTGCTAGATATTGGATGTCAAACCTTTTGTATACATACTCCTACTTTTTCTATATGAGTTATGCTATGTTGTAAAGGTATTGCATTGTACATTTTTGTATATTGAGTATTGGAAAGTGTGAAACTCCCTCTCTCTCTCTCTCTCTCTCTCTCTCTCTCTCTCTCTCTCTCTCTATTGTGTGTAGCCATGTCTATTCAACAATTCAAGCCTCGATGAGAGCTTTTTCTTTCTCTCATAAGCCCAACATCTATGTATCTTGCTTGACACAAAACAATACCTCCATCACACTACTTAAACTATATGTCCAAGTAATGATGCAAAAGCCCAACATCTATGTATCTTGCTTGACACAAAGCAATACCTCCATCACACTACTTAAACTATATGTCCAAGTCATGATGCAAAATCCCCAAGTATTTCATCTTGAAAGTAGCATTCAAATCAGCCTTGAACTTAGCAATGTGTGTCTCATTTGAATGATGATGAGAAATACATCACCCTCATGCATGACATACAAAGTGCTTTCAGTTGGACTATTACAAAAGCTTTGTTTAACCAAATAATTGGTGTCAACTTTCTCGTACCAAGCACGTGGATATATCATCAACCCATACAAATCTTTCTTACATTTTCACACTTTATTTTTGTGTCCTTTGTTGACAAAACTATGAGGCTACGTTACATAAAATTACTCAAATATATCACCATTCAACAAAGCAGTAGTAATGTTTTAATTATGTACATTCCATCCAAAATGAGCTACCAATGCACATAGGAAATGAATAGTAGTCATATGACAAGTGAGAGAAAAAGTCTCTTCATAGTCATTGTCTTTCTATTGTTCATAACCTTTTGCAACAAGTCTAGCCTTGTGGAAATCAATCTCACCATCTTGCTCACGTTTCAACTTGTAAACCCTCTTAATACCAATGGTCTTTTGTTGGGCGATAAATCACATAAAGTCCATGTATCATTTTATATAAGTGCATCATGTTCTGATTGCATGGAACCCATCCACCAAATTTTTGAATTATATGCTTCATCAAAAGAAAAAGGTTCATCTTCACCACATGAACTAGAAACGGCCAAAGCTTAACAATCTGACACATAAGATGGATGGCAAAAACTTGAACAAGTACAACTAGCCTTATCATCCAATTTTCTAAGCTACATTTGTTACACAAAAGCATAAGCTAAACAAACAAAAATGCACATGTGATTGCTTCTCCTTCTTCCCCCCCATTTTTAGAAAATCATGTCCGCACAAATGAGCCAATTGCAAAGAGTCAAGAGGCATTTTAAAAATCCTTCTACAAACACACTTCACCATTTATCAAATGATCCGTTTATAAACCTGTAACTTTTTTTCAAACCTTCGTTGCTACACACACATTTTGAGGTGGAACCCAAGGTAGTTTAACAAGACTAGTATGTGACCCATGCATTGTTGCGGCTAATTAGAAGCAAGGCTTAAGTCTATGACACTCCCCTCGCATCTTTCCCCAAGGTGGCAACATGTGAAATACGATAAGGCAACCATAATAACTAAAAATCAATAATAATATCTCACATAGAAAAATGGAGGAGTTGACATCTAAACCCTCTGAGAAGACAATCCAATGAAATTCCATCCACATCAATGTGTTTATCCTTATAACCTTTTGAAACATAAAATAATTGTTGGTTGCTTTAAGTTGCTATATTACTCCATTGAAGTGGTTATTCTTTGATGTTCATTGGTTGGCAAATGACTTAGAGGTGATACATTTTTTTTGCTCGTAGCATGGCCTAATTATTGTAGGATCTACAGATGGGATGTATAACCCTGGTGTACATGGTGTATAATTTATGAGGATTTGCAGATTTCATATCACATAATATTCCAATCATAATTTCTAAGATTTTGTTGTTCAATTAGCTAAGAAAGCCGATACATGAGTTCATATGTGTGTGTGTGTGTGTGTGTGTGTGTGTGTGTGTGTGTGTGTGTGTGTGTGTGTGTGTGTGAAAGCAAAAGGGGATCTTCACATACAACATTGTTCATTACAAAGGAATACACGAAACTATATAAAGTGCCATTGTGAATATTCTCTGACAATACTTTGAAGTAATGGGCCCTGAAGATGCATGCTTACCTAACTCTTTATTCACCTTTGTGTTGTGTTAGGTATTGGGCATATTTGATGCACAATGTGTGTGTGCATTATATGGGGCTTTGTTAATGGCATGGATAGGCTCTCTGGCCTTCTTTATCTACCTGTAATTGTTTGAAAAAGAACAGAGACATTCTTTCTCTCTTAATCACTTTGTATTAATAAAAATAAAAGAGTTTTTCCATGATTATTTTGTAATTGAAGCTTTAAATTACACATAATGCAACCTCAAGTCATTACTACACTCAAACTTTAGCTAGGTGAACATGAGATTGAGAGTGAGGTAAAGCAAACATCAATGAGTTTTAACCATCCAACATTCTCATTGACTCTCCACACTCTCTTTTCCTCTCTCTAAGTGTGAGTGTGTGTGTGTGTGTGTTTGATGAGAGATAGTGTTGGAACTTGGTCAGTGGAACAAAACCAAATCAAATTCCACAAAATTTGAAGCTAAATGTGCTTGTAAGAAGGAAATTGGAGCGGTTCCATCATCATCTTATTGTCCCAACACACCGTAATGAAGTAGGAGACCTATGTCTTTGGAGCATAAATTTTCATGCCTCACACTTCATCATGATGACCATACACTAATGCTTTGATAATGAATGATGATATGAGAGAGTGACATTGAATCATGATAACCTTAATCATCCTATGGTGATGGCTGAAAACTTCAAACATCAAATTAAATAGTGAAGTTGTAATAATTTATAATAATCCAGAATTACTATATCTCCATGAATTGCTAAAGCATGTTAATCTTTGAGAGATGATCTACTGAACTCACCTTTGAATTCTTGAGCCTATCTTATCATCTACATGGGGAGATGATGTATTGAACTCACCTTTAAATTCTTGAGCCTATCTTATCATCTGCACTTTGCATCTAAGCACCTAAGCAGTGATCCAATTTAGCTCCCACTCCCTTTGATATGAAACATGGTATTGGGACATTTAGAAAGTGTTCTCCATTATTGCACATACACTATACCCATTGCGGGTTTATTAGGCTTAGCTTCTTACCCAACTTGAGTGTTCAATTTTTATCACATTCAAACTTGCTTTCCTCATATTTGTAGCCTCCTAGCTAGTTCATGGATGCTCAATCGTCACCCTCATCTACATAATCCTCAAGCATCGAGAGCCATTAGTCAACCTAGCATAAAGCATTTGACATGTTTGATTTGGTCCCATAGGTCATATGATCACCTTTGATGAACATACTACTCTCTCTCTCTCTCTCTCTCTCTCTCTCTCTCTCTCTCTCTCTCTCTCTCTCTCTCTCTCATTCAAACACACACACATTTTTTGGCTCTATGGGAGCTCAGAGAATCCCTCCCTCCTTCATCCTCTCTCTCTCTCTCTCTCTCTCTCTCTCTCTCTCTCTCTCTCTCTCTCTCTCTCTCTCTCTCTCATTCATTCAAACACACACACATACACACATTTTTTGGCTCTATGGGAGCTCGGAGAAGCCCTCGTCCCCTCCCTCTCTCTCTCTCTCTCTCTCTCTCTCTCTCTCTCTCTCTCTCTCTCTCTCACACACACACACACACACACACACACGCACACACACGCACACACACATATACATATATGTATGTATGTGTGTGTGTATGTGTATGTGTGCCTATGTACGTGTGGAAGATGGGAGAAACCTTATATATTTATATATTTTTCGCTTTAGTTGGATATATAGGAGCATGCTCTCTCTCTCTCTCTCTCTCTCTCTCTCTCTCTCTCTCTCTCTCTCTCTCAAACACACATGCATACACATACACACATTTCTTTGGCTCTATGGGGTCTTGGAGAAACCCTCCCTCACTCATCCCCCCTTCCCTCCCCCCCCCCTCTCTCTTTCTCTCTCTCTGGGCAACAAATCTTGAGTTTGACTTGTCAGATTCATCTCTAAAATCCCTTGGTTTTTTTTCTACATTAGATTATTCTCATGTGTGTGTGAGAGTGTATACATCTCTCTTTTTTCTCTCTCTTCTTTGTCCCTCTCTCTCTCTCTCTCTCTCTCTCTCTCTCTCTCTCTCTCTCTCTCTCTCTCTCTCTCTCTCACACACACACACACACACACACACACACACACGCACATGTGTGTGTATACACATGCATATGTTTATGTATATAATATATATATACATACATATCATATATATGTATATATATATATATATATATATATAGATGTGTGTGAGAGTGTGTGTGTGTGTGTAGGAATGTATATGCACATACATTAGAAATTCTTCTCATGGATGTGTGTGTGTGTGTGTTGATAGCCGACTTTCGGAAATCAAAAAAAAAAAAGAGAAAAAAAACTCATTTCATCACCCCCCCCCCCCCCACTCTCAGTACCCCCCCACCGTAGCTTATTTTTCCTCCCCCCCGCCCTACGGGCGTCGGATAAACCCCTCTCACTCTCTCTCTCTCCCATTTTTCCCTACATACCCCCTTCCCTAATATCTCTCTCTCCCAATTTACCCTCCCTGGCCAGGCAGAAGCTCTGAAAAGAAACTACCGACCCAAAAAATGGTGTCCCTTTCACATGCCAATCTCTTGGGGAAGGCTTTCTCCGAGGAGGAATGCTCTCTCGTGCTGCAAGCTTTGGGCAAAGATGAGTCTCCTAGACCCTCTCTCGTGCTCCCTCTGTGTGAGCCGCATGAAAAACCCCCCCCTTCCCGCTTTTTGTATTCTTACACTCACCCTACATTTCCCCTCACATTACCCTCTACCCTTATTCCCCACCTCCCTTTGGCCCGCTAATATTCCTTCCCCGACCCCGCCTCCCTCTTCCCCACCCACTCGCCTCACCCTCCCTTGGCCTCATTCCCCTCCCCTCGGCCTCATTCCCCCTCTTTGGCCTACGGATATATTCCTTCACTCCCCCCCACCCATTGACTAATCCCCCCCCCCCCCCCCCCCCCCCCTCGTCCTCAAGCTCCCATGCAAGACAATCACCCCCCCCTCTCCCCTCTCACCCACACATCTCCCATACCCCACAACGCCCCCCCCCCCCCCCCCCCCCCCCCCCCCCTCACAACACTTCTCTCTCTCTCTCTCTCTTATTCCAAATCCTCACCCCTCCCATTCCCTCACACTCTCCCTCCCTCTCTCTCTCTCTCTCTCTCTCTCTCTCTCTCTCTCTCTCCTCTCTCTCATCCGGGCGCTCAGGCCACGCAAGCATAGGAGGTCCACTCTCTCTCTATCACACCCTTCCAGGAAGCGCCGCATATTCACACACGCACACACCATACACACACACCCACAATCACCCCCCCCCCCCCCTCTCCCCTCTCTCCCCATCGCGCTGTGCGCAGCAAGCCCGCCATCAAACACACACACACACACACACACACACACACCCATTCACCGGCATAGCCGTCCGCAGTCCACGCACACACCCACACACACGCCCTCACGGGCCGCGCAGTCTGCAATACGCCAATACACACACACACAAACACATACACCCTACCCACACACACCCTACCCACACACACACACACACACACACACACCCTATTCTACCCCCCCCCCCCCCCCCCCCATCCACCTTGCGCAGAAGAGCACGCCACCGGCCATCCGCCAGAAAAAAGAAAAAAAAAACTATATATACATTCCGAAAAGAAGTACGCTCGACACCGACGCACCGGCAGCACGTCATTCGCCGGCAACACGCAACCACCACGCCATCCCAGTAATTTTTAGGTTATTTTTATAATTATCTTGAGTTTTCACCCGAGCCATTGTAAATTTCCATTTTGTAAATATCCTCTCTCTAGGTGATGGTCACAAAGGCCCACCTAGAGATTCCCATCTTTTAATAACCTCCCCAAAACAAAGCAAGGGTCAACCACACCGGGCCCACCACTTTCTTTGTCTCCCCGATTAAGATTACCCTAACCACACTGAGATTACCATAATCCAAGCAGCCAACATCTATAAATTGGCACTAAGAGGTCACTATCAGGGGGGGGGGCAATTCATGAGGAACCAAGCATTTGGTAGAGTGTAGTAGGAGGGATTGACACCATCACTATCACGGGGAGGGGGCTTGTGTGTTGGGTTTGCCTTGGGAATTGCACCATGCGAAGGGAACCACATCCATCTCTCGACTCCAATGGTCGATGCACACACTTATGCACGCTCTTGGTGGTGATTATTCACAATCATTGAGTCGCCTTACAGAACGCACCAAGTAGGTTGCACCACCTCCTCCCCTTGCCTCTCTACCACCACGGCATGCCGCCTTGTAAATATTACAGAAATAATTCACCCTCACACCCCCGAGGGTTTTCATCATTTGCAAGTATTCTCTCTCTCTCTCTCTCTCTCTCTCTCTCTCTCTCTCTCTCTCTCTCTCTCTCTCTCTCTCTCTCTCTCTCTCTCTCTCTCTCGGTGTGTAGGCTTGTGGTGTTCATATCATCGTGAGTTTTGCATCCTAGCCACTCAAAGCTAGGTGGTGCCCCCTGTTCGCTTTACCGTGGTAGGCTCGAGGCGCGCCATTTGGCCCCCGACGTTTTAGAGGCCGTCGGGGTTTGGGGTCCGCTTAGCGTCCGTCATTTGGTGCCCCCACTGAGGAGGGATTTCTAAGACCCTTTGGTTTACAATGCTGAAAGTGACGCCCACTATCAATCATTGACGAGTGGCTGAAGGAATTTTCTAACTGGAGCACGGAAGAAGAGGAGACGAAGGAGGCACTAGCCGCTTTCATTGAGATGCTACTTCCAGGCTACAGTGTCATCAGCGTTCAAGAGGTAAATTCTCCATCTCGTGTCGCTCGTTCTAACTATAAATCGAAATCATCAGGTGGGAGATTGGTGAAGTGCCATCACTGTTGTCAACCAAGGCACACGGTCGATGAGTGCCAGCAACGAAGGCAGCGGAAGGGCTGAAGTCATCTACATGGACATTTATCGCAAGGAGGTCATTCATGTCAAGGAAGGGAAGCAAACGGTGAGGCCTCTTTTCCCTAAAGAAACTGCAGTCAAAGATATAACCCCAATGTGGCCAAAAGGGGCTGCTTAAGCCAAAGGCAAGGAGAAGATAGGCTAGCTTGGAAACACATGACCCTGAAGGGAGAGGCATCTGGCCAAGCAAGTGCTTCAAGCTCAGAGAGCCGGGTTGTACCCATTTTGTCAAAGAAGAAGTCATCCGAAGCTAAGCGGCAGAAGGTCGCCTACCGATTTGCACGACACATGCGAGTCCTACCAATCCACTTCGACAATCCAGAAGAAGAAGTGGTGAGAAGATTCCCATGTCCTAGAGAAGAGTGGTTCGGCTAGTGCTCTCACTGTTTTGGGAAGCGAGTGGAGGACCTTCCTCCTTTCCCTGTACAACTTATGCTGAAGAAGCTCTCTACCAAGGGAGAGACCCAGTGGGCTAGAGATGAGCTACAGCTGAATGGAGTAGAATTCATGAAACACGCCGATTACGGAAATTACCTACAATTGCTGCTAGCCGAAAGACTGGGAGTGGTCAGACGCGTTGCTATCACCCCGTACATGCTAAGCAACGAAGGAAAGGTAGAGCCCATGAAAGGCGACGACCTCTTGTGGATGTGCCGACTCATCAACACTAGCACGGTAAGAGTATAAGTAAGTATTCCACCCTCTGTGCATGATGGAAAACGGGCCGACGGCATTCTCGTTCAGATTCCTGCAGCATATGCATGTGAATATATATGTAGATAGGAAAGTCTTCTACCAACAGAAAATCGTTTACCTATTCGGTGCGGCAGTACTAGGAGAAATCCTCAATTCCCCGAACCCTATCATTCTCCCCATACTAGATTACCATCATTCCTTTAATGTCTCCATTTTTATCCTGTTTTAACCTATCCATCCACCCCTGTAAAAGCCGCTATGAGCCATTGCTGTTGATGTAAAAAATAAAAAAAAGAAGGTTTGTAATTTCCCGAGTCACCGCCATGGCAAGTGTTTCTTTCCCCACGTTCAGTGGAAAGAAGGGTGAGGATCTCACCACCGACTTTTTGGACGATTTCGACATTGCTTGTGTCGTCTCCAACAAAGATGAGGACGCTTCATGACTTAGAATTTTTCCTCTACTGATGAAAGTAGAGGCCAAGTCCTGGTATAATGCATTGCCCCAGGCTACCAAGAATGCATGGGATGTGCTAAGGGCTGCTTTTGTAAAGAGGTTTGGTGAAAGCACAACCTCGGAGAAGCTATGGCAGCTACTGATAGAATTAAAGCAGGGAGGCCTGCTGGAGTATGCCACCTATGAGTCAAAGTTTGTGGACTTATGGGAGAGATGGGTTGCCACACTCGAGGAAGGCAAAGGAGCGCCTAATTTCCTAAAGAAGGATCATTTCATTGCTGGTCTATGGTCGCCGCTTAGAGAGAAGGTGAAGGGAAGGTTTCCTGCAACATATGAGTTGGCAGTCGAAGTAGCCCGCCTTAAAGACAAGAAGCTGCACATGCAAGCAAGAGTAAACGAGTCAAAGGAAACAATCTCGGCCCGACCAACCCCAGTGGTTGCAACAGCCAATCATAGAGTCCAACCACAGGAGGCATCAGAGGAACAGCAAGACCTGCTGAGTCGCATCACCACCCTACTAGAGAGTTTATATGTGCATCTGGTGCAGCAAGGGCATGCATCTGGCAGAAACCCAGAACAAGGAAGGGGACAACGAAGGCAGAACCTAGAGTACCACTAGTACAACTACGGGGAAGACGTCCATGGAAATGTACTACTGCCCACACTCGAGGAGGCAGAATTTCAATAGAGGGGGGAGACAGAAAAGGGCATGCATCTGGCAGAAACCCAGAACAAGGAAGGGGACAACGAAGGCAGAACCTAGAGTACCACTAGTACAACTACGGGGAAGACGTCCATGGAATGTACTACTGCCCACACTCGAGGAGGCAGAATTTCAATAGAGGGGGGAGACAGAATCAGATCTCTCCACCAAGAGCAAGACCACCTCCAAGGCATCCAGGACCAATCCCACCGGTCCAAATCCTGCAACCACCTGTACAACAGCAACCACCACCCCAACCTCTCATTCCGCCACTACCCCCACCACCTGCGGTGAACCAAGCGGTGAGTGTTACTAGCTTCGAGGCTAAAGGGAAGGTGAAGGTAGAAGAGTCAGCTCGAGAGAAGCACAAAGGAAAAGCGAAGGTAGAAGAAGTGCATGCTATGGGAGTGAAGCGTGCCAGGCACGAGGAGGCATCTCAAAAAGAAGAGAAGATGAAAGGGAAGGCCGAGTCTAGCAAGCAAGCAGCTAAACCGCGGTGGAAGATAGACATCGTGGACTTCTCACTAGGTGAGGAAGCACAACCCTATGACTTAGTTCAGGATGTGTTAATGCAGGGCCCAAAGATAACTTGGCCCCAATTACTACACCTTGCACCCAGAATGAGGAGGCAATGGATGAAAATGGTAAGTACCAAGAAATCAAGACCACGGATAGCTGAGGCTATCTCTGGGAGGGATCTCAATGACATCCTGCCAACCATGGACGCTCACATCAAAGGGCAGCGGATTTCAAACGCCTACATAGATGGTGGTGCGCAAATATGCATCATGAGTGAAAAGATGATGCACCATCTAGGTCTAGAGGTAAGTAGGCCGGCACCTTGTCGAGCCAAGATGGCAAACAATGTAAGAGTAAACTGCGTAGGCATTGTAAATACGGTCAAAGTAAAAGCCTTCAATACAGAAGTGGAGGTAGACATCTTCGTCATGCCACACAAAGGCGAGGGCTACCCCACCATTCTTGGAAGGCCTTGGCTTATGGCTATGGAAGCTAAACAAGACTGGAGCACCGGGATGATCCAGATGAAGGATGCTAAAGGGAAGTCCATATTCAACGACATGAGGACTGCAAAGCAGCGCAATATGATCTTGGAGGCTTCAGAAGACAAGTCCACCAGTGACTCCTCGTCTACCTCAGGAGAAGACACAACCACCACCGATGGGAGTGACAGTAGCATCAAAGTAATGGGAGCCATTCTTAAAGACCCAAAAAGATTAACACAATCTGAAGCAACCTTGGCAAACCAAGAGAGATCATCAGGTAAGCAGTCATTGGAGGATGCACGTAAGCTACAAAAAATTCTCTCAAATGAGTTAACCAATGAAGAAAGGAAGGAGTACGTCTCCATGTTAGGTAACTTCATTACTTTGTTCATTGATGGCTATCATAAGATCACAGGTATTACAGTAGTGCAACACCACATAAAGCTCAAGGAAGGTAGTAAACCCGTAGTACAAAAGCTCAGAAGACTTGGAGTAATCTAACAAGAGGCATTGCTTAAAGAAGTAAGGAGTTTTCTACAAGTAGGTTTCATCTACCTTGTCGAAGACTCAGAATGGGTCTCCCTTGTAGTAGTCACACCAAAAAAAAATGGTAAGTGGAGAGTCTGTGTGGATTATAAACCTCTCAATGCAACCACGAAGAGGGACCACTTTCCCCTCCCATTCCAGGGTGAAATACTCAATGAAGTGGCAGGTCACGAATGCTACACAGTATGCGATGGCTACTCAGGATACTTCCAGATTAGCATTGCGGAGGAGGATCAGAACAAGACAACATTCATCACACCTTGGGGATGTTTTGCCTATAGAGTAATGCCGTTTGGCCTCACTAACGCCCCGGCCTTATTTCAACGCTATGTGACTTTTGTTTTCCAACCCTACTTTGGAACATCAATACGGGTTTTCATAGATGATTTTTGCATCTATAGCTCACGAGCCCTTCATCTAATCAAAGTCTATGATGGCTTAACCAGGCTGCAAACCGTGGGTGGCCAACTCAACGTGGACAACTGTCACATTGGTGAGAGCAAATTCACTCTCCTTGGTCATGTAATTTCAGCAAAAGGAATCGAGGCTGACCCTAGCAAGATTCAGGCTCTGGTATCTTTATCATCACCCACCACCACCAAGCAGCTGGTTTCTCTCCTTCAGAAGGTAAGATACTTAAGCAGGTTCATTCACCTGCTATCTCAAGTGGTCCTTCCCCTACAACAACTCACGCAAAGGGATGTTTTCTCATGGAGTGAAGAGAATCAGCAGCAGTTTAATGAGGTAAAGCAAGTCCTAGCTAACCTTTCCACTATTTCACCTCCTAAGTGAGATGAGCCAGTTTATGTGAACCCTAGTGTGGGAAATGATACACTGGGAGCAGTGCTCATGCAAAAGGATCCCAAAACTTCTTTCATGCACCCTATTTACTTCTCTAGTCGAGTCATGACCCCATCAGAAAAAGGATTCACCGAAGTAGAACACATGGTTCTGGCACTAATGTTTGCTACCACAAAATTCCGCTCCTATCTCCTGCCTAGAACATTTTTAATCCTGACAATGGAAGAGGTTTTCCCATATGTAATGCGACACATGGATGTCTCATCTAGGATCTCAAAGTGGTTAATTAGACTACAAGAGTTTGACTACACCATGCAAGTAGAAAACTCCACCAAGGCTAGTTTAGCAGGAATTCTCACTCATCGCCACTACGAGAAGAAGCTGAAGGTCAACACGGAAGCAAAGGAAGGAACACCAGATAAAGAAAGTCCTAAGATAGAGAGAGCTCACTCTCTTTTCATTGACGGAGCATACAAGAGAACAATGGATCAGTCTGCAGCAGGCATGGTCATTTTCAATGAACAGCAACAAAGAGTATTCTCCATGGGGCAGTTATTACACTCCCACTCCAACAATGAGGCAGAATATGTAGCCCTAATCCTTGGGTTGGAACAATGTATTTCACAAATAATTCAGTGCTTGAATGTGTTCGGTGACGCTTTGCTTTTGATAAGGCAGATAAATGGAACCTAGGAGTGCAAAAATCAAGTTTTACTTGGTCAACTTCACCAAGTTAAGGACCTTCTGAAGAAGTTTGAAGCAGTAAAGCTCTTCTATGTCCCTAGAGCAGAAAATCAAGAGGCAGATGCACTAGCTAAAGAAAGAATACAAGATGTTCCCATAGGAGCAATCAAATTAAAACTACCCCTCTTCCAAGGCAGTGATGCTATGCCTGATATCATCAGCTTTCTAAATACAGGAGAATGTCTAGCAGGACACACTAAAGGCCAAAAACAATGGCTGGTAAGGAAGGCTACTAGGTACCTCCTTATAGACGACCACTTGTATTGTAAGGGCAAAGATCAAATTCTTAGGCGGGTGCCAACCTCTAGTGAAATCACAGAGGTAATTTCAAGCTGCCATGACGACGTCTGCGGTGGTCATTTTGCTCTAGATATCACCAGTAGGAAGATTCTACAGGCAGGATACTTTTGGCCTAGTTTGAACAGAGATGTACACCATTGGTGTAAAACATGTACGGCTTGTCAAGTGGCCAGTGATCGCACATTAACCTACGAGCCACAAACCCCTATCATTTCATATGGTCCTTTTGAGAAATGGGGAATAGATGCAATCGGTCCCTTACCAAGGGCCCAATCAGGTAAACTGTACATCATAGTGGGTGTAGACTACATGACACGATGGGCAGAAGCAACTTCCACCACCCGCATTACAGCCCTAGAGGTGGCAAAGTTCATTTTTGAGCATATCGTTTGCCGTTTTGGCACTCCTCTTGAGATAATATCAGATAGAGGACCAGGATTCAGAGGTGATTTGGTGGGAGAACTAATAAAGAAGTTAGGCATTACACGTGGGCATTCCACACCATACTACCCACAATGCAATGGTCTGGTAGAGAAGGTAAATGGAATGATTTGCAAAATCATCACAAAACAAGTGAACAACCATACAGGAGATTGGGATAAACATCTCATGGTAGCTCTTTGGGCCTACAGAACAACGTTCCGAACATCACTAGGTTTCACTCCTTTCCATCTAGTTTATGGGAAGGAGGCAATTCTACCCATTGAGGTACAAATAGCCAGCTTACGAGTCTTGGCTAGCCAGACCCACCGTCCAATCGTAAACCTCCAAAACCACATCTTGGATCTAGAGAGACTCCAGCTGGATAGGGAAGAAGCAATCAATCACTATGCAACACAGGTAGAACGATGCCGACTCACTTTCAATCAAGGGCTTAAAGAAAAAGGACTAGAAAAAGGCATGTTAGTACTGCGATACGACAACAGATTTGACACTAGGAAGGATAAGAAATTTCAACCCAGATGGGAAGGGCCATTCATCATCAAGAAGCGCTACGACAACGGCAGCTATAAGCTGATGGAAGCAGATGGGAGAATTCACAAGACTAGAGTCAATGGATGGAGACTGAAGAGGTATTTTCTTAGGTTTGACTAAGAATTCGTGCTAGACATTCTAGAAGATAGAGAACCCTCTAACTCTACAGCTGAAGAAGCAGAAGAAGGGCTAGAAGCATGAATGCCTCTAGCCAAAAGAGAGAGGGCTAATGATAGCCGACTTTCGGAAATCAAAGAAAAAAAAGAAAAAAAAACTCATTTCACCCCCCCACTCTCAGTACCCCCCCACTGTAGCTTATTTTTCCTCCCCCCGACCCTACGGGCGTCGGATAAAACCCTCTCACTCCCTCTCTCCCATTTTTCCCTACATACCCCCTTCCCTAATATCTCTCTCCCCCAATTTACCCTCCCCGGCCAGGAAGAAGCTCTGAAAAGAAACTCCCCACCCCTCTCTTGTGCTCCTCTTGTGAGCCGCATGAAACCCCCCCCCCCCCCCCCCCCCCCCCCCCCCCCCCCCCCCCGCTTTCGTATTCTTACACTCACTCTTACACTCACCCTTCATTTCCCCTCACATTACCCTCTACCCTTATTCCCCCCTCTCCTTTGGCCCGCTAATATTCCTTCCCCGACCCTCCTCCCTCTTCCCCACCCCTCGCCTCACCCTCCCTCGGCCTCATTCCCCCTTTTTGGCCCGCGGATATATTCCTTCACTCCCCCCCACCCATTGACTAATCCCCCCCCCCCCCCCCCCCCCCCCTCGTCCTCAAGCTCCCATGGACAATCACCCCCCCTCTCCCTCTCACCCACACATCTCCCATACCCCACAACCCCCCCCCCCCCCCCCCCCCCTCTCTCTCTCACACTCTCTCTCTCTCTCTCTCTTCTCTCTCTCTCTCTCTCCTCTCTCTCTCTCTCTCTTATCCCAAATCCTCACCCCTCCCATTCCCTCACACTCTCCCTCTCACAGCTTCGTGCGGACTCTCTCTCTTCTCATCCGGGCGCTCAAGCCACGCAAGCATAGGAGGTCCACTCTCTCTCTCTCTCTCTCTCTCTCTCTCTCTCTCTCTCTCTCTCTCTCTCTCTCGCCCTTCCGGGCAGCGCCGCATATGCACACACTCACACACCATACACACACACACACAATCACCCCCCCCCCCCCCCCCCCCCCCGCCCCCCCTCTCCCCTCTCTCCCATCACGCTGTGCGCAGCAAGCCCGCCATCAAACACAAACACCCACCCATTTACTGGCACAGCCGTCTGCAGTCCACGCACACACCCACACATACGCCCTCACGGACAGCGCAGTCCGCAATACGCCAATACACACACACACAAACACACACACACACACACACACACACACACACACACACACACACACACACTCACACACCACACACACACCCTATTCTACCCCCCCATCCACCTTGCGCAGAAGAGCACGCCGCCGGCCATCCACCAGAAAAAAGAAAAAAAAAACAAAAACTATATATACATTATATATATAGCCCCCCCTTCTCACGCACGTTTTCGCATGCACATTCCTATACAAAACACACACACCCGCCCTCATGCACGAATACATACACACACACGCATATACGCACCGCACCGCAAATACAAAGAAAACGGCTACAGCATCAACAAACAAAAAGAAGAAGGATCTAAAGCACACGCCCCCAACAACAAAAAGAGAAAATGCGCCGAAGGCATGCCCCGGCCAACTCTGAAAAGAAGTGCGCTCGACACCGACGCACCGGCAGCACGCCATTCGTCGGCAACACGCAACCACGACGCCATCCCAGTAATTTTTAGGTTAATTTTATCATTATCTTCAGTTTTCACCCGAGCCATTGTAAATTTCCATTTTGTAAATATTCTCTCTCTAGGTGATGGTCACAAAGGCCCACCTAGAGATTCCCATCTTTTAATAACCTCCCCAAAACAAAGCAAGGGTCAACCACACCGAGCCCACCACTTGCTTTGTCTCCCCGATTAAGATTACCCTAACCACACTGGGATTACCATAATCCAAGCAGCCAACACCTATAAATTGGCACTGAGAGGTCACTATCACTGGGGGGGAGGGGCAATTCATGAGGAACCAAGCATTTGGTAGAGTGTAGTAGGAGGGATTGACACCATCACTATCACGGGGAGGGGGCTTGTGTGTTGGGTTTGCCTTGGGAATTGCACCATGCGAAGGGAACCACATCCATCTCTCGACTCCAATGTTCGATGCACACACGTATGCACGCTGTTGGTGGTGAGTATTCACAATCATTGAGTCGCCTTAGAGAACGCACCAAGTAGGTTGCACCACCTCCTCCCCCTACCTCTCTACCACCACGGCATGCCACCGTGTAAATATTGCAGAAATAATTCACCCTCACACCCCCGAGGGTTTTCATCATTTGCAAGTATTCTCTCTCTCTCTCTCTCTCTCTCTCTCTCTCTCTCTCTCCTCTCTGTAGGCTTACGGTCTCCATATCATCGTGGGTTTTGCGTCCTAGCTGCTCAAAGCTAGGTGGTGCCCCCTGTTCGCTTTATCGTGGCAGGCTCGAGGCGCGCCATTTGGCCCTCAGCGTTTTAGAGGCCGTCGGGGTTCGGGGTCCGCTTTGCGTCCGTCACAGAGAGAGAGAGAGAGAGAGAGAGAGAGAGAGAGAGAGAGAGAGAGAGAGAGAGAGAGAGAGAGTGAGAGAGAGAGTTTACATAGTGTGCTCTTGATGGAAGTGCCTATGTTGCTATCATCCTCTCTCCATTTAGCTTACCATGGAAAAATTTTAATCCCTTAAGAGAGATTTTTCATTTGGTTTTTTGTTTTTTCAATTTGCTAATGTGGCTAGTTGTACTCATGTCTCAGTGTGTTCCAAGTTGTTTCTTCAGTGCCCTCAGAATCATCACCATTAGTATTGATATTTGGAGTTGTTTTTTTTAATAATACAAATTAGCCGCTTCTCATTGAGAGAGAGAGAGAGAGAGAAAGAGAGAGAGAGAGATTTATTGAAGGTAGAACTTATCTTCTTCTTCTCTCTCTCCCTCTATGTGTCTATCTACGTGTGCTTGATTTGACCCATTGTTTCACCCAAAGGAAAATCGCGTTTATTATCTTTTACCAAAAATTGAGGATATTTTAACGAGAGCAGTTATGAGAGTCAACCTTTCTCTGGTCTCCTTGTCTCTCTTTCTCTCTCCCCCTATCTTCCTTTCATTGATTAGCGCCTTTTATCTCTCTCTCTCTCTCTCTCTCTCTCTCTCTCTCTCTCTCTCTCTCTCTCTCTCACACACACACACACACACACACACACACACACACACACATATGCACGTGTTGAAATTGACCTATCTACCATCACAAAAGGTGATTCACACAAGAAGATGTACTCCTACTAAATATTATAGTGGACTATCCATGAAATTCCTCTCTTTGCCAACTCTCTCTCTCTCTCTCTCTCTCTCTCTCTCTCTCTCTCTCTCTGGTGACATACTTGAGTTGCATCGAGAGCTACCCATGGATGGACAAGCTTTGCCATAAGTAGGCAAGCCCTCCTCAATGTTCGAGTTTTTTTTAATGTCTTTGTCATGTGCATGCACATACATACATACACTCTATAGTAACCCATAAATTGGAGAGAAGGGACAAGAAAAGAGGTGTTCAATGCTCAACAATTTTTCAAGCACTTTAAGAAAGGATATAGAAGTGTCACTTTATGGTTATTTCTTAAATTTTGAAAATACACCTGCTTGATTCCGAAATACAGTGGTATAGGGCAACCCATGTCGTTGTGGCAAGCTGCAATAAGTAAACTTTTGTTATTATAATACACCTGATGTGTTCTGGGAGAGGAAAAATGTGTAACCTTTAGCCAAGGCTCGGCCTTAGCTTAAGGCCGTTTTGTAATTTTTTTGAGATTCTAATACATTCACTTATTATTGTGAGTTTGACCAAATTTTTTTATTTAAAAATACACTTGTACAAATTTCTAAAAGATATCAATATTTGTCTCAAAAAAACGCTTTGAAAAAACAAAGCCAAATTTGTCTTTAAAATTCATTAAACAATAAAATATCCACAACAATTTTATTTTATTTTTGTTATGAACACTTAAGTGGACCATTTACTTTATGTAAAGTAGAAAGCCTTTTCCCTTTACATTTTCAAAAGTCTTTTTGTTATGGGTACTAAACTGGTTACTTTGTGTAAAGTAAAAAGTCTTTAATTTTCAATTCCCAAAAGTCTTTTAGTTTCCTCCAATGTTACTATTCACTTTTGCATTTTAAATCTTACTACCCTTTAGTTCTGCATTTTAGAAAGGGTTTATAAGGTTTTCTCTTTATTGAAGCAGTCAGTGACACATCGAGGGTCTCTCCTTCCTTGAAAAATTTAAGCTACTTCAACATTAACCTACTATGGGTTGCAGATGAAATACTACATACTTTAGCAATAAACTAACTAGTATAATCCAAGAAACAATTCCAACCACTAGACATACAAAACTACAAAATTCTCTCATAA
Source organism: Adiantum capillus-veneris (assembly GCF_014529385.1). Taxonomy (NCBI): domain Eukaryota; kingdom Viridiplantae; phylum Streptophyta; class Polypodiopsida; order Polypodiales; family Pteridaceae; genus Adiantum; species Adiantum capillus-veneris. Next base: position 11,866,998 of record NC_140947.1, on the reverse strand, counting down.
AGGTAAACTTGTCTTAGCATTGATAGGACCAAGTTCACTCCATGGCCACATTTGATAAAGAAGCAAGGGTGTGGGACTAGGTTGTTGTCAACCTCCTAAGAGTAATTGGTTCAAGTCCAAGGCATCAGTCATGCTCCCTTTTGCTTCAACGAAAAACTTGGCTCTTTCAAGACTCAAGCATCGAGAGAGCCCCCCCATGATAAGGAATTCATTAATCATCCAAGAGGCATGCGGTTGAGGGAATGCAACTCGGTTCCAAAAGACATGGCCAATAAGGTAAAGGGGCTAATAACAGACCGGGGTCCAAAACAAGGCCACCTTAAAAGTAAATGGAAAATACTACCAAATTTATGGAAAGTATGATTAGGATGGCATTGGGAATGACAAGAGCTTGATAGGAAATATCTTTTTATATCAATTCCGTTGAAAGCTGTTAATTCTATTAAATAATTCATATCATTCAAATTGAATGTCTATCTATTGGCCCCCATGTTTTAAGAAGCCTTATATTGGCCCCTTTACCTTATACATTTCAACTTTTAACATCATCAAGCATAAGCTCTAGTCTGCAATAAGATCCTCATCACGTTAGGGGAAGGTACCTCATCATTACAATATACAAGCTCATAAAGGGGGTACTACAAGCCTCATCAAATGATTGAAGAAGTTTGGTAGTAGTACAAAATGTATAGTCTTTCCATAATTTATTTATCCTTTACATTTGAAGTACTTCAAAAGAGTCTTAATTCTCTTTACATGTGTCACTTTGTGTACGTTGATAAGGCTTCAATGCTCCTTGAGCATTTCTTTTGGAGTGGTCCTTGGTACTCCTTGTATGTCTTTTTGCTTTCTAATAGCACTCTACATATCATCCTCTGGGTTGATTTGTGATCGGCATTATATTTGCTATCATATACTTTGCCCAATTTCTACAAGTAAACCTATGAGCTTCCCCACAAAAATCACTCTAGATTATCACAACATATGTAAAGGTTTTGAAATACGACAAAGAAAAGGGTGCCTATCAAGAATCAAGCTAGGGGCTGCTGAGAGAGAGAGAGAGAGAGAGAGAGAGAGAGAGAGAGAGAGAGAGAGAGCTCTTCTTACAAGGTACCCTCCCTACATGTCCAGTACGGGTTAAATGCAAAGCTCTACCTCTCTCACCTTTACTTGCATTTTACTTTCTTAACACTGCCCTCCTCTCACTCTCGTGCGGCCTTGCCCCTTCCCCTTTCACACGAGGGAGGGGGAGGGGGGGGGGGGGGGGGGGGGGGGGGGAAGGGGGGGGGGGGGGGGGGTGTACAATGGAGCTTCATGAAGCTCTAAGAAATGGATTGGTGCATGCAGTACATACCAGTCTCAGGCATCCAATGCAGACAACTCTCTTGGCTTCAGACCCTCTATATCACACCCTTCCCATGGGGGCAGCATTCGTCTCCACATCTACATTGCAGGACAATACAAACTTCAAATCTCTTGGCTTTAGACCTTAACATATCATATACATCGCCATCACAAGCAATCCTCATCTCAGCCCTATCCCTCATTTAGGAGGCTTCCCATTTATGCCCCCTGCACCACAACCTCAACTCCCAAATTAGTCTACAAGTAATGTGATCCATCCTCACTTTAATCTTATCTCTGGTGTTAATCCCTTGAATAGAGGATATTGGATAAGTTTTGAAGCAACTCCATCACCCTATTGAGATTGAGATAGAACCCAAAGGTAATAGGTCCAATGGAGGGGAGTCTAGGAATCTAATGAAGTAGTAAGCATCCCCATTGCTTTGAATAAAATGTGAGGCTTTGAATTGCTGTGAGGCAAAGCCTTTGAATCCTTAACGCTATGGGACTGGCCCTTTAGAAACTTTACAAAAAAAATATAAGTGAAACTATGGAAACGTCTACACGACGTGATTGTAGGGAATGATGAGAGCCGCTCCTTGCAAGAGACTGCTATGACCAAGTAGCTACGCAGGGGAAGGTGTGATGTGGAACACCATGCCACAGATTGCTAATCCATAAGGTTATGCTCTTCACGTTCACTGCACAAGAAGCCTTACCATGAGAGATTGCACTGCCATTGGCGGGCTTAGGCGACTCTGTTGAATCTTTTTGCATGTAGTCTATGTGTGGGAGACCACCACGAGCTTGATTGAGCATCGCTACGGTGAGCTATGGCAAGGAAGGCTCGTATATGCAGAGATACCAACAAGATCCAGCGCTGCCGTCCGTTCCCTCTGAGAGTTTTGATGCATTGTTTGAAAATGGAAGATGATTTGTAGCTCACGAGGATGCCAATTGTCAATCCCAGAAATTTTCCATTGACGATAGTACTCAGTTGTGTTGAACAATTGAAGACTTGAAAGCTCACTTGAGGCTTGAAGTTGAACTCGCTTAAGCTATGAGTGGTCACCACATTATTTAAAACTTGTGGTTCTGTGATTTGAAGAATTTGCAGAGCAGTCTTTCATATCTTCTCTACGAGGCTTGAAAGGGTATCATTGATGAAAGCTCAAAAGAACTCTATCAATCTTTAGTTATATCAACCAATCTCTAATACCATATTAGATTAATAGCATTGATAGAGACTGATTTAAAGCATGAGAGCTACTTTGCAATATATTAAAACTGATAAAGAACACTCTGAGATACAAACAAGATGTCCCTATATATAGGGAGCTCAAAAGGAGGACTAAATCTTATATCTAGGGAGTGATTGTAGAGATATAAAAAAGGGTCCAATAAGAAAGAGAGAGGCTGGAAGGCTACGGATAATCTTAGAGTGATTTAGGGAGAGAATTGAGGGTGCTAAATGTAAAAAGACCACAACGAGCAAAAAACCCGTTAGCCTTATTGAAAGCTTATAATGAAGATTAAACTAGGACTAAGGTACTCCTAGGCTAGGCCATTGGACTTGATCTCCAACAAACCCTCCTTCAAGTTGATGGCCTAGCACAACAAAAAAATCCTTGTGATACACCCACTCAAGGTTCACTCTAAGGATACAACACACTTATAATTGTGTGATTCTCTTAGGTGGATACAACAAGAGAGTTCATCCAACTTGGGGAGATACTAGGTAGACTAAAAGAAGGTGTTTTGAGATACAATAAGATTTTTGCCTAGCTTGTATAGACCTTTAGAAGGCCCATTCTTTGTCTACATGCACAAGGTTTGCCCCATCTGAGGTAGTCTTTTCTTCATCTTCATCTTTTGAATCTGACTCTCCGATGCACATTGCTTTTATCCATTGTTTAAGAAAACATCATTCCTCTGTGTGATTGCCTTTGCCACAAAATGTGCATACAGTGTCTTTCTTGGACTCTCTGAATCATGTGTTCCCTTGAGGTTTCCTTGAGCTGCTTCCTTTGTATAATGGTTGTTGACTTTTGTTGCCCTCCTTACTTTGAGTAAAGTATGTTCCTTGTATTTCAAAATGTTCATGTTCCTTATGGATTCTTCTTTCTTCTTCTAAGAGAGATGCCTCCACCTCAGCTAAGATAGGTGTAGGAAGATTTGTTAGGGTGCCAACAAGACTAGAATACTCATCAAGAGTTGAAATAATTTTGATGAGAACAGCTATTTTGATATCTTCTTCCACATCTTTGTTGATTCTTGCTAATTGTGACTGTAAACTCTTGAATTTTCTTAATGGTGCTGACATAGTAGTGTCGGTAGCTTTTGTAAGTGAAAAAAAATATATGAAGAGCATGATTTTAGATGTCTTGGAAGTAGTACCAAATACTTTCTCAAGTAAAACCCAAGCTTCTCATGCATTAGTGCAAGCACCAATGTGAATACATCTTGTAATCCTTCCCCTATAATACCTAGAGCTTTTAGATTTCTTTGCTTAAATGTTGAGGAAGTTTCTCTAGTTGAAGTCCCTGAAGGTTCTCTTCCTACAATATCCCATAATCCCTTTTTCATAAGTCTGAATTTTATTTGTATTTTCCAAGTAAAGAAGTTTGTGCGATTGAATTTATCACTAACTTCCATATTAGGAGTGGTCTTAATAGAGTACTACTCTACCAGTGTCTAAAACTCCGTACAAAGGAAAGGTTTATTTAATTAGCAAATGCTTCTTGAACAAAAAATTTTGTAGGTTGTTGTGGTTCAACATACCGAGTTTGCAGTATGGGTAGAATTTCTTTCTAGTTGTCCTATAAATTCAAGGACCACATATGTGTGTAGCTTTGGAAGTTACTTCTTCTTCGTCACGGTTTACTGGTGTTTTAGTTTTGTATGTGATTGTGCTAGTTGTAGATGAGTTTTTACTCATTGCCAGAGAAGGTCTTACCTCTTGAATTTATTCAAAGGCAATGTCTATTCTCTTTTATAAGGGGATTTCTTTTTCTTCCGGAGTTAACTCCTCAAAAAAACACGAGGCTTTGAATTGTTGTGAGGCAAAGCCTTTGCATCCTTACGTTATGGGTGAATACAACATGAGGCTTTGAATTGCTGTGAGGCAAAGCCTTTGAATCCGTAGGTTATGGGTCAATACTTCTTGAAGCACGGCAATAACGCTATGGGACTGACCCTTTAGAATCTTTACAAAAGGAAATATAAGTGAAACTATGGAAACATCTGCACAACGTGATTGTTGGGAATAATGAGAGCCACTCCTTGCAAGCGAGGAGAGCAAGCGAGCGCTATGACCAGGTAGCTACGCAATGGAAGGTGTGATGTGGAGCGCCATGCCACAGATTGTCGATCTGTACGGTTATGCTCTTCACGTTCACTACACAAGAAGATTTACCATGAGAGCATTGTACTGTTGTTGGCGGGCTTAGGTGACTCTCTTAAATCTTTTTGCATTCAGTTTATGTGTGGGAGACCACCACGAGCTCGATTGAGCATCGCTACGGTGAACTATGGCAAGGAAGGCTCGTATATGCAGAGATACCAACGAGATCCAGCGCTGTCGTCTGTTCCCTCTGAGAGTTTTGATGCATCGTTTGAAAAATGGAAGATGATTTGTAGCTCACGAGGATGTCGATTTTCAATCACATGCAATTGCCTTCGCTAATTGTGATGCTATAGAAATTTGCCATTGATGATAGTACTCAGTTATGTCGAGCACTTGAAGACTTGAAAGCTTACTTGAGGCTTGAAGTTGAACTCGCTTAAGCTATGAGTGGTCACCACATTATTTAAAACACCTTGTGGTTCTGTGATTTGAAGAATTTGCAGAGTAGTCTTTTGTGAGGTCCCCACTCCGCCGTATCAAACAACGGATCTGATGGTGAACCTGGTGGCCACTAGATCTATAGCGGAAGCAAACAAAGTGGTTCAAGGTTCAACTAGCGGACGATCTCTCATAACAAAGTGAGTCGAGTTCGAGCCTACTAGTAATGAGATCTAGCTCCACCTCGCAGGGGAAGCGTACTTAACCTATCTAGCGATCCTAAGACCCACCTTCCAAGAGGAGAGAAACCTCGAGTGCCTTTTTCCCCATGTTTCAGAGGCACGTACACTTGAGACTTCGCCGCTCTAGGGGCAACGAGTATTACTAATATCGAATTAAACACTATGGGGACAGAGAGTTCCCGACCAATCGGGACCACCCATCTCGTAGGCATTGGCAACCTGAGCCAAGCCCCCACTTTCCACCCCCACACTCACACTTCCTCCTGTGTCCTAATTACTACCACGAAAGTTGTTCAACATAAAATTTCCTTGATTAGATTCCGATTCACAATGTTCGTTAAGATAGCCCTTCAACCAGTATTGCAAGCGGCACCAAGACAGTATTCTAGTAAAAATTCTACTCAAACTTATTCATAAAAGTTCCAATGTTCTGGAGGTACAACATCCCCCCTCCAGCGAGAGTTTACTCCTCCCGTTGTCGCCTAGCTGCCCATACAACTAGGTATGTCCACCGCATAGAAAGCACGACATGGACATTCCCACCGCTTAACCAGCAGACGTGGGTTCCCACCGCTTAACCAGCAGTCGTGGGTATCCACCGCTTAACCAGCAGTCGTGGATTCAAGAGCCCTTAACCAGGAACTCTGCCCCCTGTGATCAGGAGGGGGTTCATGACTTATTCAACATTGGAAATAGAATGAACATGCCGAGCTAAAATTTTCCCTAGCAAACATTCTTTCCTCTTGCAAACAGCATACCCATCAATCATTTCTTTCCTACTTTATACTTAAATGTACTATGCATTCAATGCCGAGGTTTCTGTCGGATTTCTCCAACATGTTCGGGGATATGTTCATTCCTAACTAATCGTATGCAATGTTAATTAAACAACTTGAATAGAAATTGGGACCTACCTCTTCCATTTCTTCGTCAATAGCCCGTGAGATGGCCGGTATTTGCTCGTCCATGGGAGCCTTTCCTTTTTCGTTGACATTGCTTGTTCCCGCCTCGCGGTCGTGGGCTCCACCGAAGCGAGTTCTCTTAACCGGGGCCATTTTTCTCACTACTTAAATGGTAGACTTGAAAAAAAAAGAGCTAAGGTCCGAGAGTAACATGACAAACCAATCGGCAGATTAGATTTATTAAAGACTCCTCCTTATGCACGAGGTTAGATTTTTCCCTTTTTGCCCTAGCAATTTTAAGGGTAATTCTGTATCCACCCTATGGGAAACGACTCTAAGGTTAATTACTTGGCTTAGATGATTAAGAAATTCAGAGTTTTTCTAATTGATTCACGAAAGATATGAAGTAAGCAAGCTCATTCATTTTCCTAGAGCAATATGAAGGTGCAGAGTGACCGCAGGCATGTGTGATGGAAAAACCTTCTTCTTATTGGACTAATGACGGATTAATTTTCAGCCTTAATCACATCTAAATGTGGGAGAAGATTAAGTATAATTTAATTACAACTCTATTGAGTAGTGAAAGATTGAATTTCATCAAATCTACACTATTACTAGCTGACAATTTATTGACTATACCTCCTAGAGAGAGAATCTTTCCTAATCATGCCTTAATCCTTGATTAAGGATGATGAATGGCTGAATAAATTAACTAAATGAATGATAATTATGTACTGAAGTATAACTATGAAAACTTAAAGAGCAGCTATAGAGAATTATGGCTAAAAGTAGGCATAGTAGACAAGAATTATGAGTGGGTAATGATGAGATTAAGAAGAGAAGTAATTAAACCATAATTACCGTGATTAGGGGCTGAGAATCCTCTTAAATTTCTGATGCAATGAATCCTCAAGATGGGAATTTCGGCAGCACCTCCCTCCTTGCTTCTCCTTCAAAAGCTGTGTGTGTGCCGGCAGCACCTTCCCAGTGTGTAGGTGTGTGAGTATGCAATGTGTGTGTGTGAGCATATATCTGTGTGTGTGTGTGTGTGTGTGTGTGTGTGTGTGTGTGTGTGTGTGTGTGTGTGTGTGTGTGTGTGTGTGTAGGCCTTTAAATAGGCTCCTACAAGCTGAAAATCGATTTGTGCTGCTAATTGCATCTGGATGAGCACTCAGTCCTTGCATGGCAAGTCCAGTTGCCTACCCACCAAGTGTCCAGTTGGCTCAGTAAACTGACTCTCACACTGAGTTGCAGGCTTGGAAGCTTCCCCAAGACTCCCACAAAGCAAGAGGGCACCCCCTAGCTGCTAAAGCTGGTCTGGAGTGGCCTGGAACCCGTTCCCACACAGCCCCGGGCCCCCGATGCCTCCCCGAATAATTTTTAGGAAAATTGGTTCTAGGCTAAAACGGGTCATACGAGTCGGATTTTGATGCCGTAAATTGCTATACTGAGCTCTAACTAAGGCATACTGGACCGAGTACCTGCCATATTTAGCAACCCTCGAGGTCCGAAAAATGCATTTTTTTCAAATTCGGGGTACGGGTGCAGATTTTCGAGACGGTCAAAACTAAACGGGTCGGGTGACCAAAAACTTACTATATTTGGAAAATTTTCACAAAAATTATTTTAATTCACATTTCGAAGCTTTATGACATTTTAAACATCATGGCACTGACAGAATTCCGAAAACTGCTAAAAATAGTAACTTTTTTCCATTATGATCATTTCATGGTACAAGGGTGCTCTTTTTGGTTGGGGTCAGAGACCTTACAACCTCCCCAACGTGAAAAATTGAGATGTCCTCATCTCAAGAATACATCTGGATAAACTCTATGCTAACTACTTAGGTACATATATCCTTTGTCTAAAGTAAAGATATCCTTTGATAATAGAGTAGTCTTTAGCTTTATGCGTCTTATTCTGCTGAACTTTGATGAGATCCTGGTGCTTGATTTATTGCTCACTAGGATTAGCAGTTGCATCATACATTGCTGCTCTCTCATCAGCTTCATCACCCACAGTTGGTTGTCTCACTGCGGCATTAGCGAAAGCTCTACTTCCTTGTCCTATGTTTCCTCTTCCTCGGCCTCCTCTTCCGTTTGGTTGACCTCGCCCGTTGACGTTCAGAGGTACATTATTAGCATCGGATGTTTGGGAAATCCTTTTTGGACATCGACTTTTGTAATGTCCATACTCCTGGCACTCAAAGCATCTTATATTGGGAAACTCGATAGCTGCCGTAGTAGCTACTACCGGACGATGGTAGTATGCAGGGTTGATTGGTCTGTTACTCCAGTTGTCTATCCTGGCTCTCTTTGAAAAATAGTATTGACTATCTTGGGTAGCCCTCTGAATCTCTTTAGCTAACGGTTTGGCCCTTAGCAAGGTATCTTGTAGTGTTGTCGGCCTGAGAGCTTCCAACCGAGTATTCAAAGGATCGATTAGCCCTTGGCAGAACCTCGCCACTTGTTGTTCCAAGGTCATCTTAGGAGCATATCTCCGTAGAGTGACAAACTTCGAATAATATTCTTCGACAGATGAAGTCAGCTGCCGAAGGAAAAAGAACTCGTTCATCTTCAAGGTTTTATAGGCGGGTGGTAAGTAACGCTCCATCACAGCAGCCTTGATGTCTTCCCATGACTGGGAAGATCCCTTGATATCCAAGTCCCTGCAATGTTGTTTCCACCAGATCTTGGCATCACCAGACAAGCGGAACATCGCAAGCATGTTTTGGTTCTCGGGTTGAGTTCTCGCAGCTTTGAAATAGTCGTCCATTGCTTCCATCCATCCTTCCTCATCTCTTTCCACATTTGCCCCTTCGCCTTTAAAGGTTGGAGGCTGAGCTTGTTTAAGGAGGAGCTTCTTCTCTTGCGCTGCCGAGTAGAGAGCAACAGGCGGTGCCTATCCAATGGTATAAAACTCATTACTATAGCACTCTTCTCAAATGAACCTATGCTTTTCCATACTCAAGAAGAAATTTAACTTTTGGGCTTAACCAGCCTACTTAATCTGTACAGCTATCACAAGGGATTTTTAACCATTCCGCCATTTAAATTCCATTGAATACATCCAAAATTGTCCGATAAATAATGGTAAAAACTTTACTCGAGAGCTTTGATCCATACTTATAACTTTATGTGCATCAACAGGCTACCTGCCCGCAGCACTAGTCGCACCAACGACTTCTCAAAAAACATCATGTGGAACCCACTGAATCCCAACAATCTCAACGAGTAAAACTCTTTAACATCACTCACGAGACAATCCACTAGACAAATCCAATGTCATTATTCTTGGAAACATCGTGCTCAAGCTTTGTGTACGAGCTATCCTACTATCCCTTATTTTTCAAAATTTCAAACAACATCATTTTTCCAGTTCGTAAACCTATAGCTCTGATACCAGGTGTGAGGTCCCCACCCCGCCGTATCAAACGGCGGATCTGATGGTGAACCTGGTGGCCACTAGATCTATAGCGGAAGCAAACAAAGTGGTTCAGGGTTCAACTAGCGGACAATCTCTCATCACAAAGTGAGTCGAGTTCGAGACTACTAGTAATGAGATCTAGCTCCACCTCGCAGGGGAAGCGTACTTAACCTATCTAGTGATCCTAAGACCCACCTTCCAAGAGGAGAGAAACCTCGAGTGCCTTTTTCCCCATGTTTCAGAGGCACGTACACTTGAGACTTCGCCGCTCTAGGGGCAACGAGTATTACTAATATCGAATTAAACACTATGGGGACAGAGAGTTCCCGACCAATCGGGACCACCCATCTCGTAGGCATTGGCAACCTGAGCCAAGCCCCCACTTTCCACCCCCACACTCACACTTCCTCGTGTGTCCTAATTACTACCACGAAAGTTGTTCAACATAAAAGTTCCTTGATTAGATTCCGATTCACAATGTTCGTTAAGATAGCCCTTCAACCAGTATTGCAAGCGGCACCAAGACAGTATTCTAGTAAAAATTCTACTCAAACTTATTCATAAAAGTTCCAATGTTCTGGAGGTACAACATCCCCCCTCCAGCGAGAGTTTACTCCTCCCGTTGTCGCCTAGCTGCCCATACAACTAGGTATGTCCACCGCATAGAAAGCACGACATGGACATTCCCACCGCTTATTCAGCAGACGTGGGTTCCCACCGCTTAACTAGCAGTCGTGGGTATCCACCGCTTAACCAGCAGTCGTGGATTCAAGAGCCCTTAACCAGGAACTCTGCCCCCTGTGATCAGGAGGGGGTTCATGACTAATTCAACATTGGAAATAGAATGAACATGCCGAGCTAAAATTTTCCCTAGCAAACATTCTTTCCTCTTGCAAACAGCATACCCATCAATCATTTCTTTCCTACTTTATACTTAAATGTACTATGCATTCAATGCCGAGGTTTCTGTCGGATTTCTCCAACATGTTCGGGGATATGTTCATTCCTAACTAATCGTATGCAATGTTAATTAAACAACTTGAATAGAAATTGGGACCTACCTCTTCCATTTCTTCGTCAATAGCCCGTGAGATGGCCGGTATTTGCTCGTCCATGGGAGCCTTTTCTTTTTCGTTGACATTGCTTGTTCCCGCCTCGCGGTCGTGGGCTCCACCGAAGCGAGTTCTCTTAACCGGGGCCATTTTTCTCACTACTTAAATGATAGAATTGAAAAAAAAAGAGCTAAGGTCCGAGAGTAACATGACAAACCAATCAGCAGATTAGATTTATTAAAGACTCCTCCTTATGCACGAGGTTAGATTTTTCCCTTTTTGCCCTAGCAATTTTAAGGGTAATTCTGTATCCACCCTATGGGAAACGACTCTAAGGTTAATTACTTGGCTTAGATGATTAAGAAATTCAGAGTTTTTCTAATTGATTCACGAAAGATATGAAGTAAGCAAGCTCATTCATTTTCCTAGAGCAATATGAAGGTGCAGAGTGACCGCAGGCATGTGTGATGGAAAAACCTTCTTCTTATTGGACTAATGACGGATTAATTTTCAGCCTTAATCACATCTAAATGTGGGAGAAGATTAAGTGTAATTTAATTACAACTCTATTGAGTAGTGAAAGATTGAATTTCATCAAATCTACACTATTACTAGCTGACAATTTATTGACTATACCTCCTAGAGAGAGAATCTTTCCTAATCATGCCTTAATCCTTGATTAAGGATGATGAATGGCTGAATAAATTAACTAAATGAATGATAATTATGTACTGAAGTATAACTATGAAAACTTAAAGAGCAGCTATAGAGAATTATGGCTAAAAGTAGGCATAGTAGACAAGAATTATGAGTGGGTAATGATGAGATTAAGAAGAGCAGTAATTAAACCATAATTACCATGATTAGGGGCTGAGAATCCTCTTGAATTTCTGATGCAATGAATCCTCAAGATGGGAATTTCGGCAGCACCTCCCTCCTTGCTTCTCCTTCAAAAGCTGTGTGTGTGCCGGCAGCACCTTCCCAGTGTGTAGGTGTGTGAGTATGCAATGTGTGTGTGTGAGCATATATCTCTGTGTGTGTGTGTGTGTGTAGGCCTTTAAATAGGCTCCTACAGGCTGAAAATCGATTTGTGCTGCTAATTGCATCTGGATGAGCACTCAGTCCTTGCGTGGCAAGTCCAGTTGCCTACCCACCAAGTGTCCAGTTGGCTCAGTAAACTGACTCTCACACTGAGTTGCAGGCTTGGCAGCTTCCCCAAGACTCCCACAAAGCAAGAGGGCGCCCCCTAGCTGCTAAAGCTGGTCTGGAGTGTCCTGGAACCCGTTCCCACACAGCCCCGGGCCCCCGGTGCCTCCCCGGATAATTTTTAGGAAAATTGGTTCTAAGCTAAAACGGGCCATACGAGTCGGATTTTGATGCCGTAAATTGCTATACTGAGCTCTAACTAAGGCATACTGGACCGAGTACCTGCCATATTTAGCAGCCCCCAGGGTCCGAAAAATGCATTTTTTTCAAATTCGGGGTACGGGTGCAGATTTTCGAGACGGTCAAAACTAGACGGGTCGGGTGACCAAAAACTTACTATATTTGGAAAATTTTCACAAAAATTATTTTAATTCACATTTCGAAGCTTTATGAAATTTTAAACATCATGGCACTGACAGAATTCGGAAAACTGCTAAAAATAGTAACTTTTTTCCATTATGATCATTTCATGGTACAAGGGTGCTCTTTTTGGTTGGGGTCAGAGACCTTACATCTTTCATCTCTTCTCTACGAGGCTTGAAAGGTTATCATTGATGAAAGCTCAAAAACACTCTATCAATCTTTAGTTGGATTAACCAAGCTCTGAGACCATATTAGATTAATAGCATTGATATAGACTGATTTAAAGCATAAGAACTACTTTGCAAAACATTAAAACTGTCGATAAAGAACGCTTTGAGATACAAACGAGATGTCCCTATATATAGGGAGCTCAAAAGGAGGACTAAATGATTGTAGAGATATAAAGAAGGGTCCAATAAGAAAGAGAGAGGCTGGAAGACTACGGCTAATCTTAGAGTGATTTAGGGAGAAAATTGAGGGTGCTAAAGGTAAAAAGACCCCAAAGAGCAAAAAACCCTTTAGCCTTATTGAAAGCTTATAATGAAGATTAAATTAGGACTAAGGTACTCCTAGGCTAGGTCATTGGACTTGATCTCCAACAATATCCCTAGAAGACCAATCGAAGATGACATTATCACTCAATGGGGGTGCTTTGCCTACAATAAAACGCCCTTTGGTTTGATGAGCATGTATGCTACTTCCCAATAGTGGATGACAAGGGTGCTTGGTCCTTACTTGGGTAAGCTCGTAAGGGTGTTTATGAATGATCCCAATGAGTGCTCAAGGTTTGGCTTCATTTATGCATAAGTTAAATTATTTATTGAGGTTTTTTTGGATGATTTCCCAACATGTGTATCCGCTTCAAAAGATGGTTCAACAAATTCATGGTTTTCAATGGACTAAAGATGCACACGAAGCTTTCAAAAAGGTTAAGGAGATGCTATGTCAACTGCCTACCACCAAGCACGGAAGATGATTTTTATGTTTCTATGATTGTGGGTACGATTTCATTTGATGCCATTTTGTTGCAAACAGTAAGCGCGTGTTATAAGCCTATCTATTTTGATAGCAGGGTTATAAGTCCAGGGGAGATGACCTACACAGAAGCTGAGTAATGGGTTATGACTTTGGTGTTTGCATGCACAAAGTTCAAACCTCTTTAAGCCAAGATAGAATTCTCACCTGCATCCATATAGTCAGACAACAGATATTTTAGACTTGGCTACGTATATGTTCAAGTTTAAAATTGATCATACTATCAAGTCCATCTTGGAAGACATTTTGGTGAACAAGGATGCATAACCTATATATTGAAGTGTGGTGCAAGAGAAAGCAGGTGAAGAGCCAAAGATAGAGGGGGAGCATTTGTGATGTGGTTTGATGATGTGTATAGAAGAGTGGTGTAGAAGGCAAGGGGAGGCATTGTGATCTAGGATCCTCAAGGTAAAGTGGTGTTTTCTTACGATCTCAAGAATGTGCATACCAATAATCCAGTATAATACTTAGTACTTCACTTGGGTTTGAAGCGGTTTCTGGGAGCGTTGTGAAAGGTGATACTCTTCATGTTATTAAGAATTTTTTTGTGGCATGTAAAGTAAAGAGGGATTCTCTTAAGCATTAGTTTTATTGGATTAAGAATCTTTTAAAGTTTTTTGAAGCAATTTAGTTCAAGCATGTTAGAAGAGAGCATAATCAAATGGTAGATAAACCTGCAAGTAACCATTTTCAAATGCATGTAGCATGGTTTCATGTGGCTCCATCCATGTATTTAGAAAGTGAAAATGTATAGGATATTGGTGATTTTTTAGTACAAGTCAGTGTTTAGCAGCCATGACAAAACTGCAAAAGAGAAGGGTTGTCCAAAAAACATGCAACATCACTCTTGTGGATGAAAACCTGATGGTTTATGGTCATCATGGTATGTTGAGAAGGGTGCACTCCAAAGAAGAGATAAAAATGGTTTCGGAGCAATGTCATGAAGAAAGTAAGCATAAGGCAAAGATCAACTACTATGTACTCCTGAGAGCACATTTTCTGTGGCCTTCCCTTGTGAAGGATGTTCATTACTTGTGAAAAACTTGTCAAGAATTCCAAATCTTGTGAGAAAGAATATAGGTAGTAGAGTCACAAGAAGCTATTGTTGCTCACTATGCATTCACAAGTGGGGTTGGATGCTATTGGTCCTCTTCCCAATTCATCATGTGGAAAAAAATATGTTATTGTTTCAATAGATTATCTTACCAGATGGGTCAAAGAAAAGGCCTTCAAGGAAGTGAATACTCATACACTTGACGAGTTTATGTTTGATTATATTTGCTATCAATTTGATGTGCCATGGGTTCTTATCTTTGATAGAGATCAAGGATTCCATAGCAGCTAATGTGTGCTTTGGTTGAGAAATTGGGTATTCAACATATATTTTCTTCACCATACCATCCTTAGTGTAATGGTTTAGTTAAGAGCACAAATGGGAAAATAATCAAGATTCTCACCAAATATATGTACAAGTAGGTGAAAGAGTGGGAGACGGATCTGGCTATATGTATATGGCTTATATTACTTCTTATAAAGTGGCTACTAATTGCACACCGTTTGATTTGGTTTAAGGTAGAGAGGTAGTCCTCCCTATACATGCACAACTTGGAGCATTGAAAGGTATATTTTGTGCTAATAAGGATCAAAGGGTGTTATATAGGATTGGATTACTTGTCTTGAGGCTTTGCAAATGAACAAGGAAGCTTCTGGAAATTTTTATGTGAAGTAAACGGAAAAGAGGTTTTCCAAATTCAATCAAAGCTTGTTGGAAAAGGATATATAGGAAGGATATTTGGTGATGAAGCACAAGATCTATTTAGATTTTACCATCCAAAATAATTACAAGAATAAGTGGATAGGACCACTCTATTTTGATAGCTCATTGGTTCCCAATGTAAATCAGCTACCAATCAAAGGCGTGGGCAAGACACCTAGTTTTCTTCTTTTTGATAGCCATGAATAACACTTTCTACATGGTAGAATATAGGATTTTTTTCAAATAACATTTTTGCTTGTTACTGCTTTCTTGAATGGTGACATATTTGAGGAAGTTTATGTAACACAGCCTCGCGGTTTTGTCAAGAAAGGAAAAGAGGATAAGGTGTGCAAATGTAACAAAGCTTTGTATGGGTTGAAGCAATCTCCTCATGCTTGTTATGAGAAGGCTGACACTCATTTGGTCAAACGAGGATTTCGTAACAGTTCAGCAGAAAGGACATTGTATGTAAAGTGTGAGGGTGATGTACTTCTCATTGTGGCTCTATATGTGAATGATTTGCTGATCACTAGACCAAATGAGAGACATAATGCTGAATTTAAGGCTGATTTGAATGCTACTTTTAAGATGAAAGATTCGGGGTTGTTGCATCATTACTTGGGTATACAGTTTAAGCAGTGTCATGGTGGTATTGCCTTGTGTCAAAAAAGTTACATGGAGACATTGCTATGTAAGTTTGGACTTAAGGATTGCAAACCTATTGCCACTCCCATGGAAACAAGCTTGAAATTGAGTCTTCATGATGCTGGTGATCTTGCAAATGTCACTCTTTACCAAACTGTTCTTGAATGCCTCATTTATGTATGCAACACGAGGCCGGATATTCAGTTTGCAGTCTCACAAGTCAACAGATTTATGCATAGACTAGGGTGTAAGCATTGCCAAGCTATCAAGAGGATTTTCCGCTACTTGAGTGGCACTCTATACCTTGGCTTGTTTTATCCCAAGGGGGGTTATTGCCGCCAGACTTGCATGCTTTTTTGGACTCATATTGGGCTGGTTGTTTTGACATGCAAGTGTCCACAAGTTGTTTCTGTTTCATGCTTGGTAGTTCATGTATATCATGATTGAGCAAGAAGCAACATACTGTGGCCACTTTGAGTTGTGAGGCTGAGTACAGGGCATTCTTCACAGCTATGGTTGACTGTGTATGGCTCAGACACCTTATGGCTGATTTGGGTGTTGGACTGGACACTGCCAACACTATCGACACTAACAGTCAGAGCGCATTGGCAGTTGTAAGGAATTGATTTTTTCATGCTCGTACAAAGCACATTGAGGTGCATTACCACTATGTCAGGGAGAGGCTCTTAGCAAGAGAGATTAGCTTGGCTTATGTGCCAACACAGGACAACCTTGCAGATCTTTTCACAAAGGCATTGTCTTGTGAGAAGTTTGAAGCTTTCGGTGAAGCTTTGGGCTCACTCCCCTTTGTGGACTGACCATGTCCTCAGGGCATGGCACTTCCCTTTACTCATGTGCCAGCTCTTGTTCACCGCATCAATCCAGGGGGGATTTGTTACCATATGCATGTGGTATTGATGTGTGTGAACACACTTAGGACCGTCGAGGCATTTTTCCCCTCACTAGGAGGTTTTTTCCTTCGTGCATTGTATATATGCCCATTCATTCCAAGCTGTGTGTGTCTGTTTTTGCAACCCTAATTCCAACAAATGGGAGTGGATAGTGGATATTTTTTTAATAGTTGTAGTATTTGAGAGCCCAATGTGGGTCCTCAGAAACATGAGGAAGGGTGGGATAGATTCTCAAAACCAGTTTCCAATATGTAGGTTGGTAGACATTCTTCACGGCTCGGCAATTGGGATTGAGAAGCCAAAAGTTATAGATCACCAAGTGAGTTCCTAAAAGATCAAAAGAAATGTGGAGTTTCCTAGGTTTTTAAGTGCTCAAAGGGGAAACACATGGGGGGATATGTACATTAAGGGAATTTGAACTTTTCCAGCTTGATGCATTTGTAGAAATCTGATATGGTTACCTCATTGCCCCCCTTGAAGGCACCATCTAATTCAGGCTCATTTTGACCTTTGTTTCGACTACAAGAAATATTGCACAGGCAATTTTTTCCTTTTGTGCAGAATTTTTTTCAGTGAAATTTTGTATAGAACAAGACCCTTACAGTCCTCTTTTGGTTGTGCTATATATAACACATGTTAGTCCTTCTTTGTTTTTCCTCTTTTTAGGCAGTTTTCGCATCAAGTGCAGTCACTCACCATCGCTGATAATGTGTTTTCCCATTTATGATCACCCAAAAATTGTGTGTGTGGTGCTCTTTCACAGCCTCTTTCTTTTGGTGTAACTTAATATTGGTATCATAGATGGATAATTTGATAGAAAGAGCTTCTATATCTTCCATGGGCATTGTTGTTGGAATTAGGGTTGCAAGGAATCACACATAGCTTGATGAAGATGAACAAGCCCAAGGCACATAAATGAGAGTGTATTGCTTAGTGCACAATGGAAAGATAAGCCAGGGGAGACCGTAGTGGCTTGGTGGTTTACCCTATGCATGTATCTGAGGTCCGAGGTTGCATAGTCTCAGTTTTGTTGCTAGCACGCATTGAGCGAGTGTGACAAGACATGTCTCCTTCGAGGGTAAGCTCCACCATTCCCAAAAGATAGAGCATTTAGCTATGCAAGACATGCCAATAGACTCTATAGAGAGTGAGGTAGAGCGGTAGTGCTCTAGTGAGACATAGCAAGTGTCATTAGAGTCTATGCAGGTAGAGGTGCTCCCTAGAGACACGGGCACAGATGATGGACATGGAGTTTGCTGATATGTTCATGCTAGAGGCTGATGAGTTGATGCCAGGATGTATGGTTCCATCTATGGGTGAGAGGGATGTAGCCATCCCAATGCCAGCAATGACACATACATACATGATGAGTATTCCTAATGATGTAGTGCATGTAAATAGCACAGGGGAGCTAGTACAACCAAGTTTGTGTAAATATTGTTAGCGTTTGGGTATCTCATGTACAACCTACTAATGTTGAGGCCCAACCTAACAGCTACAATGGAAGCATTTGCATCATTGATTATGGTGATTGACACTAGCATGATGCATAGTGGAGCTTTGTAGACCATACAAAGTTGTCTATGAGATTTGCATGTAGGCTCTATCATGGATATGCATGCTTTCCTATTATTAGAGTTGATACAGCTACATGTAGATCAATTGGGTAAGCCAATGGGCATACTTGAGAGAGTCTCTCACCTATCTTTTTGTACATACTAGTAGTTTAGCTAGTAGCACTCACTTATTGGTTAATCTCCTTTAAGAGCCAGATTGTTGGGATAAAGGTGTTGCACCTTTGCCCGGGTCAAACGATTGGTGTCCAACTGCCCACTGACCTTTTCCTTATTCTTCTTATACATAAAAGAATAAGGGGATCCTCTCATTTTGGAGGTTTGCTCCACCCACACAGTTGTGCTATCTCTTGCTTCTCCCCTTTCCCATACACACCTCACCACACCGTACACACACGCATCTGCATAGCGCACTGTCACAATAGCTGCACTTGTAGTGGATCCAATCTCTTTCTTCTTGGCCTCTTTTTCCTTCAACTTAGGACATTGCTTAATCAAATGATCATAAGCCTTGTAATAAGGGAAACACATCCTCTTCTTGCCCTTTTCACTAGAATTCCATGACAAGGAGATGGAACCATAAGCATTAGGAATACATGATTTGCTACTCACCAAAGAATCATGAGAAGTGGCTACATTGTTGTTACCACCTTTTCTTTCAATAGCAACAAATTCTATTCAATTGCACATTGTTTGGCCCTGTTCTTTCTTGAAAGTGACTCTTGTATTTGCAATGTCCATAATGAATCAAACTAAAAATCTTGAGGTTTCCTTGGGTTATAAGTTACAAGTACTAGAAAAAGTCTGGTAAGAGTCTGTCAATGCATCGAGAACAATCTACACAAGTGAACTGTCAAAAATGACTTCACTTATAGAAATGAGTTGCTCATTGATGTCCTTCATACAAGCAAGGAAAGTGTCCATGTCATCTTCCTCTTGCATAATCTTTGACTCCAGCTCTTTACACGGAAAAGCAATTTTAGCCTCATTGCGACTTGCATAAAGATCAATTAGAGTATCACAAGCCTGTTTTGTTGAATTTGCTATGTGAATGCAAGGAGTAATAGTTTCCTTCATAGATAATGAAATCAATGCATGAGCTTGTGCATCTCTAACATCCCAACCAGACTACTCAGTCGTAGGAAAAATGATTGTAGTAGCAACAGACCTACCAGAACCTAGAACATCCTAAACTGAGCATGTATCCAGAAAAGGTGGGCATACATCAATGCCTTGCATAACATTCCAAACTCCCTTTGACCATGTTGCATCTTGTAAGCCTTCATTGGGTGGTTAGCCCCATCTAGTTCATCCTCAGCAGTGGACATCTTGAAAACATATGTGTTGTTGTTAGCCATGTGGTTCATGATTGTACCTGATGTGAAAACTAGCCAAAAAGAGGAAAAACAAAGAAAGACTAACACATGCTATAAAGCGCAACCAACAAAGGATTGTAAGGGGCGTGTTCTCCAAAAAAGTGCACTAACAATATTTCACACAAAAGGACCAAATTGCTTATGGAGTATTGCATGTAGTGGAATGGAGGCCAAAATGAGCCCAATGAAAATTTTGAGCACACCAAGCTCTATGGGCTTACCTAAAGTACTAATCAACTTGATAATGCTGACCAAAGCTCACACAAATCAAAGAAAGTGATCAAGAAAGTGCTGGCAATGTTGGCAACTATGCCCAAGAGGACGCAACCTACTCTGATACCAATTGTTGAAATTAGGGTTGCAAGGAAGCACACATAGCTTGGAGAAGATGAAGAGTATCAAGGCACACAACCGAGAGTGTATTTCTTAATGCACACAATGGAAAGATAAGTTATCCCTAGAATAATGGGCGTATATAAAATGCACAGGGGAAAAAACCTCCTAGTGAGGGTAAAAATGCCCCGATGATCCTAAGTGTGTTCACACACATCATTTACCTAGTCCTACAAAGTAAGGATCGTTTTTGGCACATGTTGTCAATCACAAAGGTGTCCAACATGGTCTAAGAACTCATGGAGTTTGGTTTAGCTAGTGTGGACCAAGATTTATGAGGGTCTTTCTCACTCCTATTGTTGAGTTTTTTTAGTTACTACCACAACAAATAATTCTTGTAATTGATGGATACCACATATACTTCTTGATGGATACCTCATGTACTAACATCACGATACGCGATATATTCCACATATGGAGAATATGAGTTTTTTGGACTAACATTGGTGCCTCTAAATTATGAAGTTTCTTGTGTTGGTCAAATTTGTTTATTATAGTATTTCAAGCATGCGGTACTGGGAACATTTCCAGTGGTGGTAGGAAATTGCCACATATCTAGTATGACTAGTTAATGTAACAAGTACTATCAACAACATATGTGGATGGTTGTTTATAATCTTTGGTTGTAGGTAAGCATACTTAATGCACACATAAAAAAATATATTTCATGTCAATGAAAATGTTTAGAGGTGGTTTGGGTGAAAGCATGTTAACCTGACATGCTTTTTGTGCTATTTAGCACGAGCCAACAAGCACCTCTTGTAAGCATAAAATGGGGGTGTCTTTTCAAAATGTTTTATTTCAAAAACTACGTTTGACATAGTTTTGACTGGAGGTAACACCCAAAGAGTGGTGCAGTAATAATGCATGGAGAGAAGTCGGGTGTAGGGGCCACAGGCAAGAGAGATGGGGGGAAGCGGTCTTGAGCTTCTCTTGTAGCTCATGAAGCTCAGTTAGTCATCTCGATGATCTCATTGGCATGCCTCCAAGAGAGAAGTCGAGGATGGCCAAATTAGCTCGTTCTCCTACTTCTCCTCCACCCTGCCAAAGTGCTAGAGTACCTATAGCTTCTACTTCAGCCCAAAAAGGGTCAGAGCTAGCAACAGGGTGACCCATTCTTGTGTAGACATTTCCCCAATGGCAAATAGCATTCATGCAGGGAAGGGGAAGCTCAACTCTAATTCTCACTCATGTTCTCTCTCTCTCTCTCTCTCTCTCTCTCTCTCTCTCTCTCTCTCTCTCTCTCTCTCTCTCTCTCTCTCTCTCTCTCTCACACACACACACACACACACACACACACACACACACACACACACACACACACACACACACATACACACACACACTGCACGACACCAACGACTTGACCACGCCCTTGTGTGCATGTGGGTGTGTCTCTTTTCTTTGGCTGACGATAGCCTGAGTAATTGTCTGTGGGACATGCCCCAGGCTGATGTAAGGGTTGAGGTTGATCTCAAAGTTGTTGGCCATAGCTCGGCTTAGAAAAGAAGCTCTTTAATGTTTTTTTTTGCTTCAGTATAATATATCTTGTGTTTTCTTATTATAATCTTGTGTTACATGGATATGTATTGACTATGCTAACTAGCATAAACTGGGTTATGTCCATCATACCCTTAATGAAAACAAGAATTGCAAGTGTGCTGATTAGCATACCAATTGTGTAGCTTAGCATACACAATATGAAAATTAGAATTCTAAGTATGCTGGCCATAGGTGGGCTAGAAGAAGAAGCTATGTAATGTGCAATTTTGTTGTGTTTCAATAAGATTACCTGTAATATAATCTTGTTCTGTAACATATCTTGTGTTTCTGTAATGTAGCTTTTTGTGTTTCTGTGATATAATCAATTGTCATTTGAGGGTTGTGCAGTGTGATGAAAAGCTCCGAAGGTGAACATCCCAATTCAGGGGAAATTTTGTATTACTGCAGATGATTTTAATGTTGTGCATGGCCTCTCAAGAGATGGTGCAGACACAAAGATGGTGAGGTGGGAGAAAATCAGCGATGTCGAGTGGTTTAGTGTTCTTAAAGAAGAGAAGAATCACAGCCAATATCGTATCAAACTCAATTGGGTACTTAACAAGATGTATGCATAGGTAATGCTTCTACACTACAAGGTACACCAAAAGCCCCCCCAAACATGGAATAAAATTTGCTTTTGCAAAGGGGTTCGTTAGTCCGACGGTAATTGCCAGTGGCTCGACCACGAAGTTCAATTGGGAAAATTTTGTTGTCCAGTATTTGCAGGATCTACAAGATAAAGGCTATTACGATCAACATGTCCACCTGAACATGCTTTTCATTTATTTGCTTTTGTAGATCAATGTGGAGTTTATGGAAGAGAAAGTGAGAGAGAGGGAGAATCAATTGGAGCTTATCATGCATACAAGAAAGCAGCTACAAGGCACCTTCTTCCCCACTTCTTTCTACACTTTGGCTATGCAGACATTTACAGAATCGGAGGGGTAAGTGATGGGATGTCGATCAACCCATGTAGTGGTTGTGGCATGCCACTCCAGGTACATGAAATCACTACCATGGTGAAGAGTGCCCTGCGAGCACAGCTACCACCTTCTTTGCTTTGCTACCATGTGCTCCTTGCGCACGGAATGTATAGTTTTTGGCTGCCATCAGAGGTTACCAAAAGCCTTGTGTAGCAAGCTCATGGGGCAAGGCCATCTGACACCAATGTGTGGTAAGCTAATCACTTTAGAGTGTTATATTAGTTAGCATACATTCAATAGTTTATGCTAGATAGCATACATGATATTTATGCTATGTATTCTAGTCAGCATAGTCTGTATGTTAGTTAGTATAGTATGCATGCTAGTCAGCATAGTCTGTATGTTAGTTAGTATAGTATGTGTGCTAGTCAACATACATGCTATTTGTGCTACGTATGCTAGTCATCATAGTGTGTATATTAGTTAGTATAGTATGTATGCTAGTCAGCATACATGTTATCTATGCTATGTAAGTTAGTTAGCATAGTCTGTATATTATCTAGTGTAGTATGTATGCTAGTTAGCATAGTAACTAAGCTAGTCAGCATAGTGGATATGCTAGTTAGCATAGTCTGTATGCTAGTTAGCATAGTGGATATGCTAGTCAACATAGTCTGTATGCTAGTTAGCATAGTGGATATGCTAGTCAGCATAGTCTGTACGCTAGTTAGCATAGTGGGTATGATGGCTATCAAATTGTGTATGCCCTTAGCATACCCATTATGCTAAGTAGCATGCATACTATTGAGTGTGTTAGCCAGTATCACATCTAAGTATGCTAACTAGGAAAACTGGTTATGCTAGTTAGCAACCTTGTTATGGTAACTAGCATACACACTAGGCTAGCTAGCATATTTTGGTATCTTAGTTAGCATACATGATATTGGGTATGCTAGCTAGCTTATTGAGTTATGTTACTAAGCATACATGCTAGTCTGTATGCTAGTCAGCATACATGCTATTTATGCTATGTAACCATATCAACAGAGTCTGTATGTTAGTTAGTATAGTATGTATGCTAGCTAGCATAGTATTTAAGCCAGTCAGCATAGTATGTATGCTAGCTAGAATAGTAATTATGCTGTCAGTATAGTTTATAAGCTAGTTAGCATCGTAACAAGAGATTTAGCATAGTCTGTATGCTAGTTAGCATAATGGATATGCTAGTCAGTGTAGTCTGTATGCTAGTTAGCATAGTGGATATGCTAGTTAGCATAGTCCGTACGCTAGTTAGCATAGTGGGTATGCTGGCTATCAAATTGTGTATGCCCTTAGCATACCCATTATGCTAATGATAGCCGGCTTTCGGAAATCAAAGAAAAAAAGAAAAAAAAACTCATTTCACACCCCCCCCCCCCCCCCCCCACTCTCAGTACCCCCCCACCGTAACTCATCATTCCCCCTCCCGCCCCACGGGCATCGGATAAAACCCTCGCACTCTCTCTCTCCCCCCCCCCCCCCCCCCCCCCGATTTACCCTCCCGGCCAGGAAGAAATTAAGAAGAAACCCCCCCAACCCCTCTCTCGTGTTCCCTCGGTATGAGCAGCATGAACCCCCGTCTCCCATTACCCTTTACCCTCTACCCTATCCTACCCCCCCCCCCCCCCCCCCTCTTTGGCCCGCCAATATTCCCTCCCCCAACCCCTCCTCCCTCCTCCCCACCTGCTCACCTCACCCTCCTTCGGCTCATTTCCCCTCCCCCTCGGCCTCATTCCCCCCCCCCAGCCCGCGGATATATTCCCTACCCCCCATTGACTTAGTTTTCCTTCATCCTTAAGCCCATGCAAGACAACACCACCCTCCCCCTCTCCCTCTCACCCACGCAAACCCATGCCCTGCCATACCCCTCTCCCCCTCACTCTCCCTCACACACTCTCTATCTCTTATCCCCTCACCCCTCTCCCCTCCCACTCTCCCTCTCATCCAGATACCGGCAGCGCGCAAAGCTCACTCTCTCTCTCCCCATGCGGGCAGCGCTGAAATCAACCCACACGCACACACACTCCCTCTCACTCACACACACACACACCCCCCACCTCTCCTCTCTCTCCCATGCGCTGCAGCACACACACTCACTCACACACACCCTCTCTTGGGCGCCACATACGCAACAAACACACACACCCACACCCTCGCGTGCAGTCCGCAGCCCAAATACACACACACGCATGCCTTGCGGTAGCAGAAAAATGCCACACACACACACACACTCACCCACACACACACCTCAATCCCACCCCCTCCTCTCCTTCCGCCATGCGCAACAGTCCGCCATGCGTAGCAGAAAAAAGAAAAAAAATATAAAATTATATATTATATATCTATACATTATATAACTCCCCCCCTTCCCGTGTTCCCACGCACGCATGCGCACATACATATACATATATGCACTCACCCGCAAATACACATATATACACATATATGCACCCACACTCACATACATACATACACACAAGCATAAATGCCTACGACATCGACAAACGAAAGAAGAAGGATCCAAAGCACGCGCCGCCAACGACAAAAACAGAAAATGTGCCAAAGGCATGCCCCGGCCGACTCCGAAAAGAAGTACGCTCAACACCAACGCACCGGCAGCTCGCCATTCGCCGGCAACACGCAACCTCGATGCCATCCCAGTAATTTTAGGTTATTTTACCATTATCTTCAGTTTTCACCCAAGCCATTGTAAATTTCCCTTTTTGTAAATATCCTCTCTCTAGGTGATGGTGACAAAGGCCCACCTAGAGATTCCCATCTTTTAATAACCTTCCCCAAAACAAAGCAAGGGTCAACCACACCAGGCCCACCACTTGCTTTGTCTCCCCGATTAAGATTACCCTAACCACACTGAGATTACCATAATCCAAGCAGCCAACACCTATAAATTGGCACTGAGAGGTCACTATCGGGGGGGAAACTTATGTGGAACCAAGCATTGGGTAGAGTGTAGTAGGAGGGATTGACACCATCACCATCACGGGGAGAGGGTTTAAGGTCTTGTGTGTTGGGTTTGCCTTGGAAATTGCACCATGCGAAGGGAACCACACCCATCTCTCGCCTCCAATGGTCGATGCATACACGTATGCATGCTCTTGGCAATGAACATTCACAATCATTGAGTCGCCCTAGAGAACGCACCAAGTAGGTTGCACCATCTCCTTCCCCTACCTCTCTACCACCACGGCATGCCACCTTGTAAATATTGCAGAAATAATTCACTCACACCCCCGAGGATGTCTTCATCAATTGCGAGTTCTCTCTCTCTCTCTCTCTCTCTCTCTCTCTCTCTCTCTCTCTCTCTCTCCCCCTTCCTCTCTCTCTCTGTGTAGGCTTGCGGTGTTCATATCATCGTGGGCTTTGCGTCCTAGCCACTCAAAGCTTGGTGGTGCATCCTGTTCGCTTTAACATGGCAGGCTCGAGGCGAGCCATTCGTCCCCCGACGTTTTACAAGCCGTCGGGGTTTGGGGTCCGCTTTGCGTTTGTCATTTGGTGCCCCCACGGAGGTGGGCTTTTCTAAGACCCCCTCAGCTTACAATGCTCAAAGTGACACCCACTATCAATCATGGACGAGTGGCTAAAGGAATTTTCTAACTGGAGGATGGAAGAAGAAGAGACGAAGGAGGCCCTAGCCGCCTTCATTGAGGTGCTGCTGCCAGGCTGCAGTGTCATCAACATTCAAGAGGTAAATTCTCCATCTCGTATCGCTCATTCTAACTATAAATCGAAAGCATCAGACAGGAGATTGGTGAGGTGCCATCACTGTTGTCAACCAAGGCACACGGTCAATGAGTGCCAGCAACGAAGGCAGCGGAAGGGCTGAAGTCTTCTACATTGACATTCATCGCAAGGAGGTCATTCACGTCAAGGAAGGAAAGCAGACGATAAGGCCTCTTTTCCCTAAAGAAACAGCAGTCAAAGATAAAACCCCGAAGTGGCCTAAAGGGGCTGCTCGAGCCAAGGGCAAGGAGAAGATGGGCTAGCCTGGAAACACATGACCCTGAAGGGAGAAGCATCTGGCCAAGCAAGTGCTTCAAGATCAGAGAGCCGGGTTGTACCCACTTTGTCAAAGAAGAAGTCATCCGAAGGAAATCGGCGGAGGGTCGCCTATCGATTTGCACGACGCATGCGAGTTCTACCAATCCACTTCGACAATCCAGAAGAAGAAGTGGTGAGAAGATTCCCATGTCCTAGAGAGGAGTGGTTCGGATACTGCTCTCGCTATTTTGGGAAGCGAGTGGAGGACCTTCCTCCCCTCCTTGTACAACTTATCTTGAAGAAGCTCTCTACCAGGGGAGAGACCCAGTGGGCTGGAGATGAGCTGCAGCTGAATGGAGTAGAATTCATGCAACACGCTGATTACGAAAATTACCTACAATTGCTATTAGCCAAGAGACTGGGAGTGGTCAGACGCATCGCCATCACCCCATACGTGCTAAGCAAGGAAGGAAGGGTAGAACCCATGAAAGGTGACGACCTCTTGTGGATGTGCCGACTCATCAACACTGGCACGGTAAGAGTGTAAGTAGGTATTTCACCCTTTGTGCATAATGGAAAACGGGCCGACGGCATTCCCGTTCAGATTCCTGCAACATATGCATGTGAACATCTATGTGGATAGGAAAGTCTTCTACCAACAGAAGATCGTCTACCTATTTGGTACAGCAGTACTAGGAGAAATCCTCAATTCCCCGAACCCTATCATTCTCCCCATACTAGATTACCATCATTCCTTTAATGTCTTTATTTTTATCCTGTTTTAGCCTATCCATTCGCCCCTGTAAGAAACCATTATGAGCAGTTGTTGTTGATGTTTTTTATAAAAAAAAGGTTTTTAATTTCCGGAGTCACCACCATGGCAGGTGTTTCTTTCCCCACGTTCTGTGGAAAGAAGGGTGAGGATCTCACCACTGATTTTTTGGATGATTTTGACATTGCGTGTGTCGTCTCCAACAAAGATGACGACGCTTCACGACTCAGAATTTTTCCTCTACTGATGAAAGTAGAGGCCAAGTCCCGGTACAATGCATTGCCCTAGGCTACCAAGAATGCATGGGATGTGTTAAGGGCTGCTTTTGTAAAGAGGTTTGGTGGAGGCACAACCTCGGAGAAGCTATGGCAGCTACTGATAGAATTAAAGCAGGGAGGCCTGCTGGAGTATGCCACCTATGAGTCAAAGTTTGTGGACTTATGGGAGAGATGGGTTGCCACACTTGAGGAAGGCAAAAGAGCGCCTAATTTCCTAAAGAAGGATCATTTCATTGTTGGTCTATGGTCGCCGCTTAGAGAGAAGGTGAAGGGAAGGTTTCCTACAACATATGAGTTGGCAGTCGAAGTAGCCCGCCTTAAAGACAAGAAGCTGCGCATGCAAGCAAGAGTAAACGAGTCAAAGGAAACAAGCTCGGCCTGAACAACCCTAGTGGCTGCAACAGCCAACCATAGAGTCCAACCACATGAGACAGCAGAGAAACAGCAAGACCTACTGAGTCGCATCACTACCCAACTAGAGAGTTTAGTTGTTCATCTGGTGCAGCAAGGGCATGCATCTGGCAGAAATCCAGAACAAGGAAGAGGACAATGAAGGCAGAACCCAGAATACCACTATTACAATTGTGGAGAAGACGGCCATGGAATGTACTACTGCCCACACCCAAGAAGGCAGAATTTTAATAGAGGGGGGAGACAGAATCAGATCTCTCCGCCAAGAGTAAGAACACCACCAAGACAGTCAGGACCAATCCCAGCAATCCAAATCCTGCGACCACCTAAACAACAGCAACCACCACCCCAACCTCTCATTCCGCCACTACCCCCACCACCGGCGGTGAACCAAGCGGTGAGTGTCATTAGCTTAGAGGCTAAACGGAAGGCGAAGGTAGAAGAGTCAGCTCGAGAGAAGCACAAAGGAAAAGCGAAGGTAGAAGAAGTGGATGCTATGGGAGTGAAACATGCATGGCACGAGGAGGCATCTCAAAAAGAAGAGAAGATGAAAGGGAAAGCCGAGTCTAGCAAACAAGCAGCTAAACCGCGGCGGAAGATAGACATAGTGGACATCTCACTAGGTGAGGAAGCACAACCCTATGACTTAGTTCAGGATGTGTTAATGCAGGGCCCGAAGATAACGTGGCCCCAATTACTCCACCTTGCACCCAGAATGAGGAGGCAATGGACGAAAATGGTAAGTACCAGGAAATCAAAACCAAGGATAGCTGGGGCTATCTCTGGGAGGGATCTCGACGACATCTTGCCAACCATGGACGCTCACATCAAAGGGCAGCGGATTTCAAACGTCTACATAGATGGTGGCGCGCAAATATGCGTCATGAGTGAAAAGATGATGCACCATCTAGGTCTAGAGGTAAGTAGGCCGGCACCCTGCCGAGCCAAGATGGCAAACAATGTAAGAGTAAAATGCGTAGGCATTGTAAATGCGGTCAAAGTAAAAGCATTCAATACAGAAGTGGAGGTAGACATCGTCGTCATGCCACACAAAGGGGAGGGCTACCCCATCATTCTTGGAAGGCCTTGGCTTATGGCCATGGAAGCAAAACAAGACTGGAGCACCGGGATGATCCAGATGAAGGATGCTAAAGGAAAGTCCATATTCTACGACATGAAGACTGGAAAGCAGCGCAATATGATCTTGGAGGCTTCAGAAGACGAGTCCACCAGAGACTCCTCGTCTACCTCAGGAGAAGACACAACCACCACCGATGGGAGTGACAGTAGCATCAAAGTAATGGGAGTCATTCTTAAAGACCCAAACAGATTAACACAATCTGAAGCAACCTCAGCAAACGAAGAGGGACCATCAGGTAAGCAGTCATTGGAGGATGCAGGTAAGCTACAAAAAATGCTCTCAAATGAGTTAACCAATGAAGAGAGGAAGGAGTATGTCTCCATGTTAGGCAACTTCACTACTTTGTTCATTGATGGCTATGATAAGATCACAGGAATTACAGTAGTGCAGCACCACATAAAGCTCAAGGAAGGCAATAAACCCGTAGTACAGAAGCTCTGAAGACTTGGAGTAATTCAACAAGAGGCATTGCTTAAAGAAGTAAGGAATTTGCTACAAGCAGGTTTCATCTACCCTGTCGAAGACTCAGAATGGGTCTCCTCAGTAGTAGTCACACCAAAAAAAAATGGTAAATGGAGAGTCTGTGTGGATTATAAACCTCTCAATGCAGCCACGAAGAGGGACCATTTTCCCCTCCCATTCCAAGATGAAATACTCAATGAAGTGGCAGGTCACGAACGCTACATAGTATACAATGGCTACTCAGGATACTTCCAGATTATCATTGCGGAGGAGGATCAGAAGAAGACAACCTTCATCACACCTTGGGGATGTTTTTCCTACAGAGTGATGCCATTTGGCCTCACCAACGCCCCAGCCACATTTCAACGCTATGTGACCTTTGTTTTCCAACCCTACTTTGCAACATCAATACGGGTTTTCATAGATGATTTTTGCATCTATATCTCACGAGCCCTTCATCTAAGCAAAGTCTACGATGGCTTAACCAGGCTACAAACCCTGGGTGGCCAACTCAACGTGGACAAGTGTCACATTGGTGAGAGCAAGGTCACTCTCCTTGGTCATGTAATTTCAGCAAAAGGGATCGAGGCTGACCCCAGCAAAATTCAGGCTCTGGTATCTTTATCATCTCCCACCACCGCCAAGCAGTTGGTTTCTTTCCTTCAGAAGGTAAGATATTTAAGCAGGTTCATTCACCTGCTATCTCAAGTGGTCCTTCCCCTACAACAACTCACCCAAAGGGATGTTTACTCATGGAGTGAAGAGAATGAGCAGTAGTTTACTGAGGTAAAGCAAGTCCTATCTAAGCTTCCCACTATTTCACCTCCTAAGTGGGACGAGCCATTCTATGTGAACCCTAGTGTGGGAAATGATACTCTGGGAGCAGTACTAATGCAAAAGCATCTCAAAACTTCTTTATGCGCCCTATTTACTTCTCTAGTCGATGACCCCGTCAGAAAAGGGATTCACCGAAGTAGAACACATGGTTCTGGCACTAATGTTTGCTACCACGAAATTCCGCTCCTATCTCTTGCCTAGACCATTTGTAATCCTGACAATGGAAGAGGTTTTTCCTTATGTAATGCGACACATGGATGTCTCATCTAGGATCTCAAAGTGGTTAATTAGACTACAAGAATTTGATTACACCATGCAAGTAGAAAACTCCACCAGGGCTAGTCTAGCAGGAATTCTCACTCATCGCCACTACGAGAAGAAGCTGAAGGTCAACACAGAAGCAAAGGAAGGAACACCACATAAAGAGAGCCCCAAGCTAGAGAGAGCTCACTCTCTTTTCTTTGACGGAGCATACAAGAGAACAATGGATCAGTCTGCAGCAGGCATGGTCATTTTCAATGAACAGCAGGAAACAGTATTCTCCATGGGGCAGTTATCACACTCCCACTCTAACAATGAGGCAGAATATGCAGCCCTAATCCTTGGGCTGGAACAATGTATTTCATAAAAAATTCAGCGCTTGAATGAATTCGGCGTCGCTTTGCTTTTTATAAGGCAGATAAATGGCACCTGGGAGTGCAAGAATCAGGTTTTACTTGGTCAACTTCGCCAAGTTAAGGACCTTCTGAAGAGGTTTGAAGCGGTAAGGCTCTTCCATATTCCTAGAGCAGAAAATCAAGAGGCAGATGCACTAGCTAAAGAAAGAATACAAGATGTTTCCTTAGGAGCAATCAAATTAAACCTACCCCTCTTCTAGGCAGTGACGCTATGCCTGATATCATCAGCTTTCTGAATACAGGGGAATGTCCAACAGGACACACTAAAGGCCAAAAACAATGCCTGGTAAGGAAGGCTACTAGGTACCGCCTTATAGACGACCACTTGTATTGTAAGGGCAAAGATCAAATTCTCAGGCGGGTGCCAACCTCCAGTGAAATCACCAAGGTAATCTCAAGCTGCCATGACGGCGTCTGCGGTGGTCATTTTGCTCTAAATATCACCAGTAGGAAGATTCTACAAGCAGGATACTTTTGGCCTAGTTTGAACAAAGATGTACACCATTGGTGTAAAACATGTAAGGCTTGTCAAGTGGCCAGTGATCGCACGCTAACCTACGAGCCACAAACCCCTATCATTTCATATGGTCCGTTTGAGAAATGGGGAATAGATGCAATTGGTCCCTTACCAAGGGCCCAATCAGGTAAATTGTACATCATAGTGGGGGTAGACTACATGACGCGATGGGCAGAAGCAACGGCCACCACCCGCATTACAGCCCAAGAGGTGGCAAAGTTCATTTTTGAGCATATCGTTTGCCGTTTTGGCACTCCTCTTGAGATAATATCAGATAGAGGACCAGGATTCAGAGGTGATGTGGTAGGAGAACTGATGAAGAAGTTAGGCATCACACGTCGGAATTCCACACCATACTATCCACAATGCAATGGTCTGGTAGAGAAGGTAAATGGAATGATTTGCAAGATCATCACAAAACAGGTGAACAACCATACAGGAGATTGGGATAAACATCTCATGGCAGCTCTTTGGGCCTACAGAACAATGTTCCGAACATCACTAGGTTTCACCCCTTTCCATCTAGTTTATGGGAAGGAGGCAATTCTACCCATTGAGGTACAAATAGCCAGCTTATGAGTCTTGGCCAGCCAGACCCACCGTTCAATTGTAAACCTTAGAAACTACATCTTGGATCTAGAGAGACTACAACTAGATAGGGAAGAAGCAATCAATCACTATGCATCACAAGCAAAACGACGCCGACTCACTTTCAATCAAGGGCTTAAAGAGAAGGGACTGGAAAAAGGCATGTTAGTGTTGCGATACGACAACAGATTTGATACCAGGAAGGATAAGTAATTTCAGCCCAGATGGGAAGGACCATTCATCATCAAGAAACGCTACAACAACGGCAGCTATAAGCTGATGGAGGCAGATGGGAGAATTCACAAGACTAGAGTCAATGGATGGAGACTGAAGAGGTATTTTCTTAGGTTTGACCCAGAATTCGTGCTAGACATTCCAGAAGAGGGAGAACCCTCTAACTCTACAGCTGAAGAAACTGAAGAAGGGCTAGAAGCATGAATGCCTCTAGCCAAAAGAGAGAGGGCTAATGATAGCCGGCTTTCGGAAATCAAAGAAAAAAAAACTCATTTCACCCCCACCCCCCCCCCCCCCCACTCTCAGTACCCCCCCACCGTAACTCATCATTCCCCCTCCCGCCCCACGGGCATTGGATAAAACCCTCGCACTCTCTCCCCCGCATTTTCTTTACATGCACCCTTCCCTAATATCTCTCCCCCCCCCCCCCCCCCCCCCCCCCCGATTTACCCTCCCCGCCAGGCAGAAATTAAGAAGAAACCCCCCCAACCCCTCTCTCGTGTTCCCTCGGTATGAGCCGCATGAACCCCCCCCCCCTCTTTGGCCGGCCAATATTCCCTCCCCCGACCCCTCCTCCCTCTTCCCCACCCGCTCACCTCACCCTCCTTCGGCTCATTTCTCCTCCCCCTCGGCCTCATTCCCCCGGCCCGCGGATATATTCCCTCCCCCCCATTGACTTAGTTTTCCTTCGTCCTTAAGCCCATGCAAGACAACACCACCCTCCCCCTCTCCCTCTCACCCACACAAACCCATGCCCGCCATAGCCCCTCTCCCCCTCACTCTCCCTCACACACTCTCTATCTCTTATCCCCTCTCCCCTCCCCCTCTCCCTCACTCTCCCTCTCATCCGGATACCGGCAGCGCGCAAAGCTCACTCTCTCTCTCCCCATGCGGGCAGCGCTGAAATCAACCCACACGCACACACACTCCCTCTCACTCACACACACACACCCCCCCCACCTCTCCTCTCTCTCCCATGCGCTGCAGCACACAGACTTACTCACACACACCCTCTCTCGGGCGCCGCATACGCAACAAACACACACACCCACACCCTCGCGTGCAGTCCGCAGCCCAAATACACACACACACACACGCCTTGCGGCAGTAGAAAAATGCCACACACACACACACAAACACTCACACACACACACACACACCCCAATCCTACCCCCCCCCCCCTCTCCTTCCGCCATGCGCAACAATCCGCCATCCGTCACAGAAAAAAGAAAAAAATATATAAAATTATATTATATATATATATATTATATAACTCCCCCCGTTCCCGTGTACCCACGCACGCATGCGCACATACATATACATATACGCACTCACCCGCAAATACACATATATGCTCCCACACTCACATACATACATACACAAACGCATAAACGCCTACGGCATCGACAAACGAAAGAACAAGGATCCAAAGCACGCGCCGAAGGCATGCCCCAGCCGACTCCGAAAAGAAGTACGCTCGACACCAATGCACCGGCAGCTCGCCATTCGCTGGCAACACGCAACCTCGATGCCATCCCAGTAATTTTAGGTTATTTTACCATTATCTTCAGTTTTCACCCAAGCCATTGTAAATTTCCCTTTTTGTAAATATCCTCTCTCTAGGTGATGGTGACAAAGGCCACCTAGAGATTCCCATCTTTTAATAACCTTCCCCAAAACAAAGCAAGGGTCAACCACACCGGGCCCACCACTTGCTTTGTCTC
This sequence comes from Adiantum capillus-veneris, assembly GCF_014529385.1. NCBI lineage: Eukaryota > Viridiplantae > Streptophyta > Polypodiopsida > Polypodiales > Pteridaceae > Adiantum > Adiantum capillus-veneris. The sequence continues at coordinate 11,832,845 of NC_140947.1, read as the reverse complement.
CCCGATTAAGATTACCCTAACCACACTGGGATTACCATAATCCAAGCAGCCAACACCTATAAATTTGCACTGAGAGGTCACTATCGGGGGGGGGCAACTTATGTGGAACCAAGCATTGGGTAGAGTGTACTAGGAGGGATTGACACCATCACCATCACGGGGAGAGGGTTTAGGGTCTTGTGTGTTGGGTTTGCCTTGGAAATTGCACCATGCGAAGGGAACCACACCCATCTCTCGACTCCAATGGTCGATGCACACACGTATGCACGCTTTTGGCAATGAACATTCACAGTCATTGAGTCTCCCTAGAGAACGCACCAAGTAGGTTGCACCATCTCCTTCCCCTACCTCTCTACCACCACGGCATGCCACCTTGTAAATATTGCAGAAATAATTCACCCTCACACCCCCGAGGATGTCTTCATCAATTGCGAGTGTTCTCTCTCTCTCCCTTCCTCTCTCTCTGTGTGTAGGCTTGCGGTGTTCATATCATCGTGGGCTTTGAGTCCTAGCCGCTCAAAGCTAGGTGGTGCCCCCTGTTCGCTTTACCGTGGCAGGCTCAAGGCGAGCTATTCGTCCCCCGGCGTTTTAGAGGCCGTCGGGGTTCGGGGTCTGCTTTGCGTCCGTCACTAGGTAGCATGCATGCTATTGTGTGTGTTAGCCAGTAGCATATCTAAGTATGCTAACTAGGAAAACCAATTATGCTAGTAAGCAACCTCGTTATGGTAATTAGCATACACAGTAGGCTAACTAGCATATTTTGGTATGTTAGTTAGCATACATGATATTGGGTATTCTAGCTAGCTTATTGAGTTATGTTACTAAGCATACATGCTAGTCTATATGCTAGTCAGCATACATGCTATTTATGCTATGTAAGCATATAAACAGAGTCTGTATGTTAGCTAGTATAGTATGTATGCTAGCTAGCATAGTATTTAAGCTAGTCAGCATAGTATGTATGCTAGCTAGAATAGTAATTATGCTAGTCAGTATAGTTTATAAGCTAGTTAGCATCGTAACAAGAGATTTAGCATAGTCTGTATGCTAGTTAACATAGTGGATATGCTAGTCAGTGTAGTCTGTATGCTAGTTAGCATAGTGGATATGCTAGTTAGCATAGTCCATACGCTAGTTAGCATAGTGGGTATGCTGGTTATCAAACTGTGTATGCCCTTAGCATACCCATTATGCTAAGTAGCATGCATGCTATTGTGTGTGTTAGTCAGTAGCATATCTAAGTATGCTAACTAGGAAAACCAATTATGCTAGTAAGCAACCTCGTTATGGTAATTAGCATACACAGTAGGCTAACTAGCATATTTTGGTATGTTAGTTAGCATACATGATATTGGGTATTCTAGCTAGCTTATTGAGTTATGTTACTAAGCATACATGCTAGTCTTTATTCTAGTCAACATACATGCTATTCATGCTATGTATGCTTGTCAAGCTAGTATGTTTGCTAGTTAGCATAGTGGGTATGCTGGCTAGCAAACTATGTATGCCCTTAGCATACCCGTAATGCTAACTAGCATACATGCTATTATGTATGCTAGTTAGTAGCATATCTAGATATTCTAACTAGCAAAACTAGTAATGCTAGCTAGCAACCTCGTGATGGTGATTAGCATACACAGTGAGGATGAGTAGCCTAACTAGCATGTATGATAGCCACCATATTGTGCATAACATAAGCAATGTATGCCAGTTAGCATACCCACTGTGCTAAATAGAATACATCCTTACTCTATTGTGTATGCCAGTCAGCCTAGTCTATATGCTAGTTAGCATACATGGAAGTTATGTAGACTATGCTTTTTAGCATAGCCTGTATGCTATTTAGCTTACTCTATTTGTCAACAACTAGCATAATTTGGTATGTTAACCACCACACATTCCATGCTAACACCATCTTCAATATGCTAGTTGTAGTATTAACCATTCATCTCTGCATTTCAACTCGCAGTTGATATGATAATTAACAATTGCTTGGTATCCACCCAAGTCTCCTTGCTGCAGGAAGGGCAGATGGGAGAGATCCTGACAAGCAAAGGATAGTTGAAGAGTAGGCCTATGATGGTAATGTGGATGATCTTGATATAGTGCATGGAGGGGAAAATGCGACACCCAGGCATGCGACATCGCCCGACGGTTTAGGTGACAGCAAAGAAACCAATGACAATGACAAATTCATAATGATTTCTCATTCCAAACCCATGGCCACTGCATAGGATGAAATAAGTGCTTTGGAGGAGACGGTGAGGAGTTTGCAAGAGGAATCGGGTAGAAATGACATGGAGGCCAGTGTGCAAGGAGCTAATGGCGACATCCCTTCTCTTGGGATTTGTAAACAAAGTGAGGATGAAGAGGAAAGGTGGACTAGAACAAATATTATAAGACCCTGTAAATGACAGTTCTGTTGCCCCAAAAACCACCCAAGAAGCTATATCTGAGACTGGCAAAGGTGACAAGAGAGCCATTCACTCACGCGTATGCAAAAAACTTTGTTGACCTTGTTCTTTTGATTGTGTTCTCCCCAGATCATGTAACTACTATAATGGCATGTATCTTTGCAAATAATTATAATAGAGAAACACTTTTTGTGTACATGATGTCTTTTGTGTAATAATTTAGTAGTTTTTCGTTGTCAATTATGATGTGTTTCATTTGATACCTTTAATGTTTCACAGGGGAGAATTGCCTACAAATAATTTCCCTGCATGATTTGAACTAGGCCATTGCATTGAAAAAGATGCAAAAAAGGTGTATCGCCGAGGCAAGAAAGATAAGGAGAGAAAAAGTAGAGATTGAGAAGTGCATGGAATGGTATCGGTCTAGGCTCAACAGAATTAAAGAGTCTTTGAATTTTGTTCATCCCTCTCGGGAAGTTATCTTTGCTGAGTGGTATCCGCTTCCAAGCCCAAGAACTGTGCCAAAGTTGTTGGTAGAAGAGAAGTGCACTCTTATTCTTGATCTGAATGGGGCGTTGGTGAATGTTGTAGAGTCATGGCATGGTGAAGTCCTCCCGGAATATTCAAGGGAACTCCATAAGTACAGTATGGAAGGGGGCAGGGTTGTATTCTATGGCAGAGATAGCCACAGATTTCTTGATTGGTGCCTACAATTTTTCTATGTCTATGTATGGAGCATGAGCATGGGGCATAAAGTGAATGCCATGCTTGATAAAGTTTTCAGACCGCAACGTGCAAGGATGGGAGGGTTTTTTTCACAGGAGCACTGTGTCAAATGGCATTGGGTTCTCTAAAAAAAACCAATTTGCTTCAAGAATCTAAGTCCGTTTTGGAGAGGTTTTTCACAATTTGGCCCCACAAACACTCTAATCATTGATGACAATAAATATAAGGTGTGGCAGAACCCCAAGGGAACTTGGCTCATCCATCCAAAGATGGAGGACGAGAGTCTTGAAGAGCGGCAATCTTGTCTGGTAGACAAATTGGCTCCCTAACTGTTTTTATGGCTTCAAGTGGAAGACCGTTCCGCATATATTACCAGCAATGCATATGATGGACACCTAGATTGGTTTTTGGATGCAGTCATCAAGAAGTTGGAAGTGGAGCAGGAAAAGAATCATCAAAGACAAGTGGAGGACCCGCATCGATATACAAAGGACATTGTTGAAGAAGCAGCAAGGGATGAGAGGAGTAAGCAAGAGAGTCCCAAATCATAGAAAAATAGCACTTGGAGAAGCAACTTAGAAAGAGAAAGGGAAATGCAGGAGCCAAAAAATGGTGACATGAGGCCATGAGACTACCATGCTTTGGAGAGTTGTAGTAATCACCCATGGTTTTGCCATGTAAATGTTTCATAAATTTTGTATAATTGGTTTGGTTATGAGCTTGCCATGACCCCAAAAGTTGTACTTATCAGCCACTTCCTAATCCATTTCAATGTTCATACATATAAATACTTTCATTTCAAATTGTAGGATCAGATTTTGTAGTACTATATTTTATGTGTATGTACCTTGTGTACTGTCGGCATGTTTCTTGTTCAGTCAGCAAGTTAGCACATTGTGTATGCTAGTTAGCATAAACACATTACATAATAAACTTTTTAGGAGACCTTCCCTCTAAGAGGACTTGCAGGTCATAAAAAAGGGGACCAAAGCCCTACTCAACACTTCATTATGTGCATTGTCAAGATTTTGATATGCTAGTTAGTAATCTGTGTATGCTAGTTAGCATATTGTGTATGCTAGTTAGCATAAACACAATTCTAATTTTCATTACATAACAAACATGGTAGGAGATCTTCCCTCTGAGAGGCCTTGCAGCTCATAAAAGAGGGGACTAAATCCCTACTCAACACTTCATTTAGTGCACTATGAAGATTTTGATATGCTAGTTAGTAATCTGTGTATGCTAATTAGCATACTGTGTATGCTATTTAGCATAAACACAATTCTAATTTTCATTACATAACAAACATGGTAAGAGATCTTCCCTTTGAGAGTTCTTGCAACTCATAAAAGAGGGGACCAAAGCCCTACTCAACACTTCATTATGTGCAGTGTCAAGGTTTTGATATGCTAGTTAGCATATTGTGTATGCTAGTTAGCATAAACACACTTCTTTCATTACATAACAAACATGGTAGGAGATTTTTTTTCTGAGACACCTTGCAGTCATAAAAGAGGGGACCAAAGCCCTACTCAACAATTCATTGTGGCATTGTCAAAGACTTGGATGCTACTTAGCATACTGTGTATGCTAGTTAGCATATTATGTATATCAGTAGCATAACCACAGTTCTAATTTTCCTTACACAACAAACATGGTACATGCTCTTCTCTTTAAGAGGCCTTGCAGCTCATACAAGAGGGAACCAAAGCCCTACTCAACACTTCATTCTAGGCATTGTCAAAGACTTGGATATAGCCCTTTGGTATGTGTGTAGAGCAGCATATTTACTGAACATTTGGTTATAACTTAAAACGTTCGTACACAGTGCGCAGAAAAAAAGGTATATTGAAAATCCAATGGTTGTGACTTAAAACGTTAGTACCTTGTGCACACAAGAGACATAGAACCAACTTGAAGATAGAACAGCATAAGTTGTAGCAAATAAGTATATTTCACATCCAGTAGTTACAACTTAAAAGTTGAAGGGTGTGCTATTACAAATTGCTTCATAGATTTCAAGAGTGATTGTGTACACCAGCCTTCTCTTTGGGATGTACTCCATAGGTATTTTGATGCATCGCACTAGATGCAATAGTAGGTGAACGATGGGCAGCTTGTTGTCCAACTTGAAGGTGTATGCATCCAATTGCTTGTAATAAAGTCCTAGCACAACATATGAGCCTCTGTCAATTACGTTTCTCCATTCATTGATGTACCTCTTGTCCATCTTCTTCTTTGCTACAACACCATTGACCAAGTAGAAATCCACACCCTCGGCATTGGTTGAAGCATCTGTATTTACAACAAATGTGTCGCCAACACATAGAGTGCTACTCAACACATCATGTTTCCCTTTGTATGTGAAGTCATCATAGCCATCGACCTCCTCTGTCAGAACTTCTACTACTGGATTGGAATCTACCTCCACCTCATCAGGTAATGGCTCAAGAATATGAGACTTCCAAGCCTCCACATGAGCTTTATTGATGAAACTATTCCACCTTCCATGAATGCATGCATTATCACAAAAGCATGCCAAGTTTCTAGTTACAAGGGAAGTTGGATCCTACGGGTTGTGACCACAAAAAGCTTGCATAGAGCGAGATTGAGGGACAGTGGAACACTTCAGCTTGAATTTCCTATTCACATCCTTGGCTTTAACCTCGCAAAACACACAGGCACATTCCATTTATTTTTATGGATATGATGCAGGTGCTCCTTGCGAGAGGGTGGCTCGACAAAAAAGCAGCCACATCTGCTGCACACCGCAATATAGCTCCATTGGGTTTTAGTTGTTCAGGGTCAAGGTTCTTTTCACAACCGCTCATGTACCATCATGCTCGCCCTTTCCGTGCCCTAATCAAAGAAGAACCAGCTCATCCCCATCTTTACAAGTCCACCATATCTTGCAACAAAGTAGAAAGGCATGGCTGGCTTGAACTGCGAGGCCACACCATCAAACCACACCCAATGTTGTCCTCCTCCTGATATAACCAATCATGGTGCAGCATGAAGAAATGTTGCACAAACAATGTGTCATGCACCTTGTCATCTGATATGAAGAAGTGGATTGGTTTGACTACCTCCTCTGCCTTGCGGTAGTACGTAATGTGTACAAAAATGGTTGCCTGATTAGAGTACCAATGCATTGATTGAACCTTGTTTTGCTCCTTGAAGGCGTAATTCTCGTCAAAATCAACAACTGAGACAACAACATCATTTGGAAATTGAAGTAGACAGCCTTTGAACTATTGTCCTTGCCATTGAGCTACATAATTGTGAGTGATGAAGATCTTCAGTTTGGTCTTCAAGAGTTGAAGAAACTTCCAACAGTGTATTTCTTTATGTAGAAGATCTTTTCTTCTTTTACTCTTTCCATTCTTGTCTTTTACTTCTACATACGCAAATACTTTGACAACAATACTCTTACCTGGCTTTGTTGTCTCCAAGAAACATAATTCTAACTTCCTCACTCCACATGTCTTGTAGGATCCCATCAGGAATTCCCTTTTATGAAAAACTGCATCTACTGGCTTTGGACAGAAAATGGACTCCCACATTTGTGTGACACCTTTGAACGTGTGATGTGAAGCCAAGCAGCCCTTGGCAATGTTATCGCCTATGGCACAGATACTGCATACACAGTTGCAACATGTATCATGCAGCCCAAAAGTTTGAGAGCGCATGTGTTTCAGTGCGTCCTTTAAAAGGGACATTTGAACATGGTATTCATAGCAGCACATGTATCTATCTTTCAATAGCATGTAGAAGAATGGCTTCAACATCTCAAACATTCTCATGTCAATATTGCAATTTGGATGTTTTACTTTGAATCGGTGAAAGAGCTCGACTTGCAATAACCATAATTGATCATCATGTTTAGTATGATGAATGAATCAAAATAGGAATATACATAAGGTTACCTAATACATCCATCATGTACATAAATACAGCAAGATGCTAGTTAGCAATCTGTGTATGCCAATTAGCATAAGCATAGTTCTGATTTTTATTACACAACAAACCTGGTAGGAGATCTTCCCTCTAAGAGGCCTTGCAACTCAGACAAGAGGGGATCAAAGGCCTTCTCAAAACTTCATTTTGGGCACTCTCAAAGACTTGGATTCTACTTAGCATACTGTGTATGCTAGTTAGCAAAAATAGTTCTAATTTTCCTTAGGCAACAAACATGGTAGGAGCTCTTTACATACCCTGAATGCTATTAGCATACTAGCTATGCTAACAAGGGTTAGTGTGTAGTTTGGCATATGAGGTATGCTAGCTAGCATGGACAGTGTTTTGAATTTGCTAACTAGCATGGATTGAATCCTTTCCAGCATACCCTGAATGCTAACAGGAGTAACAGGTGTGCTAATTAGCATAGCAGTGATGTAGTTGAGCATACCCAATATGATGATTAGTATTCTAGGTATGCTAACTAGCATATATTTTTCTAACCATCTTGCGAGTTAGCATACGTCAAATAGGAGGTAGCATACTCATTACCTCCAACAACATTTTGAGCATGCTAGTTTGCATACTAGGTATAGCATAAAGGGTGTTAAAGTAGCATACATATTATACTAAATATCATACATATTATGCTAACTAGCATACACTGTAAGATCACTAGGTATGCTAACTCGCTTACTCATAATGCTAATCCCTGAATATTATGCTAGCCAGCATACTCTATAGGATCACTAGGCATGCTAACTAGCATACTCATAATGATAAACCCTTGAATATTGTGCTAACCAACATAATCTGTAAGATCACTAGGCATGCTAGCTAGCATACGCATAATGCTAAACCCTGAATATTGTTCTAGCCAGCATACTCTGTAGGATCACTAGGCATGCTATCTAGCATACTCGTAATGCTAAATCTTGAATATTGTGTTAACCACCAGCATACTCTGTAAGATCACTAGGCATGCTAACTAGCATACTCATGTAATGCTAAACCTTGAATATTGTGCTAACCAGCATACTCTATAAGATCACTAGGCATGCTAACTAGCATACCAATAATGTTAAACCCTGAATATTGTGCTAATCGGCATACTCTGTAAGATCACTAGGCCTGCTAACTAGCATACTCATAAATTTAAACCCTGAATATTGTGCTAACCAGCATACATTGTAAGGTCCCTAGGCATGCTAACTAGCATACCATTAATGCTAAACCCTAAATATTGTGCTAACCATCATACTTTGTAAGATCACTCAGCATGCTAACTAGCATACTCATAAAGCTAAACCCTGAATATTGTGCTAACCAACATACGTTGTAAGATCCCTAGGCATGCTAGCTAGAATACCATTAATGATAAACCCTAATTAATGTGATAACCAGCATACTCTGTAAGATCCCTAGGTAAGATCACTAGGTATGCTAACTAGCATACTCATAATGCTAAACCCTGAATATTGTGCTAGGAATCATACTCTATAGGACCACTAGGTATGCTAACTAGCATACTCATAATGCTAAACCCTGAATATTGTGCTAGCCAGCATACTCTATAGGATCACTAGGAATGCTAACTAGCATACTCATAGTGCTAAACCCTTGTGCTAACCAGCATACTCCGTAAGATCATTAGGCATGCTAAGTAGCATATGCATAATGCTAAACCTTGAATATTGTGCTAGCCAACATACTCTGTAGGATCACTAGGCATGCTAGCTAGCAAACTCATAATGCTAAATCTTGAATATTGTGCTAGCCAGCATACTCGTAAGATCACTAGGCATGCTAACTAGCATACTCGTGTAATGCTAAACCTTGAATATTGTGCTAGCCAACATCTATGTAAGATCATTAGGCATGCTAACTAGCATAGCATTAATGATAAACCCTTAATATTGTGCTAGCCAGCATACTCTGTAAGATCACTAGGCATGCTAAGTAGCATACTCATAAAGCTAAACCCTGGATATTGTGCTAACCAACATGATCTGTAAGATCCCTAAGCATGATAACTAGCATACCATTAATGCTAAACGCTGAATATTGTGCTAACTAGCATACTCTATAAGATCACTAGGTATGGTAATTAGCATACTCATAAAGCTACCTTGAATATTGTACTAAACAGCATACTCGGTAAGATCACCAGGTATGCTAACTAGCATACTCATAAAGCTAAACCGTGAATATTGTGCTAATCAAAAGATTTTGTAAGATCACTAGGCATGCTAACTAGCATACCATAAAGCTAAACATCATACCCAACATAGTAATAATGCTAAATGGCATAAACCTTGTATCAAATAGCATACTCAAAATGCTACTGAGCATACCGAGCATGATAACAATTATTATACATGCAATGAAATAAGTTATGGCACAAGCATTTGATTGATCACCTGAGGCTCATCTAGGAGGTGCACAGGGTGATTTATGTAGCTTTTCCTCCCCACTTGCTTTCAACAAACATCCTTCTTGCTGGATGAAACACGAGTCTCCTCTCTCCAAAAGGTGTAGACCAATTCTTTAATTTCATCTGTGATAGGGCTATGACGGTGTTTCTTCTGACATGCAGTCAAGGAAAATAATTGAGCAACGACACCAGGCTTCTCCCGCCGTGATTTCGACTTGACAAGGTGCAACGGCTGACTTTTAGGACCCTGGAGACTTTTGCAATATGCATGTTTTCCTTTGAATTCAACAGCATCTGCAATGCTGCATTCTTCAAAAAAAACTCCTCATTAGAGCTTGGCTGCTTGACGGTAGCAAGTATGTTGCAGAAATTGGAGACAAATGCCATCTGCACAGCAACATCCTCTGAAGATTGACCATGGATTTCCCAAATATGTGGATGGTTAGCAACAAGACTCCAGATTTCCAACTTTGTTTTTGTACAAAAACCTTGTGTCCTGCTCTTGAAAGCACTCGCAATCTGGAAAGCGATTTTGTTTTTCTCCTCATTGTTGATGGCATGATCTCCTCGCTCAACTTTCATCCGTTGGTTTTCTCGTTGTTTTCTCTTTCTTTCTCTCTCATATTTCGTGATAACCAAAGTAGCTGGATCCTTTAAGTTGCAATTCATTGGCTATAATAGCTTCCTTCTACATTCTCTTGAGGTCTGTAAACGAGCAGGTATTAGATAGTTGAAATCAATAAAATTAGTAGCTGTGAGCACATGATGCAGTAATTGAAACATGCTAACATTTGATTAACTACACCAATGAATTCAATTGGAGTTTGTTTACCACCATTATAGAGCATGCCTCCATTTCCAACATTAGAGATTGTAATATTGTTGGAAGTTCCAGCATTGGGTTGTAATACTGTAGGTCCATTTCCAGCATTAAAAGTTGTTGGTTCTCCATATGTATGGGTATGTGCCAGAGCAAGGATAACAACTCAGCTTCCACAACTGAACTCTGAGGCTAGCTGCCAACGGAACAGACCAACAGGGAGTAGGAATAATGCTGACTAGTATGCAAGTCTCAGAGAGAGATGGAGCTCGCGTGCGTAGAGAGAGAGAGAGAGAGAGAGAGAGAGAGAGAGAGAGAGAGAGAGGAGAGAGAGTTCATCCACTACCCCACTCCCTCTTGGGTAACCAAAAATTGGAAAAGGTCTCAAAGGGTACTAATAAAGTAATGTGATTTCAAGACATTCCAAATTTAGATTTTACTTGCCCTTTTGTCTTCAAAAAATTCTAACAAGCACAACTAACTAGCATTATCTGGAACAACAATTTCAGTGACACGCTAACATACTTCTACCCGTTTATGTTCACATTCTGTTATGACTCAAATGTTTTAGTAGGGCAACCTAGTAATTGCTCCATATAGCCTATTATGAATTGCTATTGTTCAAGTTAGGAAGCATTTAGTTCCTTTACAAGAGCTATTTTTTTAAAAAAAAAACCCTCAAGTTTCATGTATCCTATGAGCATAAACTAAGACATGCACATTGGCAAGCACAAAACACTTGAATCATGGAAATGCAGGCTTGGAACAGTTTTTTCTCATGCATGCATATTAGGTGCTCTGGGCCCTAGTGTTTAGCAAAGTCATAAATGAAAACAGCATGAAAATTCATGCATTTTATAGATTATGAAGAATTTTAGTTTGAACAAGTGTAGTATCTTTGTGGATTTTATTGTGGGTCTACCAACCACCGTACAAGGTCATGACTCTGTATTGGTGATTGTAGATTGTTTGACTAAGCTTTGTAAGTTTATGCAGACAAATCCCACTATCAAAACTCCAAAGTTAACCAAGTTGTTTGTTGACAATTTGTATAGATTATATGAATTGCCCAACAATATTGTGAGTGATCGTGATCCCAAGTTTCGCAGTCATTTTAAGAGGGAGTTGTCTTTAAATGGTTGGGAGCTCAACTGAATATCAAAACTGCAAATCATCGAGAGACGGATGAGCATACTAAAAAAATTAATCTTGTGCTAGAGGATATGTTGTGAGTATACATTAGCAATAAGCGAATGATTGGGAAGATTATCTCCCGATTTGGCATTTTCTTACAATAGTGCAAAGCTTGTTACGACTTGGTTTAGTCACTTATTCATGCTTATGTATTGTTTTCAACCTCAATCACTAGTTACGGTGCAAATGGCTACTGAGAAATCTCAACAAGTCAAGAATTTTATCCACAAAATTTGGATATGTTGAAAGTTTCTTATCAAAATGTTTGACAAGCATAAGATAGATCCAAGAATTATGTTGCTGAGAAACGTCAGCAAGTCACTTTCATAAGAAGTCAAGAAGAGGTATTCTTACATGTTTTAGAGCCCTTAAAAAGTCTAAAAAATAGTTCTACTTACTTCTTCAATATTGTGCCCCATTCAAAATACTCAAGAAAGTTGGCGATGTATGCACACTCTTGTATTCATCCAGTTTTGGATGTAAGCCTTTTATGTAAATGCTTACAAAGGGACAACAATGTAGTCAATCAAAATGTTCTTATTGGTTTCATTGAACCTCCCACGACTATCATGGTATAGGTCAAGTATAATAGATATACCTGAGGAAGGGGCAACTTGGAAAAAGACTAATGTTCATATGAAGAAATAGTCCACTTTTGTTTTCAAGGATGAAAACGCTTCTTGAAGTGGGGAGTAATGTCGGGTAATGGTAGGACCAGGGGGCACGTCTGTAGGCTAAGCATGTGTTGTCAATGGGTCTCCTAAAGAGTGGCCAAGTGACCTATGAAGAAGTACAAATAGATGGACTTGCACATGCATAGTTCCCTATGTCTTTTAGTAGAACACATCTTAGCAGTGAGACTAGGGGTGACAATACCCAGTATTTGACCTACCTGCATACAATTTGACTTGCTTGCATACAATCTTTGACTAACCAGCCCAAGGATTTTGAAGTGATAGCATATAGTAGGGGGTTATTAGGGAAACCACGTTTGATAGACCTCATTATGAGAATCTAGTCTGTAAGCTACCCATTTATAAAAACTTTGACAAAAGCATAATCAAACAGTACGTGTATATATCGGATGATTTTTTTCTCAATCCCATATCAAACAAAAATTGCATAACAAATTTCCTTTTCGACCTGCATATGCCTTGTCAAAATAAATTTCAAAGAAGAAGAACTTTTGGCTAGATTCTTTGGCATACTCCATGCCTTCCCATAAGTAAATGATAGCATCTATGATGAATCTCACTTTAATGAAACCCTTCTTCTCTTTGAGGATGAGATTTTCCATAGTAGGGATCATTCTTCTAGCTAAATTGAAGTCTTACATGTTACGGGTCTCCAAATGCCTAAATCTTCTTTGGGTCCTCTTTTATCAAGTAGCTTGATGACCCCAGTGTTGACAAAGGTAGGAAAAATCCTACTCTAATAGCTTCTTTCCATAATCTTAAGAGGTAAGGAATCAAAACATCATTATAAATAGCAATTCATTAGCGATACCATATAAACTAATAGTCTTGCCTCTTACAATTTTACAGCTCCCTAGCAGAAAGAGGATGATCCACAAGAAGGGATATTGAGAGCCACAGTCTTCTTTCTCACATGAGCTATTTTAGCTCTAGCTTCTTGTACACCTCTTGGGGAGCCCAGAGAAAATATCTATAAGGAATTCTTGCGATATGGCTGAGTTCTCCTTATGAGGAATAGACAAAGTGCCTTGCTTATTCTTTAGAAAAGGAACAAAATCCTTACATTTTTTCTCTTTGAGAAGATCAAACATGTTCTTGTTAGGTGTATTATTCTTGCTTGCCAAGAATTCTAAAGAATAGACAAGGGGCACTACTAGAATCTAGAATTTATTCCTACCTTAGGGACTCCCTAAGGTCAATGAGCTTCTAAGGGACGTGATCTGGGCAGGAGAGAGATTCCTCAACTTGAAGAATCTTCCCACTTATCATCATCCTTCTATGAGCTCTAATGGATTTAGCTATTCTCTTATATTCATTAGTAGATTCCTTTTCAATTTTCTTTATAGCATTCTCCGAAGCATTGAAAGTAGAAGAACTATGTGACAAAATTAAGCTAGTTTCATTTAACATTGCAAAATTATATTAACAAGGGAGAGACTTCCATTAAGGATATTCCTTATGAGAAAAAAGAAAGTGCTTGGTTGGATTCTGTAATAAGAAACAACATAACTAGTTGGCTTGGCATGCAAAATAACTTGAAAAAGAGATAGAGAGATTAAGACTGACAATAGTTGAGGACCACATTTACTTGAAGCCGGTCCCCCCTCCAAGTGGACTTTGTATTATAACTTCTCAATCTTTGTTTTCTTCAAAGACCAATTGCTGCCATGAAGATGGAAAGCTTCATGCACTTGGAGAGATCTTGGCGGGAGTGGGGAAAGAGAAGAAGAAGAAGAACTATTCTTACAAGGAAGAAGTTTTCTTCTCACATTAGTTCACTCATAAACCATAGCATAGCATAATAATGGATATGGAGAAGAAGATGATCATGCTTGTAAGCTTGGCACTTGCTTGGATTTTCATTCCATGGTCAAATGTTTTTGGTGTCGTCTTCTCCACTTCTCTTTTCCTTGAGAAGGTGTCTTCACCTTGTTAGCATGAACTTCATTGAGGTGAGAGAGAGAGAGAGAGAGAGAGAGAGAGAGAGAGAGAGAGAGAGAGAGAGAGAGAGAGAGAGAGAGAGAGAGAGAGAGAGAGAGAGAGGGACGGAGGGAGAGAGAGAGAGAGAGAGAGAGAGAGAGAGAGAGAGAAGAGAGACCCATTGACCCCCCCTTATTTGGCATGCTTGAAGGCTATTGGACCTTATTGTGGGCTAAACAATGAATGGATCACTTTATTTCAAGCAAGAGGGTTATCATTGTGACAAGTGTCCTTCATTTCATCTTTGAGAAGAGAGATTAATTATTCAATCAAGTAAAGCTAAATTTTCATTGGCTCTCAAGGTAGTCTATCCAATGAGATTTGTGCTTGCTCATGCGATGCTCTACTCTCATTGGTCCCCCTAGTAGACTACCCAATGGGATCAAAGCTTACCCATGCGATACTCTATTCTTATTGGTTGTCTTTGTGGGTTATCCAATGAGATCAAAGTTTGTTCTAGGGAATGCTTAATTCTCATTGGTTCTTCATGTTGGCTATCCAATGGAATTTAGGCTTGCTTGTGGGCAACATAGCTAGTTACTTGACATGTGTCCCCTATGCCTTAAGTGAAAGTTGATTTCTAATGTGTGTGAGTGTTCTCTTTCTAATCTCCCTACAAGAAGGGATCGCTCCATACAAGTGGGGGATGCAACTTGAACACTTGGGTCCATAACAACCTTAGAGAACATATTGAATGGTCTAGAATACCTAGAGTAGCTTCCTTTTTCAATCTTATGTACAATGAAAATATTTTGCACATACTTGTTGGATAATCCTATAGCATATCCTGCTCTCCTTGAAGAGTGATTAGTAGACTACCAATTTTTATTATCATTAATCCTTTTTAGATTAACTTTGAACTAGTTAGAATCAATCTTTTACTCTTCCTACAAGTAAATCAAATCAATCTATAAGTTGTGATCAATAAACGAGGTCTTATTACAGCTAGCTCTGGCAGGGTCAGTAAGGTCTTTGCCTCTAAGGCTAACATCTTTTAGATTGGGGCAAATCATTTTCTACTAGATTTTTGAGGCTTAGGCATAGAGATAGAGGCTCTATTAGGATCACTATATTTCTCTTTTCTTTTTAGTTTTAGAATTTGTATGAATGGGTAGAGTTTTTGCTTCAGCCCGAGTCATGATAATGTCCATGGATGCTTAAGAGGAAGTAAAAAGGTATTTTCTATTGACATTATCTCTTGCTTCCAATTCTTCTATGAATCTGGCATCTTTTGGATTAGGAGTATTCCCCAATTGGGTACTTTTAATAGTTTCAACTTCATTGTTAGAAACCTCTTGTTAAATCCTTGGAACTCATAAGAGGCTCAAATAAACTAAGAGTCTAAGAACAAGGCAAGATGGGAATTGAATACTCCATCTAGCCTACCCCAACCCCCCTTTATAGGCTAGTCAGACCCTCGTGCTCAATTCCCACCAAGGCCCGGCTTGGCTATCCTTGGCCTTACATTACTCCCCCCTTGAGAGAAAAAAAATTACCCTTGAAAAGAAGAGTGGGGTATTTCTTTGTAAGAGCACTTATGTTTTTCCAAGTGGAGCCTTTGTCAAGTCGATCTTTCACCTTAACTAATGCTTGGTGACGACGCACATGATGATGGGTTCATAAATCATGTTAGTGAAGAATGCACTCAAGTTCATGCGGTTGGGTTGGAGGTTCAATAAATCTCTTGATCAATTACATTGTTATCCCTATGCAAGTGTTTACGTAAATGACCTACATGAAAAACTTGATGAATACGAGAGTTCATAGGTAGAGAACGTTTGTAGAACATATCACCAACTCGCTTGAGTATTTTAACTGGACCACAATACTTAGGAGATAACTTAGGTGTAGACCCAATTTATATACTTTTTGAGTGGTCTAGAAAGTGTAAGAAAACCCGTCTCCTTCCATGAAGGTCATTTGGCAACATTTCTCATCAGCATACTTTTTGTATTGATCTTGTGCTTGTTAGACATTTTAATGATAAATTTTCAACATACCCATATGATCTTGGATAAAGTCCTTGATTTGCTAAATTTTCTCAGTAGTCAACCCCACTATAATTGGTGATCTAGGTTGAAAATCGTGCATAAACATGAAAGGACTAAAGCGTGTTGTAACATGCTTAGCACTATTATAAGGAAACTCCAAAAAAGTAAGGTAATCTTCCCAATTGGATTGCTTCTTTGCTATCGGCTACTTGTAGCATATCCTCAAGCACTTGGTTAAGTCGTTCAGTTTGCCCACACATTTTTGGATGATCTGCAATATTGATATTAGTTCTGTTCCAAGGCATTTAGAGACATCCCTTCAAAAGTGATCGTTAAACTTGGGATCAAGATCACTCACAATGTTGTTGAGAAATCCATATAACCTGTACGGATTGTCAACAAACAGCTTGGCTAAATTTGGAGTCTTAACAGTGGACTTGGTCGGAATAAACTTACAAAGTTTAGTCAACCTATCAACAATTAACTGTAACGAGTTATGAACTCACAAGGTGGTTGGTAGACCCACAATAAAATCCATAGAGATACTCTCCCACTTTCCATTGGGAATCTCCAAAGGATGCAAGAGACCACCTGTCTTTAGGTGCTCTGCTTTATTGACTTGACATTTTTGGCAATGCAAGACATAATCTTGAAGATATCCATGTAAACATGTACAATAAAACTATCATTGTACGAGTGCATAAGTTTTCTTTATGCATGGATGCCCTTCACTAGGAATGTCATGGAATTCGTGAAAAATTTGGTGGTGAATGTCTCCGTCCATAGATACGCAGTGTTGAAGTTTTTTTTGGCTAGAAACATGGGAATCTTGACCTAGAAAGAGAGCCTTTGTATGAGAGATTGAGCATTTTAGCGAGCTTGCATTTGTTATTTAATTATGAATTATGATCTCACTTGATTTGCCTTGAGGAGTTGTTTTGACAGGGTATAATGTGCTTAGAGATGCTACGATAAAGTCCTCGGCTAGAGATGGAGATTGACTGCTAGAGGTGTACCATGATGGAGGCCCGACAATATTTTGAAGAGGATGGTCTAATGTCACCTTTTAAACATGATTTTCAAAAGATAGTTGCCACTATTGGTCGTTTATTGCCATTGCATGTCATGTGTGAGACTTTATCATACTAAACATGCACGTACTATACAAGTATGTGTGTGTGTGTGTGTGTGTGTGTGAGAGAGAGAGAACGGGAGCTTGAAGGATATTTGCTTAAATGGAAAAAAGAGGGTGTTTTAATAGTTTTTTTTACGAGCTGACAAAACGAGGAAGTGATGGTGTCGGTTGGTGGAGGGAGGCATCGCCGTATGCAGGCCATCCGAGAGGAGTGGAGGGAACTGAGAGTGAGAAAGATGCCACGAGGGAGAGAGGACAGAGCGACACAGTGTGCATGAGGAGGAGGGTCGTGCATGCAAGGGACGGTGCTTCCTTGTGAAGAAGGGGCGAGAACTAGGATAGGAGGGAGAGCGAGGGCTGCAATGTGAGACAAGTCGTGCAGTGTGTTGCCAGGGGGAGTGTTGATTGCGATGGAGAGCTGTTGGTTAGAGGACAGATAAGAGATCACGAGGGGATTTTTGGTCATAGCCACGAGCAGGAGGAAGGCATGAGCAAGAGAGAGATTGAGCCTTGGAGGCAGAGAGAGAGAGAGAGAGCGAGAGAGAGTTTCGTTGCACGTCCTAGACAGAGAGAATGAGAGATTTCTTATTTTTAAAAAGGAGGTTCAAACTTTATCAAATCCCACTAAGGGGAAGTTCCCATAGACAGGCAAGCCGGGGTACTCTATTGTGTGTGTGTGTGTGTGTGTGTGTGTGTGTGTGTGTGTGTGTGTGTGTGTGTGTGTGTGTGTGTGTGTGTGTGTGTGTGTGTGTGTGTGTGTGTGTGTGTGTGTGTGTGTGTGTGTGAGTGAGAGAGAGAGAGAGAGAGAGAGAGAGAGAGTAAATTTTCCATAAGTCTATAGTGAGAGAGAGAGAAAAGAAAGAAATTAAAGCGCTGCCCTATTGGGTGTAAACCAATTGCAAGTGCACTGCCCTATAGGATGTAAGCCAAATTGAAGCACTGCTCATAAGGTGTACGCCTTGAGTTGCTGCCATTACAAAGTTTGAAGCCAACGAAGCTGCTTTGACAAAAAATTCTTGAAGCCAAAGATAAGTTTTGTTAAGCTTGTTGTAAAAACAATATCTTCAATATTCATAATTCCTCAATAATTTCACACACGTCTCGTGCTCTTCTTGTCTTTATCTCTCTTTTGAAATGAAGACAACATTAAATTCTCTCTCTCTCTCTCTCTCTCTCTCTCTCTCTCTCTCTCTCTCTCTCTCTCTCTCTATGAATGGTGAAGTGATCGTCTTTGTGGATAATCATCGATACGATCTGACATTGAGACTGCATTGCACATTCTTGGGCAACATATTTTAGTAGCACATCTACAGCCATAGTTCCTTGTTGGTGGTCTTGGGTTGGGGGTTTAGGTATTAGTCTTTGCTTGGTTTTTCTTGTCCGGGTCTGCTCCATGGCCCAGGCCTAGAGAAATATCCATCAATGGCACGCCCAGTGGGACCCAACTTCGAGCATTTTCACTTGACCAAAGTACTTGCGATTCTCAGAGATGGATCTAGTTTTTCCTTTCTGGGTGTACCTGACTTTTAGGCTAGTTTCTTTCCTCACGGCCATTTGGGATGCTTGTATATCGAGGTGGGAGGATTCCAAAAACAGGTTTATTTTAACGTTTGTTGCTACCCATACCTTGAGCATTGATGGTGATGTTGGTGAGCCTTTAGGTTTTTATAGAATTTGGGATGAGTTTTTAGCCCATTTGAATGATGAAGTGGATGAAGACGAGGGCGTTTCCCTTGAGGATATTGCTTCAAGCAAAGTGTATGGGGAGAGTGCGACTCTTGAGAGTGCATTTGGGATGGCTTTTT
Source organism: Adiantum capillus-veneris (assembly GCF_014529385.1). Classification (NCBI taxonomy): domain Eukaryota; kingdom Viridiplantae; phylum Streptophyta; class Polypodiopsida; order Polypodiales; family Pteridaceae; genus Adiantum; species Adiantum capillus-veneris. The sequence goes on along the minus strand of NC_140947.1, from coordinate 11,813,691 downwards.
AGCCAACTTAGTGGATGATGCCACTTTTGACCAATCTCTTCTTGAGGAGGAGAATGTTGACCTACCTCTTGTTCTTTCCCACCCTCCAACCCTTGTTCAGGAGGTGCAGTCTAGAGTGGGGTTTACCGCTTATTTTGACCATATTGATGATGAGATGCAACCTTTAGAAAGGGTGGCATTTGTACCAGAAGTTAAGCCAATGGTTGACGCTCATTTCTATGAAGATGATGTTCTTCTTAAGGATGGTCTTGATGCTTCTAGATTTAGTTATCTTGGTGTTTTTTATAATGATATGATTACCATTGAAAATTTTCTTAAGAAAGAGAATCTTGATCCTCTAGTGGAAAATCTTGTGGTTACTGATGCTCATGAAGTTGTTCAATATTGTTCCCCAAGGTAGGGAGAGACCTATTGATCAATGGATTGTCAAGTTGACACCCTGTGATGGAGTTGGAGCTGATGCAGCTGATTCTCATTTATTGAAATTTGTGCAAGCTTGTTGGTTCGAGGGTTATGACAAACCTAAAGACCTCATGCTATTCTTTCCTTTCTTTTTGATTGGTGTAGCTATGCAGTGGTACCATAGTACGCAACGACATTCTCCACATTTGATGCAGACTTGGAAAGGAATGTGCCGAGCTTTTGTTGCTAGATTTTCCCCTATTTTACCTTATAATTTAGCCTTTGGTAACTTGTTAGACTTCTTCCGCGGGGAGGGTGGATGAGTTGTTGATTATGTTCATCACTTTCAAGGTTTCAAAAGGAAGCATTGTGATCCCTATTGTTTTGATGAAAGGGTTTATTGGAATATTTTCTTAAGCGTATTTTAAGGGATATTCAACTTCATGTGAGGTTGTCAAATCCAAAGACACTTGAGGATGCATATGCACGAGTTAAGGTAGTGGGGGACACCTTTGAAGCCACTGCACTAGCAACCGAGTCCTGACTTAAGCTGAGAGATACTAAGAGAGGCTTGTTTGAATTCAATGGCGAGAACCCCAATGGTGCCTGTTCCACCTTCTTTTGGAGTTACCGATTTACCTACTCAACATTGGATACCACATGTGCCAACGAGCGAGTTTGTTTCCCATCCAAGGGGGTTATGGAAAGATAAAGATAAGAGAGAAAGTAATAGAAAAAGGGTAAAATTTAAATGGAAGAAGAAAGAAAATCCCAATGGATAAGGCACGGATTTAACCAAATTGTCTGGGTTCACACTAGCAGGCTAGTTTTCCTTGCAAGATGCCACTGTTGAAGTTTTTTTGGCTAGAAACATGGGAATCTTGACCTTGGAAGAGAACGTCTGTACCAAAGATTGAGCATTTTAGCAAGCTTGTATTGGTCATTTTATTATGAATTATGATGACAATCTCCCTCTATTTGCCTTGAGGAGTTGTTTTGACAGGGTATAATGTGCTTGGAGATGCTATGATAAAGTCCTTGGCTAGAGATGGAGATCGACCATTGCTAGAGGTGTACCATGGCGTCCAAACAAGATTTTGAAGAGGATGGTCTAATGTCACCTTTTAAACAAAGATAGTTGCCACTATTGGTCTCTTATTGACATTGCATGTCATGTGTGACTTTATCATACTACGCATGCGTGTACTGTACAAGTGTGTGTGTGTGTGTGTGTGTACACGCGCGTGCGCACGTGTGTGTGTGTGTGTGTGTGTGTGTGTGCATGCGTGCGTGCAGGAGCTTGAAGGGGATTTGCTTAAATGGAAAAAAAAGGGGGTGTTTTAATAGTTTTTCTTACAAGTTGACAAAACTAGGAAGGGGTGGTGTTGGTTGGGGGAGGGAGGCATCGCCGTATGCTTGCCATCCGAGAGGAGTGGAGGGAATTGAGAGTGAGAGAGGTGCCGTGAGGGAGACAAGTTAGAGCGACAGGGTGTGCATGAGGAGGAGGGTTGTGCATGCGAGGGGGGGGCTTCCGTGTGAAGAAGGAGCGAGAACTAGGAAAGGAGGGAGAGTGAGGGCTGCAATGCGAGATGAGCCATGCAGTGTGTCACCAAGGGGAGTGTCGATTGAGATGGTGAGCCGCCGGTTAGAGGGGAGACGAGAGATCACGAGGGGTTTTTTGGCCATAGCCGCAAGCAAGAGGAAGGCAGGAGCAAGAGAGACATTGAGCCTTGGAGGCTGAGAGAGAGAGAGAGAGAGAGAGAGAGAGAGAGAGAGAGAGAGAGAGAGAGAGAGTTTGTCTCGTTGCACATCCAAGAGAATGAGAGATTTCTTTTTTTTAAGGAGGTTTAAACTTCATTAAAGCCCACTAAGGGGAAGTTCCCATAGACAAGCAATCCGGGGTACTCTATTGTGTGTGTGTGTGTGTGTGTGTGTGTGTGTGTGTGTGTGTGTGTGTGTGTGTGTGTGAGAGAGAGAGAGAGAGAGAGAGAGAGATTCTCTCTCGTCATTTGGGTGTGCATAGCCAAGAAAGGCCAAAAGAGAGAGAATGAGGGCACTTTCTTAGGATGTTGAGAGAGAGAGAGAGAGAGAGTAAAGTTTCCATAAGGTTATAGTGGGAGAGAGAGAGAGAGAGAGAGAGAGAGAGAGAGAGAGAGAAAAGAAAGAAACTAAAGCGTTGCCCTATTGGGTGTAAGCCAATTGCAAGTGCGCTGCCCTATAGGGTGTAAGCCAAATTGAAGCACTACCCTATAAGGTGTAAGCCTTTAGTCGCTGCCATTGCAAAGTTTGAAGCCCACAAAGCTGCTTCGACAAAAAAATCTTGAAGCCAAAGATAAGCTTTGTTAAGCTTGTTGTAAAAACAATATTTTCAATATTCATAATTGCTCAATAATTTCACACACGTCTCGGGCTCTTCTCGTCTTTCTCTCTCTTTTGAAATGAAGACACCATTAAATTCTCTCGCTCTCTCTTTTGATGAATGGTGAAGTGATTGTTTTTGTGGATAATCATTGATAGGATCTGACACTAAGACTGCATCGCACATTCCTGGGTAGCAGATTTTAGTAGCACATCTCTAGCCATAGTTCCTTGTTGGTGGGCTTGGGTTGGGGGTTTAAGTATTAGTCTTTGCTTGGTTTTTCTTATCTGGGTCTGCTCCATGGCCCAAGCATAGAAAAATATCCATCACATAGACTCTCCCCTTGTGAACCCATCATCTATGGAAAAATTATTCCATCTTTGCAGCTCATTACTTGAAAGAGGAGAATGGAGTGTAGAGGAAAATGGACACACTACTAGTTTTGGAGTGAGAAGAGATCCCTCTTTTTGACATGGCTCCGCACCTTGGAGTATGCATCATCATTCTCACATGTACCCTTAAACATGCCTAAAACTCACTTCTAAGTTCCGTAAAAGGAAGAGGCTACATCTCCGGCATTCAACTAAGAGCATCATCTACCACATTGTATCATCCCTTATGATACTAGAGCTTTGCATCATATTCTTGAACAATCTTAGCCACCTGGCCTTTGGACCCTTCAAATTATATTGTCTTGTAAATCATTTCATACTTTCATGGTCAAACACTATTTCAAATTGATCACCATACAAACAATGTCCCCATGTTTTTAGAGCAAACACTATTGCATAGAGCTCGCATTTATACGCAAAATAATTTTTCGGGTAAAAATGAGTTTTTTGCTTACAAAAGAAATGGGTATATTTTCTTGAAGAAGAACTGGCCCAATTGTTTGATTATTGGCATTTGTTTCAAGCACAAAAGGTTTCATAGGAACAACAACTTGGGCATAGTTTTTTAAGAACCTTTGATTAAAACTAGCAAAGCCCAAGAAAACTTGGAGCTCCTCCAAATTTTCTAAGAGAAAGCCATTTTTGGATGGCATCCACTTTGGATTGATCCATATGCAGTCCGACAACAAAGATTTCATGCCCCAAATATAGTGAATTTCTTCTTTCAAAAATCACACTTGGTTTCCTTAGCATATAATTCGTGTTGCCATAGCAAATCAAATACCTACCTCAAATGTTTTAAATGCTCTATTGTAGATTCATTGTACACTAAAATGTCATCAAGAAAAAGGATGGAAAACTTTCCCAAATATGGGTTCAAAACGAGTCAGGATTGGGGACATCTCCATGCAAAGGGTGCTCTATGCTATACGAGAGGTTATTAGTAGAACAAAATGGATGTTGAGGTTCTTACCTTGATCATTCTTGAGCAGAGTATTGACATTGGTAAATCCAACTCTCTCAAGAGCCAATCTGGCAAAAGAAGTATAGGAAGGACCTTGATGCATAGCTGTGTGAATGGCCAACTATTGTTGCGGCGGTGATAAAAATATTTTGTCGTAAAATCTAATATCTAACCAACCCAAATGATTTTCTCATATTAAACTGATCATTTAATATGGGGGAATAAACGGGAACAAGGGTTAGAATATAGACATGTGCTTACAGATCTATCTCAACACGGGGCCAATGGTAAAGGGATCCAAATGAAAGATGGTATGTCAAAGATCAAGGCTAGCCAATGGAGCTTAAAGACCTTAGGGTTATCTTCATTGAGACCTCCAAAGGTTAGTGTTAAAAGTCCTTTGACCTTAGGTAAGTTAGGGATGTGCTTGAGGTGGGAACTTGGCTCAAGCTTAAGGTGCTTGAGGTGCTTGATGATTGAGATGCTTGAGGGGCTTGTCATGCTTGAGATGCTAGGATTGTACTTGAGGTGGGAACCCGGCCCAAGCTTGAGGGGCTTAAGGGCCAAGCTTGTGGTGAGAACCAGGCCCAAGGTTGAGGGGCTTGAGATGTCAAAAATTCAACAAGTATCCCTACAAGGAGGGGGCGAGCCCTACAAGTTGGGAGCATGAGAGATCACACACACACCCTCACTCAAGGCAAACCTAGACCAAGGAGGCAACAAGGACACATGTCAACCTCCTCTTCATGTTGCCCTCATGGTGTGCCTAAAGCCTATTGGTTGGCCTCCCAAGGGGTCCAATGACAATTTAGTTAATTTAATTAATGGTTTATGCATTATCAAGTCCTCTCTCTCAAAGGGGAAAGGGGGACACTTGTTCCAAGGTTAGAATGCTTGCTTGATATACAACCTGCATGTGATTGGTCAGGCTTTAAGGGGTCCAATCAAATGTTAGCTTGAGCTACAAGGAGGGGTCAACCAAGAGAAGCTAGGGTGTGCTTGGGGGGTATACTCTCTCTCACACACACTCACAAGGTCATTCTCACTTGTGCAAAGTGCAAGAGCTTCATCTCCTTCTCTAAGCTTGTTGAGAAGTTGAGAGCTTACACCAACACTCTTGGCTATGGAATGCAAATCCAACCAAGAGCCATGCTTCAATGCTTAAGCTTTCCATCTTCTCCATCTTCATTACTATGCTGTTATGTATGCTAGCAAGAAGAGTGATGATAAGTGAGGAACTATTTCTTTCTCCTATGAATGTTTCTTCTTCCTCTTCCCTACCCTCATTCCCCGCTAGCTCTCTCCACCTTCGAAGGTGTTTGAGGCCTTGCCACTGAGGCTTGGGATAGTTAACGATTTTTGCAAGGTTTATGTTATGCTCGTGATGCATCAAGCTTTCCATCTTCATTGCATCACCTAGGTCACAACGAATACAAATAATGTATTTACCAAGTCTCTCTTGATGGGAGAATCTATAATACAAATGCCTATTGGAGGGAGGACCGGCTTCACATAAATCCGGTCCTCAACTGCTGTCATGTTCTGTAAACTCTCTCTCTTGCAAAAGTATTGTTCATTCCAAGTTAACTAAGTACTATGTTTATGTTGCTACCATCAATTAAGTTCATCTCTATGCTCACAAAGTAATCTCACAAAAATGCTTTCTCTAATTTTCCTAATTCCGCTACTCTCAAAGTTCATAGGCCATTTCTGTTACATTGGTATCAGAGCATTTGGTTTCTCTTTTCTTGCTTAAGAAGAGAGGTCCTTAAGTAGCGTATTAATAAATTGATTTTGTTGATTATATTAGGGTAAGTGGGATTGGGATCTATTATCGATTTTGTTGAGCCCACTATGTGGGATATGGTGCACATCTCGAGAGCTTTGGTCTTAACAATGGAGTCTTTTTAGACTTGCCTACGGTTTTACAATTATTGAGCATCGCATGACCACTACCTAACTCTGCCATAGTGGCTTCAAAGTAAGGTACGGTTCAGACTAGCCGAAACTCGCATAATGCCCGTGCATTGGCATAAAGTAATTGGTTGAAAAATTTGTTGCAGTGTCTAGACCTACCAAAGCTATGGGCAGACTTCCCCCCTCAGACGAGATAAATGTCGTTCACTTTTCAGCACCGATTGCAAGGAGGCTTTGAACCTTTGTCCCCACAGTTATGCAGCAAATGGGTTTAACCATGAAAACTTCAACACCTCGTTGCTCTTTTAGCTACATATTTTTCTTTTGTTAATGGGTTGCCTGTGTGAATTTCACTGTGTTGGAAAGGCAAGGAATGTGTGCATATTGTGATAGTCTGAACGCACCCTAAGCAATGTTGGCATCCAAGTTTGCCAAGCCCTAGCCCCACGTCCCACCACCCTAAGTTCGCCCGACACCAAAGACCCCGACGTAGCCATGGTGGAGCACTCAAGAGTTTAGACTCACCCTTGAAATATGAGCCTTGGATAGGATATGGTCATGTGAGGTTTAGTTTTCTCGCTAGAGTTTGACCATAGCAGGTACGGCAACGCTCAACGGCGCATGGGGAGAAGCTTGTAGTGAGAGGAAGTGTGAGACGTAGACAAGAGAGAGAAAAAAAGAACTCGCTGGAAAGTGACCGGCTTAGTTTCGGCACAGTAGCACTATGAAGCCGGTGGAAAGTACTCCCCTGTCAGAGATGGTTGGCACCTGTAACGGAGAACTAAGCCTCGCGTGACCATGCCCATAGTCATTCCTACTCATGTGCATTGTGGGGAATCACAGGGGATATGAGACAAGGAGGACGTGGAGGGTTTTTTCAGTTTTAATGGGGAAATGGATGGGAGCCCACAAGGGAAGGGGGAGTGACAAGAGGCTGAGGTGGGATGAGGCAGAGATGCACGAGCGGGTGGAGCTGGCAGCTCGAAAGATTGTTTTTTTAGGCCCTAGAGGGCATGAGAGCCTAGAGGGGACCAGCGCCCGCCCATGTTGCCATCACATCCAGCCTCAGCAATGAGCAGCCTTTCCTTTTGCTTTGCGCGGGCGGCGGGCCCCTCTGCAAAACTGAGGTCGAGCCAAACCTGCAGATTCGCTCTCAAGCGCGCGCCTCGTGTGATTCTCAGATTTCCTCTCAAACAAAAAATTGGCCCCTCAGGCGCTCATCATCACTTACAGAAAACGCTTTCGTTTTTTTGGCAGCTTTCAAGTTCCAGTTCCACAGTAATGAGATGCCCCCATTCTAGCCACGACACTAAGTGACACATGGGGGCACATGGAAGCGAGTAAGGGGATCGACAGTAAAGGGTGACGGTGGGCATCTCGAGGTGGAGGAGTGCACTCAAAAACTAGCGGCACTGTTGAGGGGTTGGGATTGGAACCCGTGACGTCCCACCCCAGCACTTTTGGAAGCATGGACTAACCACGATGCCTGTCCGCACACATGTGAAAGAACTCCCATTTTACACAATCATATAAACAATAAACCTGGACGGCTTAGAACTAAACCCGGACGGGGCCCTTGGCCGGGTTTAGTTTTAATAAGTCATCTACAACCCAAAACACCTCGACGGTCGTGCGTGGAGTTCCCGTCCATTGATCCCCTCACACCCCCCCCCCCCCCTCTCTTAAATGCTATGTGTTATTTAGTCCAGAGGCCATTCTAGCAAGCCTCTCACTAGGGGATATGCACGCGGACCAACGTAACAAGGTGATGTCTCACTCGCCTCTCGCTGGCCTTATAGCATGCTTAATAAACGGGGGGAAGGGGGGATCAAAATCGAACTTTTTATGTACATGTAGGGGCTACCCAATTGGAGAAAAGCTAAAGGACGCGAATCTACTGAAGATGCGGTGCCGCAGTAGAAAAGGGAAGTGGAAGGCGAAAACGGGAGATGCAATAGATGTCGAGGGGGGAAGCGCTCTGGTTGGGAGGGGGCTTGCGAAGATCGCCGTGGAGCTAAATACGCAGAGAAGCGTGGATGTCTGAAAATCTAACAGAATCTCTGCATGTATTGAATAAACTATGATACGACCCACTAGGAGCCATTCGTTAGCCTTACAAAAGTCTTATGGAAAATGAGGTGAATAATGGTGCATGTATACATGTAGTACATTTAGTAACACAGAAGGTCACCATCGTTAAGGTTGTTCATACACTGGCACCCATTTTTTGGCAATTGGTGCATGCACGAAAGTGGTAAAAGAAGATTTGGCCGGGACAAAAGCAAGCTAGACAAAACCTTGGACATGCAAGACCCACTACCCAAGCTCAACCAAGAGTTGAACATCATACCCCACACAACATACTTAGTTGTTGGTGTGTAAAGACATCCCTACCCCATCCCAAAAGGGATGGGCAAGGTACATGTTTAATGTGTAAGCAACCCAAGCTCCACAATATTTGATGTTATTATTTTTTACTCTACTTATGTTGTGTCTTGAAAAGCGAAAACCTCCTCCCCTTTTTACGATGCACTTAAAATTTGTATTAGAGTACCCAAAAAATTGTTCACCTAAGAGTAAAAGATTGGCTCTACTCACATCTTACTGACACATATCCAAAGTTTCCACCCTTGATCCTAGTAAGCTTGCAACCCTGAGTTTACCCCTCATCTTGCCGTTGCTAGAATCAATTTTCTTATGGTGCATTGTCTACTATTAGATTCCTATATAGCGAGAATGACATCCTTACATTTCGCTAGTGTCTAGTTCCTAATGACTTTGAGTAAGACTCCACAATTTAAAATTAGAAATGGCACTAGTAGGTGACAAAATTTCCTACTTGATCGTCACCTCCTTGCATGCCACCTGCCCCGCCCTTTACTTATCTTGTTGAAAAATTGAGAATCTATGGACATTTGCCCTAATAAACCTCAAACCAAACTTTTGTAGAGCCATGGGGTGCCAATGTATAAGTTCAAGGGCCATAGGTTGCCCTCTATTGTGATGAGAGATTCTATGGACCTAGGGCCATAGAGCTGCCATGGTGCCCATGTAGATGCCCTTGAATATCCTAAATGCTCTTTGAGAGCTTTTACATTGACACTTAGGCCATCCTCTAGCCCTAGGGCCCTTGGTTGCCCTCTATTTTGATGAGAGGTCCTATGGCCTTAAGGTCATAATGTGCCAATATATAAGCTCAAGGGTCATACATTATATGGCCTGAGGGCCATAGGGTTGCCATGGTGCCCATGTAGGTACCCTTGAATGGTTAAATTGTTGGATTCTTTTGGAAAAAGAGAGTAGCTTTGTTGTATATACGTTCAAGCGGTTACTCTGCTCAGATTTGTATTCAACTTTTCTAATGATTGGGTAATCTGATTTTGATTTCGAAACTTGCACTTTGTTCTTGATCTCTTTTTTTTTCATTCAAGTGTATCCAATTTTGATTCCGAAACTTTCACTTTGTTCCTCATCTCTTGCTCTTTCATTCAAGTGTATCTGATTTTGATTCTGAAACTTGCACTTTGTTCCTCACCTCTTGCTCTTTCATTCAAGTGGAAGCACTTTATGTTCTGTCGTGGTTTGCGATTACACATCTACAAATATTATCTTCATTTTTTAGTGCTTAAATCACTATTCATTGACACTTTGACTATAGGATAGTGATATTAGACCTTAGGGTGACCTCTTTGATTAGTTTTGTTGCGGTTTGTATGACCTGATAAATGATGGATCATAATTTTGGTACCTTGTCATATTGCTCTCAAACTTTGTAGACTTGTCCCCTTAGGCCTAGTATAGCTTCTCTTAAAGTTTCGTGGCTATCCGAGTCCATCTAGTCATTGAAATAGCGTGATGACCTAGAGCGTTGAGAAAGGACATAGACAGATTTTTCAATCTGGGAGTTCGTGATTTGCTTGTTGATCTTGATACGTTTTCTTGTTAGGTTCACGTCTTGAGGCTTGACTCACCCTCAAAGAGTCTTTGTGCCCCATCCGAGTCATGTCCTTGAGTATTGACATTAGTATGCTAGTGCGAGATAGCTGTGCTATAGACGTCGGCGGTAACCTGCTAACATTAGCATCGTTGCCAGGTTACGCTCTTATTAGAGTTGAGTAGTTGGACTTGAAGTACCTGTCATGCAAGGTGAGTACTTGGGAGAAACAAAGGAAGAGTGCTTAATGCAAGTACCAATTATGGGACACTCTATATGCATATGAGAAATTTTATCAAACAAAAGCATGCAGTGTAAAAGATGGAGTTGATAGGTGCTTCAAAGAACAAGTGTAACACATGTGATATCAAAGGATATCTCAATAGCTTCCACGTTTCCAAGAAGGATTTTTTATGTAGAATCTTCTCCACTCATACCTCAATGTACTCAATGCGTGAGTGTCTTTTGGAATTCCTCGTTTACTTCACCTCACTTAAAATACATAGACTTTGGCTCTTATGCTCACCTATACCAGCATGAGCGACACAACATAAATATGATCAACTCTTCCAGCTTGAGAAGTACCTAGAATAGCTAAGACGTGTAGATCGCAAAAAATATTACTTAAAGCTTTGGGACTAAAGCCTCACCCATTTAGTGGCTTAGTTGTCCGACTCTGACTTTTATGCCATTTATATTTAATGGCGACTTATACATACCTGTTCAATGCTAGAAACCCAATTCCATAAGTTCTTGACAATTTAGGCCTCTTTCATTATGTTGGTCTATGAATGCCACCATTTTTTCGAGTAGATGGGCATACTTCGGCTCCTCTTGACTTGTTTGTCGTATGTTGACACTGCTTTGTGAAACAAGTTCTTCGACTATTGTAGAGACTGGTGGAGCCTTTTCTTTATCTCCCATGAGGAGAGGTTGTCGATGTGTGTGGGTTCTTTGTGATTGAGTTCCCACTAGCAATTTTTGAACCCACCTTGTCTTTGGTCCGTGTGTGACCATCTTTTGCATTTTCTCCTTTTGCTTGGCTTGATGGAGACGAGGCTTCGGTATCCATATTTGATTATTTCCGTTATAGAAGCCTTGCTTTTCTAGTTGAGACGAGGTATCCATCTAGAGGTTGTATCATTGCCAATTTTGATTGGCTTGTCACTTGGTTTTGACTTCTTGCCTTTGGATGGAAGCTTGTGCTGCATGATTGCTCTTGCTTGTTCCAGATTGAGCTACAACTTTTGGTAAACATATTTGAGTCACCTTCATTAAATCCTTGTGCTTCTAGTAGCGTTACGAGGATCATATGCGGTTGCACCTGTCTTTGTTGGTAGCTTGATTGAAGTCTAACTTTGGTACCCATACTTGCCGCATTGCTTATTTCTTTGAAGGTCGCCGCATTTTTCTTTCTTTGTGGTTGTTCTTTCTCCTGATTGAGGTGGTTGTTTTCTGTTGAGGTCTTGGCTTGTTCTTCAAAGAACTCTTTGGTTGAGGTGAGTAGGTCCAAGCCATTACTTTAGGCGGTTTGGCCCAAAGACTCATATTTCCTTGAAAGTAGCCCTGAGCAGTGATTGACTCATTTGATGTGACCCACCCGATGACCTTTGGTTGTTGAATTTGAACCCGTGCTTGATATATCCAAACTAGATCTTTGACTTTGATGTGATCTTTGGATACTAACACTTGGTTGATTCTCTTTGGCTTCTTCTGGAGGCTTTGTTGTGATGGAAACTTGGGTTAATAAACTTTTCTTAGGTTTCCATTGCATCATTGATGGTTTGGCTTTTGATGTAGAGGCTACGTAGGAAGCTTGATGGAAATTTGTTGAAGGTAAAGTTGACTTGCAAGGTTGATCTACTTCGGTGTTTACCTTAGCTTTATCCTTTTTTGCAATTATGGACTGCTTCTTCTATGCATGGACTTGAGGTGCTTTTGGGACTTTTGGTGGTGTTGTTAAAGCCTTTGGTTGTTGTCGAAAGAAGACGTTCATTCAGATTTTAGTCAGAAACTAGCCTCTCATTGATGTGATGGGAATCAATCATGTAGAAAGTGTCCTTGAATTCCCCAATACTCAACTTGAGTACGGCTTCTACCACTCCAAAGCTAGGAATTGCCGTTTTAGAAGTTGTGTACATTGTTTCTTCTAGCTCGGTGATTGGTGGCTTTTTCATGATTATCCACATATCACAAGACATTGGATGAGCTGAATTTGATCACCGTAGGAGACACTCGATCTTTCTTTTGACTGATCCTTTTCAATGCCTAGTTCTTCTCTGAGCTTTGTTGGTGTTTCCACTACTCCAACTCTAGCTTTTACAGTTCTTGGCTCTAGGCTTACACTAGGAGCATTGGACATGGTTAATTGGTCAATCACTAAAATTCCTTGATAAGTGATTGACCAATTTGTATCCAAACTTGTCTAAGGTCAAAACAGTCTCTGTAACTGTTGAAGCAAAAACATATAGGATCTTCTCTTTTGTGATCGCCTCGTATCCAATGGATTTTCCTATGTACATGTTGATATCTTCTGTTATGGATATCCAATAGAGAGCTATGGATGTATCATCTATTAGGGCATGTTTTGTTTTCAAGGAATGGACTTGTATAAGATGTTCTGAAGATGTTACTCTAAGATCTGTGAAAACTATTTTTCACTTGCAGCACAAAACTGCTTGTAACTTGAGCTTTGTTTGGTATTTTTGGCCCAAAATTAATCGTTGCATTGTAAAGGACATGCACAACAAGGTCACCAAGTCTTGTCAAGTTTTGACCTCTATAGAAGATGGACAAGAAAAAATCATGATTTTTTTCTCAAGGTAACTTTTTTGCAATATTTTTCAGCTTTGATGACTTCATTGGGTTCCCCACTCTCAATGTATGCTATGTGTCAAGTTTTGTCAAGTTTAGAACCTTTTATGTCAAGGAAAACACAGAAAATTATAGTTTTAGCATGTCTAGACATACTGTTTTGCTTAGATCTTGCACTCCCAATGTCCAAATGGCTCCAAACTTTGACCATGCACTTAACACATATCATGCACTACAGGTACACCAAATATGAACCCAATCTAACAACTTTCTTGAGCAAACATCATGATTTTTTTCTCAAGATGCTCCCATTTCAAATTTTTCAAAGTTTTTCACTTTGGCTAGGTTCCTCACCTTACGAATAGCCTACTTACCATTTCTGGTTCATTTTGGAGTTTTAGAACTGTTACCATATACAAGTGGTAGTGATGTGTGTGAACACATTAGGACCGCCGGGGCATTTTTTCCCTCTTTAGGAGGTTTTTTCCCCCGTGCATTGTATATACGCCCATCACTCTAGGGCTATCTATCTTTCCATTGCACACTAAGTAACACACTCTATATTGTGTGCCTTGAGATTCCTTCGTCTTCTCCAAGCTGTGTGCGTTTCTCTGCAACCCTAATTCCAACAATTGGTATCAGAGGAGGTCACGTCCTCCCGGGCTTAGTCACCAGCTGCTCCAGCACACGCCTGCTTAGAATCTTCGATTTCAGTGAGCTTTGGCGAGCGTTCGCAGGTCGACAAATATTTTGGGATCCCTCGAAGAGCTCGGTCTGCTCAGAATTTTGATTTGGGCTCATTTCGGCCTCCGTTTCCACTACAGGTAGTACTGCACAGGCTATTTTGTCATTTTGTGCAGAATTTCTGTGAGTGCCTGTTTTAGGGCTTAACTACTCCCCTGTTCATACTCACGAGCACGACACAGACAACATACTTATCATCCGATGACACGACTAACCCGTAGGTGCACGTAGGCAATCTCGTTAGCTTGTCAGGCTGAGACCAATCTACACATACGCACTTTTATGATGCATCAATCACTAACCCTAGTAGAATGCAACCCACCCTATCCCTTAACTCTCACAACACAGTTTACACGTCCAATGAACTCAGAATCGCATCAAACTTACTAGGCACCATCCTCTCACTAGGACATACTTACCTATAAGTCTAATCTCACCAGATTTGAACCCTAGCTATCTCGAATGCTGTCGCGACAGACCAACAGGTCATAATACAAAAGTGGACGAAACTTAAGTTTATCAGTATCTATGTGTAGCTAATCTCTTTCTCATTCCATGAAGCACTTGATTATTGAAAACAGACACCGTTTGTGCTACTTACAAGCAAAACAAGCTCGAGGAAGAATCGATCGCGATCAACTCGAAACGGCAAATGCGTGGCGTGGGCGCGTAGCTCTCGGAGAGACTATCGCGGTGGTGTGGTCGCGTCGTGAATCCGGTGAGGGAGAAGCGCGTAGCGAAGAGGATAAGACACTCTCTCTCTCTCTCTCTCTCTCTCTCTCTCTCTCTCTCTCTCTCTCTCTCTCTCTCTCTCTCTCTCTCTCTCTCTCTCTCTCTCTCTGACTCGTACGACACAGGATTAATTCAAATGTTATTCAAAAAATGGTTCTAAGGTGACTTTTATACTTTAGTCACCTTAGCTCAAAAAATTTACATGGGGTTCTCTCGCTCATGATTACAAAAGTGGGAATAATTCTGAGTCCTGACTAACTGACTAATATTTACATAATCCAGACGAATGGATCAAACTGATAAGACGTCTTTGACATAAAAAATGGAATTTAATATGCTTTACAAATGGGCTCATTACAACAGTTGGACCAATGGGGCTCCAACACTCCCCCCCTCCTAGTTCATGACTACCACGACATGATCGTCTTTGTCTTTATTGTCGTTGTCGCCTTTCTTGAGTGATTTGCTGTAGAAACGCATCATAGCGCATAGAGTCACTTGCCATTAATGGGCCCAAAAATTTTGACTTATACATGAAGAAGCTCGTGTAAAATGCTTCTTCAAATGTCTGGAGATGGTAGCTTGGCAGAAACATCAGCCATTTGAAATAAGCATACAATACTGGCTCTGTCGGTGGCCCACTTAGATCGTATGACAATTCTGAGATGCTTCTTTCAGTATTCATATACTCTGATGTCCAGATTTCTGAGAAGGTTGTGAGACAGGCCAAAAATGTGTGAGCTATTTTACATAGCATCTTGCAGGATAGGTCAAGAGAGCCTCCGAATTCTGCTATGGCGCCCTGTAGGGTTTTCACCATGTAAGAACCGGATATTCTCTCTCCCTCTGCTCGCCCTGGCATTAGTGGATAATTCAGCCATGTCGGATTTCTGCTCTGTAGTGCTTTATGTTGGTTGTAGGTGTATGTTCGGGGAGTTGGGCAAAACGTTCTGTCATTCCTCAGCTCAGGCGGTGCGTTGACTAAGTGGATCAAGTTATGAGGATGGTCCAATAGCCATTGACACCTCCACTTTGGCTGGCTATCCACTATTCTGTTTTGCCGTTCCCTATCTTGTACTTCTCCTTCAAATACTGGCACTTGTTCTTCTTTTTCGAGCTGCCGTTGATGTGTTAGAGTCTCATACTTCAGTAGAGCATAAGGTAACATAGGCGCATTCCATTCTTGCCATAGCTCTGCTGCTGTTCTGCCCAATTTGGAAAGCCCTTGTAGCAACTCCTTTTCGAGTTTCATAGCCTTGTACCATATCATTTCTGTTTGCTTTTCCATCTGCTCGGCTAGCCTCTGCTCTTCCATCTTCGTGACTGAATCTTCTTTTGTCTCTTGGTCTTTGGAGCCGGTTTGATCAGTCTGCGTATGTGCCTCCTGTTCATCTGAATCTTCGTCGTACTCATCTTGACCCCCATAAACTTCGGCGAGTCCAGCCAAATTCGTTGTTACTGGCTCCATGTGCACTCGTCCCTGTCCTTGGTGCTGCCCTGCACTTTGTAGACTTGCGATTTGTGCGGTCATTGTTCTACTATTGATTTGTAAAGCTTGAAATTCCATGTCTTTTTTAGCGGCCAACTCCTCTAACTGTTTTATCCTGATATGCAGGTTTTCATTTTCTTCCCTGAGTGATTTGGAAACAATGCTTTCCATTTCACTGTCAGGAGCTGGTCCTTGTTGTTGTTCACTTTGCAAATCTGAAATTTGTCTTTGTAGTTCACCTTCTGCTCTAAGCGCACTTTCAGCAATCATTAAACGCTGTTTTCTTTCTAACTCCAGCTCCCTCTTTAGTGCAGCCACTTCTTCTTCTGGATGGACTACTGGTGTTGTTGGTAGCGACATTTTTTGCTTTTTAGCGCGTTCGATTTCTCTTCCTTGGATATTTGTTACTGCTCTGAAATCTTTGACTTCAATTTGTAAGTCATCGATGACGACTTGCAAACTTGTGATGGCCTCTAGCGCATCTTGCTTTTCCTTTTCCAACTGTTGGATGTGTTCGTCTCTTTCACTGACATCTTCAAGGAACACGTTTATTGTATCTTCACATATGGCATTGAAGTCTTCGGATTCCTGTAAATTGTCCTTGAGAAGATTTACTGTGCTTTTGAGCCCCAATATTTCAGTATCTCTGATGCTGATCAGCTTTAGAGTGTCTTCCCTTAGCTCTTGCAGTCTCTGAACTTCCTCATCAGTTTTTTGTAGCTTCATTTTGTTGGACCGGTTCTGATCAGCTAACCATTGACTATGCAGTCTTTTTCGGTTTAGTATTGTCGCCATTGACTGCAAATCTTCATCTATAGTAGCTTCCAGCTCAATTTCTTGAGAGGAGGAAGCTTTATCTTTAGACTGATCCACCACCTTTTGCTTGCCTTTATCACTTTGTGATATGGTTCCAGTGTTTTGGCATCTATCTGTTCCTTCTTCTTCTTCCTGTTCACTGGGCGGTGTGTGAACTCTGTCATCTCGATGTGAGCTTTCTGAATGCGAAGTAGATTCAGCAGGTGGGCTAGATTGCCTCTCACTTGTATCTGGCCTTGGAGATGGCGGCGGTGTCTCCTGATCACGTGAAGTCGGCCTCAGCTGATCTCTCAAAGTTTGGAGATCCTCCTCTTCTAGTAGCAGTTCTGGCTCATCCCTCGCATTTCTTTCTTGGATGTATTTCTCGAACCAGTCCAGCTCAAAATCTGGGTTGTTTCTATTCTTCGTTCTCAGTGTGAAAGTTCTATTAGACGGTTTCCAAGTGGCGCCTACATCGCCTCGTAGAGATCTTTCTAGAGCAAACCCTTCTAGCATCCTTTCCATCTTTGCTATCTTCTGCAACATGGTGTTGTTTTCCATTTCCGCTTTTTGCTTCTTTAAGTCGGGCTCTTCTTTCTTCCTCTTTTTAGTCACTCTTATCTTTTCTTGTGTACTTCTTGTCACTCTTTCCAGCTTGCGTCCTCCAATGGTATTAATAGATGTCGGTACTTTCCTT
Source organism: Adiantum capillus-veneris (assembly GCF_014529385.1). Classification (NCBI taxonomy): domain Eukaryota; kingdom Viridiplantae; phylum Streptophyta; class Polypodiopsida; order Polypodiales; family Pteridaceae; genus Adiantum; species Adiantum capillus-veneris. The sequence continues at coordinate 11,796,452 of NC_140947.1, read as the reverse complement.
TGTGATCCGTCTTCGCTATTTTCCCTTAATACCATCCAGTCGTTCTGATGAGGGGCAGGTGGCAACTGATCTGCCGCGCCTATGGCATGGTATATTACTCTGGTTAGCACTTCTCCTCCTGCAATGTAATTGGGTCTGTCCTGCCTTAGCTTTGCCATTTCTTCAAACAGATATGACGCGTGATCTATGTAGAACTCACGGGTCATTCCCATAGCCCATGTCAATGTGGTTGAGATGCTCCCGTGCGGTGTAGTGTATCTTGGCGGCCTTTTGCTGTAGCTCAACAAACACTGACTGTAGATCTGTGTCAGCTCTCTTACTTCTGGGTTTGCTATGAGTTCGAAAGAAGGTAGTTTGGACTTTTGCAAGTAAACTGTGAGATTTTTCCTTCTTTCTCTCATGTTTGCTCCTTGATATGGAAGTTTCAATGCCTCTTTGATGATCTCTTTGGTGATCTGGATCTCCATCACTTCATTATCCATGCCTGCCACTCTGCAAGTTCCATCTTCTTGGATAGTCTCTATTAGATGTTGTACCCTCTTGAAATCTATCCCTACTGGTGGTAGTGACACAAAGTTCCACAAGCCGACTTTTTTGAGCCATGACCTTTGCGGTGATCTTTTCAAGTAATTCTCTGCCTCCTTGGGAATCATCACCGTATCCACTAAGTTTCTTTTGTCATCCTTTGTCATCCACATATGAACCTTGATATATCTGAAAGGCTGCTGCTTGTTGCACATCTGCAGGTATCCATGTGGTTGCTGGCTTTAAAGAATTGGGTAGAAGTGCATAGGTTGGGTGCTGCACCTTCTGTTGCCAGGTTCTTGCCTTTTCTTTTTCCCTGAGAAGTCTCCATAGATCCTGTCATCACAATTATCAATTAATGCACAAACATAGTACTACTCTCCTAAATTGATTACCACTTAATCATGCATCTAGATGAGCCTTCTTAATCCCAAGATTAGTTAAGATAAAATGTTAGCAGATAGACAAGTTCTTCCATTGTGCGACTTTGGCGGCTTTAAATTGATGTTGTTGGTAAAGGAGAACAAGTCCAAATGCCTTGAAACTTTGTGTGGTGTATTCTCTCATGGCATGTAAGGTCACTCCATAAGCCAAAGCTCAAAATCTGTCCCTTTGCTACTTTTTCTTAGTCTATCGCGATAGACTGGCATTTTTTGTATCTGGGTCCTTTTTTGCAGTTGTGACTCCACCACTTGGTTTCCCATACCTTGCACATGGTCCGATCCCCTTTTCACCTCAAATGAATGTCAAGTGACCCCTTTTTGGATCAACTCCCAATTTTCCAGATTCCCTTCAGAGAGATGTTGGTCTATCTCCTTCATTTTGTGTTGTTTTGGGCTCAAACTTAATGGGTGGTCATCTTGCATCATGTTGAAGACAGCTGCTAATTCAGATTTTTTATAAGATGGTCCAGTATCCCTCTGCTTGGTCTATCGCGATAGACTGGGACTTAGTGCAAGTTTGTCATTTTCTAGCTTTGTGACCATCTGTCTGCTTTCTCCCAGTTGATGCAAGGTTTCTTGACCCCTTACATGTAAATTTTACGTGTCTGCCCTTGAGAATTTCTGTTCTGACTCTGAGTTGTCTGCATGTCTTTCTCAGCTTGCTATATGAGTCCATCTTGGCACCAAATTTGGTGTACTGCCTTCATTTGCTTCCCCAAGTCTAGCTTATAAAAATTTGAAAAGTCTTTCCCCCCAAAAATTGTTGCAGAAAGTCTATCGCGATAGACTGAGCTTTTTGGCCAAAATAGATTTTTCTGGCACTTTGACTTGATATTGGTGGTTAATATTCCTTGTTAGCACCCCTCATGAAGCCAAAGTCAAATTTTCCCTTATCTAAGTGCAAGTTCAAGTCTATCGCGATAGACTGGGCAATTTGTCATTTTTACCAGTTTTTTTATGTTAGTTGACATTCATGGTGTTAATAGGCCCTCCTAGACACACACATCAAGTTTTAATCAATTTAGTAGAATGTACTCCCTGTTTGCAGCACTTAGCTGGTCCTGAAGTCGAAGTAGACCACTTAGGTGATAGTCGCGGTTCCTTTTGGTCTTTGTATGATTCCGGCTGTCTTCTACTTCCTTTTGACCTTCCATCCAAGCAGTCGGTTGTTGTTTTGGTGTTTGAAACACCAAGAACGACCATTTGGACGTCTTTCTGGCCTGTTGCCGGCATTTGCCCTAGTGGAAGAACTTTTTTTTTTTTTTGAGTGGACACATTCCATCTCGTAGTTGACCTCCTTTGGATGTTCCTTGTTGAATTTGGTGTAATTTTGTCACTTGGTCGGCCCGTTAGAGTATCGTGACGCTTTGTGCGGTTTTTGTCAGATAGGGACTTTAGGCTCCGTTTTGACAAACTTTTTCATAATCTAACCCTTCAGTCGGTTTGTCGAGGTCATTGGCTTGTTGTCTATGAATTTTGGCTCATTTTCGATCACCTTGGTTTTGTCGCCCATTTGCAGGTCCTTCTAAATTAGGGTTTTCTGAGCGGCTTCCTTCACGCTTACCGAGGTCATAGGCTCGATCCCTAAGCTATTAATTAGCATTGTGCCTTTCACTTTTGGTCCCATTTGGTGGCCTCTAGGTCTCCCTAACAACCATTCTACCGTATGTGTGCACAAGTTGTGATTGTGATGTCGGCTAGGTTTTGCGACTAATTGAAGTAAACAACACTTAGAGTCAGTGTTGACGAGTATACCTCTCATATCTGATGTCGATCTGGCGACCGTGCGCGATGGATGAGCTCCTGGAATTCTCAACTGCTGTAGGGAGCTCTCTCTCTCTCTCTCTCTCTCTCTCTCTCTCTCTCTCTCTCTCTCTCTCTCTCTCTCTCTCTCTCTCACTATGGAAAATGACTCAAATGAGGGATTTCTAGCCTAGTCTCTCTATATGTAATCGAGACTCCGACATCAAATTTTCCCATCTTTTACCTGTGGCCATAACTTTTTACGAGATGCGGTTTAGGCTAGCAAATTTCCTGATTTGGACTTCGGTTGCTCCAATTTTACCATTTTTGTAGATTTCTCCTTTTGGAGGTCCCTTCATGACGGTGGTCATTTTGCTCTGTCACCTTTGCAGTCCTTATTTTTCTGTGTCTTCTTTACCTTGCTTTGATCAGGTGTCTCTTCTTTTGTGTTTCCATCTGGATTGCGGGTTTTTTTCTATAATTTTTGCTAGAAAATGGCTAAAATAAAGCAAATAAATCCCAAAATAACCCGAAAATAGCAATTCTAACCTAGAAAAATACCAATGAGAAGCAAAACACTTTGTAGCTCACTTTTCTTTCGTCTATGTACAATCTCGCTCACTATCGTCAACCTTGGCCTATTTTTTTGTTGTTTTTAGACAGTTTTTGGCCAGATTTGGACTCTCTTTATAGAGAGTCAAATCTGGCCAAAAACTGTCTAAACATCAATAAATGAGGCCAAGGTTTTGATTAATTATGAGCGAGATTGTACATTTTCCAAAAAAAAACAAACAAAAAAAAAATGTGAGCTACAAAGTGTTTTGGTCTCATTGGTATTTTTCTAGGTTAGAATTGCTATTTTCGGGTTTTTTGGGATTTATTTGCTTTATTTTGCCATTTTCTAGCAAAAATTTTAGAAAAAATTCCGCAATCAGATGGAAACACAAAAGAAGAGACACCTGATCAGAGCAAGGTAAAGAAGACACAGAAAAAATAAGGAATGCAAAGGTGACAGAGCAAAATGACCACCGTCATGAAGGGACCTCCAAAAGGAGAAATCTACAAAAATGGTAAAATTGGAGCAAACCGAAGTCCAAATCAGGATATTTGCTAGCCTAAACCGCATCTCGCAAAAAGTTATGGCCACAGGTAAAAGATGGGAAAATTTGGTGTCGGAGTCTCGATTACATATAGAGAGACTAGGGCTAGAAATCCCTCATTTGAGTCATTTTCCATAGTGAGAGATGAGAGAGAGCGAGATGAGAGAGAGCTCCTACAGAGTTGAGAATTCCAGGAGCTCATCCATCGCGCACGGTCGCCAGATCGACATCAGATATGAGAGGTATGCTCCGTCAACACTGACTCTAAGTGTTGTTTACTTCAGTTAGTCGCAAACCTAGCGACATCACAATCACTCCTGTGCACACATACGGTAGAATGGTTGTTAGGGAGACCTAGAGGCCACCAAATGGGACCAAAAAGTGAAAGGCACAATGCTAATTAATAGCTTAGGGGATCGAGCTATGACCTCGGTAAGCGTGAAGGAAGCCGCTCAGAAAACCCTAATTTAGCAGGACCTGCAAATGGGCGACAAAACCAAGGTGATCGAAATGAGCCAAATTCATAGACAGCAAGCCAATGACCTCGACAAACCGATGAAGGGTTAGATTATGAAAAAGTTGTCAAAACGGAGCCTAAAGTCCCTATCTGACAAAAACCGCACAAAGCGTCACGATACTCTAACGGGCCGACCAAGTGACAAAATTACACCAAATTCAACAAGGAAACATCCAAAGGAGGTCAACTACGAGATGGATGTGTCCACTCAAAAAAAAAAGTTCTTCCACTAGGGCAAATGCCGGCAACAGGCCAGAAAGACGTCCAAATGGTCGTTCTGGTGTTTCAAACACCAAAACAACAACGACTGCTTGGATGGAAGGTCAAAAGGAAGTAGAAGACAGCCGGAATCATACAAAGACCAAAAGGAACGAGCGACTATCACCTAAGTGGTCTACTTCGACTTCAGGACCAGCTAAGTGCTGCAAACAGGGAGTACATTCTACTAAATTGATTAAAACTTGATGTGTGTGTCTAGGAGGGCCTATTAACACCATGAATGTCAACTAACATCAAAAAACTGGTAAAAATGACAAATTGCCCAGTCTATCGCGATAGACTTGAACTTGCACTTAGATAAGGGAAAATTTGACTTTGGCTTCATGAGGGGTGCTAACAAGGAATGTTAACCACCAATATCAAGTCAAAGTGCCAGAAAAATCTATTTTTGGCAAAAAGCTCAGTCTATCGCGATAGACTTGCTGCAACAATTTTTGGGGGGAAAGACTTTTCAAATTTTTATAAGCTAGACTTGGGGAAGCAAATGAAGGCAGTACACCAAAATTTGGTGCCAAGATGGACTCATATAGCAAGCTGAGAAAGACATGCAGACAACTCAGAGTCAGAAAAGAAATTCTCAAGGGCAGACAGGTAAAATTTACATGTAAGGGGTCAAGAAACCTTGCATCAACTGGGAGAAAGCAGACAGATGGTCACAAAGCTAGAAAATGACAAACTTGCACTAAGTCCCAGTCTATCGCGATAGACCAAGCAGAGGGATACTGGACCATCTTATCAAAAATCTGAATTAGCAGCTGTCTTCAACATGATGCAAGATGACCACCCACTAAGTTTGAGCCCAAAACAACACAAAATGAAGGAGATAGACCAACATCTCTCTGAAGGGAATCTGGAAAATTGGAGTTGATCCAAAAAGGGGTCACTTGATTCATTTGAGGTGAAAAGGGGATCAGACCATGTGCAAGGTATGGGAAACCAAGTGGTGGAGTCACAACTGCCAAAAAGGACCCAGATCAAAAAATGCCAGTCTATCGCGATAGACTAAGAAAAAGTAGCAAAGGGACAGATTTTGAGCTTTGGCTTATGGAGTGACCTTACATGCCATGAGAGAATACACCACACAAAGTTTTCAAGGCATTTGGACTTGTTCTCCTTCACCAACAACATCAATTTAAAGCCGCCAAAGTCGCACAATGGAAGAACTTGTCTATCTGCTAACATTTTATCTTAACTAATCTTGGGATTAAGAAGGCTCATCTAGATGCATGATTAAGTGGTAATAATTTAGGAGAGTAGTACTATGTTTGTGCATTAAATGATAATTGTGATGACAGGATCTATGGAGGCTTCTCAGGGAAAAAGAAAAGGCAAGAACCTGGCAACGGAAGGTGCAGCACCAACCTATGCACTTCTACCCATTCTTTAAAGCCAGCAGCCACATGGATACCTGCAGATGTGCAACAAGCAGCAGCCTTTCAGATATATCAAGGTTCATATGTGGATGACAAAGGATGACAAAAGAAACTTAGTGGATACGGTGATGATTCCCAAGGAGGCAGAGAATTACTTGAAAAGATCACCGCAAAGGTCATGGCTCAAAAAAGTCGGCTTGTGGAACTTTGTGTCACTACCCCAGTAGGGATAGATTTCAAGAGGGTACAACATCTAATAGAGACTATCCAAGAAGATGGAACTTGCAGAGTGGCAGGCATGGATAATGAAGTGATGGAGATCCAGATCACCAAAGAGATCATCAAAGAGGCATTGAAACTTCAGATCAAGGAGCAAACATGAGAGAAAGAAGGAAAAATCTCACAGTTTACTTGCAAAAGTCCAAACTACCTTCTTTCGAACTCATAGCAAAACCCAGAAGTAAGAGAGCTGACACAGATCTACAGTCAGTGTTTGTTGAGCTACAGCAAAAGGCCGCCAAGATACACTACAACGCACGGGAGCATCTCAACCACATTGACATGGGCTATGGGAATGACCCGTGAGTTCTACATAGATCACGCGTCATATCTGTTTGAAGAAATGACAAAGCTAAGGCAGGACAGACCCAATTACATTGCAGGAGGAGAAGTGCTAACCAGAGTAATATACCATGCCATAGGCGCGGCAGATCAGTTGCCACCTGCCCTCATCAGAACGACTGGATGGTATTAAGGGAAAATAGCGAAGACGGATCACAAAGGAAAGTACGGCATCTTTTAATACCATTGGAGGACGCAAGCTGGAAAGAGTGACAAGAAGTACACAAGAAAGATGGCTGAAGAAAAAAGAATGAAGAGGAAGAAGCCCGACTAAAGAAGCAAAAAGCGGAAATGGAAAACAACACCAGGTTGCAGAAGATAGCAAAGATGGAAAGGATGCTAGATAGAAGGGTTTGCTCTAGAAAGATCTCTACGAGGCCATGTAGGCGCCACTTGGAAACCGTCTAATAGAACTTTCACACTGAGAACGAAGAATAGAAACAACCCAGCTTTTGAGCTGGACTGGTTCGAGAAATACATCCAAGAAAGAAATGCGAGGGATGAGCCAGAACTGCTACTAGAAGAGGAGGATCTCCAAACTTTGAGAGATCAGCTGAGGCCGACTTCAGTGATCAGGAGACACCGCCGCCATCTCCAAGGCCAGATACAAGTGAGAGGCAATCTAGCCCCACCTGATGAATCTACTTCGCTGAAGAGCGTGATTAGACTATACAAGGGTTTTGCTATTACAGCGTACATGTAGATAAAACGTCAATAGTATCCACAATGTCCCATAAATGATTGTACCTCTCGTACAGTGTTTGGTTTTGGCAATTCTATGATCACCTTCACCTTGTCTTCATCAGTGGTAATTCCATTAGCCGACACTATGTGGCCTAAGATTTTACCTTGTCGTACCATGAATACGCATTTTTTTGGGTTGAGGAAAATCCTATACATTCTGCATTTTTCAAATACCTTTCTCATATGATCTATATGGTCTTCTCTCAATAGCGAATAGACACACAAGTCGTCCATGTAAATATCAAGAATTTTCGCAAGTATTCTTTAAAAGCGTGTTTCATTAATCTCTGAAATGTGGCTGGAGCATTGGTCAAGCCAAATGGCATTACCCTAAACGCATATATGCCCCATTCTGTTGCAAATGCTGTTTTGTATTGATCTTCTAGTTTGACCCCCAATTGGTTATAACCAGAGAATCCGTCCATAAAGCTATAGGCTTTCTTGCCAGCCACTCGTTCCAGGACGTGTTCAGTGATAGGTAGAGGGTCGTTGTCTCTTATAGTTGTTGCGTTTACCTTCTTGAGATTTACACACACTCGTAATTTCCCGTTTTTCTTAGGTACCACCACTATCGGGGACACCCAGTCCGAGTGTTCTATCTCATAAATAAATTCAGCCTCCATAAGTTTGTCTATCTCCTCTTTATCCTTTTGGCGAATGTCTCATTGTACGTGTATGGACGTTGTTTGCTTGGCTTTGCATCAGACTTCAGAGGGATTGAATGTTCACAAATGTTAGGATCCACTCCCTTCAAATCTCTGTACGACCAAGCAAATCGACCTAGATCTGTGGCAATGTAAGCAGGTCGAGGATTTTCTCCTGGCTCTACTAAGTCTATTTTCTTAGCGTTCTCTGGCCCGTCGTAGGACTCGTTTGATTTAGGCTCTCTCATTGGTTGCTGAACCACCAATCTTCTTTCCTGAATGGTGTACTTACAATAGTGAGGAGGTACATCTATCTTTTTACTCCCATCACTAGCGTTCGTTCCATCGCTACTTTCCATTTCAGTTGTCCATACATTTTTAATTTTTTGTTTCCACTCATTGTATCTCGTTTTCCGTTCAATTTTTGTCATAATTGGACTACCATAGAAATTCAGTTTTTCTGTTGGAACTCTTTTTTTTGGTTTGCTGGTTTTCTTAGGTTTCAACAGTCTGGACTTAAATCCTGAGTCTTTAGCAACCTTAAGAAATATTCCTGACACTTTATCCTTAGCACAATCAACAGCATGAATGTTCATAAGGAAATATGTCTTACCCTCAAACTCCGGCATGGGTCTCAACCTGGTTGGTGTACTGATGTGGTGTCGTTTACTCTTGTATCTTTTTTGACGTCTCTCATTTTGGTTTGGGAAATTGTAGAAGACGTCATTGTCTTGATCTTGATTGTCATCTCCCTCTGTATTTTCCCACTTCTCGTCATCCGCGTTATCCTTGTTTTCACTTTGATCAAAAGAATCATAAAATTCTTCTCCTTCCTGCTTGATTTCTTTAGTGGGGATGTCCACATAGCCCACTATCTTAATCTCAAAATTCGTTTCTGTTTTATGGATCCTCGTATTCTCAGTATCTACCTCGTCCTCGTCCTCCTCCACAATTTTGCTCAACATGTAGTATGGTATGATATCGTATCCATTCTCATCACAAAATTTGGTGGGAGTGACTTCATTGACGCATACATCCAATGTAGCTAAAATTTGAGACCATTCTAGGGGTTCGAGCTTCTCTTCACGAAAAGGTTCTCGTATATAGGCATCGTCTTCCAAGACCCTCTCTAGTGTCCTTTCATCGTGGTCAAATTCACTACATTGAGATGCCCCACACATCCATATCTCTTTTTTCTTACAAAGCCACGCTGGGACTTCTGATCCACTAATGGTGGTTGAGTCAAATTCTTCCACAGGGGTTCTCGTGACATCATGGTAGCTATGATTTTTCATGTTTACGCATGTAGTAGTTTCAGCATGTCTTAGATACAAATAATCATACCCCCAGTCCTGCACCATTTTGAGTTGCCTCATGAACGGCCTACCAAGGATAATTTCATAGTTGTTCTTCTTGCCGAAATCTATTATGGCAAAGGTATGTTCGTACTCTATGCCACAGGGAGATACCACGATTGCCTCAAGCAATCCTATAGGCCTTTCTATGTGCCTATCCGCCAGTTGCAATTTCATTCTAGTTGTTCGTATTGCTGGTTTTCCCCATTTTTCCCATAGCAATTTGGTCGCAATGGCAATGGTAGCTCCACTATCAAGTATTGCCTTAGTTTCTATGCCATTATACTCAACTGGTAGGGTCGTGTTGCCATCTTCACCCTCACAATACTCTCCTACCTTGTTGAGTGGCACTGGTCTAGTGTTGACTTTCTTCGGTTCTGTGTCATTAAGCTCGGTTTCGAAGAACTTAAGAGGCGTCCTTATGCCAAATTTTTCAAGACATTTTCCCACTTCCGTCCACATGCTTGGCCTAATTTTTAACAATTCTGCCAATGTGATTGTACACTTGACCGGAGTAGTCAACAAGTCTGTCAGGATTTTAGTGTCCAATTGATTTGAACCGCCTATTCTCTGAGAAGGTACTCTTCGAATTTCTAATCTTGCCTCATAGTCCCCCATATATGATGGCAAAGTTCTGAGAGATTGTGGTCTGCTATCTTCGGATGCAACTGAACCATTATCCCCTTGAAATGATTTAACGTCAAAATCCCATGGAGTCTTATTCAAGTTCAGCTCCGAGAAAGGCACTGACTCGACTGTTTTTGTCTCATATTTTTCTTGAGCTTTTCGCACCGTTTCCCATAGCTCTTCAGGCCAATTTTCTTCCACAATAGGCGAATATGGTGGAAAATCTTTCAGTGATTCATCAGTGCTATTAGGTACGTCTTTTGCATCCTCTACATCCGACAAGGATTTAATGTTTTCTATCTTGTCGGGTATCCTTTGTTCGGTTTTGTGAGGTGTTTCATGGTTTGGTGGTTTGATTACTCTATCTCTCGCTTCCATAGGTGGAGGCTCTAGTAAAGCTTGTGCAGTTTCAATCAGCTATTTGCACATCTCTAGTCTCTGTTTTTCTATCTCTGGATATGGATATGTCATCCACCTTTGCTCTAGGGTCTGTCTGTTCTTCAATCTTGCTTCATATGCTTGCAAGATTGCATCTAAGGGTTCATTGATCTTATCTACCAATATCGACCCTCCTGAGCTTGCACTCTTTGGTCCTTCTGTTGATTTTAGAGAGTCGCACTCTCTTTGCTATTTAAGTTGTTCTCGAGCTATCGTTAGCTCAGCTTCTACATCTTTTTGTTTTCGCTCACGTCTAGCTTTCATTTTTGCTCTTCGTTCGTTCCAAGGATTATCACGACTGACACTAGACTTGTCAGTCTTGATTTCTTCTTGATTTTCATCGTTACTCTTGGGCTGATTGTCATTTTTCCTTGCTTGGGCTCTCGTCAAGACCTTAACAGGAATCGGAGTTTCGTTTTCTGACTTTCCACTGGACGGTAGCGCTCCCAGCATATTCAAGGTAGTTTTTGCTCCTTTGCTCGGGTTTTTAGGGCAATCAGGGATCAAGTGAGTAATTCCACACTCCGTGCAATATGCGTTGACCCTAATGATTTCGTCATGAGGGCAATCCCTCAGCCAATGGTCTCCTCCACACTTGTAGTGATAGCCGTTTTTCGGCTCTCCATAATTGCCATACTAGATTACTCCACCCTACCAAATTCACCCAAACGCTATGGCTATCCCTACCATTTCACTGTACATAGGCGTGTGTGAGTTAGGGGGCTTTTCCCATATCTTCTTAAAAACCCTCAGCTAGCTAGTCACTAGGCTAGGTGAGCCAAAAAAAATAAAAATAATAAAAATAAAAGTATATTATGGCCTCTTTGTGTGTAAATATTTCATTGTATATATGGCCTAAATATAGGGATTTTTTATAATTATTTTGGTATTTTATTTAAATATTTCTACTTAGGTGTGTGTTTTATTAAACCTATGTACACCTTCTTTCATCCTCTTACACCATAAGTATATTTTTTGCCAATATGTACATATTCTAACCTCATATTTTTCCTTTATACAAATCACTCTCACATTTTCACCCTCACCCTCGTGAAAACAAAAAATTGATTCTACTCATTAGTTACGTTTATTATATTATTTACTTGCATACCTTTTCCTCTTTCACCCAAAATAATTCAAGGAGGGACCATATCATATGATTCCAATATCTTTCCATATCCATAACTCCTCCATATTTTTATTTATTATTTTTTACTCATTATTCTAACACCATGTGCTCATTGAGCTAAAGTCCATGAATAGTCCATACACTAGTCCCACCATGTATATATTTCTTATTTCACCAATAATCCTCCTCCATGCATGGGTCAAGGGCAACTTGAATGCTTTGTATTATAATATGACAAAGGAGGGGCTCACTCTTGGATGCATTGTACAAATTCAACAAAGGAGGGGGCCACATAAAGACTTTTGCAGGCATAAAAAACAAGCTTTTTGGTGAGAATTTGGCACCTATCTCCACTCCGAATTTGAGCGGTGGTCAAAAGAGAAAATGTATCCCACGCTCTGAATAATCACCTCAAAGTTTTTCATGATTTTGGAGCTACCACGGTGAGCTATGATTTTTTGAGTGGACCCCAGTCTGCCACTTTTCACAAGTAGCCCTAGTCTTCTCTCACCCTTCCACAACCTACTCACTCTTACACATCCTCCCTCTCCTTCCCTCACTCAAACCTGCAATTCATGGCTTCTCCCACCCTCTTCACCATTACCCTTCTCTCTCATCCCTATAGTTCTTTTATGAACCTCTACATACATACACCTCTCCATGTCTCTCTCTATTGCTTCTATGTTACAATTTCATTTACCTCTCCTAAAATATCTAAAATTCAGCATCTTAACCATGATAACTTCTGCAATTGAGGATTTTTCATCAACAAATCCTCTTTTCATCGTGGTGGTCAACCGTGGCGGCGGCGTAAAGAAGCGAAGAAGAAGAAGAAGACCAGCGGTCATTTTTTCCACAATCTACACAAGGGTGAGTTCAACTTCTTCAAAGCTTCACCATCTCAATGATTTTCTTTTAATTCACCCCTCTTCCTTCATCAAATCAACTCACTTACCCATTGTAAATGTAACATTAACTTTCTAGTGATTACTAACGACTAACATACTAACACAAAATAGCATTGACCTAACCATAAAAGACACCTCACCTCAAGACATGTATAGTAACTCTCTCTCTCTCTTCTCTCTCTCTCTCTCTCTCTCTCTCTCTCTCTCTCTCTCCCCTTCCTTAAAACTTACTTTCACCTTATCTACCATCAATAATGCTCTCTTTTGAGCCCACCCCATGACTCAAGCAGACAAAGAAGGCCCGCATGTTTTGATATTCAAAAAAATCATAATCCTGATTTGTTAGCTTGTAAATTAGGATTTCCAATAATTTAATGAGGGGTCTCCAACCTATAAATAGGCCCCTCTCCTTCTTGTAAAACAACCTCCAATATCTCACATAGCACCCCAACACTTATGCGTGAGGAGAGACTTAGGTGTAGCAACCACTTGTGAGCTTCACTCTTGGTGTGAGAGAAGCCTTCAAGCTACACATTGTAAGTGAGAGAGCGTGAGTTCCACAAATCTCAAAACCACTATTGTATATGCTCCTTCATCATCAATAAATTGAGGTTTGGTGCATCAAAGGCGTGATTCGACGTTCAAATCTTCATCCTTCCATTTGTGCAATACGGTTCGGTGAATTCAAGGTGACTTGTGTATTTTGAGTTTTTATCAGTTGATCTTGATTTAGAAAGTGTTTTAGTGTGTTTTTTCATTGCCATTTTTTGTCCATTGTAAGAGGGTATTGTGGTGAGAGGTCTCCCACACCCTAAGATAGTGTGTGTGTTTTGGCAATGTTTAGCAATCACTAAGCATTGAGTGAGTTTTATACAAGTTCTACGATAGCATCATAACGAACCATCTTCATTTGCAAGTCACAAATAAGGTATTACCCAGATCCTTTTCTCTCTCTCTTCCCTTTGCTCTAGCTCTCTCTGGTCCAGTTTGTGTGTGTCTTGGTGTGAGGTTGTTTGTGTGTGTTGTGTGGTGCATCTTCTTGGTTGTGCCAAAATCTCTCTTGCGTCCTAGTTCTCATACCATAACTAGGTGGTGCCCCTATCTTGTTTGGGTTTGGCTGTGGGTTTGTTGTTGTGTTGTGCTTGTGGTTGCCCCAGCCCCAATTGAGCAGCACGGAGCCTTGAGGGGTGTTTAGAGGTCGCCTCTCTTGTTGCCCGCCCCGGACCGCCTCAATTTTGGTGCCCCCACGGAGGACAGGCTTGTGTATGTTTTGTGTAGGCTCAACCTTTAGCATAATCAAGTAGCTTGCATGAATCACGAGAATTTGTATGATCCCTTCATTCCCATTGCAAGGCAAAAGGTACACATAATTGTTAGTACTAAGTTGCAATTTCAACGTGTAATTCGTAGAATTTTAGGTCCTCTTAGGTTGGCAGAGATAAACGCATCAGTAAATCCTTTTATTTTGCCTCTCATTAGGTACGACCTTAGTTTGGACGTCTATATTTTTGTTTTGTTTTAAGCATAAGGTCATGCATAGACAATGGATAATGGCCCAAGAATAGAGGTTTTCCCCTTTCATTTCACTCCACACATTAGAATAAACATTGCAATTAGTAGAAAAATCCATTTTCAACAACGTATGGTGTTCATGTTTGGTGCCCAAAGAGTAGGAGAAATTCTCGCGTCACCAAACCCTGTCATCCTACCTCTCATTGATTATCATAGGTCATTTGATGTGAATATTTTTATTTTGTTGTAGAATAGATTGCAATTTAGAGAATATTATTGTGTAGATCTTTTAAAGAAAGAAAAAACAAAACACGTCACTTTGAAATCAATTCAATGGAGAACCAACGCCAAATGTCTGGATATCCTCTTTTCTTTGGAGAGCCTGGAGAGGATGCAGAATTATTTTTGGCAAATTTCAAGATGTCTTGTCGTATCAAGAGGATAGTAACTGATCAAGAACGTGTAGAAATGTTTGAGGTAGTCCTTAGGAAAGATGCTAGCACTTGGTTTGACTCTTTGCCTGAGGAAGTTAAAGAAAATTACATGGAAGTTGTCAATCATTTCAAGAGATACTTCTTTGATCCCCAAAACACTCAAAAGCTATGGCAAGACATTGTTTCTCATAAGCAAAAAGACTTAGATGACTACTACTTGTACAAGCAAGAGTTCCTACGTCTTTGGGCTCTATGGATAAGAAATGTTGCTAACCCTGGTGATGGTGCAGAATTTCTAAAGAAGGAGAGGTTCATAGCCGGACTCTTTCCTGACCTTAAGGTAAAAGTTGAGGCGGGTGCACCTGCTACCTTTGATGCAGCTGAAACTAGGGCTGCTGAGAAATATAGGAAACTCAAGTGCTTAAGGGGGAGGTTCCAATAGAAGGTCTTAGACCCAAAGGTAAGTCACAAGCATCAACATCTAAGGAGCTTCCTGAGGTAACGGTTTGAAGTGATTGAGAAGTTAAATGAATCCTTAAGCAGCCTGTCAATTCACCTTGCACAAGCCGTAGGTCCAAAGGGACAAGCAAAGAAGTCTGAAGAGCGAGACCCACGACCTAGGAGAGTCTTGCAATGTTGGAATTGCGGAGAGTCTGGACATGGGATGTATAATTGTCCTTGGCCCCGTGGAGAGCCAGGGAGACCTAACTTGAATTACCCAGTGATGAATGCAGGAGAAGGAGCTGGTCAACAACCAAGGCTTCTACAAAGGCCAAATGGACCAAGACCACCTCCACAAGGGGTAGAAGGAGTTCCACCTTTGCCAGATCCAAATGTGCATGTGGTAGAGGTGACAAATTCAAATGAGGTTGACATGGAAGCCAATGGCATTAAGTGTGGCCGACGAAAAGGTAAAGAGAAAGAAGGAGTCACATCACAGAGTGACCATGGACAAGGCAAGAAGGCAAAGGAAACCAAGGAAACCAAGAGGACTCGACGTCGTATCAACCTCCAAGACTTCCCTCTTGGACATGGTATGGCTCCGTACAACTTGTTGGAAGACATGAGAGGTAAGGGTCCTGATATTTCATGGCCTCAATTTCTTGCATTATGTCCACAAGTTAGGAGGGATTTAACAAGGGCAGTTAGCACTAGGAGAAAGGTAAAAGAGAGTGTGCCTGTTGTAAAAATTGCACAAGCTGAAATGAATGAGGACATTACACCGGTGCTAGACTGTTACATCAAAGGGAGATTGGTTAGGAAAGGTCTAGTGGATGGGGGTGCACAAATTTGCATCATGACAGAGGGACTCATGCAAAGACTAGGCATGCACATCCATGAGACACCTGAAATCAAAGTGAAAATGGCAAACAATAGCAAGGCTAGGTGTGTAGGCATTTGTAAAAATGTTTTTGTGGAGGCCTTTGGCATTAAGAAGGCGGTGGATTTTTATGTTATGTCGACCAAGGGAAGTGGTTATCCATTTATCCTAGGAAGACCATGGCTAATGAAAATGCGAGCTTTGCAGGATTGGGAGAGTGGGAAATTAATTTGCAGGAATGACAATCATAAGAAGGTTGTCTTTGACATGAAGGAGCAACGCCAAGAGGAGCTCCATGAAGAATCATCTCAAAGTGAGACGGAAGAAGGTTGGACCGATAGCACTTCAGAAGAAGAAAGTAGCGACAGCATTACTGAAGAGGAGTCTTCCATCGAGGTCATGGGGGTAAGGTTTAAGCCAAGCAACCAAGAGACCTCTTGTCAAGGCTTGGAGGAGGTAGGTCCTCAAGAGAACCAAAATGTGGAAGATGAAGGAATGTTAGAAGGTATGTTGTCTACAACACTTACAAAGGATGAAAGAGAGGAGTTCAAATGTGTGCTAAGGAAATTTCCGAGGCTTTTTGCTAAAGACTACACCGATGTGCGTGGAGTAGATGTTGTTCAACACAAATTGAGTTGAAGCCAGAGGCCACACCTAAGGCTCAAAAGCTACGAAGGCTAGGAGTCATTAAGGAGCAGGCTCTACTCAAGGAGGTAAGAAAGCTTCTAGCAGCAGGTTTCATTTATCCAGTGGAGAATTCAGAGTGGGTCTCTCCCGTTGTTGTCACTCCTAAGAAAAACGGCAAGTGGAGGGTGTGTGTGGATTATCGTCCACTCAATGAGGCAACAAAAAGAGATCACTTTCCCCTCCCATTCCAGGATGAGATACTAAATGAGGTAGCTGGTCATGAGAAGTACACTGTGTGCGATGGCTACTCGGGTTACTTTCAAATAGGTATCGCATTGGAGGATCAATTGAAAACAACCTTTATCACTCCTTGGGGTTGTTATGCTTTTAGAGTCATGCCATTTGGCCTGACAAATGCTCCTGCAACTTTCCAACGCTTCATGAACATGGTGTTTCAAGCATTCTTTGGAAAGTCCATTAGGGTTTTTATTGATGATTTTTGCATTTATAGCTCAAAATCATTGCATCTACAAAGGGTAGAAGAAGGTTTAAAGAAGCTCTATGACATGGGAGGTCAACTCAACCCCGACAAGTGTCACATAGCTGAGGATGAAGTGATCTTGCTTGGTCACAAGGTTTCCTATAAAGGCATTGAGGTGGATCCTTCAAAGGCAAAGGCTCTTATTGAGCTCCCATCACCGAAGAGTCTTAAGGAGGTCATCTCTTTCATTCAGAAGGTGAAGTATATGTCACGCTTCATTCACTTAGCCTCGAAGTTGCTTCATCCTTTGCAAAAGTTGACACAACAAGTAGAATTTGCATGGTCTGATGAGCTTGAAGAGTATTTTTGTAACATTAAAGTCATTTTGTCAGAGCTACCAACACTCATGCCTCCTTGTTGGGAGTACACATTCTTTGTTAGCTCTAGTGTTGGAAGGGAAACAATTGGTGATGTGTTGCTACAACAAGATCCCCACAGTACAAGGATGCGACCCATCTACTTTGCTAGTAGGGTCATGAATGCTTTGGAGAGAGACTACACAGAAGCAGAACTCATGATGCTTTCTCTCATGTTTGTGGTGAGAAAGTTTAGATCCTACCTACTACCAAAACCTTTTGTAATTCTCACTGCAGAAAATTTGTTCCCTTGGGTGTCATCTCAAATGAATCTTAGTACTAGGATCTCAAAGTGGATTATGGAGTTGCAAGAGTTCCAATACTCTTTCAAGGTAGAAGATAGTGTGCGTGCACAATTGGCAGGGATTCTCACTTATAGGGTACATGAGAAGGAAATTAAGGTGCCTCAAGTAAAGACCCTACCATTGCCACCACCAAAAAGTATTCCCAATGCTTTTACCTTGTTCTTTGATGGAGCTTTTCGACGAGCCACAAGAAAAGCAGGGGGAGGGCTAGTGTTGCTCAACCCAAGTGGAGAGGTGGTCATGAAAGAGAAGGTCAATCTACCAGGTTCAACTAGCAACAATGAAGCAGAATACGACACACTACTTCATGGTTTGAAGATGTGCATTGGCCAAGGGATAAAACGTCTCATGGTAAAGGGAGATGCACTTCTCATTGTTAAACAGATTTTAGGCATTTGGGCATGCAAGAATGAAAGCTTAAGGACAAAAGTTCATGCCATTCGTAAGATGTTTAATCAGTTTGAAGAAGTGCAACTATATCATATTCCGAGGAAACAAAATGAAGATGCCGATTTACTTGCACAACAAGCAGTTACATGTGTTGAGAGAGAAGTGCAGGTCATCATGGTGGTAGCAGCTGTCAAGCAACCGAGATACCAGGGATTGGAGTCATTGGCTCCCATTATCGGCTACATTTTGGAGGGTGAGTTTCCACAAGACTTCACGAAGGCTCAGAAGAGGAGACTCATGAAGAAGGCAAGTTTCTATCTCTTCCTAGAAGGCTCCCTCTATCAAAAAGGGAAGGATCAAGTGTGCAGAAGAGTACCAACTATCAAGGAAATTCCAGCCATTCTAAAAGGTTTGCATGAAGAGGCATGTGGTGGTCATTTTTCCCAAGAATCAACTGTGAAGAAGATTTTGCTTGCGGGGTATGTTTGGCCAAGCTTGCATGTGGATGTTCAACATTGGTGTAAAAGCTGTCACAATTGTCAGATAAATGGAAATAGAAGGTTGGTGCATGGCCCGAGGCAAATAGTGCTTGCAAATGGACCCTTTGAAAAGTGGGGCATTGATGCTATGGGTCCTCTGCCTAGGACAAAAAATGGTAAACTCTACATTCTAGTGGCTGTAGACTATATGACTAGGTGGGTGGAAGCTCAAAGTGTGGCAAGAGTGAATGAGAGGACAGTTAGCAAGTTTGTGTACACTCACATTTGTTGCAGATTTGGCACACCTTTGGAAATTGTTTCTGATAATGGTCCAGGGTTTAGGAAGGGCTTGCTCACAGAAGTTTGTGAAGAGCTTCACATTCTACATCGTCATAGCACACCATACTACCCACAGTCAAATGGTTTGGTGGAGAAGGCTAATGGTGTCATTGCAGGAATCATTAGAAAGATGGTGCAAAACAAGACAAAATTATGGGATGACTTCTTGGATGGTGCCTTGTGGGCATATCGAACCACATATAGGGAAGCCACGGAGTTCACACCATTTCACTTGGTCTATGGTCAAGAGGCTTTGCAGCCTATCGAGCTCAACATTCCAACAATGCGACTTCATGGCAAAGGAGCACAAGATGATCAAGAGGTATGGATGGATCGACTTCTTACGTTAGTGGAGCTTGAGTGGAAAAGAGAAGCAGCATACGAGTGCTACAAGAGGAAAGCCACACAAGCGAAAGAAACGCACGACAAGAAACTGAAGGACAAAGGCATCAAGGAAGGAGAGCTTGTGCTAAGGTATGACAATCGACTTGACAATCGTTTTGATGCCAAGTTTGAAACTAGATGGCAAGGGCCATACATAGTCAAGAAGGCTTTCAATTCTAGTTACTATCAGCTTATGGACTTGAATGGTAAAGAGCACTCAAGGAAGGTAAACGGGTATCGCTTGAAGCCCTATTTGAGTCGCCTTCTACCAAAGGATCTACCAAAGATCTGTCCAAAGGCCGCTGTCTCATGTAAGTATTGTTACATGAAGCATGAGTGTAACTCCAGCCAAAATTCTGAGGGGCCAAACAATGAAGATCTCGTCAAGGACTCTAAAGCACTCTCTTTGGAAAAGATGCTCTATGATGGTACATGAATATACCATCATCCTGGGGGAAGGGCTAATGATAGCCGTTTTTCGGCTCTCCATAATTGCCATACTAGATTACTCCACCCTACCAAATTCACCCAAACGCTATGGCTATCCCTACCATTTCACTGTACATAGGCGTGTGTGAGTTAGGGGGCTTTTCCCATATCTTCTTAAAAACCCTCAGCTAGCTAGTCACTAGGCTAGGTGAGCCAAAAAAAATAAAAATAATAAAAATAAAAGTATATTATGGCCTCTTTGTGTGTAAATATTTCATTGTATATATGGCCTAAATATAGGGATTTTTTATAATTATTTTGGTATTTTATTTAAATATTTCTACTTAGGTGTGTGTTTTATTAAACCTATGTACACCTTCTTTCATCCTCTTACACCATAAGTATATTTTTTGCCAATATGTACATATTCTAACCTCATATTTTTCCTTTATACAAATCACTCTCACATTTTCACCCTCACCCTCGTGAAAACAAAAAATTGATTTCTACTCATTAGTTACGTTTATTATATTATTTACTTGCATACCTTTTCCTCTTTCACCCAAAATAATTCAAGGAGGGACCATATCATATGATTCCAATATCTTTCCATATCCATAACTCCTCCATATTTTTTTATTATTATTTTTACTCATTATTCTAACACCATGTGCTCATTGAGCTAAAGTCCATGAATAGTCCATACACTAGTCCCACCATGTATATATTTCTTATTTCACCAATAATCCTCCTCCATGCATGGGTCAAGGGCAACTTGAATGCTTTGTATTATAATATGACAAAGGAGGGGCTCACTCTTGGATGCATTGTACAAATTCAACAAAGGAGGGGGCCACATAAAGACTTTTGCAGGCATAAAAAACAAGCTTTTTGGTGAGAATTTTGGCACCTATCTCCACTCCGAATTTGGAGCGGTGGTCAAAAGAGAAAATGTAGCCCACGCTCTGAATAATCACCTCAAATTTTTTCATGATTTTTGGAGCTACCACCGGTGAGCTATGATTTTTTGAGTGGACCCCAGTCTGCCCACTTTTCTCACAAGTAGCCCTTAGTCTTCTCTCACCCTTCTACACACCTACTCACTCTTACACATCCCTCCCTCTCCTTCCCTCACTCAAACCTGCAATTTCCATGGCTTCTCCCACCCTCTTCACCATTACCCTTCTCTCTCATCCCTATAGTTCTTTTATGAACCTCTACATACATACACCCTCTCCATGTCTCTCTCTATTGCTTCTATGTTACAATTTCATTTACCTCTCCTAAAATATCTAAAATTCAGCATCTTAACCATGATAACTTCTGCAAATTGAGGATTTTTCATCAACAAATCCTCTTTTCATCGTGGTGGTCAACCGTGGCGGCGGCGTAAAGAAGCGAAGAAGAAGAAGAAGACCAGCGGTCATTTTTTCCACAATCTACACAAGGGTGAGTTCAAGCTTCTTCAAAGCTTCACCATCTCAATGATTCTCTTTTAATTCACCCCTCTTCCTTCATCAAATCAACTCACTCTACCCATTGTAAATGTAACATTAACTTTCTAGTGATTACTAACGACTAACATACTAACACAAAATAGCATTGACCTAACCATAAAAGACACCTCACCTCAAGACATGTATAGTAACTCTCTCTCTCTCTCTCTCTCTCTCTCTCTCTCTCTCTCTCTCTCTCTCTCTCTCTCTCTCTCTCCCTTCCTTAAAACTTACTTTCACCTTATCTACCATCAATAATGCTCTCTTTTGAGCCCACACCCATGACTCAAGCAGACAAAGAAGGCCCGCAATGTTTTGATATTCAAAAAAATCATAATCCTGATTTGTTAGCTTGTAAATTAGGATTTCCAATAATCTTAATGAGGGGTCTCCAACCTATAAATAGGCCCCTCTCCTTCTTGTAAAACAACCTCCAATATCTCATATAGCACCCCAACACTCTATGCGTGAGGAGAGACTTAGGTGTAGCAACCACTTGTGAGCTTCACTCTTGGTGTGAGAGAAGCCTTCAAGCTACACATTGTAAGTGAGAGAGCGTGAGTTCCACAAATCTCAAAACCACTATTGTATATGCTCCTTCATCATCAATAAATTGAGGTTTGGTGCATCAAAGGCGTGATTCGACGTTCAAATCTTCATCCTTCCATTTGTGCAATACGGTTCGGTGAATTCAAGGTGACTTGTGTATTTTGAGTTTTTATCGGTTGATCTTGATTTAGAAAGTGTTTTAGTGTGTTTTTTCATTGCCATTTTTTGTCCATTGTAAGAGGGTATTGTGGTGAGAGGTCTCCCACACCCTAAGACAGTGTGTGTGTTTTGGCAATGTTTAGCAATCACTAAGCATTGAGTGAGTTTTATACAAGTTCTACGATAGCATCATAACGAACCCTCTTCATTTGCAAGTCACAAATAAGGTATTACCCAAGATCCTTTTCTCTCTCTCTTCCCTTTGCTCTAGCTCTCTCTGGTCCAGTTTGTGTGTGTCTTGGTGTGAGGTTGTTTGTGTGTGTTGTGTGGTGCATCTTCTTGGTTGTGCCAAAATCTCTCTTGCGTCCTAGTTCTCATACCATAACTAGGTGGTGCCCCTATCTTGTTTGGGTTTGGCTGTGGGTTTGTTGTTGTGTTGTGCTTGTGGTTGCCCCAGTCCCAATTGAGCAGCACGGGAGCCTTGAGGGGTGTTTAGAGGTCGCCTCTCTTGTTGCCCGCCCCGGACCGCCTCAGTAGCATGGTCCTTTAGGCTGTTGAGGTGCTCGTGGAGCTCCTCTTTGTTGGTGCGCAATTCTTTGCCCGCTCATGCCTCCGTTGGCTATGAACAACAGTGTTCTTTCATCCAGGCTATATCGTCCTTCTCCCACTGCCTGTGCAGCAGTTGGTGGTCCTGTATTTCCTATCATGCTCCATGGTTCTGGTGTAGAGGGTTCGACCTGTGGATAATAGACAGAGTTTGCCGCATATCCATTGGGATCGTCGTAGTATGCATGCATAGGTACCAAAGCCTTCTCGTCCGACTCAGTTACTGTGGGTGTGTATCTTATGCCGACTGGTCGTAATCCTGGTAGGGGTGGTTGTTGTCCCAACACTGGTTGTGGTCTTTCTGCACCTAGCAGGTCCTGGTAGGTTGCCAGTCTGATATCTAGGCATCGGTTGGACTTGAGGAGATGTCGCCTGAGCTTGTGGAGCATATGGTAGTTCTCTCACATATCCCTTGTTATAATAACACTCCTCCGTTCCATGGTTTGTCCATTTTTTTTCAATCGCACACCATTTTGGTTGTTTAGCTTGTGGTTTGGAATACAAGTTAATCTTTTTAAGCACTTCCTCTACAAGCTGCTCTTGGCTTACCGCTACTTCCCCCTTCAGTGTTGTCTTAGCATACTTGCTCCCACTTTGTTGTGAGGAAGAATCATCGTCAAGATCCTTGAACTCACCCTCTTTGTAGACCGCACAATTGTCCACAAGGTATAGCGCTTCCTTGGTCAAATCATTCAACGTAGTGGTCCTTTTCATATGTAAGTTCTTTTGAAGATCTACATTCCTTAGTCCTTGTATAAATATAAGCATAAGTCTGGACTGAGTTGGCAGTTCTTCCACAGGACAGAACTTAACATATCTTTTTAATCGGAGGGCGGCCTTTCGCACGGACTCTCCATCTTTCTGTTTGAATTTATGGATTTGCGAGACAGTATTATGAGCTATCCCCCTTTGTGAGAATTCCTCGATAAACTCGTCAAACACTTCCTCCATAGACTCAAAGTCTCTTCGCTCCACGGAGTCAAACCATGTAGCCGCATCATCCTCTAAGGTTAAACCGAATCCTGCAAATTGGGTAGGAAAGTCTAGCACCTCTTCAGCTCTAATTACACGCACAAAGGCTGCTACATGATCTCTTGGATCCTTGCTTCCCGTATATTTCTTGTTTACCCATTTTTGCACTTGAGAAGGTCTAATTCTACGATGGTCTCCAAATCTCATCATGGGATCTCCCCGTCCTAGTCGATATACCTCCTCTGGTCTTCTGTAGTGGCCAGGTTCTTCTCCCAATGGTGCTCCTAATCCATAATTTCTAACAGCTCTCGGGAGAGATGGTTCATCTCTCCGAGCTCGTTCTCGGGGTGTTCTTTCAAGCTCAGTTGACCCCTGAGTCTTTGGATTACTCTCTCCTTGATACTGTGCATAGAGTGGTGGTTCTTGTAAATCCCTTAACCCTCATGCGGTTTGATAACCATCTCGGGTTCGGTCTTGTTCTAATGTAGCACTCTGTCGAAGCCATGCCTGCAGTGATGGCTGAGTAGCTGGTTGGTCCTGGTAGTTGGTCGTCGGTGGTCAGGTAGAATGTGAGGTAGCATCATACTCTTCTGAAAAGGGATTAGTCGACTTGCTAGGGGAGTAGGTGGCTCTTGGCACCTCGTCGGGGCCATAGGTCGATGCTCTCGGAACTGTTGCCTTTTCAACCTCTTCAGGGAGAATACGTTTGTATTCTCGCCCGTATCTGTCAACAAAAACAATATCCTTCCCCATAGCAGTTTCATAAGAAAATAAGTAAAGAACCTTGTCTTTGCTTAATTCATTCGGGTAGGGTTCCTTGCATTGAAAGTAAGAGACTATTCCTTCGCTTTCATGCTTGTAAATCCCTACATTCTCATTATAGGTTGGGACTCTGGTTGTTTTCTTATCATACATAAAAAGCGCTCCAGGTCGATCAATGTTAGGAGGCGGTTCTTGGGTTTCTGAAACCATTTTCCCTTTGGCCACGTTATCCCCATATCTGTTGTAATCCTCAGGTTTACTTACTATCAGATAGTGGTTTCCCTTTTCGTCTCTAAATCAGTCTCCATCATCGTAGACTGGAATTATCTCTAGTCTCTGAGCTGGTCTTTCTTCAATACAGATACACTTGCGTCCCCGATAGTCAGAATAGACTAGGGCTCCCCTCGAGTTAGTTCCTTCCAAGAAGATTATAGTGAACTTGGTTTCGTTTAAAGGATGTAGGGAGGTGCTCCCCCCTGGCATTGGTCCTTCACCGTTGAAACCTACTGGCTGTTGACTCCCCATCATGAAGAAGGACTTTTCTGACGAAGTGTCAGTATCACTTCCCTCTTCAATGATTGGTGCCAATGGGTCTAGTCTCGTCTGAGTTACACTCTCTTCTGTGGACGTGGTGCTAACTTGACTTTTGACACTTTTAGCTCCCGACTTAACAAAGGCTCCTGACCTCAAATACATAAGAATGAAAGTTTTTTTGCAAACTTAAATCTTACCTGGACTCCTTCTTCCTATATAGCTTTGTGATGACCTCCTTCTGGGATCTACACAAGGATGGTTAGTCTGTTCACAAGTGTTTTCCCTGAATTACCAAAAAATATTTCAAGTATATACAGCAACCACTTAGTCAGTCTTCTGGTGGTCCAATTTCAATGATGGAATGATGACTGGGATCTATATAGAGAGTATGTTCTAGCAGTATAGTCACAAAATGCAAAAAATGTCTGACTCACTACTTCCTTAGTCTATCGCGATAGATTGACAGTTTGCTCAGCACAAGTCAGTTCAAAATTGTGACTTTACCCTTGGGTTCCAGTTACCCTCTATAGCCTATCCCTCAAGTTTTGTGAAGTTTGGACACTTGGGTTGGGTTTTGGTCCCCTTTTAGTATTTCAGTCAGAGCTTGATTCTCTATCTGACCCTCAGATTGACCTTTAGTGATCTAAATGCCTTGAATTTTGGTGTGTCTGCTATTTAGGCCCTGATAAAGCTCTCCCTAGGGAAAATTTGAAAGAAAAGTTCCCCAACAGAAAGTTCCTTGGTCTATCGCGATAGACTGATCTCTTTCTTCATTTTCAACTTTTTTTCCAAAGTTTTCCCCACAGTTAGTTTAGTCTCCCCTTGTGTAGTGCATTGACCAATTTCGGCACTGTTTGGACATCTGGTCAAAGACTTCTTGCCCTTGTCTCTGAATCCAGACTCCAAACACCAGTTTTGAAGTTTTGGGGTCAAAATTGGTGTTCAAATTCACTCAATTTTTGTGAGTACCCTTGTACTGATGTGTTAAGCTTGTGGTGTAAGGGTTTTTTGCTTGTTGCTAGACAAACACCACCTTCACCAGTCTATCGCGATAGACCAGGTAGTGAGCAATAGGAACTCAATTTTTTGTCTGTTTTTGCATAGTCTTGTTCCCTGTGCCCATACAAGTCTATCCCCCAAGTTTTGTGAAGTTTGGACTTATTTTGACCTCAAACTCAAGCACTTCAAAAATTTCACTTTTCTCTGACAATTCACAACTCCATTGCACTTGAAGTGATGCAAATTTGATGACACTGCATCTTAAACTTGTGCACATCAGTCATACCTCATGACACAGTCAGTTTACCCTTGGCTAATGGTTATATCTCATCTTGGCCTCTTTTAGGTTCACTTAGTGTTTCCTTATGACAATCACCTGTTTCTTTTTTTTTCTTTTGTTGGTTTTGGTCACAGTTTTTATGTTTTCTCGAGTGTTGAATCATAAATTTCAATGTCGACTCTTTTCACCCCTTTCAAGGGTATATGAGGTGGGTTTTGCTTTCAAGGCAAGCAAACAGCCTTATTGTTTCTTCTTTTTGTTTGTTTTTTGCGGTTTTACAGCGTTTTTCTACTCTATTTCTTCACAAGTATAACAAGCACTCAAAACCAAAAACCATAACTCCTCATTATCCTATTTAACTAAATCTAACTAGTCGCAGACCCTCGGCAAGACACAGGCTTCCTGGCTATCCACTAGACCTCAGGATACTCTATCCTGGATCTTCTTCTAAAAGTTTTAAGCTCTCTCTAGTCAAAATAAAGTAAGCTAACCATCACACGAGTGACGTAGATCTCCCTACTTAAGGTCTTGTGTCCCCGGCAGCGGCGCCAATGTTTTAGGGCTTAACTAATCCCCTGTTCATACTCACGAGCACGACACAGACAACATACTTATCATCCGATGACACGACTAACCCGTAGGTGCACGTAGGCAATCTCGTTAGCTTGTCAGGCTGAGACCAATCTACACATACGCACTTTTATGATGCATCAATCACTAACCCTGGTAGAATGCAACCCACCCTATCCCTTAACTCTCACAACACAGTTTACACGTCCAATGAACTCAGAATCGCATCAAACTTACTAGGCACCATCCTCTCACTAGGACATACTTACCTATAAGTCTAATCTCACCAGATTTGAACCCTAGCTATCTCGAATGCTATCGCGATAGACCAACAGGTCATAATCCAAAAGTGGGAAAAACTTAAGTTTATCAGTATCTATGTGTAGCTAATCTCTTTCTCATTCCATGAAGCAATTGCTTATTGAAAACAGACACCGTTTGTGCTACTTACAAGCAAAACAAGCTCGAGGAAGAATCGATCACGATCAACTCGAAACGGCGAATGCGTGGCGTGGGCGCGTAGCTCTCGGAGAGACTATCGCGGTGGTGTAGTCGCATCGTGAATCCAGTGAGGGAGAAGCGCGTAGCGAAGAGGATAAGACACTCTCTCTCTCTCTCTCTCTCTCTCTCTCTCTCTCTCTCTCTCTCTCTCTCTCTCTCTCTCTCTCTCAGACTCGTACGACACAAGATTAATTCAAATGTTATTCAAAAAATGGTTCTAAGGTGACTTTTATACTTTAGTCACCTTAGCTCAAAAAATGTACATGGGGTTCTCTCGCTCATGATTACAAAAGTGGGAATAATTCTGAGTCCTGACTAACTGACTAATATTTACATAATCCAGACGAATGGATCAAACTGATAAGACGTCTTTGACATTAAAAAATGGAATTTGATATGCTTTACAAATGGGCTCATTACAACAGTTGGACCAATGGGGCTCCAACAGTGCCGTTTTCTGCATAACAGGTGCCTTATAGTCTTCTACGGTTTGTGCTATATAGCACAGGTTGTTCCCACTCCGTTTCTCCTATTTTCGGGTAGTTTCCACATCAGGTGCAGCATTTACCATGGCTGACAACAACAACACATATGTGTTCAAGATGTTTGCTGCTCAGGACAGGTTGGATGGGGACAACTACCCTATGTGGGCTTATATGATGCAACATGTTCTTGTGTCAAAGGGTGTCTGGAACATTGTGCAGGGCATGGATGTACGTCTTGGTTCTGAGGATGTAGGCGATGTTGAGAATGTTGCAGGTCTTGTTGCAAGGATTGCAACTGTTAGAGTTGTTTTGCCTACGACAGAACAAGCTCGTTGGGATGTTAAGGATGCGCAGGCTCATGCATTGATTGCGTTGTCTGTGAAGCGCACCATTGTTCCTCACATCCGTTCAGCAAAATCTGCAAAACAGGCTTGGGTTATTCTAGCAGGTCTTTATGCAAGCCGCAATGAGGCTAAAATTGCTTTGCTACGTAAAGAGCTGGAGTCGAAGATTATGCATGAGGAAGATGATATGGACACTTTCCTTGCTAGTGTCAAGGATATCAATGAGCAGCTTATTTCTGTAGGTGAAGTCATTTCAGACAGTTCACTTATGCACAGTGTTCTTGATGCCTTACCAGATTCCTACCAGACTTTTGCTAGTACTTGGAGACTGATGACCCAAGCAAATCCTGAAGTTGTCAAGTTTGATGCATTATGCACATTGCTGTTGCAAGAGTCACTTTCTAGAAAAAACAAGACTAGGCAGCGTGCAGTTGAACAGGCTTTTATTGCTTCTCAAAGAAAGGGTTGTAACAGCAATGCAGCCACTTCTTATGGTTCTACTCTGAGTGGAAAAAATTCTGTTCCTAATGATTCTGCTGGCAGCACTTTGTCTGGCAATTCTGGTGAAAAGGGCAAAAAGAAGATGCATTGCCATTATTGTAAAGCCAATGATCACTTGATCAAGTCGTCTCCTAAGTTGAAGGCCAAAGAGGCTAAGAAGAAAGAGGGTGGTTCCACTGCAAATGCTGGTTCCACTACAAATGCAGCCATTGTTGAGTCTTCTATGAAAGGAGACTGTAATGCTGATGTTGATGCAGAATGGGCGTTTAGCACAGAGTGCACTTACAATCCTGTTGTCCATGATGCATGCTTGTCAGTTGCTACAGATTCACATGTGTGGTATTTTTACAGTGGTGCTACAAAGCACATTACCTCACATCGTGAATTGTTTACCTCTCTCAAGTCTGTCCCTCATGGGCATTCAGTCACTTGTGCCAACAACGCCTCTTATCCAGTTCAGGGAGTTGGAAAGATTGTGCTCACTGCTACTAATGGCAGTTCCTTCACACTTGTTGATTCACTTTATGTACCTAGGATCAAGAAGAATCTCTTGTCTGTATCCGCACTTGCTAGACTTGGACTTGTAGTCAAATTTGTGGACGACAGATGTACAGTTCATGATCTTAGTTTTGGTGATGAAATTGTTGCATCTGGGGTTTTGTGCCGTGGGCTGTATAAGCTCACTTTGTATGACAAGTGTGGACAAAATTTTGCAAATGCTGTTGCAGATTCAAGGGCTATTTCAGATGCAAAACTTTGGCATGCACGTTTTGGTCATCTAAATTTTGCCAGTTTGCTGCGTTTGCAGAAATCTGATATGGTTGCTTCTTTGCCGCCTCTTGAAGCACCTGTCAAACATATTTGTGAAGGCTATATTTTGGCTAAGATGCAAGGTTCTAAATTTCCAAAGGATGGTTCAGTTCGGGCCACATGCAGGTTGCAGCTTGTGCATAGTGATATTTGTGGGCCCATGCAAACTCCATCCTTGGGCAATTACCTGTATTTCGTGACTTTCATTGATGATTACTCCAGGCATGCATGGGTATTTCCGCTTAAAGCAAAGTCCGAAGTTTTTATGTGCTTCAAACAATTTCTGGCTATGGCTGAAAATGTCTAGAAATGTACTATGGGAACCCTCCGTTCCGATCGAGGGGGGGAGTATATGTTTCATGAATTTAATGCATTTCTGGCTAGTCGTGGGATAAAACACCAATGTACAGTGCCTTATACACCTCAGCAAAATGGTGTTGCTGAGAGGAAAAACAGGTCACTGACGGAAATCGCACGATGTATGGTCAAAAGTCAAGCTTTACCGCATTCTTTTTGGCTTGAGGCCATCATGTGTGCCACTTATGTACTAAACAGGTGTCCGACGAAAGCTTTGCAGTCTATTACTCCATATGAAGCATGGCATGATAGAAAGCCTTCTATTGAGCATATGCGTGTTTTTGGCTGTTTCGCATATGCTTTGGTGCCACAAGTGCAGCGCAGAAAATTGGATGATAAGGCTGTCAAATGTAATTTTTGTTGGTTATAGTGATGAAATCAAAGGTTACAGGTTGTATCATCCGCAAACAAAACGTATTCTGGTTTCTCGGGATGTAGTGTTTGTGGAAGATTCTGTTCAGCCCTTGTTGTCATGTACTAGAGACAGTAATGTAAGCTCACAGGACATTTATGACAGTTTGTTGCCTCTTTTCAGTGGTGGAAATACGAATGTAAGTTCCAATGAGGCAAATGTACAGCCTATGGGGGTTTCTGAAAATGTTTTAGATCAGCCTATTACTGATGTACATGTACATGATGTACTTGATGAGGAAAGGGCTGAAAATGAGCAGGCTAGAGGTATGCCAAAATGGTTGGTGCACACTTTGCGTGACAGTAAATTGGATGCACCTTAGTCTAGTCGTACTCGTTCAGGCTCTCGCCATGCATCTTATGCATCAGATTGTTATGCTTTGTCTGTGTCTAGTTTTCATGATGTTGAGGAGCCTCTAACTTTTGATGAAGCACAAAATTCAAAAAATTGGATGGCTGCCATGCAATCAGAATATGATGCACTTATGGAAAATGACACATGGACCTTATGTGATTTGCCTCCTGGCAAAAAGGCCATTGGTACGAAGTGGGTATACAAGTTGAAACGCAAGCCGGATGGTGAGATCGATCGCCATAAGGCTCAACTTGTTGCAAAGAGTTATGCACAGCAAAAAGGCATAGATTATGAAGAAACTTTTGCTCCCACTTGTCGTATGACTACTGTGCATTTTCTACGTGCATTGGTAGCTCATTTTGGTTGGGATGTACATCAATCAGACATTGTTACTGCTTTCTTGAATGGTGACATATTTGAGGAAGTTTATGTAACGCAGCCTCGCGGTTTTGTCATAAAAGGACAAGAGAACAAAGTGTGCAAATGTAACAAGGCTTTGTATGTGTTGAAGCAATCTCCTCGTGCTTGGTATGAGAAAGCTGACACTCATTTGGTCAAACAAGGCTTTCGTAACAGTCCAACAGAAAGCACATTGTATGTAAAGCGTGAGGGTGATGTATTTCTCATCGTGGTTCTTTATGTTGATGATTTGCTGATCACTGGACCAAATGAGAGACATATTGCTGAATTTAAGGCTGATTTGAATGCTACTTTAAGGATGAAAGATTTGGGGCTGTTGCATCATTACTTGGGTATACAGTTTAAGCAGTGTGATTGTGGTATTGCCTTGTGTCAGAAAAGTTACATAGAGACATTGCTATGTAAGTTTGGACTTGAGGATTGCAAAACTATTGCCACTCCAATGGAAACAGGTTTGAAGTTGAGTCTACATGATGCTGGTGATCCTGCTGATGTCACTCTTTACCAAACTGCTGTTGGCTGCCTCATTTATGTATGCAACACGAGGCCAGATATTCAGTTTGCAGTCTCACAGGTCAGCAGATTTATGCATAGCCCAGGGTCTAAGCATTGGCAGGCTGTCAAGAGGATTTTCCGCTACCTTAGTGGCACTTTACAACTTGGCTTGTTTTATCCCAAGGGGGGATCATTGCCGCCAGACTTACATGCTTTTTCGGACTCAGATTGGGCTGGTTGTTTTGACACGTGAGTGTCCACAAGTGGTTTTTGTTTCATGCTTGGCAGTTCATGTATATCATGGTTGAGCAAGAAGCAACCTACTATGGCCACTTCGAGTTGTGAGGCTGAGTACAGGGCAGTCTTCACAGCTACAGTTGAGTGTGTATGGCTCAGACGCCTTATGGCTGATTTGGGTGTTGGACAGGACACTGCCAACACTATCTACACTGACAGTCAGAGCGCATTGGCAGTTGCGAGGAACCCAGTTTTTCATGCTCGCACAAAGCACATTGAGGTGCATTACCACTATGTTAGGGAGAGACTCTCAGCAGGAGAGATCAGCTTGGCTTATGTGCCAACACAGGACAACCTTGCAGATCTTTTCACAAAGGCATTGTCTCGTGAGAAGCTTGAAGCTTTCCGCAAAGCTTTGGGCTTACTCCCCTTGGTGGACTGATCCTGTCCTCAGGGCATGGCACTTCCCTTTACTCATGTGCCAGCTCTTGTTCACCACATCACTCCACGAGGGATTTGTTACCATATACATGTGGTAGTGATGTGTGTGAACACATTAGGACCGCCGGGGCATTTTTTTTTCCTCTTAGGAGGTTTTTTCCCCCGTGCATTGAATATACGCCCATCACTCTAGGGCTATCTATCTTTCCATTGCACACTAAGTAACACACTCTCTATTGTGTGCCTTGAGCTTCCTTCGTCTTCTCCAAGCTGTGTGCGTTTCTCTGCAACCCTAATTCCAACAAGAAGGTCCCCTAACTGTGTTTAAGCGATTTTGGAGTCCCTTTCTAACTGTTTTGAGCCTAACCTATGATCTGAGTGTCCAAATTTGATTTTAAAGACCAAAGAGTTTGTCACACCAAGACCTTTGAGCACACCAACTTTCAGTTGACTCTAACTCTTTTCCCCAACCTTTAGGAAAAGATCGCAATCTTCTTCTTAGGTCAACACAAATTTGTCAAAATGAAGCTTTTCTTATTTTGTTAGGTTTCCCACACTCTGTAGATCTTACCTACCAAGTTTGGTTACGT
Source organism: Adiantum capillus-veneris (assembly GCF_014529385.1). Taxonomy (NCBI): domain Eukaryota; kingdom Viridiplantae; phylum Streptophyta; class Polypodiopsida; order Polypodiales; family Pteridaceae; genus Adiantum; species Adiantum capillus-veneris. The sequence goes on along the minus strand of NC_140947.1, from coordinate 11,764,015 downwards.
TTTGACTTCTTTTGGCACTTTCTTACTAGGGTTTGGTATAGCTTGATCTGCAAATGTCCAATTTCAATTTTTTGTTGATGACTATCCTTGCATCAAGTTCTCCTCTGGTTCAAAACTTGGAAAACAAAAGCTTCTTTTTTCAGATAGATGTGCAAAGAACGTGATTTTTTCCTGTACTACTGCTTTTTACAACTTTTTTCAGCTTTTGTTAATTCCCAAGTGTTTTACTCTCTTTCAAGAGTACACTCACCATATTTCTTAGTGCTTGGTCAACTGGTTTGAGTCTTATCCCAATTTAAGCAACTTCTGAGTCTGAAAGTTGAGATTTGACCTCACTTTCACACTATGTGTCCAAGTTCAGTTTTGACTTGATGGTTTGCTTTCTTAGGTCAAGTAGAACCCTTGTCCTTGACTCATGTAGCTAGTAGCTGGGGGGGGAAATGGAATTTTCTTTCTTTGCTACTGCTTTTGACAATTTTTTTGAAATTTGACTTGATAGGGGTGATCCTTGCATCAAAGCCTACTACTAAACCAACTCTTTGCAAAAAAAACCTTTTTCTAGCAACTAGCTAATGCAAAAATTGTAATTTTCTCTTGCCAATAGGCGGAAATAGAGTTTTTTCGAGATTGTAATCATTTTAGGTAATTTCCACAGCAATTGAACACCTTGGGTGAATTTTCCTCTTTTGTCGCTTATTTTTGTTGATTCTCACATGAAACAGAAACTAACACAAGTTTCAACCAAAATTCAGATAAAATCTCATCGAGAGACGCATCTACTTCTCTACTCCTAAAACAAGGTAAAAGAACACTCAAAAACAACTACAAAAACTCTGAAATTTGTGTTTTTCAGCCTAGTACCAACTTCATTGCTCCAACAGCCAACAAAGCCACGCACCACCTATTATCAACACTTTACTTTATCTACGAACTATTCTTATGGTGAGAATAGCGCCCTATATGACTTATTGCCATCTTTGGTATTTGCAACAACAGATTCATTCATTTGAGTTTCTAGTTCCACCTCCATCTGTGTTTGTACATTATGTGTACAAGGTAAAGTGCCGACTTCTATATTTTGCTGCAGTTTTGGTTTTATCTCAATTTTAGGAGACTCTTCATTGAGCTTCTTGGATTTAGTCTCCAGCTCAATTTTTCTTTATCGGAGGTCCCTTTGTTTGTACATCATCTCGCTATTTGCAACTATTCTTATGGCGAGAAACTCACCACTAATACCGCAAAGACCAAGGATGCCTCGATCTCCACTCCTAGTCTACTCTATCTCACTAGTCTATCTAAGAAGATAACTCTACCATACTTACAGGGAATGGCCATTTTTAGGTCTGTGTTCCCCATCCCAGTTTCTCGTTTTGGATCCCCGTTCCATGTTTCAGACGTGAGTATCCAAGACAAGGAATGGCATTTCGTGCATGTTGTCGTTCCGTAATTCCATTCCAATTTTTCATTCCGGATAACTATGGACTATGTAGGTTTTTGTATGTGTTCACATTAGTCTAGGTACTCGTTCCCCTGCAACGGTGCCAATAGAGGACCACAATGGTCATCAACTATCACATCTTAGAAAGAGACAAAAAACCAAGACTAAAATGTCAAACTTGGGAGCAAGTGACTCGACTAGGGCATGGAGGCACACCAAGAGGTTGTTAATCTCTTGTTTGTACACAATACACTCCGTGAAAACGATCTATGAACTCTCTAACTGTGAAAAACTTGATTTTTACCTCTCTAATCTAATCACACATCCATGTGCCAAGCCAGGACCAAATCAACTCCGATCAACACCAAACTTTACATGCCAAATGAGTTTTGAACCAGCAAACCTCAAATTTGCATACCTGTAGAAATCGCAATTTTCTCTTGTAGCAAAATTATAGGTCACCAAATCTGGTGCCGAACACATCTACTAGATGCTCCTAAGTGTTGGTAATCATATGCAACTGAAAAAATCTCAAAACGATACTTGGATAGTGAGATATGTCACATGGAAGGTCGAAGGAGTCGATGCTCGAATCTCGCAAAATGCTTACAATGTAGATATCAACGTGTAGAGCTCCTCGAGGCTAACGCGGTGATGCTCTTGACTTGTCGATACGGTAATCGTATGATGCAGTGCAAAAAGATGAAATCTTGACATCAAGAGGGAGCTTACCACGTGCAGACAAAATCTTATCTCTTATTATCAATAATGAACTGTGTCCCCCAAAACCTTCCAAAAAATGCCATTTATACTCTGTCTAAGGGTCTTATATGTACAAAGGCTAAAACTAGTTCAAAAATAAGTGACCTATCTGAAAAATTTGTCTAGTCTTATGATACAAATTGGAAGCTCATAGCCCCGGATTCCGCATAAGTGAAAAGTGAACGAAGATCTAATGGTTTTTTGACAAAAACTTACATTCAACTATGTGTTACGAAGGTTCAAAAGACCTTTCAAGCATCTCCTTCTCTTGAAAAAGCATATGTTGTTTGAATCTTCCAACAGAGGCTGAACGAGTCAACACAGACAATACTCATGAGGGGCACTACAAATATGATAATGGCGAACAAATTCATTATTACAAGTGCAATGAACCCTACATAGGATATTTGTTGGAGCATAAATGGTCGTATGTATTTACATACATGGAAGGCAAAGACACTCACATAATTATTCTTTATAAGCATGGGTGTTGTTACTCAACATTAAAACTCCCGAGTCAATCAGACCTATAGCATCGCATAACAGACCCGAGACAACAAGAGTGAGTCCTGAAAGAATGAGAGTTGTTGACTCATTGAGTCAACATCAGTTTTCAATAGTTAGACCCATGGGATCCTTGGGTTCCACGATTTGGATGACCACTCACAAGGGCAGTGAATCTCCTGATACAATATACACCATGAGAGATCGATTGACCATGACAAAAGTGCGAGATGTGTGTCTTGAGAGAAGAGCTATAGAGAGAACTCTGAATAGACTTCATACAAGGGCTTTCTCAACATAGAGAAACTGTTGCATTAATTCGTGGAGGAATTCTCTAAAAGGGGAATCAAGCATAACATTGTGTCCCAGATCTATGCTTCAAGCAAAAAGAAAACGAGAAAGTGAAGGAAGCTTTGTTGCACTTCAAGTAGTACATAGAGAGGTGTCCTGTCAGAGAGTTACCACAAGATGAGAGGCTATCAGTTCTCTTTCAATATAGGGATTGAGGAATGAGACTCTCAAGAAGTACCTACTTTTGAAAGCATGCACAACATTTGAGCAAGTCACTATAGAAGATTTATATCTAGTTGACAATTACAAGGCTTACAAAGCAGTCACAAACAATTCAAAAAATTAACTTAGTAGTGCCTCTTCTATGATGAGTGAATCCACAATGAAGAGGGGTGTTCAAACTCCTACCATGCCTACCATTTATCGACGAAGTGACTAGAAGAATGAACCCAGGCTATAGATAGAACCCAAATTTGCAACAACAACCAACGAGGAGATGTGACACTTGTGGAGGGGAACATCCCACCCAATGGTGCAACACTCAAGAGAGACCAGCAATAGTAAATGCACAGCGTATTTTAAAGTGGTGTACCATTGAGCAAAAATGAACCAACCGACGAATAAGTGTTTCTATAATAAGAACTATGTGAAGAAAATGTCGTAGGGACCTCCAAGGGTGCAACCATTGCCACCACCACCAAGGTACCAAATAGGCCCAAACAATGGAGCTCAACCTCCTTTACCTCAAGAGAATTGAGCGATCATGAGATACACATAGCCGATAGAAACACATGAGCACCAAAGAATGTTGCCACCACCTTTGTACTGTGAAGAACTAGTGGAAACTTACAGGAGAGAACTTGAGAGTAATGCTTATGATGACAAAGGTCATCCTTATTGGACTAGCATAGATGATGATGCAGAGACATCATATGTTTTGCAACCAACAAAAAATCAGTATACGATGGACGAGAACATGCTCATGTTCATAGTCAACCAAAACTATAAACCTAGAGATTATCCTCCTAGGTTAGCACGACCAATGGGTGCTCTACAAGCATCCCCACTAGTAGGTTAGTGCTATGAATGTGGAAGTGATCAAATTTGGGCAAGAAATTATCCACACAAGGGTGAATGTAAAGAAAAATTTGGATTATGTGATAAACGTGCAATCACTCATGTTCTTCCAGACCTTCCCAAAAATCTTGACAACAAGGGGAAAGAAACGATGAACATCATTGGAACTATGCCATGCTTGAGTGGATGAAAAATTAAGCCTACCGTTCTAATAAATGCAGTGACTAAATCTCAAGCTCAAGAATAGTACCAAAAACACACATGTCGAGGATGAAAGCAAACTGCCTGTTCAAACGGAATTTGAGAGCTTTCCAGTGAGGACTCAAAGAAATTTGTGGAAGGCTAAAAGAGACAAAATCAAAGCAAAAAGGCTAAATGACAAAATTTCCTTAGAGATTGAACTACAACAAACTAGAGAGCAATTGAAACATGAAAAGAAAAACAAAGAACAAATTGAAGGAGCGATGTCTTCCACTGGCCATCATCGGGAGGTTTGATCCTTGTAGATAAAGTCATAGAACCTTTAGAGGCTCTATTACAAGCTTACAAGGCTAGATTGAAAACCAATCAGACACTGGAACAGAGATGGTTGACATATCCACACCTTGAAGTTGAGAAACAAAGATTGGAAATATGCAAAAGGTTCATAGAGGCAGCTCAAGCTCTAATGGAGCCAAAAAAACAAAACATCCCCAGACATGAAGTATTAATTCACAAACGGGACGAGGAGGTTGAGCACAAAGAAAACAAAACAAATGACCACTTAGGAAATGAGACTAAAATACCAATGGATAATAGGGTAGTTGCTAACACCACAGATGACTCCAAGTCGCAAATTGTACCAATTCTTGAAGTGGTAGAGCCATGGCTATAGGCCTTTGCCTTGCAGTAAGGAACAAGAAATATAGTAGCTAACACCACAGATGACTCCAAGTCGCAAATGGTACTAATTCTTGAAGTGGTAGATCCATGGCTATAGGCCTTTGCCTTGCAGTAAGGAACAAGAAATATAGTGCCTAACACCACAGATGACTCCAAGTCGCAAATGGTACCAATTCTTGAAGTGGTAGAGCCATGTCTATAGGCCTTTGCCTTGCAGTAAGGAACGAGAAGGATGGTAGGGTAACTTTTACATCTGCACTTATCACTGAGATCAATATGGATCACGAGTTTTACTCAGGAGATATACAATCTGTGTATGGTGATGTGGTAATCGAAGTATCCATGGAGAGTAAAGAAAAAACATTGAAGACTTCGTTGTCTTTCATAGGAGAAACCAAAGGTAGAACCAATTCCTGTGAACAAGGTGGGTGACTATTGTGAAGGAGAATAAGGAAATACCACCTTGCTTTGGGAACACAAAGGGGTAAAAATGATTGTGATACTTGATAGCGGGGCTAGAGTGGCCATTGCTACAAAAGAGATATGGAATAAATGGGGAAGACCAGCTCAGTAGACAACAAGAATGAAGTTACAACTGGCGAATGGTTATGTTGAGATACTTGTAGGTATATTGAAGCAGATTATAGTATCCTCTTGTGGAATTAAATACCAACACACCTTTGCGAAACTGGATATTGGCAAGAGCAACAACTTTGATGTCGTTGAGGAGAGACCATTTATTCATCAACTTAAAAGGCACAATCCGGGGGTTATGACCATGTCTACTTGAGGCACAAAGAGATTATGATGAGAATCAGTGCGAAAGACCATAGCTTCATAGATGTCAGTCAAACTCCTATAAAATAATTTGACTCAGCAACGATCAATGACCACGAGATACATCCATAGCTTCATGTTAAAGCACATCTTTGGATGTGTGGGGCTTCCAAGTGTCTGGCAAAAGAAAATTGCATACTAGAGAGACTAGTAGAGGATAAGAACTATATTTTGAAACCATTTCCTAAAGAACTATTTGAGCCTCTGAAATTAGACACTCACTACTCTAGAAATATGTTTAAATGAGCTAATCCCAACAAAGTTTTGTGACAAAGAGGGCTATGAAATAGTACCCTTCTAGATGATGAGTGTGATCATGGAATTATAGTAAGAGACCAAGGACCTAGATACATAGGAAAATTTGGAATGTAAATGCATAGTTGATGAAGTGTGTCATTAAGGATCTGAGTGAAAAAAAACAAGGAAGAATTTTGAGATTCACACAATAATGCTCTTCCATAGATGGATGTTAAGGATGAGCTATCAAGTAGCTCTAAGAATGAACAAAATCAAATGAGAAAGGGGTGATCTTCTTCGATTTCCCTAACCAAAAATCCAAAATTCAAGAAAGGAATAAAATGTAGTACCTGATGCTCGTAGGAGAAACAGATACTCTTATGAGGAATAAAACGTAGTACATGATGCTTGTAGGAGAAACAGGTTGTGTCAAAGACAAGATCATGAAGGGATATGCAAAACTTCCTTCAACAAGAAGAAAAATCCTAAGAAACAAAGAAAACCATAAACCACAAGCACAAATGAGATGTCGTGCAAATGAGAATATCAAAAGTTGAAACAAACATTGAGAGAAGTCTGGACAACCAAGATGGAGAGTGAAGAGGTCTCGAAAAGTAATCGATTTCATGCACCCTCTCACTACAAGAAATATACCTTACAAGATAGGAAAATCGTAGTTCAGCAACCAATGTGGGAACTTAAAGAACTAGGCACATTTTATGACGGACCCAAAAAATCCAAGCTCATAGACTTAGTTAAACTAGGAGAGGACTCAAAGCCAGCATACATTTCCATTGACCTCACTGAGGAGGAAGAGCAACTCTTGATAGACACACTCATCAAAGAGTACAAATAGGTCTGTGTGTGGTTATACAAGGATCTTAAGGGTGTAGATCTAGACATAGGTTAACACACGATACCCCTTAAAAGTGATGCAAAGCTAAAATTTTATCTATATGATTGAGCACACAGATTGGATTTCACCAATTGTGGTAGTGCCCAAGAAAAATGAGAAGTTACGAGTATGTAAGACGGCCACTATAAGAGACAACTATCCCCTGCCAATTACTGATCATGTGATAAAGAAGTTGTAGAAAAGGAATCATACAGCTTTCTTGATGGCTTTTTAGACTATAACCAGCTTGCTATGAAGCCAAAGGATTAGCATAACAGAGCTTTTGCCTCAGAATGGCGCATATTTGCTTATAGAGTGATGTCGTTTGGCTTAACCAATGCACCTGCCACATTCCAAAGGCTGATGAGTCGTGCATTTAAGGAATATCTAAGACAATTGTTAGAGATTTACATGTATGACTTATGCATGCATTCTCTATTGATGAGGAATGAGCACATCAAACACTTGAAGAAGATCTTTCAAAAGTGCATAACATATCGCATCTGCTTAAATCCAAAGAAATGTTTCTTCATGGTAAGACAAGGATGATATTTCTACGGATCTTGAGAAGATTCAAGTGATTGTTGCTCTGTCAAAGACCTACAAAAGTTAGGGAGGTACAAGCCTTTATGGGCCATTACGATTCATCTATATGTATGCAATAATTGCCAAACCTCTCTACTCTCTTATCATAAAATTTGAGTGGACCAACAAATAATTTTCAAACCTCTCCACTCTCTTATCACAAAATTTGAGTGGATCGACGAATGTTAAGGAGCATTCCAGACTTTGAAGCAGATATTGGTTTCTGCTCCAATTATGAAGGCTCCTTATTGGACAACAATTTTTCATGTCAACATAGAGGCATGAGCTTATGCTATAAGATGTATTCTAGCACAACCTAGAGAGAACAACATGGATTTTCATATATGTTACTCCATTAGGCAATTGAATAGTGTAGAGAAGAATTACATGACTACAAAAAGAGAAAGATTAGGGATGGCATATGTTGTGAAAAAGTTTAGACACTTACATTCTTACAAACAAAATTTGTATATTTTGTGGATCACCAGGCACTATTGTACTTGGTGAACAAACCTTGCAATACAAAACGTATTGTTAGATGGTTCATTACATTGCTTGAGATTGGTGAAAAAGAGAACTACACATCAAAGGGCTGACCATTTATCAAGACTCACTTGAGGGGAAGCACCCATCAACTTGCATAATTCTTATTTGTTCAACATTGAGATGGTACCAAGGTGGAGTGAGCATGTTATGCCTTGCTCATCACACACATTAAAAGTTAGCCATTCATAATTGAGATAATCCAAAACACTTGTGCCAATAGCTAGAAGGTTGCACAAGTAAGAAAATGATGGCATATTTAGGCTATATATATAACCAAATGAAACACATGTGTATTTGAGCCACGCATTTGAGGTCAACATACACCCAATTGTCTTAGTCTCTAATATTCAGAATGGATATATATTGGCCTCAAATGCAAAAAAGTGTTCATGACTACATTAGCTCATGTAACATTTGTGAAATCAATGTACCAATAGAACATGCGACACTGCTTAGAATCACAGAAGCACTGAAGTGAAGCTCATACGTTATGGATTACTTGACAATAGAAACCCTACTAGAGGGGTTGAGCAAAGCGAGGAACAAATCCATTCCAAATAAAGTGAAAAATTAAGTGTTAATTTTGTTGGAATTAGGGTTGCAGAGAAACACGCACAGCTTGGAGGAGATGAAGGAAGCTCAAGGCACACAATACAGAGTGTGTTACTTAGTGTGGAGTGGAAAGATAGATAGCCCTAGAGTGATGGGCGTATATTCAATGCACGGGGGAAAAAACCTCCTAAAGAGGGAAAAAATGCCCTGGCGGTCCTATTGTGTTCACACACATCACTACCACATGTATATGGTAACAAATCCCCCCTGGAGTGATGCGGTGAACAAGAGCTGGCACATGAGTAAAGGGAAGTGCCATGCCCTGAGGACAGGATCGGTCCACAAAGGGGAGTAAGCCCAAAGCTTTGTGGAAAGCTTCAAGCTTCTCATGAGACAATGCCTTTGTGAAAAGATCTGCAAGGTTGTCTTGTGTTGGCACATAATCCAAGCTGATCTCTCCTGCTGAGAGCCTCTCCCTGACATAGTGGTAATGCACCTCAATGTGCTTTGTGCGAGCATGAAAAACTGGGTTCCTCGCAACTGCCAATGCGCTCTGACTGTCAGTGTAGATAGTGTTGGCAGTGTCCTGTCCAATACCCAAATCAGCCATAAGGCGTATGAGCCATACACACTCAACCATAGCTGTGAAGACTACCCTGTACTCAGCCTCACAATTCAAAGTGGCCACAGTACGTTGCTTCTTGCTCAACCATGATATACATGAATTGCCAAGCATGAAACAAAAACCACTTGTGGACACTCACGTGTCAAAACAACCAGCCCAATCTGAGTCCGAAAAAGCATGTAAGTCTGGTGGCAATGATCCCCCCTTGGGATAAAACAAGCCAAGATGCAAAGTGCCACTAAGGTAGCGGAAAATCCTCTTCACTGCCTGCCAATGCTTAGACCGTGGGCTATGCATAAATCTGCTGACCTGTGAGACTACAAACTGAATATCTGGCCTCGTGTTGCATACATAAATGAGGCAGCCCACAGCAGTTTGGTAAAGAGTGACATCAGCAGGATCACCAGCATCATGTAGACTCAACTTCAAACCTGTTTCCATGGGAGTGGCAATAGGTTTGCAATCCTCAAGTCCAAACTTACATAGCAATGTCTCTATGTAACTTTTCTAACACAAGGCAATACCACCATCACACTGCTTAAACTGTATACCCAAGTAATGATGCAACAATCCCAAATCTTTCATCTTGAAAGTAGCATTCAAATCAGCCTTAAATTCAGCAATATGTCTCTCATTTGGTCCAATGATCAGCAAATCATCAACATAAAGAACCACACTGAGAAGTACATCACCCTCACGCTTTACATACAATGTGCTTTCTGTTGGACTGTTACGAAAGCCTTGTTTGACCAAATGAGTGTCAGCTTTCTCATACCAAGCACGAGGAGATTGCTTCAACCCATACAAAGCCTTGTTACATTTGCACACTTTGTCCTCTTGTCCTTTTATGACAAAACCGCGAGGCTGCGTTACATAAACTTCCTCAAATATGTCACCATTCAAGAAAGCAGTAACAATGTCTGATTGATGTACATCCCAACCAAAATGAGCTGCCAATGCATATAGAAAACGCACAGTAGTCATACGACAAGTGGGAGCAAAAGTCTCTTCATAATCTATGCCTTTTTGTTGTGCATAACCTTTTGCAACAAGTCGAGCCTTATGGCGATCGATCTCACCATCCGGCTTGCGTTTCAACTTGTAAACCCACTTCGTACCAATGGCCTTTTTTCCAGGAGGCAAATCACATACGGTCCATGTGTCATTTTCTATAAGTGCATCATATTCTGATTGCATGGCAGCCATCCAATTTTCTGAATTTTGTGCTTCATCAAAAGACAGCGGCTCCTCAACATCATGTAAGCTAGACACAGCCAAAGCATAACAATCTGATGCATAAGATGCATGGAAAGAGCCTGAACGAGTACGACTAGACAAAGGTGCATCCAATTTATTGTCACGCAAAGTGTGCACCAGCCATTTTGACATACCTCTAGCCTACTCATTTTCAGCCCTTTCCTCATCAAGTACATCATGTACATCTGCATCAGTAATAGGCTGATCTAAAACATTTTCAGAAACCCCCATAGGCTGTACATTTGCCTCATTGGAACTTACATTCGTATTTCCACCACTGAAAAGAGGCAACAAAGTGTCATAAATGTCGTGTGAGCTTACATTACTGTCTCTAGTACATGACAGCAAGGGCTGAACAAAATCTGCCACAAACACTACATCCCGAGAAACCAGAATACGTTTTGTTTGCGGATGATACAACCTGTAACCTTTGCTTTCATCACTATAACCAACAAAAATACATTTGACAGCCTTATCATCCAATTTTCTGCGCTGCACTTGTGGCACCAAAGCATATGCCAAACAGCCAAAAACACGCATGTGCTCAATAGAAGGCTTTCTATCATGCCATGCTTCATATGGAGTAATAGACTGCAAAGCTTTCGTAGGACACCTGTTAAGTACATAAGTGGCACACATGATGGCCTCAAGCCAAAAAGAATGCGGTAAGCTTGACTTTTCACCATACATCGTGCCATTTTCGTCAGTGACCTGTTTTTCCTCTCAGCAACACCATTTTGATGAGGTGTATAAGGCACTGTACATTGGTGTTTTATCCCACGACTAGCCAGAAATGCATTAAATTCATGAGACATATACTCCCCCCCTCGATCGGAACGGAGGGTGGCCATAGTACATTTCGAGACATTTTCAACCATAGCCAGAAATTGTTTGAAGCACATAAAAACTTCGGACTTCACTTTAAGCGGAAATACCCATGCATGCCCTGAGTAGTCATCAATGAAAGTCACAAAGTACAGGTAATTGCCCAAGGACGGAGTTTGCATGGGCCCACAAACATCACTATGCACAAGCTGCAACATGCATGTGGCCCGAACTGAACCATCCTTTGGAAATTTAGAACGCTCCATCTTACCCAAAATACAACCCTCACAAACATGTTTGACAGGTGCTTCAAGACGCGGCAAAGAAGCAACCATATCAGATTTCTGCAAATGCAGAAAACTGGCAAAATTCAGATGACCAAAACGTGCATGCCAAAGTTTTGCATCTGAAATAGCCCTTGAATCTGCAACAGCATTTGCAAAATTTTATCCACACTTGTCATACAAAGTGAGCTTATACAGCCCACGGCACAAAAGCCCAGATGCAACAATTTCATCACCAAAACTAAGATCATGAACTGTACATCTGTCATCCACAAATTTGACTACAAGTCCAAGTCTAGCAAGTGCGGATACACACAAGAGATTCTTCTTGATCCCAGGTACATAAAGTGCATCAACAAGTGTGAAAGAACTGCCATTAGCAGCAGTAAACACAATCTTTCCAACTCCTTGAACTGGATAAGAGGCATTGTTGGCATAAGTGACTGAATTCCCATGAGGGATAGACTCGAGAGAGGTAAACAATTCACGATGTGAGGTAATGTGCTTTGTAGCACCACTGTCGAAATACCACACATGTGAATCCGCAGCAAGTGACAAGCATGCATCATGGACAGCAGGATTGTAAGTGCACTCTGCGCTAAACGCCCATTCTGCATCAACATCAGCATTACAGTCTCCTTTCACAGAAGACTCAATAATGGCTGCATTTGTAGTGGAACCAGCATTTGCAGTGGAACCACCCTCTTTCTTCTTAGCCTCTTTGGCCTTCAACTTAGGACACGACTTGATCAAGTGATCATTGGCTTTACAATAATGGCAACGCATCTTCTTTTTGCCCTTATTACCAAAATTGCCAGACAAAGTGCTGCCAGCAGAAGCATTAGGAACAGAATTTTTGCCACTCGCAACAGAACCATAAGAAGTGGTTGCATTACTGTTACCACCCTTTCTTTGAAAAGCAATAAAAGCCTTTTCAACTGCACGCTGCCTAGTCCTGTTTTTTCTAGAAAGTGACTCTTGCAACAGCAATGTGCATAATGCATCAAACTTGACAACTTCAGGATTTGCTTGGGTCATCAGTCTCCAAGTACTAGCAAAAGTCTGGTAGGAATCTGGTAAGGCATCAAGAACAGTGTGCATAAGTGAACTGTCTGAAATGACTTCACCTGCAGAAATAAGCTGCTCATTGATATCCTTGACACTAGCAAGGAAAGTGTCCATATCATCTTCCTCATGCATAATCTTCGACTCCAGCTCTTTACGCAGCAAAGCAATTTTAGCCTCATTGCGGTTCTCATAAAGACCTGCTAGAATATCCCAAGCCTGTTTTGCAGATTTTGCTGAACGGATGTGAGGAACAATGGTGCGCTTCACAGACAACGCAATCAATGCATGAGCCTGCGCATCCTTAACATCCCAACGAGCTTGTTCTGCTATAGGCAAAACAACTCTAACAGCTGCAAACCTTGCAGCAAGACCTGCAACATCCTCAACATCACCTATATCCTCAAAACCAGGACGTAGATCAATGCCCTGCACAATGTTCCAGACACCCTTCGATGCAAGAACATGTTGCATCATATAAGCCCACATAGAGTAGTTGTCCCCATCTAACCTGTCCTGAGCAACAAACATCTTGAACACATCTGTGTTGTTGTTGTCAGCCATGGTAAATGCTGCACCTGATGTGAAAACTGCCCGAAAATAGGAGAAACGGAGCGGGAACAACCTGTGCTATATAGCACAAACCGTAGAAGACTATAAGGCACCTGTTATGCAAAAAACGACACTGACAAAAATTCTGCACAAAATGACGAAATAGCTTGTGCAGTACTGCCTGTAGTGGAAACGGAGGCCAAAATGAGCCCAAATCAAAATTCTGAGCAGACCGAGCTCTTTGAGCGATCCCAAAATATTTGTCGACCTGCGAACGCTCGCCAAAGCTCACTGAAATCGGAGAAAGTGAGTAGGCGTGTGCTGGAGCAGCTAGCTGGTGAGTAAGCCCGGGAGGACGTGACCTGCTCTAATACCAATTGTTGGAATTAGGGTGCAGAGAAACACGCAAAGCTTGGAGAAGACGAAGGAAGCTCAAGGCACACAATAGAGAGTGTGTTACTTAGTGTGCAATGGAAAGCTAGATAGCCCTAGAGTGATGGGCGTATATACAATGCATGGGGGAAAATACCTCCTAAAGAGGGAAAAAATGTCCCGGCGGTCCTAGTGTGTTCACACACATCACTACCACATGTATATGGTAACAAATTGAATATCATCTCTATAAGAGAGGAAAGGATGACCCTGCGGATGTGTGCCATTGAGAGTAAATACATTTCGATTCTAGAGCAATCTCATGTTGGACAAGCAAGTGGACATTTTTATGCTGACAAAACTCTGAAACCAATTCTTGTTGCGAGAATTTGGTGGCCTACCCTATTTATGCATGCAAAAGCTTATGAGAAAAGATGCAACGAGTGCCAGGGAACCAAGGTATCTATGCGAAGAGATGAGATGCCTCTACATTCAATGATGGGGGGCACCAAATTCTTGTTGCGAGATTTGGTGGGCCACCTATTTACGGATGCAAAATATTATGAGAAAAGATGCAACGAGTGCCAAAGAACCAAGGTATCTATGCGAAGAGATGAGATGCCTCTACAATCTATGATGGGGGCAAGAGATTTTGCCAAATGGGGCATAGATTTTGTAGGACCTATAGCACCTCTTGCATATCGTACACATGCTAAAAATATAATAGTAGCCATAGACTATTTGACCAAATGGATCAAATCAAAAGCAACACAAAGGAATGATGCAATAATGACAGTGCAATTTTTGCATGAGAATATCTTTACCAGATATGGGCTACAAATTGATACAGTTAGCGAGAACACTTTATAAATGAGATGATTGAATTTTTACTAAATAAATTCATAGTAATTTATCGTAAATCAGCACGAATTAAGATATGGGCTACGAATTGAGATAGTTAGCGACAACACCTCATAAATGAAATGATTGAATTTTTGCTAGATAAATTCATGGTAATTCATTGCAAATCAGCACCCTATCACCCTCAAGCTAATGGACAAGCTAAGAACACAAACAAAATCCTATGCATTGTGCTCACGAAGATAGTAAGTGACTCGAGAGTGGATTGAGACAAGAAACAACATTCAACTTCTGGGCATAAGCTACATACAAAACATCGATTGGAACGACGCCTTTTAACATGGTGTTTAATCTTAATGTCATATTTTCCGTATACTTCTTGATTCCAACGCTTAGAGTAGCCAAGGACTTAGAGTGGATAGGTCATGAGCTGCCCAAGAGATTAGATATTTTCAAGAAATTAGAAGAGGAATTCTTACAAGTTGTCACAAGCATTTATGCCCAGAAAAGACACATGAAAGAGTTTCATGATCAGCATGTAATCAACAAAAAGTTCAAATGAGAGACTTTGTTTTAGTCTACACCTTAAAACAGCACTCTAAGAAATTGAAGAAGCGAGGTAATGGCCCATTTGTGATTCATGACATATCATCGAGTGGAGCCATAAAGCTTTCTACATTAGAGGGAGAAGAGATGCCTAATTGGATTAGCAATTGCAGGTTGAAGAAATATCATATGCCACTAACCACAAAAATGTTGGAGAAGATCCACGATGTAACTGTAAGAAAGAAGCAAAACCAGGCTAATAAGGAAAAGGCTCAGGAGGAAGCTAAGCTACAGATTTTAAAGCGCTAAGAACGCAGAACCGACTTGCAAATTTTGCCACAACTAGCAAAGGCACCTGTTCCAATAGAAGCAATTCAGATAGAGCAAAATTGGCTTGAAGACATGGGTGTATCATAATCAAAATACAACTTCTGGATGGATCAACAGAGCGAGCACTTGTGGACATAGGATCTAGGGCCAGTGTGATCAAATATTCTACATACATGAAGATGATAGATGTACCATTATTGACAAATCAGATAGAGCTCAAGCCTGCAAACCAAGGAAAGATAGTCAACTTATGACAAGTCAATATGTCAATCAATATTCACAGCCATCAATGCCTACATCAGTTCCATGTCATGGCAAATATAGATCTTAAAGAAGCAATCATCATAGGAGTCCCTTGGATGTGCACATACAAATCACTTCAACATTGGCAAGAGGTTACTTTAAAGTTCAATTTAATTAAACATCTTATCCTTAATGTTCATCTCATAGGTTTGACTCACCTGTGAGATGAAGGGGGGGTTTGTAGCACATATACCTCCCTAAAGTTACTCTACATTGGATGTTTCTACTAGATAAGATAGCCCTTAGCCTATTGGTCAATCCATCTTTAGGTGCCACATCATTAGAGGCTAATTCTTGTATATATCAAGCCTAGCTCCACTAAATTTCACATCTATAAATGAGACCTAGCTTCCTTATTTGTATAACTCATAAGTTAGTGATTATTGTTTTTCTCCTACGTCAACTCTCATTTACGTATTTTCCAACAGAGGGCCATCATTATGTTCTTGGAGGGAGTGGTCTATAGATCCCATACGAGCCCCTACACTCCATCCAAGAAGGCTTTAAACTAGTGACTCATCTAGTGGACATAAGCTCATCATTCACATGCCTAGCAAAGGTGATAATGTGCTACTTTGACTTCAGGGAATTCTTCGTCATGAGAAACGTTGGGGATAATGCAACACTTTCAAGGAAGTCTTCCTCATCAAGCGAGCACAAAGCACAATTTGAGACCTATGACTTCAACGGGTCCGAGATATTATATCCTTGGATGAGATGAGATTAGAGAGAGCCACAACGGATAGAGCAACCTTCACAACATATGGCCACCATCTACTTTGTCTAGGGTATAAATACTATTTCGTTATTTACAGGAAAATGGCCAATTTGCACAAGTCGAGGGGTGTCTTATAGTGTATTCATACTTGGAATCTAAAGAGGAAGCACACACAATTACCTCCCTCTCAATCTCGCTACTACCATTTTTTACCATGACTACCTATCACTTTGTTTTGCATTAGGGAAATTTTGGACTCTCAAATGGGCCCTATAAAGACTTTGACTTTCTCCCTCTTGTCAAAAACGAACACACAGTAAAATTTTTACAAATGAAATCAAAACTTGTCGGAACTTTTGGATTTAGACTCATCGAGATCTATCCATTGATATATAGCATGCCATCAGGTTCCTTATATTCTAGAAGATTCTATTTTTTAATGTGACAACTCCGTCTTATAAATGGAATCTCTCCCCACATTTCAACTTCAATGGGAAGGCCATAACTTCTACAATTAACTCCAAATTTTTCGGAGTTTGGGGATTTAGAACCTACTTTCAAGATCTTTCCAATGATATGTTGGTTGATAAGGTTTTGACAAAGTGTTTATGTACTTCACCCGATTGCCCAGTTTGGACAAGAGAGGCAAAGTCAAATCCCCTTGTAGGGCCGCTTTGAGGGTCCAAATTTTCCCTAATGATAGCACACCACCTACATACACCCCTCCCTCAAAATGAAAACAAAACTACATTGCCATGTATTTCCTTCATGACCTCTTAGATGTTTACACTCCTCTACCATTTAAAATCCCACCACTAGAGACACTCAGCACCCAACCTCTCTCCATCTTGTGCACCTTAATCGCACTCTTAGGTTTTCTCATCACACGCACACAGGACTCGCCGAACCACACAAGAACCATACCATGAAAGAGATAGTATGATGGTTCTATTTAGACTACTCCCATGCACGCACAACATGCACTGGAGGAGATTGCGGAGTGCAAGGCCCATAGAGAGATGGTGCTCATCGGCCAAAAAAAAGTGGAAACTTGAAGTAGCTAGAGCTCTCCCCTTATGAGTACAGACTGAGCGATAGCATGGCAACAAGTACAAGAGATCCCCCCCCCCCCCCCCCCCCCCCCTCCCTCAAATGAGGACCCACATATATGGCATGACTATGCAGAGACCATCTATCAAGCGCTTCAATGTAGCAAATTTTATGGAGACACATACCATAACAAGATTGCTAGCCTTCAATGCATGCTCACATGTGGAACTAACGTTAGAGCAATCGTTATCAAGCACAAGTTTCTTCAGCTTATTGGCTTAGAATCCTCCATGACGAACCTTTCTAATCATTTTCATGAGCTAGTGATCTTTAATCGCACTACAAATGTTTGAGGACGTTCACCCCCAAGGTTTATGGAGACCTAAATAGCAAACAACAATGGAAAGGCACAATTAGATATTGCGCTAATAGTTAGAAAGATGAAGCCTTTTTCATTGTTGGTTAGATTATAGCTTAAAGAAAGTTGGGGATCTTTTTCTATGTCAATAAGATTACTATATATGGAGAGATTCATGAAAAATTTTAAGCTGAAATTTTCATCAAATTTTCAAACTTTCTCTGAAAAAATCAAATAAAACCTATAACTTTCTAAAAAGACTTGATCTCTCATGATTATCAATCCTTGCCACTAGAAAATAATATCTTGAAAACCAAAAGGTATCCATAAGAGTCTAGTATCCATCCATATTATAACTTATAACGAAGAAGAAGAATGTCCTTTTAAAAATGTTAGTGAAGGCAATTTTTGGCCTTTCAAGACTCATATCAAAGAATCGATGTTGGTTTAGTAAATCCTTATGCATTTTAAAATTCTTTCATGTATAAATTTCAAAGAATTAACAAATCAACAAGCACGCATGTAAATGAGATCAAAATGCTCTAAATGTGTTCTTGTTGAAGAATTGGTTATGGTTCAATGAAGTTGAGATTTCTTTTGAAGTAAAGCCCATTCTCATAGCTAATAAATTGTAAAAAGCGAGAAAAAAAAATGTGCGCACAATTTTGCAATGTAATAATATTTTGTACTTGTAAGTTCCATGAACATCAATAGCTATATCTTAATTATTACTTAGATACAACTTGAAATTACATTACATGTTGAATAAAACTTATATATTGAACACATGCAACTTAAAACAATTAAATACAACCTCAAGAAAATTTCATATTAGATAAAACTTGAAAATAGCATGAAGTAGTCTAGATTTTTTACCTAAGCCTCAACATTTGTATATAAGCGTGGGGTATCTATCCTTCAAAACCATCACATGAATCTTTGTGTGAGTGCTCTTTATGGTCCCAATTCCTTACACATTAAGCTTTATTCAAGTGGCATTTTATTCAAATCGTCCAAAAGAGGACATGAGTGTCTTGTCTTGGTACCAAACTACTGCTACATGTCAGGGTACCGGGCCTTTAGATTATAAATAAACAAAACCAAGAAAACTCTCTTTAGCAACACAAAAAAGAAAGTGTTGAACAAGAGCCACATCGCAACTAAAGATGCACTCTCCTAAACACATTTAAGAATGCAGTA
This sequence comes from Adiantum capillus-veneris, assembly GCF_014529385.1. Lineage (NCBI taxonomy): Eukaryota > Viridiplantae > Streptophyta > Polypodiopsida > Polypodiales > Pteridaceae > Adiantum > Adiantum capillus-veneris. The sequence continues at coordinate 11,745,063 of NC_140947.1, read as the reverse complement.
ATGCCTTCCAATCATATATTCCACAAATGTATAGGATAGTCGACTCCAAGAGAATCAAGGGCCATTGAAGATAACCAAAAAGTGTGGAGCAATAAGAAACACCAAGTTTCACCAAAACAAAGACTATAATTATTACCCCTCACAACAAATGAAAAACCTCTAAAATCAATTTCGCCCCCAAAAAAAATGGTGAATATTGCCTCCTACATTGCAAAAAAGCTCCTTTCAAATTGATTCCGGTGAGGCTAATCCAGTAACATTATCCCCACCCTTTTCTTCAGCTTCTATAGATAGAAGCCTCCAACTATGCTAGTGTTAGCCCAATTCGTAGCCAAGTTAGCATATCAAGAGTAATTGCCATCCACCGAGCCATATAGCATCTGAAGAGACATGAGAGTTGCTTTTCGGATTTTCTTTTAAATCAAGAGATTTATTTTAAAGCAAGCAATATATATACCTAGATGAATCGATCCTAGATCCACCCATGAACTCAAGGCAATCAATCACAAGTTCGTGTAAGCAAACATACATAGTAATGGCCAGGGCTAGCCAAAAACATTGTGCTTAACCGAAGAACATAAAACACTTACAATTCTTCCAATGTCTAGGTCAAAATGTGAAGAATTTACCGGTATTGACAACTAAACTTGTAAGATTTTTCAAGGCAAGCTCAAAATCTAGTCGACATTTTACAATTTTAGCTAATTCAAAATACACTAGAGCCCAGCTTTCTGGGAACACCGGTAATAGCTAAATATTACACCGGTAATAGCTAAATATTTCATGTCCACTATTGTGATCAAGATCCAATAGTTGAACTTAATCTCTCTCTCTCTCAGCATGCACACTTGGCTACAAGGACAACCCTACCCTCTTTTTACATCGCTTGGAGAGCTGAGAAAGACTTGACCAAGAAGCGGGCTTACATTCCAATCGACTAGGGCTACTTATATACCCTTAATCCCACCCCCTCATGCCGATGGTAGTCAATTAAAAGGGCTCTTCCAGCCCCAACATGGTACCAAACATAGTTAGTTAAAGACATGCATCTCATGATGGTACTCCCTAGCCCGGACATCCCACCATCATCAACACTCCCCATAGATGTACTACTTCCACCTTCCATTGGTCGAATTTTATTTTGTAGTTTTACATTCAAAAGAAGGTACTTGTAAGACGATCCCTCTGAGGCCAACTTCAACATCAAAATGGACTCTTGAAAATCAATCTATCATAGGTTCCTTCGGTTCTCTTTTTTTATGGGGTCTCTCTCTCTCTCTCTCTCTCTCTCTCTCTCTCTCTCTCTCTTAGGGAATGTTCTTTAAGCATTAAAATGGAGGTGTGCGTGCGTGCGTGCGGCTGGGTGCGTGAGCAGGCAAAGGAAAATGGAATAAACTTTATATCCCCCAAGCGTGAGTGATTAGAAATCCCATTTCCCTTTGGCATAGCAAGTCTTGAGTTCAAGACTCGCCATATAGACCTCTTTTGGGAGTGTTCGTATGACGGTAAAATCTCTCATTCAACTCTCCTCGTCGGGGGATAGTGTGAGGGTGTTCGCGCGTGCTAATAAAAGGAAAATGGTATAACCTTTCTAATACCCAAGTGTGGTAGATTTCCATTTCCCTCTTCAATAAAAGGTCTTGAGTTCAACTCTCCTCGTCCCATAGATCTTTGGGATAGTTTCCTACGACATAAAAATTCTCTTCTCCTCACTTTTTTTTAAGTAATGTCATACAGGCATGAACGCACGCGCATAAACACAAACACACTCAGTCACTTTACATACCAGCATACAGCACACTGAGGCACACTAAGCTTTTGCCATGACACAATTATGCAAGGCAACTGAGCTATCATAAAGCGTAGAGAACCATTTGAAAGAACTGAAGCTGTTGACATTATTGTAGAAGCAGAGTTCCAATGAGCCCAAAATGGGCAAAAACTTCACAATATGCAGTTTGATACAGCTTGCAACATTTACCCAGTGAACCTAGAACAAGCCTAGATTCCCCTGTAAAGAAAAGTGCAGAACTCCTCATATAACCATCGACAATGAACGTCATTCAAGATTTCATGGAAAAACTTCACTGAGGCACACGAACAGAGACTTAAAGCTGAACCCTACTGAAAATTAAGACCAAAATAGCTGGGTGATCAAGTCTGCATCCATGGTCCTTTTGTTACTTTGTTGCGATTCTGCCCAAGCCAGCCGGCCACGAGGATCATAAGCACGTTTGAGAAACTGCACAACAGAGTCTACTCAAAAAATCAAATTCTACTTCTACAAGCAGCTCACTACATGCAATTCTCGTTTATGTCAAGCATCGTCTGTGAGCTTAAAATGACATAAAAGCTCTTATCAGCATCTGCATAAACATGGTAAACGAGAGATTTACCTAAAGAAGAGCAAAACAAATACTGCACACCTCAAACAGAAAATGGTAAACATACAACTGGCGTGTTTCTTCACCGCTCAGTCCATTATCATGCTATAATTTACACCCCAATATGTACCACCTCGCGAGTCCACCCACAGCATTCATGAGACTAAAAAGCCATGCGTAAACTACAAAAAATTGCATTAGCACTAAACACGCAATTGAATTTCCGACTCGCCCCTTGCTTTCGAAGAACAAGAAAGATGATATGATTTACTAAGATCAATGCAAGCATGCACATCACATACACGAAACCTTAGCCCCAAAAGTGGCTACTGAAACCATGTCCATTTTCCCGAGCATCTTCAACACCTCCAGACCTATTTGAGCTATTCTCTGCAAGTGTGACAGCAGCAAGCGGGGATGATGACCACCCAGGTACTGATAAAACGGCCTTTCCTTTCCTTAACCGCTCACTTTCAAAGCCACCCTTCACAGGAATTCTGATAAGTGGGTTTTGCTCCCTTAGAAGCACTCTTCTCAACAACACTCTGTGGCCTTCCAGAGAGCTCTCCCTTTGACCCCAATAATACTTGAGGCTGCTATATAAACGAGGAATCAAGTAAATAAGAACCCTTAAAACCAGAAAAACTGTGGATAGCAGTAGGTACATGTCGTCACGCAACCACTTTTCTGGAGATTTTGCCCAAGGGTAAGGGCAATTGACCCTGTCTTGAACCATACCCTTTTTGGAAAGTTTCTCAATGAATGCTATCCCATTACTGCCTCTTTTATGGTTATTGATAATCTTCAAACCTGTACAGGTGTCACACAGACACAGAAATAGTTCATACATGTACCCACGGCAAAGATGAAATTAAGAGCTACAACAAAGTACAATAAATAACATACCTGTGATATCCTTGTAGAAATCGCTGATTGCATCCAACATACGAGGACCATGATAGCGCACTCTAACAGCCTTGTTGTATAAGAAAAGGACTGGAAAACTATGTACTCCATATTGAGAAAGAGCACTACAAACCCATAAGAAAAAATAAGTGTAATTCACTTAAGAACATGCATCACATAGCTGAGGATAAGAACATGTGGTCACCCCAGCTAACATAGCGAGGGAACAAAGCATTATTTTGCAGTAATTTATATTTAGATGCCACTGCTAGTCTATTGACTCTAGAGAGATACAAGAGCAAATACTGACTGCTGAAACTACACGAAAAGATCTAACATGTCAACAGCTTTTCCTAACAATGAAATCCTCTTGACACACCAAACAGTAATAATTAGTTATTTCTGAGAAAGAAAAATCTGTTTAGTATGCGGAGGGCTCCCATTTGAACCATGGCCAAAGGTTTAAATAAATGCCAACACTTGACCGACCACAATTTCATATTCAGACGCAATCATTCCATGAAGAGAATTGCAAAAGTGCAAACCCTGAGTGAAAGCAGGAGTATCAGTGTACAGATGACAATAGGCTAAGGAGCCTCAGACTAGGTTGTAGGCAGGTAGAAGGCTTAGTTTTTGACAACATCGAGATCTTTCAAACAAAAAAGAACTTTGAAACGAGTAAACCTTTGCCTTAAACATGACTACACATATTGCAAGCAAGCTTTACCCAGACTTTGATAGCTAAACTATAAGTATGGTAATACCTCAAAAACTTCAAAGACAAGTATGAACACTAGCAAAGATATTTATGAAGCTCTGTCTTTCTCCTCCCCACGCACTTTCACGCAGTATCAGAGCTTCAGGCTCTCCGATCATGTACAGTCTCTAGCCTAGGAAGCCCTTGATCTTGCTAGATCTACTCACATATGGCCCTCAAATGGGAGTGCACAAAGAGATCTACCCTCCTCGGACCCTCTGCACCTCTGTGGACTGCAGGGATAGTACAAGCACGTTGGCCAATTACCTATTGAACTCCTACTTCATCACACAAGCCATGGTTGATTCCTGGAAGAAGACTAACCGTGAGGTGTTTTCTTATTTTACATCATTTGTGCGGATTTTGTCATGTTACTTCTTTTGATCTGCGTTAGTCAATTAAATTACGGACATGGTCATATTAGTAAGACACCCAAAATAACCACAAAATACATTCGCATGTTAGGGACAAAGCTGAAAATAAAAATGTGCTCATAAGACACCATGTTGAGGACAAAATGGGCTGACACAACCCCCCCCCCCCCACAAAAAACCCCTTTCCTTTAGAGACTTATATTATCCAAGGAGAATACAATCTTGTACAAGCTTTGGGGGTTTCAAACAAGAGCATCAGATTATCCATACATGACCATAGGGTAGTTCTCTCACAAGTAAATAACGTGGCACAACCACCCTTGGGGGGGGGGCTGGGGGGGGGGGGGGGGGGGGGGTTAGAACATTGAAACCCAACCTTGGACTCGACGACCGAGGGGCCTACAACCCTACAGAGCAAGGAAACACAAAATTGCCCAAATCTATTGTGGCCCGCTAGCCCAGAAATCACGGATATCTTGCTGACATAGCACTTGTACGAAAACCCTAAATTTGCGCATGATTCTTAGAACGCCGGCTTTTGAGAAGAACAGCTTTTAGAATTGATGCTTTTGGGGGCTTTGCTTTTAGCATCCCATGTAAGTGTAAGGTGCAGCAGAATGAATGTTGAACTTTGCTCAAGATGAGTGCTCAAGATGAGTGCTCCGAACTGTGCTCAAGGTTCCTTTTACTTATGGAAGGAAGAGCCTTCCGTTCTTAATGAGAGAGTGCAATGGACACAAACAAAGTGAATGGACACTGTGAGTGAAGGTGCATGAGACTGAGAGAGAGAAGAGAAAACGACACCAGAGATGTTGTAAAAACCTCCTCCGAAGGCCCCACTCTCTATGGCAAGAGCGGTCTTTTTATTGCACAAATCTCTACAATGCTTGGACTTGCCAACGATGAGGACGATGACGAGACGGGCTGAAATCTGCAAATCTTCTATCTACTGAATTCTGACTCTATGTCGATGACGACGATGCGACGACGACGCGCTGAAAACGCAGCTGCTGAAATCTGCATTCTCCGGGCTGAATCTGCACTCTGCGCGGGATCTGACCGTGCGGCGATGATCTGCTTTGCTGCAAGAAAGTGAGATCTGCGAGGTTTGAGACTTCTACTGCAGGTGATAACTGCTGAAAACTGAAAACGCTGGTCTTCTTGTTGCCTTGTCGCGATGAATCTGCAAAACGCTGAAGTGTCTTGCAGATGCAAAAAATGCTAGGGCTGAAAATCTGTTGCTAGAGGAAATCCACTAACGCTAGGGCTGATCTGTTGTCGTCAAGTGGATCTACTATGTCTGCTAATGCCGAAGCTGCTCTGCAATGCAAAAACGCCAAGGCTGATCTGTCTTGCAAAAAATCGCTAGCTTGATGCTATTGCAAAAACGCTAGGCCATGCTGTTATGGTCCTGCTAAGAAGTTGCCTGTTGAGCAAGGTGCTCCTGCTGCCTCTTCTGCCAGAAAGTGCTAGCGGTAGGTTTGCTTATACAAACTTAACAAAATTGCCCTACCTACTTTCCAACAAAAGTCACTTAGTCAAAAATAGGGAAAATAGGTCTATGCACTGTAAAAATTCTACTGATGGGATCTGACTGGAATCTGATGGTCATGCTGGGTGCAAACAGAGGATATGCATCTAAGTGTCTGGACATGCACGGTCTGCGAACAGACTCACAAAAGTGCCAAATCACTTCCTATTCTAGACTGACTTGATTGAACTGAACCCTAATCATGTTGTAGCTTGTCCACGGACACAGGGTTGGATGTGTCACGTGACATCCCCTCCTTTTCAAAGTGAAGTACTGGTACCGAACTGTATGGCGTCGAGGAAGATCGCCAACAACATTAGGAATCCTCGAAAGGACTCTTCGCCGGCCCACTCTGATGTGTGGGGTCGTACGGTACTTTAACTTCATAAAGGTCTGCAACGCTTGCTTCTTTGGGCTGCGTCGAAAGCGACACAAAGTCATCTTCAATGCTTCCACTTTGTCTAGAGTCATGTGTCTACCTTCTTCAAGTATCTCCGAGACTGAAAATTCTTCCAACACAAGAACATGAACATACCCATTCCATGTTAAGTGACTGGAAAAATACTATTCCTTCGACTAAATTAATCAAAGGAACATATAGACGGAGTGCCAAACCATTCATCAAACACACGCAAACAATGGGATCAAATTGTGACTTTCTGATCTAAATCAATCAACTGTGGCAAAACACAATGGAAATGCCTATGCTTGATGCTCAATCCTCCTTGTGCTTTTTCGGATACTGTGTCATGCCAAGGAAGAGACATGGAATGTGAATTCCTTGGGTGCACATATTTCATCTTCTCATTAGTAATCCGCATACATCCGTGCTCCTTCATGAGTGAATCGTGCTCCACGTACAATATGTCATGCCTAGGAAAAGGGATCACATAAAGACGCTGACTAAAATATAGGAAATGATCACGAATGAAACACTCGATCAATGCGTGCTGACTAATCATTCGAACACACAGTACTTCCTGTAAGTGTTCTTTGGACCTAGGCTTGAGAGCCAAGATCGGTTTGTCACGTGATACATCCAACTTTATGTGTCCGTGGACAAGCTACACCATAACAGGGTTTCCGTCAAGTCCAGTCAGTCTAGATTAGAAGTGATCTGGCACTTTTGTGAGTCTATTCGGAACGGAAGGCTCTCCCTTCCATAAGAACAAAAGGAACCTTGAGCACAGTTCGAAGCACTCATCTTGAGCAAAGCGCAAACAATCATTCCACTGCACCTAACATCCACCCGGGAGTAAAATCACCTATCATTGGAACCAGTATTAAAACTAGAGTCAAACATTTCAAATCGGCACCAAGACATGTTTAAAACAGATAGCATCCATTTCAAACAAATTCCAAACAGGATCACCAAACAAGTTCTCAAACAGATTCTCAGACAAAATTCAAACTTAAAAAGCAATCTCACATTAGCCGAGCTCGAAAAGTCGACTGATTTCCATCCTGAAACCTGCACCAAAAATTAGGATTAGGTTCCTTCCATGAGGTCGTAGTCGAGCACAGCATGGTCCATCAGCTCTTAGACAGACAATGTTTCTTTGGCGGCGATGGTAGTTCCAAGAGAGAGCAATCACACCGAACCTCCAAGGTCATCTGCTCGTGAAGAGACATGTACTGAAAGATGTCGAGAAATTTCAAGTTATAATCTGCTAGGGTTTCCATGGCAAGCATTTCAGGATACCCCACCTCTACCAAAAGTTGCACTCCGAAAGAAGATGTCAGAAACCATATAACTTTGGGCAAAATTTTTCTTTCAAGGTTGCCAAGTACTTGGAGTATGCTGCTTGGTAGCTATCAACATCTGCATGCTACTGTCTCTGAGAAAAACAGCAGCTCGAAACAAATCTTGGATTCTTCTCTTGCAAGTGATCTTAATGGGCTATGCTGTCACGTGACACATCTAACCCTATGTGTACGTGGACAAGCTACTTCATGACATGGGTTCAGTTCAGTTAGATTAGGAAGTGATCTAGCACTTTTGTGAATCTGTTCGCAGACCGTGCATGTCCAAACACTTAGCTTAGATGCATATCCTTTGGTTGCACACAGCATGACCATCAGAATCCATCAGGAGCATTTTCCAGTGCATTAAACCTATTTTTCCTATTTTTGACATTTTTCACTTATTTATTAAGTGACTTTTGTTGGGAACTAGATAGGGCAAATTAGCAGAGCCAGTATATAAAGAAACCTAGCGCTAGCACTTTCTGGCAGAAGAGGCAGCAGGAACTCCGGTTCCACAAGCACCTTCTCAGCAAGACCCCCAAGACCTAGCATTTTCAGCCATCTACAAAGCTAGCGTTTCTGGACAAGACCAGCAGCCTGGCGTTTTTGCATTGCAGATCAGCCGCCGACAGCAAAGGACAGATCAGCCCTAGTGTTAGTGGTTTGCACCAACAGATTCACAACGTTTTCGCAGCAAGACCCATTTTCAACCCTAGCGTTTTTGGATCAGCATACCAACCTAGCATTTTGCAGATCCTTCGCGACGGAACAATTAGAAGCATCAGCGATTTCAGTTTTCAGCACTTAGGCACAGCAGAACAAGTCCCGAACCTCGTAGATCTCACCTTCCCGCAACAGATCCTCGCCGCACGGTCAGATCCCGTGAAGTTTGCAGATTCAGCACGGAAAACGCAGATTTCAGCATTTGCATTTTCAGCGTGTCTTCGCTGCATCATCGTCATCGACATCGTCACCGACATAGAGTCAGAATTCAGCAGATAAAGATTTGCAGATTTCAGCCATTAGCATTTTCAGATTTCAGCCCGTCTCGTCATCGACATCGTCGGCAAGTCCAAGCATTGTAGAGATTTGTGCAATCTATAGTAGACCGCTCTCGCCCCCACAGAGAGTGGAGCCTTCGGAGGAGGGTTTTGACAACATTCTGGTGTCATATTCTTCTCTCTCTATCTCTCACTCTCATGCACCTTCATTCACAGTGTTTATCCACTTTGTTTGTGTCCATTGCACTCTCTCACTAAAGGAATGGAAGGCTCTCCCTTCCGTAAGTAAAAGGAACCCTTGAGCACAGTTCAGAGTACTCATCTTGAGCAAAGTTCAACATTCACTTCCGCTGCACCTTACATTGGTATCAGAGCTTTGGCAGTGTTCTGTATCACTCAAGGAAAGAACCACATAATCTTTTTTGCTTATTGAGGTCGCACGTAACGCCGGCCAATCGACGTGAGGTGGGAAAAAGCAACCTTGGTGTGACCGCAAGGCCGCCAAGGGGTGCTACCCGCGGAAAAGAGTAAAGCTAGGGTAAAGAGAAGATCCTTCTCTAACACAGATTGCAAGCGACAGAAGAATCTCAAGAACCTCAAGACCCTCAAGACTCCAAAAACCCAAGAACCCAAGACCCACAAGAACCCAAGTTCCTAGTGAACTTAAGAACCCAAGACTTCAGTGGATGGTCATCACCCGAAGCGGCATGGATACTTCGCATGGAGGTGATGAGCATGAGGGTGGTGAAGAAGAATTTTTCCCACCAGGAGATTTTTCTGACCCTCCTCCTTCCCCATCTACACCAAGGATTGCACTAACTCCTATGGAGGCTTTCGACAAGATGATGATGGACAGGAAGTTAGAACGCGAAGCAAGAACATCAGAAAGACTGGGAGAAATTGATTGTAAGTACCACGAAAGAATGGCAGCCATAGCGCGTGAGAGCGAGCAAGCACGCTTGGAAGCCAAAGAAAGACAAGCCGAATTGGATCGTGAGCGCAAAGTAAGAGAAGCAGCATTTGATCGCGAGAACAAAGCAAGAAAAGCAATGAACGAGTGACATGACAGAGATGTTGCGACTCTTTTCTCAAGTGCAGGCACAGATACAAGAGATTCGGGAAAAGGAGACTCTCTCCGTCTCTTCTTCTCCCGAGCATGACACACATGATTTGCATGATTATGATAAGCATTATGATTTGAATGACAATGATAAGCATGATTATTTAAATGACAATGATAAGCCTGATGATTTCAATGATAATGACAAGCATAATGAATTGCATGATAATGACAAGCATGATAATTTGCATGAAGATGATGTGATTGTTCACAAGGATGATGTGTTAGTTGATACTTTCTCTAGTGAAGCTAACCTCATTGCAGAGACGATCAATCACGAAGAACCGATCATATTCCTAAGACAGGTTTCCATACACGTTATGGTCACTATGAGTTTTTGGTCTTGCCTTTTGGTTTGACCAATGCTCCAGCTACGTTTCAGCAGATGATGAATGATCTGTTGAAACCTTTTCTAGGCAACTTCGTTGTTGTATTTCTCGATCTTGATCTACAACCGAAGTGTCACAAAAATACGGAAGCGAAAACTGACTGTTAAATGCAATTTATATACTCAAGAGACTTTGGAGAGAAAGAGAGAAAGCTTCACACATCATTGGGGACTAGAAGATGGGCTGGTCCCCCCCCATAAAGAGAATATCTTTATTACTAAGGGAGAATTCTTTACAAGCACAGGAACGGGGCGAAAGCCCGTCCTCTATTCTTTCTTGTCCTTCTTCTTCTTCTGACTGAGAGAGTAGAAGAACTGCTCTCCTAACTACTAAGAGGATCTTTCCTCTTCTGTGAGATTTTGGGAAGCTCTCGTAGATGAGAGTCTATCTTCCACAAAACTCATCGGAAGCTCTCAAAAACGAGAGTCTATCTTCCGCTAACTAAGTCTCTTCGGACATAATCATTCCTGCAGTCAACCCACGAAGGAAACATGCAAAACACACGCACACACGCTAGCTGTAATTTTCTGCACATAACCAGAAATTGTTACTTGAGTGCGTTCCAATGCCGAAACGGAGGTCCTTTTCGCGACAGAAATGCTCCAAACTTTGTGTGTGTGTATAGTAGGTAGAGAGGAATAGTTTCCTACTAAAGATTTGATGAAATTCACCCTAATACAGGTGATTAGGGGCTGAAAACAGAGAATTTGCAGCAGCTAGTAGAGAGAGAAAAAAAGTTTTCTACTACTTTACGCGATGAAACTTCTCCCATAGCTGCCTATGACCATGAGAGGCCTTGTTCTAGGTGATGGGTGCACAGAGGCTCCACATACACCACAAGGTGCTGCTCTCAAGCTTCAATGGAGAGCTTCACTGCGTAGAGGACGTTCAACTTAGGGGGGGTAGTGCACTGCCAGCCTGGCAAGAGGGGGAGGGGCTGCTCTCTTATAGCCTCCCAGAAGAGGGGGCGCTAGCATGAAGAAAGGGAGAGAGAGAGAGAGAGAGAGATTGCATAGGAAAGTGTGCCAAGTGGCACACTTACTTTAAAATTTAAAAACCATTCAACTTTTGACTTTAAAAATCCTATGCTAGTTAATGAAATGTGCAATTAAGTGCACAACTGGACACATAGATGCAACCAATTAAATTGTTAGCTCCTCCCCAGTGCAATGTCGTACCGACACTGCTCTGGCATTACCTGTTCGCACTTGTCCGGCCATTTGGTCCAACGTAAATCATTTAAAAATACTTTAACTAACTTATCATAAGGCCGTAAAATAATCAGGCCTTAGGGTTAATATTCTAAGGACCCCATCTCATTCCTGTGCTTGCACTAGCGCGCATAATTTTCTGAGCCTGAAATCTGAAGCTACTATCTACCCCTTCATTGAAGACCCGATTTCCCAATCGTTAGGGCTTCAGGGTATTTTCTGCTAGGGTCTCCCTGAGGTGCACTAGCCCAAACTTAGGCGCACCTGAGGCCCCAGAACTGCTAAATCTATTCTGATGTGCACACAACTAATTAGATAATTCTTTTCTCGTAAATAAATTAATTATTTACAAAGTCTGACTTAGTTACATCCCTCTTGGTTCTAAACAGTTGACCTCAACCGTAGAGCGTCAACATAACCGTGCAAGATGTCTGGGTAGTCCTTAAGATCGAACTCAATCATCCACTTTGCATCTAAAGGAGTGTAATTCTTGAACTTGACTAAATACTTTCGATGTAGACTCCCCGACTTGAGTTGTTTCTTCAAGTGGTGTATTATCTGTTCAGGATGAAGGATTTCCTCAGTCTCTTCGACTTCTGGAGAATCTTCTTGTACTGGCGCCACTGGAGGAGGTCCAACATATGGTCGTAGGAGACTGACATGAAAAGCATTATGGATGTGCCAGTGAGAAGGCAAATCCAATCTGAAAGTCACGTCATTGACTTTATCTGTAATTTTGAAAGGGCCGTAAAATCTATGGGAAAGTTTAACAACTTTCCCTTTGCCGACCCGCTTTTTCAATCTAGCTTTCTCAAACCGAAGCAAGACATATTGTCCTTTTTCTAGATTGAGATTCCTTCTGTGCTTGTCTGCTTTTCTCTTCTATTGCTCTTGAGCACGAAGAATCGCTTGCTTTACTTGTTGATGGGCAATATCCATATTGCGCACAAATTCATCTGCAGCGAAGATGTTTTCTTTGGTAACCATAATAGGAAGTAAGAGTGGCTTCCCATAAATAATTTCGAAGGGAGCTTTACCAGTTGAGGAATGTATGGTATTATTATACGCAAACTCAACGATTGGTAAGTACTGTTCCCATTCGGATTGTCGTTCCGAAACATAGCACTTGAGGAGATCTAAAACAGTGGCATTAGCGATTTCGCTTTGACCATCTGTTTGAGGATGATAAGCTGATGAAAAGTCAAGCTTAGTTCCCAAGTTTTCAAACAATGCCTACCAAAATAGACTAGTCGTGCGGGGATCTCTATCGCTGACAATAGTCTTTGGCAATCCATGGTGTTTAAAAATCTGAGCTAGAAATATTCTAGCCATGTGATCAACTTTGATCGTCTTCTTTACTGGAAGAAAATGTGCTTGCTTACTGAATCTGTCTACTATAGTCCAGATTGCCTCATTTCCATTCTTGGATCGAGGAAGATCCGTAATAAAATCCATGGCAATACTTTCCCATGGCGTGTTAGGCACAGGGAGCGGCTGAAGCTTGCCATAAACTTTATGTCTGTCATATTTTACTTTTTGGCAGACCAAACACTCACGTACATGTTTTTCAATGTCCGCACGGACTGTTGGCCAAAAGAAATACCTTTCGAGGGCACTGGTGGTGGAAGCAATTCCCCGATGCCCGGCATAAGGAGAATTATGTGCTTCATCCATCACCTTCTGTCGTAAGGGCTGAGCTATGCATATTGCTTGTTGACGATAGAGTGTATTGTCCCTAATGGAATAAGGTGGCTTTGAGTGACCAGCTTGAAGATCTGCCCAAATTGTGGCGAAGTCTGGATCTTGAGGATACATCTCGCTGAGAGATTCTAGTTCCTCATGATAAATTGTTGTTAGTGCATTGGTCTTTGGACGCCTGGAGAGAGCATCTGCAACTGCATTCTTCGTTCCAAAAGTATGTAAAATCTGAAAATGGAACATTGAAAGAAAGTTGGCCCATCTCATCTGCTTTTCTGATAACTTTCTCTATATGAGAAAGTAGCGAAGACTTTGATGATCTGTCTTGATAATAAAATCAGCTCCTAATAGATAGTGTTTCCAAATGGAAAGAGCATGAATTACTGCCATTAGCTCTTTCTCGTATATGGAGACATGCAACTCTGCATCTTTAAGGCGCCGACTTTCATAGGCTATCGCGTGACCTTCTTTGTTCAAAACTGCTCCTACACAATCTCCAGATGCACCGCAATATACCTCGAAAGGTTTGCGAAGATCAGGGACGGTGAGAACAGATCCGTGACTGAGTAGATACTTAAGCTTTTCGAAAGCTTGTTTTTGTCCAAACCCCCAATGGAATGGAATCCACTTCTTTGTCAGGTCATGGAGGGGACCTGCTATCGCGGCAAAAGCTCGAATGAAACGCCGATAATAGCAACAGAGGCCAAGGAAACTTCGTACATCATGTACTGTAGTTGGCGTAGGCCATTCTACAACTGCTTGAATCTTATCAAGGTCCATTCTCACCTGATTGTGAGATACTATATGGCCCAAATAGTGGATTTCTTTTAGAAAGAACTCACTCTTCTTAGCATTCACAAATAATTTGTGTTTGTGTAATTCTTCAAACACTAAGGCGAGATGCTTATAGTGTTCGTCTTCCGTCTCTGAGAAGATTAAGACGTCATCAAAGAAAACGCATGTGAAGCTTCTATATGAGTGGAAGATTCTATCCATCATTCTGTTGAATGTGGCTGGTGCATTAGTGAGTCCAAAAGGCATCACTAAGAATTCATACAACCCGAAGGTTGTTCAAAATGAAGTCTTATGCACATCCTGAGGAGCTATGCGGATTTGATGATAACCGCTCTTCAAGTCTATACGACTAAAAACACTTGCTCCTTGTAACTTGTCAAGAATGTCGTCAATCCGAGGGATTGGAAATCGATTCTTGATTGTGATCTTCTTTAGAGATCTATAATCTATGCACATGCGGAATGTGCCATCCTTTTTTTGTACTAGCAAGACAGGTGAACAATATGGAGAAGTACTAGGCCTTATTAAGCCCTTCTCCAAAAGTTCGTTAACCTGCTTGAGAATTTCCTCTTGCTGCATTAGACTAACTCGATAAGGGGATTGATTTGGAGCAGAACTTCCTGGGATCAAATCAATTGTATGTTCCTCAGGTCGCGAAGGTGGGAGTTCATTTGGAAGTTCATCTGCAAAGCAATCTTTATAACTTTCTAATAACTTAAGTCTTTTTTGCTCTAAAGAGGAAGAAAGTTGTGAAACAGACACATCTCTCTCTCTTGCAAAAATCAAGTACGCTGAAACACACTTTTTCATTTCTTTCTTGATGGCAATGTGATTGGCGATAGGAATACGCCAATCACTTGCATCTGCAAGTACAAGATACTCCTTTCCTTTATGAGCAAAGGATAAGGTTTTCTGAACATAGTCCGGAATGGGATGCATCTTGTAGTGCCAAGGCATTCCCAAGATAACATCGCATCCTTCAAGTGAAGCTAGTAAGAAAGACTCTTAATCTTTGTAATCGTCGACCTTTAGATTCAACTTCCCTATGATTGGAGTAGAGTTTGAGTTATGCCCTTTGAAAGCGGATTGTGCTTGAATAGAAACTCCAAAATGGTTGGGCTGCAAGTTCAGGTCATCAGCTAGCTTGGTAGAGATGAAGTTGTCTGTACTGCCAGGGTCAAACAAAATGAGAGCCCGTTGGTTGTTGATGCTACCCCATGCTTTAAGAAGAGCTCTTTCTTTTCCATCCTTGGTTGTATTTCCCTGTACATCTGGGACTGCATTGGAAGAGGGTGGTTGTGGAGGTTTGGTAGGACAATCACCCTTCATATGACCAACTTGTCCACACTTGAAGCATCTTCCTTCACTAATGTAAGTTTGCAACTCAGCAGGAGAGAGATATCTCCCTTTCTTGGGCTGATTTGGCTTTGCTTCTCCTTCGGAGGCGGTTCTTTTCTTCTTTTGAGAAGAATTGAGAAGAAGAAGTAGAGGTAGGCTGCTCATGGAGAGCCTTCTGCTTGGCATGGTAAGTGCTTTGCTCCATCTTCCTGGGAGTACCCTTGTCATGTATTCCATCAGCTATGCGGGCTGACTCCATAAGTATCTGCAAGTTACCTCGAGGGTAAAGCTTCATAGCCTTTTGCAAGGCTTCATGCAATCCTGCATCAAACTTGCGCATCTTTTCCGAATCGTCAATCTTCTTGAATGGAGTGACTTTCAAGAGAACGTCCCAAAACCTATCCACATAGCGTGGAACAGTTTCGTTCTCCAACTGTGAAAGTCAATCCCATTCTTTCTTTACCTCTTCCTCATAGTCTGGAGAAAGAAACTGTGCGTAGAACTCCTTCTTGAAAGCAGTCCAATCTTGGGGTTTACGATCTTCCAGGATAAGGGTTAACCACCAACTGCTGGCGGTGCCTTTTAGGTACATACTAACATGGCGAAGCTTGGATCTTTCTTTAAAATTCCCTTCAGCAAATGCAACTTCGAATTGGTGGATGAAAGCCAACGCTTTGTCATTATCACGCCGCCCATTGTAGGTGTCGAATTTCACATCTTTGTCTCCCGACTTGAATGTTTTCTGCCTGTGGTGCTTCTTCTTATGATGCTCCTTCTTTCTATGCTTAGACTCCTTAAGGACAGGAGTCTTTTCCCTTGAATGCACTTCTTGCTGCGACGGATCTTCCAGGAACATGTCTTCCGAAGCAACTATGTCATCCAGATCCTTCATGAAAGAGAACTGAGGGGAATCAAGGGCATCCTGCTCTTGAACCTTTGGGTTAAACCGCACATGACATTCTGGAGGTTTCCTGTGCCTCTCGTGCATGCGGGAGGTTCCAATCAAAGGATCTTTCCTTGGTTCTGGCACCTTTGGGTTCTGCGGGATTTCTCCCGACCCCATCGGCATTTTCTCCTTCCCTTTCTCAAGAGTATGGAGAATCTTTTGGACTTCTGGATGGGAGAGAGCTTTTTGCAACTCTTCCACCTGCTGTTGAAGGAGAGAGAACTCTATCTCGCATCCTCCCATTTCTGCAGTCTGCCAAGAGTCGTCAATCCCTTAAGGAAGAGAGAGATGACCTTGCTCTGATACCACTGTCACAAAAATACGGAAGCGAAAACTGACTGTTAAATGCAATTTATATACTCAAGAGACTTTGGAGAGAAAGAGAGAAAGCTTCACACATCATTGGGGACCAAAAGATGGGCTGGTCCTCCCCCCATAAAGAGAATATCTTTATTACTAAGGGAGAATTCTTTACAAGCACAGGAACGGGGCGAAAGCCCGTCCTCTATTCTTTCTTGTCCTTCTTCTTCTTCTGACTGAGAGAGTAGAAGAACTGCTCTCCTGACTACTAAGAGGATCTTTCCTCTTCTGTGAGATTTTGGGAAGCTCTCGTAGATGAGAGTCTATCTTCCACAAAACTCATCGGAAGCTCTCAAAAACGAGAGTCTATCTTCCGCTAACTAAGTCTCTTTGGACATAATCATTCCTGCAGTCAACCCACGAAGGAAACATGCAAAACACACGCACACACGCTAGCTGTAATTTTCTGCACATAACCAGAAATTGTTACCTAAGCGCGTTCCAATGCCGAAACGGAGGTCCTTTTCGCGACGGAAATGCTCCAAACTTTGTGTGTGTGTATAGTAGGTAGAGAGGAATAGTTTCCTACTAAAGCTTTGCTGAAATTCACCCTAATACAGGTGATTAGGGGCTGATAACAGAGAATTTGCAGCAGCTAGTAGAGAGAGAAAAAGAGTTTTCTTGTTAGGTGCAGCGGAATGAATGTTGTATTTTCTCAAGATTAGTGATCTTTATTGCTCAAGGTTCCTTTTAGTTCTTAGGGAAAGAGAGAGCTTTCCGTCTTATGGAGAATGCTGTGGTCACGAACAAAGTGAGTGGATTGTGCGTGCAAGTGAATGAGACTGAGAGAAGGAGAGAGAAGAGATACGACACCGAGAGGTTTGTAAACCCTCCTCCGAAGGCCCCACTCTCGTCGGCCAGAGTGGTCTAACTTGATTGCACAAATGCGTACAATGCAGATGCAATGGACTGATGCAATGGGACTATGCCGATGACGACGACGGTGATGACGACGGCGACTTGGGCTGAAATCTGGGCTCTTCTTGATTGCTGATTTCTTGGACTGTTCAAGGCTGAAAATGGCTGTTTTGGTCGGGTTGGATAGATGAGGGAAAAACGCTGCTGTACAAGGCTTTTGGCTGCGTTTCTGGGCGAAACCTCCTTGCTGCAAAACGCTGGACAGCAGAGTGTGTTTGGCTGAAAACCGCAGGTTTATCAAGTGCTGAGAAAACCTCTTACCCGGCGATTAGGTCCTGCTGCGATGCTGTGAAGAAAACGCTGCCTTGGCTGAGTTTGTCCTGGCGTTAGTACCATGGAAAAACGCTGATCTGATCATGTAACAAAACGCTGGTCTTGGTCATGTGCTGGCGATCTCTAGCAGAGATGGAAAACGCTAGGGCAGTCCATGTGATGGCGATGGCTGATCTGGTAATGCCGGTGAGGGGGAGAGGCTCTGTGATGGAAAACGCTATGCTTGATGGTGGGGCCTCGCCAAGGGAATGGGGAGGTTCTTGCTGAGAAGTTGCCTGTTGAGCGGGAAGCTCCTGCTGCCTCTTCTACCAGAAAGTGCTAACTTGGGTTTCCTTATATCTTAACTTAGCAAAATTGCCCTGCCTACTTTTGTAGGAAAGTCACTTAAAAATAATAAGTGAAAATCCCAATAAATAGGAAAATAGGCTAAATGCACTGGAAAATTCCCCTAACTGATGCTAATGGATTCTGATGGGAATTCCGATGATCATGATGTGTGCAACCGGAGGATATGCATCTATGCTAAGTGACTGGGCATGCACGGTCTACGAATAGACTCACAAAAGTGCCAGATCACTGCTAATCTAATCTAACTGAACTGACTGAACCCTGTTGTGGTGTAGCTTGATGTGTCACGTGACATTTCTACTACTTTACGCGATGAAACTTCTCCCACAGCTGCCTATGACCATGAGAGGCCTTGTTCTAGGTGATGGGTGCACAGAGGCTCCACATACACCACATGGTGCTGCTCTCAAGCTTCAATGGAGAGCTTCACTGCATAGAGGACGTTCAACTTAGGGGGGGTAGTGCACTGCCAACCTGGCAAGAGGGGGAGGGGTTGCTCTCTTATAGCCTCCCAGGAGAGGGGGCGCTAGCATGAAGAGAGGGAGTGAGAGAGAGAGAGAGAGAGAGAGAGAGAGAGAGAGAGAGATTGTATAGGAAAGTGTGCCAAGTGGCACACTTACTTTAAAATTTAAAAACCATTCAACTTTTGACTTTAAAAATCCTATGCTAGTTAATGAAATGTGCAATTAAGTGCACAACTGCACACATAGATGCAACCAATTAAATTGTTAGCTGCTCCCCAGCGCAATGCCGTACCGACACTGCTCTAGCATTACCTGTTCGCACTTGTCCGGCCATTTGGTCCAGCGTAAATCATTTAAAAATACTTTAACTAACTTATCATAAGGCTGTAAAATAATCAGGCCTTAGGGTTAATATTCTAAGGAACCCATCTCATTCCTAAGCTTGCACTAGCGCGCATAATTTTCTGAGCCTGAAATCTGAGGCTACTATCTACCCCTTCATTGAAGACCCGATTTCTCAATCGCTAGGGCTTCAGGGTATTTTCTGCTAGGGTCTCCCTGAGGTGCACTGGCCCAAACTTGGGCGCACCTGAGGCCCTAGAACTGCTAAATCTATTCTGATGTGCACACAACTAATTAGATAATTCTTTTCTCGTAAATAAATTAATTATTTACAAAGTCTGACTTAGTTACACGAAGTTTGTCCGAGCACTTAACGCATATACGCGTTGTTCTCGAATTACTGAGAAGCTTTATGCTACGGCCTCTAAGTGTGAATTCTTCAAGAAAGAGCTTTTGTACTTGGGTCACATCATTACTCGAGATAAAATTCACGTCGACCCTGAAAAGTTGAATAAAGTGCGAAATTGGCCCATTCTGAAGAATGTGCGCTAAGTAAAGTCCTTTTTAGGCTTTACTCGATTCTTTCGCAAGTTTATCAAGGATTACTCTAAAGTTGTTGCTCTGCTTATGCAACTTCTAAAAGGAGGGGTGAAAGGCCGAAGACTTCGGGTCCACACCGTAAAGGTAATCCCCTTGTTGTCTGGAATCAGCGTCTCGACGAGACCTTTCGGACACTAAAGCACTTGGTGACTACTGCGCCAATATTGCACATTGTGGATCCTAGCAAACCGTTTGTAGTTGACCCGATGCTAGTGATTATGCCATTGGTGCGGCATTATACCGGGATGGACGTCCAGTTGCGTTTGAAAGTAAGAAGCTTTGTGACGCTGAAATGCGTTATCCAACGTACGAGAAGGAGCTTTACGCCTTAGTCCACGCCTTGAGGAAATGGCGGCACTACTTGTATGGCTCTACGTGTCACGTGACACATCCCAACCCTATGTGCCCGTGGACAAGCTATACCACAGCAGAGTTCAGTCAGTTCAGTCAAGTCTAGATTAGCAGTGATCTGGCACTTTTGTGAGTCTATTCGTAGACTGTGCATGCCCAGTCACTTAGCATAGATGCATATCCTCCGGTTGCACACAGCATGATCATCGGAATTCCCATCAGAATCCATTAGCATCAGTTAGGGGAATTTTCTAGTGCATTTAGCCTATTTTCCTATTTATTGGGATTTTCACAAATTATTTTTAAGTGACTTTCCTACAAAAGTAGGTAGGGCAATTTTGCTAAGTTAATATATAAGCAAACCAAAGTTCACACTTTCTGGCAGAAGAGGCAGCAGGAGCACCTTGCTCAACGGGCAACTTCTCAGCAAGACCAACCCCCGCGACTACTCTGGCGTTTTCTCCACAGAAGACCTAGCGTTTTTGCATCAGATCAGCCTTGGCGATTTGTGCACAGCAGATCAGCCCCGGCGTCATCACGACATAACAAATCAGCCTAGCGTTTTTGCATTTGCAGAACCCCGGCGACAAAAGGACCAATTTCAACCCTTGGCGTTTTCGGATTTCAGCAGCAAATTAAGACCGCCATTATTCACCTAAAGTGTAGCATATTCAGCCTGTAAAGACCATCAGTTTTCAGCCCTAAGAAACCTCATTTTTCAGCCAAGAAAACGCAGCCAAAACAGTCATTTTCAGCCACCGATACAGTCCCGCAATTCAGCGATTAGAAGATCTCAGATTTCAGCCATCGTCGTCGTCGTCGTCGTCATCGTCATCGTCATCGTCGTCACCGTCGTCGTCATCGGCATAGACCAAGTTGCATAGTCCATTGCATACGCATTGTACACCTTTGTGCAATCAAAGAATAGACCACTCTCACCGACGAGAGTGGGGCCTTCGGAGGAGGATTTTACAACCTCTCGGGTGTCGTATCTCTTCTCTCTCCTTCTCTCAGTCTCATTCACTTGCACGCACAATATCCACTCCCTTTGTTCGTGACCACAGCACTCTACAAGACGGAAAGCTCTCTCTTTCCTTAAGAACAAAAAGGAACCTTGAGCAATAAAGATCACTAATCTTGAGAAAATACAACACTCATTCCGCTGCACCTGACATTGGTATCAAAGCTTTGGAAGTGTTATGCATTACTCAAGGAAAGAATCACAACAACCACAAGAATTTTTTTTGCTTGTTGCGATCGCAGGAACCCAAGTTTACTTGGGCGTGGCGATTCCTAATCATGTTTTGTTCAAGAGTGACAGGAATCCCAAGAAAGAAGGGCTTGTCCAACCTCCCCTTGTGTCTCTTTTCACTCATTGAGAGCGGACCGTGCACTTAGCGACCGGCCAATCGACGTGAGGTGGGAAAAAGCAACCTTGGTGTGAGCGCAAGGCCGCCAAGGGGTGCGCCTGCAAAAAAGGGTAGAACTCGGGTGAAGAGAAGATCCTTCTCAACGCGATTTGCAAGCGAAAGAAAACCTCAAGAGCCCCAAGACCCTCAAGACTCAAGAACCCAAGTTCCTCGAAAACTTAAGAACCCAAGAACCCACAAGAACCCACGATTGCAGAATGGTCAAAACTCGACGCGGAATGGATATTTCGCTTGGAAGTGATGAGCATAATGAGAGAGGCGAAGAAGAATTTTCCCCACCAGGAGGTTTTTCCGACCCTTCCCCATCTACGACAACGATTGCACTAACTCCAATGGAGGAGTTGAAGCTGTTGTTTATGGAACGGACTTTACAACGCAAAGCAAGAAATGCCGCAAGAATGGCAGCCATAGCGCGTGAGTACGAGCAAGCACGCTTGGAAGCCAAAGAACGACAAGCCGGATTTGATCGTGAATTCAAAGAAATGGAACGTAGACACGCAGAAGCCGAAGCAGAAAGACAAGCAGCGAACAAGGCAAGACAAGCAGAATTTGATCGCGAGATCAAAGCAAGAAGGGAAGAGCGCTTGCGACTCTTTTCTCAAGCTCAGGCACAGATGCAACAGAATCGGGAAAAGGAGACTCTCTCAGTCTCTTCTTCTCCAAAGCATGATACACAAGATTTGCATGATTGTGGGATGATGATTTGATTGACAATGACTTGCATGATGATTTGAATGACAATGATAAGCATGATGATTTGGATGCCAATGACAAGCATGATGATTTGCATGATCAAGATGTGATTGCTCACAAGCATGACGAGTTGCATGAAGATGATGTGATTGTTCACAAGGATGATGTGTTAGTGGATGCTTTTCCTAGCGAAGCTAACCTCCTTGTAGATTCGATCAATCACGAAGAATCGATCTTGGCTTTCGAGTCGAGGTCCACAGATCCCCCACAAGAAGATTCGATCAATCACGCAGGATCGATCTTGGCTCTCAAGCCTAGGTCAACAGAACCCCCTCAAAAAGAACCTTGTCAAGAAGAACCCCTTCAGGAAGAACAGATATTGGCTCTCGTGCCTAGGTCTCAAGAACCATTACAGGAAGTATTATGTGTTCGCATGATTGACACGCACGCATTGTTCGAGTGTTTCATTCGTGACGGTTTCCTGTATTTTAGTCAACATCGTTATGTGATCCCTTTTCCTAGGCATGACATATTGTATGTTGAGCACGTTTCTATCATGGATGAGCACGAATGTATGCGGATTTTTCGTAAAAAGCTGAAAAGTTTGTATGTCAGGAAGTCACATTCCATGTCTCTTCCTTGACATGACACAGTTTCCGAAAGAGAGCATGATAGTATGAGCACCAAGCATGGGCATTTCCATTGTGATTTGCCACAGTTGATTGATTTTGATCAAACAGAAAAGATTCGATTGTATTGTTTGCATGTGTTTGATGAACGGGTTGTCACTCCGTCTAATTGTTCATCTACATTGCATGCACAGTCTTTAGAGAAGACAAGATTTTTTTCCTTCACTTTACATGGAATGGGTATGTTCATGGTTTTGTGTTGGAGATGGTTTCACGAATTTTCAGCCATGGAGATTCTTGAAGACGAAAGAAACAGGACTCTAGACGAAGTTGAAGCAAGAAAGGAGATTCAGAAGACTGTGTCGCCCTTGGCGCGGCCCAAAGAAGCAAGCGTTGCAGACCTTTATGAAGTTCAAGTACCGCACGACCCACACATCAGAGTGGGCTGGCGAAGAGTCCCTTCCAGGATTCCGGATGCTGTTGGCGATCTCCCTCAACGCCATACAGTTCCGTACCAGTACCTCACTTTGAAAAGGAGGGGATGTCACGTGACACATCCCAACCCTATGTGTCCGTAGACAAGCTATACCACAGCAAGGTTCAGTCAATTCAATCAAGTCTAGATTAGCAGTGATCTGGCACTTTTGTGAGTCTATTCATAGACCGTGCATGCCCAGTCACTTAGCATAGATGCATATCCTCCGGTTGCACACACCATGATCATCGGAATTCCCATCAGAATCCATTAGCATCAGTTAGGGAAATTTTCCAGTGCATTTAGCCTATTTTCCTATTTATTGGGATTTTCATAAATTATTTTTAAGTGACTTTCCTACAAAAGTAGGTAGGGCAATTTTGCTAAGTTAATATATAAGCAAACCAAAGTTCACACTTTCTGGCAGAAGAGGCAGCAGGAGCACCTTGCTCAACGGGCAACTTCTCAACAAGACCAACCCCCGCGACTACTCTGGCGTTTTCTCCACAGAAGATGTCACGAGGACGTGACAGTTATTAACCATGTCACAGAGATGTGGCAACTGCTAACCTTGGTTGTTGGTTTCTTTCCAATGGGGTTTATTTTATTTGTTTAAGATCCTCTTTTTGAAGTAGCAAACGGTCGGACATTGTATGGCCAATGTGAACTGTAGATTCACCCGCAGACGGGAAGGGGTCGGCACTGGAATTCGTATGGTAAGAGGATGTCTAGGCTCAGAGCAAGATCATATAGGTCCCCCCGTCGCACTTAGCAAGTTGGTGGATACTAGGAAGTGAACTCAATTAAGGCGTAAAGTCAAGGTGGGACTACCAACCAAAAGTATCCGACAGTTGGGCCACATTGCATTTTTGGATGCGGTCCCAATGAGGATAGATGGTCAGAAGACCAGTGGGAGCCCAACGGAAGCATCTCCTAAAATTTAGGGAACTGCTATTTTGGGCCACGAAATGTGTTCGCGTCATTACCTTCGGTATGACTAGGGGAACACTTTACAACTCTGCCGCGAAGTCAACTGACGCACCAGTTGAGATATTTTTAGCAGGGAAAGCCTAAACTCGGAAACTGGGCAACGTGTCAGCTTGTGAGCGATTCTGCCACTCTGGGAGGCAAAAACGAGCTGCATATCAACAAAGGGGGCGCCATTTTCAGCCACAGGCGGATTGTAACAGGTACAGAAGCTATGGAATGCTTACCTTGCCCTCTATGCACAGTATGGTGACGGGAGTGATGCCCCGCACGCTACATACTGCTCTCTTTCTCCCCTACGTGCAGTTATGTGATGCCCCACAAGAGGGCTACTCATTTGACTGATGTACAGTTGTGTGGGTTCATGCTTTTGTGCTGAGGCAAGAGCCTCCTTGAGCAGGAACAGGGGTAGCTAACTACTGCTCCAAAGCAGGCACTGGTGAGGGTCATAACCTCACCGTACAGGTGCAAAATCAGCGCTGTGTATGCGCTGTAATTTGACTGTTTTTCGGCCAAAAACCAGTAAATACAGCGTGCTGAATTTACTGTTTTTGGACAGGAATCAGAGGGTATACGACAGTGCAAGCGAGTTCCAGCAGGGGAATTGGTTTCGCGCAAGTCTTGGGGCTGTTATGCTGCCGAAATTTGGCCAAATCAAATGGTATCTAGGTGGATACACGTGAAGGATTCCCAGGACCTTACCTTGTAATTTACCCTCCTAAAGAATAAAGAAATACCGAAAGGGGCGCCAATTTTGGGGCCTATAGGTTGTCGGCGTCTGCTCGGAGCATTCTAGCTTCCGAGGTGTGTGTGTGATTAAGTGTTAATTCCCATAGCAGGTTCTCTTTGCAAAGTGCTCTGTGTGTGTGTATAAAGTAAAGAATTTCGGGTGAAAGCCAACGCCTACCGCCCTACGGGCCGGTTTCATGGTTCCGTTGCCGGGACATCAATCACTTTTTCCTCAAAGAGTGAGCCTGGATTGTTCAGGGTAAAGACACACATTGCAAGAACGCGGGGATTACACTATGGCCGACAAGGGGAAGGGAATTATGGAAGAGGGTTCCTCTCCAAAGGACAGGCAAGAGATTCCTATGGTTTTTGAGATTGGCGAGAGCTCACGGCCACGTCAGTCTGTACCTCCTGTCAACGTGAATGTCCCTCCAGTAGTACAGGGCTTTATGACAGGGCAACTCGAGGATGATGCGTTTAAGACTCAGTTAGTTGCCGCGGTGAATGTCTTTTCGCAGCTGGTGCAGAATCCGAGGTTTATGGAATTCTTGCAAGCGCCACCAGTGCAACAGCAAAATAGGCAACCTACGCCGCGTACGGAGCTTGTTGAAGCTCAAGCCCAGATACTTCATGAGGCGCAGGAGGAAAGGGAACACTCGCATGTTGCGGAGTCGGGGGCTCCAAAGCAGGTTCCTCCCGTGCTTGAACAGGTGGCTAGAACGCCTATTCCACAGGTTATGCCAGTTCAGCCCGCCACCTTTCAGAGCCAGCATGCTGTCTTGAATGGACAGGGAGCTGGATACCAGGCTATGCACTCAGTTTTTCCACCACCCACGGCACATCCTGGGTATTTCGGGGGTGGATCAGTGTTCCAAAGTATGGCTGGTTATGCGTCTGGAAGTCAGCCGTACATGCCAGGAACAGTGTTCGGGGGTATGCAAGGCATCATGCCAAACCCCATGTATGGTACTATCGGCATGCAGCAAGGTTTCCACGGCAACCAGGGCCAGTTTGGGGTGCCACAGGGTCATTTTGGCATGGCTGGTTTTTCTGGACAGCAGCCAGATATCGCACCTCTTACGCAAAATGTGAATGGCCAAGGCGTGCCGATCATGCCTAGTACAGTGCCCATGTTGCAGACCATTCCGTATGACAACTTGGGGGCACTAGAGAAGCCGAAGGCTTACAAAGAAGGTGGTGCAGCAGTAAAGTTCAGTACCTTCAGTGGTTTCGAGGACAAGACAAAGGCACTCACTTTCCTCCAGCAGTTTGATACAGCTTATGCGGGAGGGAATTTTACAGAGGCCTCGAAGGTCAGGAAAGCTGCCACTTTCTTAAAGGACAATGCGCTTACATGGTGGACGACATTGTTAATGCAAGGACAAGCACCGGCCACTTGGGTTTACTTCAAGCAAATGTTTGCATCTGCTTGGCTATCAAATGAATTTGAAGCCGATGTCTTGACAGATTGGCACCAGCTTACAGCAGCTTCGTGCAAGAGCTTGCTGGAGTACAATAGGAGGTTTTGTAAAGCATTACTCTCAGTGACCTCCTACAGATTTGTGCCACTGACAGAGCAGATAGAGAAGTATTGTTGTGGGCTGCCTAAAGGGCTTCGCGATTACTGTACAAAGAACAGAGTGGCTACCCTTACTCAGCTTATGGAAGTTGCGAACACTGGTCTTGCCTTGTTGAAAGGAGAAGACAGTGGATTTCCGAGCAGTGCTAAAGGAGGGCAGCAAAAGAAAAATTCAGCGAAGAAGCCCTTTGTGAAGACGGCTCCTGATGCGTCACAGGGGTCTGAACAGGCCACCAAAGACAAGGATTCACCTGGGACTTCTGGAGCGCAGGCAAAGAAACAGAAAAGGAAGCCTTTTGTGCGCAAGTCGCTCGAGGAAAAGAAGGTCCTAATGGCTGAGAACAAATGCTTTATATGCGAGCAGCCTGGTCACTTTTCTATCAATTGTCCACAAAGGAAAAGGCCAGCTGACTCAGAGGATAAAGAAGACCAGAAAGGCAAGAAGCCAAAACCCACGGCAGGTTTAGTGCCAGACATGGTGGGTGACAGACCCAGCACAGATGCCAGTGAGTTATGCAGGGCATGGGGTAAAGTTAGAGATCAGACGGCACTCATCTTCTTTGATCCAGGTGCCAAAGCCAACTTTATCTCACCAGAGTTAGCTATGAAGCTCGGCATCAAAGCTGAAGAGATGGGGTACACCGCAGAGGCAGGGTTGGCATGTCCTGGCCACTCAGAGTGTGTTACTCCCATCATTGGAAAACTGCGTCTGCATATTCAGTCGTATGTGGACACTGAAGAGTTTTACATCATGCCGCTGGAAGGTTGTGACGCCTTGTTGGGGATCCCGTGGATGTTCCGAGTGCATGGAGTCTTGGATGCCTACAACAAAAAGATCACTGTACAGCATAGGGGCAAAACTCACATCTTGGATGTAAAGCTTAAAGGAGAGTCAGTCCCTATTGTATCTGCTTCTGCTATCACTTCTGTAATAAAGAATCATCTTTCTGTGTACTTGATTTTTGCACGTGATGTCTCAGATAGGGATCAGTCAAATTTATCTGTGTTAGATAAAGAAAGGTCAGCATTTTTGCAAAAGTTTAGTGACTGTTTTTCTGATTCATTACCGTCGCAATTACCGCCAGAGAGACCTGAGGACCATCGGATAGATTTGGTGCCAGGGTGTAGCCCACCAAATAGACCTCCCTACAGGGTTAGTGCGGCGCAACAGAAAGAGATTATGGGCCAGGTTGAGGAGTTATTAGAGAAGGGGCTGATTCAGCCTAGTTCTTCACCCTTTTGCTCCCCAGTGCTCCTAGTGCAGAAGAAGGATGGCTCATGGCGCATGTGTATTGATTACCGTGCGTTGAATAAGAATACCATCAAGAATAGGTTTCCTATTCCTCGCATTGATGATATTCTCGATCGTTTAGAGGGTGCTGCAATTTTCAGCAGGATAGACCTGAAGAGTGGGTACCACCAGATTCGTATAAGCCCAGAGGATGTGCACAAGACTGCGTTTAGAACGACATTTGGTCTTTATGAGTTTCTAGTGATGCCGTTTGGGCTAACAAATGCTCCTGCCACGTTCAACAGAATGATGGACCGGATTTTCCGCTCGCATCAACAGTTTGTTGGAACATTCTTCGATGACATGATTGTGTATTCGAAGAATGAAGAGGAGCATAGGCGTCACTTGACCATTGTGTTCGAAGAGCTGCGCAGTCACAGGTTACTTGTCAATCCTAAGAAAAGTGAATTCTTCCTTGAAGAGATCCACTTTCTGGGCCACATAGTCTCAAAGGATGGTGTAAGAATGGATCCCGCAAAGGTCGAAGCTATCAAGACATGGCCAGACTTGAAGACTGTGCACGATGTCAGAAGCTTCTTGGGATTGTGTTCCTACTATAGAAGGTTTATCAGAAATTTTGCAGAGATAGCATCGCCTCTTCACGCATTGCAAAAGAAAGAGGTCACTTTCAGATGGACCCAAAAAGAGATTTCAGC
Source organism: Adiantum capillus-veneris (assembly GCF_014529385.1). Taxonomy (NCBI): domain Eukaryota; kingdom Viridiplantae; phylum Streptophyta; class Polypodiopsida; order Polypodiales; family Pteridaceae; genus Adiantum; species Adiantum capillus-veneris. The sequence goes on along the minus strand of NC_140947.1, from coordinate 11,716,742 downwards.
TTTTAGTCTCTTAAAGGAAAAGTTGACTTCAGATCCAGTTATTGTTTTGCCAGATCTCAGGAAGTCATTTGTGGTCCAGTGTGACGCGTGTGGCAGTAGCATCGGAGCAGTGCTAATGCAAGATGGACGGGTAGTAGCCTATGAAAGCCGAATTTTGCAAGGGCCAGAGAGGACTATGCAAGTCTATGAGAAAGAGCTCTTGGCCGTGATTCATGCGCTTTCTAGCTGGAAGCACTACCTCTTAGGTGCTGATTTTGTTGTCCAAACAGATCATCAGACCTTGCGATACTTCTTGACACAGTCAAAGTTATCCGAAAAGCATATGCGATGGGCAAACATTCTTTCCATGTTCCACTTCCAGATTATGCATGTGGAAGGCAAGAAGAATGTTGTGGCTGATGCGTTATCAAGAAAGCCACAAATTTCAGCTGTGTCAATTCCTTATCATCATGAGTTAGATGACATGAAGGAACAGTATACTGCTGATGAAGATTTTGCAAGGATCTTTGAACAGTTACAAGAGGGGCAACATCATGAGCACTACCTCCTCAAAGATGGTTTTATGATGATGCATGGCAGACTTTGTGTCACTAGGCCACTGCGACATAAGGTCATGGAAGAGAGTCATGTCCCACCGTATGCAGGGCATCGTGGCATTGATGCAACAGTTAAAGCGGTAGAGACGTTCTTCTATTGGCCTACCTTGAGGAGAGATGTGGATGCCTTTGTGCGAGCATGCATAGTTTGCCAAAAGGTCAAGTTTGACAGGCAAAAGGCACCAGGGTTGTTACAACCACTGCCGATTCCGGATAAGCCATGGGAAAGCATTGCTATGGACTTTATCTTTGATCTTCCAAGGACACCAACAGGGAATGATGGTATATGGACCATTATCTGCAGGTTCAGCAAGCAGGCCCATTTTATCCCTGTCAGGAAGAAGATAAAATCCGATCAGATGGCACGCTTGTTCATGTACAATGTGTTTAAGTACCATGGTATGCCACAATCGATTATCAGTGATCGTGATCCTCGCATGACCAGTTTGTTCTGGAGAGGATTGTTTGAGAACATGGGTACTACGCTCAAGTTCTCGTCTTCGTTTCATCCACAAACTGATGGACAGTCAAAAGAGGCCAATTCTACTGTCTTAGATATGCTGAAATGCTATGTGTCAGATAATAAGGGCAAGTGGGAACAGTATTTGCCTATGCTTGAGTATGCGTACAATAATCCGGTGCATTCGTCTACTGGCAAAGCACCTTTTGAAATTGTTGAAGACGGCAAAAAGGTTCCTCCCATTTTGCATACAAAGGACAAGATCTTTGAGGCAGATCGATATGTTGAGAACTTGGATGAGATGTATAAGAAGATTAAAGTTGCCTTGGAGAAGACTCAGGCAAAACAGAAAAAGGCTGCTGATCGTCACCGTCGTGAATTGCTACTATCACCTGGTGATTGGGTTCTTTTAAGGTTCGAAAAGGCAAGGTTACAGAAGATGAAGGGCAAGGAACGGCTGTTTCCTAAGCTCAGCATGCGTTACTATGGGCCTTTTCAAGTGCTTGACAAGATCAGCGATGTGGCTTACAGGCTGAAATTGCTTGATGCATGGAAGATTCATAATGCGTTTCACGTGAGTCTTCTAAGACCCTTCGTGGGTGATGTGCCAGAAGATATGCCAGTTGAGGATCAGCCAAAAGTTGAGAAACTTGATGAGATCCTGGTACCTGAGCAAGTTTTGGCACATAAGGACAGAAAAGTTAAAGGACAAGTTGCAAGACGCTATTTGGTGAAGTTCAAGAACTATCCGCCTATGGATGCAAAGTGGATGGAAGAGCATGAACTGTCAGAGTCACCAAATGTATTGCAGCTTTACCTTGAAGCCTTTGGGTTACAGCCTACTTATGCCCCAACCCAACGTGTGCAAAGGAGGGGTAATGATAGAGCTAGTACATCGAATGTACATATGAATTCAGTGCCATAGATAGAAATGGCAAAAGTATGAAGGCCTCATTAAGTCATTTGTATCTATGTATGTTACGACCTTTCTTGCGGATACATGCGATGATAAAAGAGTGTTGATAGCACAAGATCATCAGTGGCGTGTATTTATGGTATGCAATCGAGGACGTTTGCGATTTCAAGAGGGGGGTATGTCACGAGGACGTGACAGTTATTAACCATGTCACAGAGATGTGGCAACTGCTAACCTTGGTTGTTGGTTTCTTTCCAATGGGGTTTATTTTATTTGTTTAAGACCCTCTTTTTGAAGTAGCAAACGGTCGGACATTGTATGGCCAATGTGAACTGTAGATTCACCCGCAGACGGGAAGGGGTCGGCACTGGAATTCGTATGGTAAGAGGATGTCTAGGCTCAGAGCAAGATCATATAGGTCCCCCCGTCGCACTTAGCAAGTTGGTGGATACTAGGAAGTGAACTCAATTAAGGCGTAAAGTCAAGGTGGGACTACCAACCAAAAGTATCCGACAGTTGGGCCACATTGCATTTTTGGATGCGGTCCCAATGAGGATAGATGGTCAGAAGACCAGTGGGAGCCCAACGGAAGCATCTCCTAAAATTTAGGGAACTGCTATTTTGGGCCACGAAATGTGTTCGCGTCATTACCTTCGGTATGACTAGGGGAACACTTTACAACTCTGCCGCGAAGTCAACTGACGCACCAGTTGAGATATTTTTAGCAGGGAAAGCCTAAACTCGGAAACTGGGCGACGTGTCAGCTTGTGAGCGATTCTGCCACTCTGGGAGGCAAAAACGAGCTGCATATCAACAAAGGGGGCGCCATTTTCAGCCACAGGCGGATTGTAACAGGTACAGAAGCTATGGAATGCTTACCTTGCCCTCTATGCACAGTATGGTGACGGGAGTGATGCCCCGCACGCTACATACTGCTCTCTTTCTCCCCTACGTGCAGTTATGTGATGCCCCACAAGAGGGCTACTCATTTGACTGATGTACAGTTGTGTGGGTTCATGCTTTTGTGCTGAGGCAAGAGCCTCCTTGAGCAGGAACAGGGGTAGCTAACTGCTGCTCCAAAGCAGGCACTGGTGAGGGTCATAACCTCACCGTACAGGTGCAAAATCAGCGCTGTGTATGCGCTGTAATTTGACTGTTTTTCAGCCATACGGACGCCAGGATCATTGGGAATCGTGCCCCACTGGCAAAGGACAGTTAGGGGACTGTTTGGGGCTGAAAACAGGGCAAAAACCAGTAAATACAGCGTGCTGAATTTACTGTTTTTGGACAGGAATCAGAGGGTATACGACAGTGCAAGCGAGTTCCAGCAGGGGAATTGGTTTCGCGCAAGTCTTGGGGCTGTTATGCTGCCAAAATTTGGCCAAATCAAATGGTATCTAGGTGGATACACGTGAAGGATTCCCAGGACCTTACCTTGTAATTTACCCTCCTAAAGAATAAAGAAATACCGAAAGGGGCGCCAATTTTGGGGCCTATAGGTTGTCGGCGTCTGCTCGGAGCATTCTAGCTTCCGAGCTGTGTGTGTGATTAAGTGTTAATTCCCATAGCAGGTTCTCTTTGCAAAGTGCTCTGTGTGTGTGTATAAAGTAAAGAATTTCGGGTGAAAGCCAACGCCTACCGCCCTACGGGCCGGTTTCAGAAGACCTAGCGTTTTTGCATCAGATCAGCCTTGGCGATTTGTACACAGCAGATCAGCCCCGGCGTCATCACGACACAGCAGATCAGCCTAGCGTTTTTGCATTTGCAGAACCCCGGCAACAGAAGGACCAATTTCAGCCCTTGGCGTTTTTGAATTTCAGCAGCAAATTAAGACCAGCATTATTCACCTAAGTGTAGCAGATTCAGCCCGTAAAGACCATCAGTTTTCAGCCCTAAGAAACCTCATTTTTCAGCCAAGAAAACGCAGCCAAAACAGTCATTTTCAACCACCGAAACAGTCCCGAAATTCAGCGATTAGAAGATCTCAGATTTCAGCCGTCGTCGTCGTCGTCGTCATCGGCATAGACCAAGTTGCATAGTCCATTGCATACGCATTGTACACCTTTGTGCAATCAAAGAATAGACCACTCTCGCCAACGAGAGTGGGGCCTTCGGAGGAGGGTTTTACAACCTCTCGGGTGTCGTATCTCTTCTCTCTCCTTTTCTCAGTCTCATTCACTTGCACGCACAATATCCACTCCCTTTATTCGTGACCACAGCACTCTACAAGACGGAAAGCTCTCTCTTTCCTTAAGAACAAAAAGGAACCTTGAGCAATAAAGATCACTAATCTTGAGAAAATACAACATTCATTCCGCTGCACCTAACACTACGTTTGTTGCATGGACAGATCATCACTCCTTGCACTATGTCTGTGATCAAGGTGATCTCAGAGGCCAGAAGGCTAGATGGGTTGAGCTTATGCAAGAGTTTGACTTTGAGATGCATTATAGAAAAGGATCCAGCAATCAAGTTGCGATGGACTCAGCAGGATTCCTGAAGTTAATGCCTTGTCTATGGCTGAGATCTCGATGGATTTCTATCTCTCTCTCCGAGGGCTATGTCGTTCCGATGGCCATTTTTGTAAGGATTCTAGGTACTAATCCTCAATTAAGTACTTAAACTCATGATTAAGACTTAAGAAACTTGAACTGTACTCAGAAACAAGACTTAGAAGACTCTGTGTTTGATTGATTGAATGTGTGATACAAGGGCTCCTTATATCGAAGAGACATAAATGAAAAGACACGTCTCATGGTGAAGAGACGTGACTTTAGACGTAAAGACACATCCTTTCGACGAAGAGCTGCAACCATTGGGCGAAGAGTCGTACTCGTAGAGCGAAGGGGTGTGACCAGTCGTCGAAGGAGTGTGGCTTTTGGCGAAGAGGCACGTCTCTTGGGCGAAGGGGTGTGACCATCCAAGGAAGGGGTCCTCCTTCGCATGACACTTCCCGTATCTGCAACTAGGAGTAGATGTATTGTTGTTAACATAGTCACAATTGTGACATTCCCTCCCATTTAAAATGAGAGCCCGTGTCAAAGAAATGACTTCTAATGTTGATAAAACTCTGGAAAAGCATTGAATCTTCGAAAATCTTCAATCTTTTGAGTTATCAGAAACCTTCGTCTTGAACCTTTGCTTTTTGCGAAACCTTTTTGCTTTGACTGCTAAATCTCATGTCATTGCATTATTCAAAGACTTTTTAGAGGAATCTGGTATAATCAGGTTGACTACAACAAGAGATTGGTCTTCAAAATCTTTCATGCGATATAAGATTTTTGGTTCAAAATCTTCCAAAAACTATGAATGTCACGTGACACATCCAACCCTATGTGTCCGTGGACAAGCTACAGCATGATCATGGTTCAGTCAGTCCAGTCAGTCTAGATTAGAAGTGATATGGCACTTTTGTGAGTCTGTTCGTAGACCGTGCATGCCCAGTCACTTAGTATAGATGCATATCCTTTGGTTGCACACAGCATGATCATCAGTATTCCCTTCAGAATCCATCAGATTCAATCAGGGGAATTTTCCAGTGCATTTAGCCTATTTTTCCTATTTTTGGTATTTTTCACTCAATATTTTTGAGTGACTTTCCAACAAAAGTAGATAGGGCAAATTTGCTAAGAAAATACATAAGCAAACCCAAGTTAGCACTAAATGGCAGAAGAGGCAGCAGGAGCTTCCCGCTCAACACGCATTCTTCTCAGCAAGAACCCCCAAGCACCATCAACCCTAGCGTTTTTGGACATCCTCAGCACATCCCCATCACTAGCGTTTTTCAGCTTTGCAACATCGCCAGCAGTCCCCAATTCCTGGCGTTTGCAGAGTCCCATGATCGCCAGCACTCCCCCATGTTCAACGTTTTCACTAACGCTAGCATTTTTCATTTTCAGCCATCGTCGCAACAGATGAGCAGCGTTTTCAGCAGTTAAGATTTGCAGCAGATTCAGCCCTAGTTGGTTGCAAAAGACCCCCATTTTCAGCCCTCGAAAACGCAGCCAAAACAGCCATTTTCAACCACAGAAACAGCCCCGAAATTCAGCAGATAGAAGACCACAGATTTCAGCCCTAAAGTCGTCGTCATCATCACCGTCGTCGTCATCGGCATAGTCCCAAGTTGCATCAATCCATTGCATCCGCATAGAACTACTTTGTGCAATCATAAGTAGACCACTCTCGCCGACGAGAGTGGGGCCTTCGGAGGAGGGTTTTACAACGTCTCTGGTGTCGTATCTCTCTTCTCTCTCTATCTCTCAATCTCATACACTTGAACGCACAGTGTCCATTCACTTTGTTTGTGATCATAGCACTCTCTCATTAAGAACGGAAGGCTCTACCTTCCATAAGAACAAAAGGAACCTTGAGCACAGTTCGGAGCACTCATCTTGAGCAAAGCGCAAACATTCATTCCGCTGCACCTAACAGTGAAATATTTTGCGAAGAGGAAATCTTCTCAAGGTACTCGTCAGATGGGATAACTTCAACTTTAGTAATCACCAGAGAGGATTCTGGCTTGAGAGTGTAATCATCGTCCAATAATGAATCCCAAAATTCTTTAGAATCATCTTCTGAAAGTGTCACTTCATAACTTAGCAATTGGCATATCATCATCCAACAAAGAATCAAAGAAAGCATAGTCGTCTTCAGACTCAGAATCTGCAACTATCTCCTTATCTTTGTCTGGTAACGAAGTATCACTTGGAAAAACTTCTTGCTTGAAATCATCTTTGTCTTCATCAATTGATTTAGGAGAAGTTAATGAATTCAAAAATTCATCAATAATAATATCTGCATCTGCATCGGAAATCATATTCTCTTCATAATTCATTGTATACTGTTGTTTGACTAGTACACGTGAGGCTTGAATCACTCTTTCCACATGAGAAAGCCCGTGTAAAGTCAATTCACGTCCATCTTTGAACAAATTGATAGTATGTCCTCGAAAGCTAATTGCTGGATCATATTGGAATAACCACTGCTGACCAAGAATCATGTCGTAATAAGATAAAGGCATGACTTCGAAATCTAATTGATCTGCATAAGTTTGAATCTCAAATTGCAACTGTCGAGTTCTCTGATCATAGATCACAAGTCAAAATTGATCCACCTGCTAATTCCACATCATATAAGTGAGATCTCTTCTGAGTTGGTAAGCCAAGCTGTTGAACTATCTGAGTGCTGACAAAATTATTTGAACATCTGCTGTCCACCAAAACACTGATGGAGCGACCATTGAGTGTTCCAAGAAGGCTCAAAACTTGCTTTGAGAGAGGCTTCAAAACTAAAGAATTGCACTGAGCATGCTTCATAAGAATAGTCGTATCCTCTGAGACACGAATCGTATTGACTACAGATTTTCCTTTATCCTTAGCAGAATCTGGTTGTTCAGAATTCGATGATGTTTCCGCGTTGGAATTTCTTTTCGAATTAGACGGATTTGGTTTCTTTGGACATTGATACCATCTATGATCACCATCGCAAATTGTACATAATCCTTTCTTCTTTGAAGTCGAAGATCCATTTGATGAAGAGCCTTGCTGAGAATTGGAATGCCGATCTTGAGAAAAATCACGTCCTTTATCACGATCAAGTGGAGAAACATGTGAAGAAGATCTGCTTTGAGATAGTTGATCTTGAGAATAGAACCTTCAAGCTGAATAAGGTTGCGTTGCTTGCTGTCGGAACTGAGACTGATGCTGCTGACTTTGTGTCACGTGACACATCCAACCCTATGTGCCCGTGGACAAGCTACAGCATGATCAGGGTTCAGTCAGTCGAGTGAGTCTAGATTAGAAGTGATCTGGCACTTTTGTGAGTCTATTCGTAGACCGTGCATGCCCAGTCACTCAGTGTAGATGGATATCCTCTGGTTGCACACAGCATGATCATAAGCATTCCCATCAGAATCCTTCAAGGGAATTTTCCAGTGCATTTAGCCTATTTTTCCTATTTTTGACATTTTTCACTTTTTATTTTTAAGTGACTTTTGTTGGAAAGTAGGTAAGGCAAATTGAGTAAGTTTGTATATAAGCAAACCTAAACTAGCACTAATTGGCAGAAGAGGCAACAGGAGCCAAGCTCAACAGCCAACTTCTCAACAAGAACTTGGTGGACTTTCCCTCCAAGCAAGAACCTCCCCTAGCGTTTTCTTCAACAAGCCTTACCTAGCGTTTTGCATCAAGTAGACATCGCCGGCAAACTAGCATTTGCATCAGCATTCATCGCCATAAGAAGTTCCAGACACAGCCAACGTTTTTGTAAAGCTACATCAACCTAGCGTTTTTGATAGTTTCCAACAGCGTTTTCAGCCACAGCAGTGCAGCGTTTTTCAGTCGTGAAGAACCTGCAAAAGTCAGCCCTAAAGAGTAGCAGATTCAGCCCGGAAAGACCATCAGTTTTCAGCCTAAAGAAAGCTCAGTTTTCAGCCCTAAACCTGCAGCTTTCAACGACAAAGACCCACAGAAACAGCCCCCCAAATCAGTGTTTTTGGATTGTAGCAGATTTCAGCCCATAGCGTTTTTGGACAGCAGATAAAAGATTGCAGATTTCAGCCCTAGTGTCGGTCATCGCCGACATAGACTAGACTTGCATCAGTCTCATACATACCATTTGTACCAGATTGTGCAATCATAAGTAGACCACTCTCGCCGACGAGAGTGGGGCCTTCAGAGGAGGGTTTTACAACGTCTCTGGTGTCGTATCTCTCTTCTCTCTCTCTCTCTCTCTCTCTCTCTCTCTCTCTCTCTCTCATCCACTTGCACGCACAGTGTCCATTCACTTTGTTTGTGATCATAGCATTCTCTCATTAAGAACGGAAGGCTCTCCCTTCCATAAGAACAAGGGGGAACCTTGAGCACAGTTCAGAGCACTCATCTTGAGCAAAGCGCAAACAATCATTCCGCTGCACCTAACACTTTGGCTATAGCTGTCTCTGCGATCGCGCTGTGAAAAGCGAGCGTTGTTTGAAGATCTGTCACCAAGGAGAAAATTCCGTGTAGAGCATCGGTTATCGCCAAGACACTCCACATAGGCAATTGCAGCATCCAAGGTGGTAGGGTTGTATTTATGCACATCGTCCTTCAGGTTGGGTTCGAGTCCGTCGATAAAACTGTGAAGTTTATCAAAGGGACTAAGGGTCTCTTATCTCCAGAGTTAGCCTTTGGAACTCTGTGATGTACGCGGCCAAGAAACCTGTCTAGCTCAGGCGGCGAAGGGAGGACCGGGTATGAAAATCCGCATTGGCAAACTCGAACGCCTTGCGAACAGCACGCCGTAATTTATCCCAAAAAGGTGTGTGTTTACCATCAGCAACCCGTCGTTGCCACCAAAGAAATGCTATGTCTTTGAGCAGAGAACTAGCAAGTGCGACTTTTTTACTCTCGACCAAGTCTGTGTTCGATCAGTAAACCTCCATTTTGAATAGCCAGTGGTCCAGCACGCGCTTGTCGCAACGACCAATCTATGGTTCCGGTAGTTTAACATCAAGCTTCTTCTTCTGTGCAGCATTAAAAATTTTGTAAAGTAATTGAAGTTTGCGATTGTCTACCTCTTCAGTTGGATCTGGTTCGTTTAGTTCGTCCACTGAAGCTTCGGAAGAAGGTGTTGAAGATGTTGCATTAGTATTTCGCGAAACAGCACGACGACTTCGAAAAGTGTTTTGCGTGTGTATCTCATCCAAGCGAGTGTGAAGTGATGCAAGGCTTGCGGAAAATGTGGCCATCTGCTTCTTGATAAGAGCAAGGCCATCTTCTGCTTGTCCTTCTCCATCGTGTGATGTCGGCATGGCTACGTCTCAAAAGGAACTCGAATAAGTGCAGGTTTTGGGTCGGGAACAGGTTCTGGACGGGTGCTCCGAGCGAAAACTCTGTTCCAAATGGGTCCCGGGTATCCATGCCAGGTGTATTCCCTGTAGCTTCGGGGTGTACACTGTAATGTCGTAACATAACTAAACATCGCCTGAGCCAAGGTTAGTAGCATAAGCTAGACAATTGCTAGCGACACAACTGCTGCTACAGCTACAGCTACTACTACCACTATTCCAAACCTTCTTTTCTTTTTTTTTCCTGGTCGGCTTTTGGCTCTGGCGAATCTAGAATTATGATGACTTCGGAGCTCGAGTATCCGATATAATGAGCACTTCACGTGCAAGAGGGTTTGCTGGTAGCGGGCGAAATCTCTGTCCGAACTTCATCTATGTAAATATGGAAAAGGTACTTAATTGTGATCAAGTGGTGGTTCCGACGGCACGTAGAGCAGCAGCAAAGAGCCACGTTGGAGGGGAGAAAAGGGACAGTGTGGAAAGCTGGTTAGCTGTTTTTTCTTTTTTTTAAGTTAGTTTATTTGGGGTTTATATGATTAAGTGAGTGAGTTCACATTGGGTTTAAAAATTTGGGTCTTAGACGGCCAACTTAAATTACTTGACTTAAGGGCAGTTTAATAATCTGAAAATTGACTTGCTGCCATCGTAAATTACCCAGCGTAAAAAGAGAAAGGCCAGCCAACGCGTGGAAATAAAATCCAGCGAAGAGTTTTGTGAAGAGGCAGTCCACACAACTTTTCAGCCCAGCGTTTCAGCGTTGCAGACTGTTGCTTGGAGATTGTGCCGCTTGGGACATCATGTGACGCTTGGTAATTTTCATCAGAGGGTTTCAGAATTTCAGGCCAGCAATTGGGTTAAAGGCAGCCCAACGCTTTGTGAAGGGGTGTGATTCCTGGGAATTGAAGAGGCACGTTGCCTTTTGCCAAGTCAATGGCCTTTCACATGAAAGCTAGCACACAGGTGCGAAGGAGTGCAATCCGATAAAGGGGTATGCAGGGTTCTTCGGGTACGCCACGCACACACATCTGTGTTCTGTCATGTATCCTTTATGTATATAATTGGAATTGAATAAATTTAAGTTACCTTATACGCGTAGTAGAAGTACACCATCTTTCCTCTGCGGCCATACAACACACGAGGTGAGTGTCGCGGGTAGGGACGGCAACGGCGAGGCCAAGTAGACGCCAAGTCCAAAGGCCCGGGAAAAAAATTTGCTCTGATCCACTGTAAGGATTCTAGGTACTAATCCTTAATTAAGTACTTAAACTCAGGATTAAGACTTAAGAAACTTGAACTGTACTCAGAAACAAGACTTAGAAGACTCTGTGTTTGATTGATTGAATTGGTGATACAAGGGCTCCTTATATAGGAGACGAACAGACATAAATGAAAAGACACGTCTCATGGTGGCATCCTTCCGGCAAAGAGCTGCAACCATTGCGCGAAGAGTCGCACCCGTAGAGCGAAAGGGTGTGACAAGTCGTCGAAGGAGTGTGGGCTTTTGGCGAAGAGGCACGTCTCTTGGGCAAAGGGGTGTGACCATCCAAGCGCAGGGGTCCTCCTTGGCATGGCACTTCGCATATCTGCAACTAGGAGTAGATGTATTGTTGTTAACATAGTCACAATCGTGACAATTTTGGCAAGATATGGAACGAGGTCGAAGCGGGGCATGACTCGCGTACAGGCTTGGGTGATCCGGAGACCCAAGTGAGTCGTGCTGGAGAGATGAGACAGTGACAATATTCCATTAGAGGCGGACTATTGTTTAGAAATGGAAAAGTCTACGTGCCGGAAATCGATGAGGTTCGACAAAGGATTTTGTGTGAATGTCACGATGTTCCTAGCGTTGGGCACCCAGGCATCCAAAAAACTTTGGCTTTGGTCAAGCGATAGTTCTATTGGCCAAGAATGCGCTCTTACATAGAGAGCTATGTGAAGAGATGCGCTAGTGCCTTAGGAAAGCTGGCCTGCTACATCCATTGGATATCCCAGATGCCAAGTGGCAGAGTATTTCCATGGACTTTATAGTTGGTTTGCCAAATACTAGTCGGGGCAATGACGCTATTTGGGTCGTGCTGGAGAGATGAGACAGTGACAATATTCCATTAGAGGCGGACTATTGTTTAGAAATGGAAAAGTCTACGTGCAGAAAATCGATGAGGTTCGACAAAGGATTTTGTGTGAATGTCACGATGTTCCTAGCGTTGGGCACCCTGGCATCCAAAAAACTTTGGCTTTGGTCAAGCGATAGTTCTATTGGCCAAGAATGCGCTCTTACATAGAGAGCTATGTGAAGAGATGCGCTAGTGCCTTAGGAAAGCTAGCCTGCTACATCCATTGGATATCCCAGATGCCAAGTGGCAGAGTATTTCCATGGACTTTATAGTTGGTTTGCCAAATACTAGTCGGGGCAATGACGCTATTTGGGTTGTGGTCGATAGACTCACAAAAATGGCGAAGTTTATACCAACGAAGTCGACAGTAAAAAGCCATGAGATGGCGGTTTTATTCGTCGATCAGCTTTATAAGCTGTATGGTCTGCCAGAAGATATCGTCAATGATCGAGATACTAAGTTCACTGGCCGATTTTGGCGAGATGTGTTTGATCATCTTCAGACGAAGTTGAGTATGTCGTCTTCTGACCATCCTAAGTCCGACGGACAAACTGAGAAGATGAATCAGACGTTAGAGGACATGTTGAGAGCCTATGTCTCTCGCAGGCAGTCTGATTGGGAAAGGTATCTTCCACAGTTAGAGTTTGCCTATAATAGTAGCAAGCATTCTTCTACTGGATTTAGCCCATTCATGCTGATGTATCGCAATTGCTATTGGCTTAGAGAAAGTCAAGGAACGCCAAGCTCGTGATTTCCTGTATGACATGCAAGAAATGCTCGAATTGGCTAAAGATAGTATAAGAACGGCTCGTGATCGAGTCACTACTTATGCTAATCGAAAGAGATCTCCAAGGACTCTTGATGTGGGACAATGCGTCTATCTGAAGATACCCAAGGATTCCAAAACTATGCGAACAGGAAAGCATTATAAGTTTTCAGCTAGATATTGTGGTCCGTTCTTGATCACAAAGAAAATTGGCCAAGTTGCCTCTTCCTTCAGATATTAGTGTACATCCAGTGTTTCATATCAGCCGCCTTAGAGTAAAATTGGACGAAGCCGACGTTATTGTGCCCATCGAGAAAAATGTATGGCAAGATATGCAAACTGAGAATATTCCTCGAGAACCAGAGATAGTTTTAGATCATCGTACCCGTCATTAGAACCAAAAGGCTCATGATGAGTACTTAATTAAATGGAAGGGTCAATCTAAAAGGTTTGCTACTTGGGAACCAGTTAGAGCTCTAAAAGCTCAGTATCCCCACTTCATTGATGAGGACATCAATGGTTCTTAAGGGGGAAAGTATGTTATGTTCCGCTCACAGGACAGGGGATCTAGTCCAGAGGTCGTCGGGATGGGCGTCCAGTGTCCGGGCGGAAGTAGTGTGAACACGGCCACTGTGGCCGGCCATTATTATAAAAGGGAGGCCAAGGCCTCATTTGCAGTTATCGAGTCCCCACTGGCAGAGTGCAAGTGGTTAGCCCACGAGGCTAGGAGTGCACAAGGTCACCTCGAGGAGGTGAGGCCGGCTGGTATGTGACACTGGTCTTACAGGTGCACGCCTAAGTCCTCCGACACTGGCCCCAACACGGGGGAGCCGCCGGATGGTGGCTATGGTCGGGTGGTTCGTTCGACGCGTGTCTGTAGGCGGTCCGTGTAGCCGGGAGATCCACTCTCTACGTTCGTTTCAGTAACATATTTAGCAATCACATCCAAACCGCGTTGATCTTTCCACAAATGTCTTGATCTACTCAATCTCGTTGTCACTATCAGATTCATATCCTTTCTTTTCACATTTCAAGCAAACCATGTCAATGACCATCCCCACATGACAGTACATTCACAGAGCATCCAGATCGCAAATCACACACTTAGTTCACACTGAACAATGTGTTTCAATCATTCAATCTAGCCATCTCATCCCATCCAGAACTCCTGATGCACCTGGACCCCTGTGCAGCCATCTCATCCTTCCAAAACTCTTGATACACTCACAATAGTATCTAGTCATCTTGATGCACTAGAATCTCATTCATTTCACATTCACTTAGCCATCACATCCAGATCTCACTCAACTCTAATAGATGTTTAGATGCACTAAGTTCAAATCATTCATTAGATAGCATGCCGCAGACATTTCATCTTTGTCCTGCTATAGGCTCACGAAGTGCCAGGTCCTAAGCTAAGACTGACGCTAGACTGTAGCAAAAGCTAGCACAAAGTGTAGTGCATACCTGACATGAATAGCCGTGTTGTGAAAACATTGCGGGTGAAGCTCAAAGGTAAGGATGCTCGGAGGAATATCCAAGAGTTGCTTGTCTATGGAAGTGTTGGATGAACGCTACATGCGAATGCGAATGTGAATGTTGAAGAGGATTAGGGATCCTTTCTCCAACTCCTTTCATATGAGCAAAGGAGGCAGGTAGATCTTGGTACTCAAGATCTGGATTTTCGTGGATCCGCGTCGAACTTCGTGCAAACACATAGCGATGCGCGTCCGATGTCGATCTTCGTTCAAAGACATAGCGATGAAGACAAGAGCACGCCCAGAGTCGATCTTCGTTCAAAGACATAGCAATGACAACGGGAGCGCGCTCGATGCGCGATGGATGAAGGGTGGGAGGCACTAATAAATCCAAGATCGAGAGAAAAAAAAAATGACAGAGGTTCTTTGGGTTCTTGGTTCTACTCAGGTTCTTTAGGTTCTTCCATTGAGTTCGCGAAGCCGAAGCAAGCATAGAGCTTTGATATTAATGTTAGGTGCAACGGAAGAGAGTAATGATTTAGCTCGGATCTAGTAATCCGCACAAACACAAGGTTACTATACTTCACTTGAAAAGAGAAACAGCACTAAACACAATGAAGGAGAGAGATGCAAAGAGAGAGAAAAGAGAGACAAACACGACATGTCAGGTCCCAACCACCCTCAAAGACCCCTTTGCTCTGTTGCCAGAGCAAGCACTTGCTTTATTATTGTGAGTGCGCAATTATGGCTGACAGACCAGATGATGTGACTGAAGAGGTTTCCTCTTCACAGGGTCAACAGACACATGAAGTGGGTGAGTCCTCAAGACCACCACAGACAGATGACGATATATTCAGGACCCAGTTGGCTACTGCTGTGGCTATGTTCACACAAGTAATGCAGAACCCGAGGTTTTTAGCCTTTCTGCAACCTCCTGTTCCGTCTCAACAAGTTGGGTCACTGGATCATATTCAAAAGCCTGTTAAGGCTCGAGCACAGGTGATTCATTCCGCACAGTCAATGGAAACACCTGTACACTTGACGGAGAACATGCAGTCTCCACAACCTATGCCTAAGGTGCAAGAACAGGTGGCTGAGATGCAAGTCTTTCAAGCTGTACCAGTTCAGCCCGCCACCTTTCAGCAGCCTATAGCTGGTTCTAATAGGCAGGGAAGCAACCTACACACTATGCAACAGGTCTTCCCACCACCTTCAGTACACCCTGGCTATTTTGGAGGTGGATCGGTATTCCAGAGCATGGCTGGTCATGCACCTGGAAATCAGTTTTACACTCCAGGAACAGTGTTTGGGGGTGCTCAAACGATGATGCCTAACCCCATGTACAGTGTCATGGGTATGCAACCAGGGTTTCAGAGCACTCAGGGCCAATTTGGGATGCCACGGGCAAATTTTGGTATGGCTAGAATTACAAATCAGCAGCCAAATATGGCATTTTCAGGTCAAGTTAATAGCGGTCAAGGAACACAGATGAACCCTAATAGTGTTCCCATGTTTCAGTCACTTCCATATGACAATTTAACGCCGCTGGAGAGGCCAACTCCGTACAAAGAAGGTGGCAAAGGTGTGACTTTCACGACCTTTACAGGGTTTGATGACAAGAAGAAGGCTCTTTCATTCCTCCAGCAGTTTGACAAGGCCTATGCAGGGGGAAACTTTACAGAGGCTTCAAAGGTCCGCAAGGCAGCCACTTTCTTGACAGGGAATGCGGGACAATGGTGGACAACTTTATTGCTTCAAGGGCAAGCTCCGTCCACATGGATTTACTTCAAGCAGATTTTTGCAGCAGCATGGTTATCTGATGACTTTGAAGCAGATGTCATGACAGAATGGCACCAGCTAAATGCTGCCACTTGCAGAAATCTGGATGATTACAATCGGAAGTTTTGGAAAGCTCTACTTCCAGTAACTTCCTATAGGTTTGTGCCATTGACAGAACAGATTGAAAAATACTGTTGTGGCCTACCCAAAGGATTGAGAAAATACTGCACGAAGACAAAAGTCGCTACTTTGACGCAGCTCATAGAAGTGGCAAACACTGGCAATGGTTTGCTCAAGGGAGAAGATTGTGAATTTAACACTGGCGTCAAGGCAGGATCAGGCAAGAAAAATTCAGCCAAGAAGCACGTTCCCAATGAGGCTCCTAAAGGGACTCAGGAGTCAGTGTCACAAAGTGATGACGTGGCGAACAGCAAAAACCCTAATTTCTGCCAGAAACCCTAAAATTCCTGCAAACCCTAATTTTTGCCAAAAACCCTAAATTCCGGAAATCGCGGAGGCGGATTATTATTTTTTTTTTAAAAAAAAAATTTTGGAAAATGATGAGCGACGCGAATTTTGCTTTTGCTTTTGCTTTTTTTTTTTATAAAAAAAAAAGAGAAAAGACTCTCTAAGAGAGAGAGAGAACTGATGCTTTTGATTTTAAAAGCTTTTGGGGCTCTGCTTTTGGGCATCCCTTGTAACCTTTAAATTAGTGGTGAGGGCCTCACTTCTCAGAGCATCTGGACGCAGAGTCTGAGAGTGAAACCCTAACCGCTCTCTTGTACTTTGATGATTGATTAATACAAAAAGAAATACCGAAAGGGGCGCCAGTCTTTGGGGCCAATATCTCTAGGCACGGAACTCCGCCGGGCCAGTGCAAATCTATTGTGATCTGTGAATTGTTTTGAAGTGGTTATTTGGTGCTGTCGCGGTTGATTCTTGACTTGGAGTGTCCAAGTTTGTTACAGTGGTATCAGAGCACGGCCGATTTCTCTTCTACGGGAAATCCGATCCCCGAATTTATTTTTTTTCCGCGGCACCTATGGCTTCAGGCAATGATCAGTCGACTCCCTCTGCATCTGGAGATGCGGGCTGGGATCACAACGAAGATTCAGACAGAGAGTATGGCCCGCCTCGGCCTACTCAAGCGGAGCAAACAGAGATGGAGCGTCGTCAATTGATTGGCGATGCAACAAAGATGATGCTCAATTTTGCCAAGGACCCGAAGATGGTAAAATATATGAACCAGACCTCTTTGAAAGAGGTACAGATGGAGTGGCAGAGAACCACAACACCACTCCCGAAACCCGCTCTCAAGAAACCTTCTAGCTCCAAGAAATATACGGAGAAGGAACTGGAGTACGTGGTTGATGCACGGATTGCTCAGCTTTTCGACGTGCAAAAGAAAGGCAAAAAGCACGGCAAAAAGCAGAACAAAGGTACTGACTTCCCGGGATATTTGGGTCGTCAATCGACATTCGACAAAGCAAAGAAACGGAAGAAGCGTGTTCGATTTGAAGGAGTACCCAGTTCTTCTTCTTCTTCTTCTGACAGTTCTTCTAGCTCCTCGGATTAGAGCGAAGAAGATAGAAAAAAGCAAAAAGCGAAGCAAGACACAAAGCTTCGGAACGGGCAAGAAAAAGGCAAAGAAGGCTACATCTTGCCCAGAGACTGACAGTTCTACTGAGGACTCGTCTACAGACAGCTCAGATTCCGATGACGGAAAGTTTTATGCGAACAAGAAGAATTTTTACAAAGCCAACCAGTATGACTTTCTCGAAGATAAAAGCAAGAAAGTCCGAGAGTTTAAGGAAGGTGGCCACTCGATCAAGTTTGATACTTTTCAGGATACTCAAATGCTTCAAAGGCTGTGTCTTTTATACAGCAGTTTGACATCGCTTTCGCGAGAGGACGCTATTCAGAGCACTCCAAGATTCGAAGAGCTGCCTCTTACTTTAAGGGGAATGCTCATACTTGGTGGTCCACGCTTCTATTAAGCAAGACTGTGCCGGTTACATGGCTGAAATTCAAGAGGCTTTTTATTTCTTCTTGGTTGACTCAAGAGTTTGAGCGAGATATACGAGCTGCTTGGAACCATCTCCGGATGACCAAGAGCGATACAGTGAATTCTTATTGTGAAAGATTCTGGAGCTCTTTTCTACCCGCCTCTTCATTCAAGAAGATCTCATTCAGAGAACAGATTGAGCGGTTTACCTTGGGTCTACCTACAGAGATCCGAGACCACTGCTTGGAACAGAAGTCAGCTTCTATTCAGGAGTTGATGAGTCATGCGAAGCGGGGCTTTGCAATTCACTCTGGCAGTCTGACCTACCCCACAGATGAGGCCATGACACAACGAACCGGACAGACTTCTGGGAATGAAAGTAGAAAACGAAAGAGCAACCCAGAGAAAAAGGATGCACGACCCAGACATACTCATCAGGAGCGGACTCGCTACATCAGGGAGGGGAAGTGCTTTGGATGCGGGGAAACTGGACATATCTCCGCGAAGTGCCCTAAAAAGGCACAGAAAGAACAGAATGACAAGGACGACGAAAGGCCTGAGAGTTCGAGAGCAGCTGAGGACCGTGTACGAAAAGGCAAGATGAAAACAGGACTGGTTCCAGATTGTGTGGGTACTGATCCCGACACCATGGATGAGAGTACAGAACTTTGCCGAGCTTGGGGCAAAGTGAAAGATCAAGAGGCCCTGATTTTCTTTGATGGAGGAGCCAAGGCCAACTTCATTTCACCGGAATTGGCGGCGCGGCTCGAGATTACTCCCGATCGGATGGGACCATTTGCAGAGGCAGTTCTAGCGGCACCCGGCAGGGACATAGCCATTACACCTGTCATTGGCAAACTTCGGTTGCATTGTCAGGGGTATTTGGGGCATGAGGACTTCTTCATAATGCCTTTGGAGGGTTGTGATGTTCTCTTAGGGATTCCCTGGTACCACAAGAACAATGCCGTGGTCGATTATCGGGCGAGAAAAGCGACTTTGACTACAGAAAAGGGCAGAACAATTGTACTTGATATTAAACTAAAGGGCGAGTCTGTCCCTATTGTATCGGCTTCGGCTATTTCAAAATTAATGAAATCCAGTCTGTTTGTTTACTCGATCTTTATGAAAGAGTTGAGTGGTGATGATAGGACAAATATGTCTAAACTTGATAAAGAACGCCAAGATTTTCTACACTCTCACGCCGATTGCTTCTCAGAAGGCCTGCCAGGAGAGTTACCACCTGCTCGTCCTGAAGATCATACCATTGATCTGATATCTGGAAGCACACCACCGAATCGGCCACCTTATTGTGTGAGCCGAGTACAGAATGAAAAGATTATGAACTCAGTGAAAGACCTCTTGGAAAAGGGTCTTGTCCAGCTTAGTACTTCACCGTATTGCTCTCCAGTGTTGTTGATTTTGAAGAAAGACAGATCTTGGAGAATGTGCATCGATTATAGCACTCTCAACGAAATCACCATCAAGAACAGATTTCCGATTCCTAGGATCGATGATATACTCGACAGGTTACAGGGATCCTCGTGCTTTAGCAGGATTGACTTGAAGAGTGGATATCATCAGATCAGGATAGCGCCAGGAGATGTCTACAAGACAGCTTTTCGGACGACTTTTGGGTTATTTGAGTTTTTGGTGATGCCTTTTGGCTTAACCAATGCTCCTGCGACATTTAACCGGATGATGGACAGGATTTTTCGAGAGTACAGGCTATTTGTTGGCACTTTCTTTGACGACATCATTGTTTTCTCGAAGAATGAGGCAGAACACAGAGATCATCTGCTTCAAGTCTTTTAGGCATTACGAGATCACACGCTAGTGATTAATGCAAAGAAAAGTGAATTTTTTTCCTACCATGGATACACTTTTTGGGACACATTGTGTCAGCAACACAACAGGAGTGCAAATGGACCCGGCCAAGATAGAGACTATCCGTGATTGGCCCGATTTGAGGAATGTCCATGAAGTTAGAAGCTTCTTGGGACTATGTTCATACTACAGGCGGTTCATACGAAAGTTTGCAGAGGTTGCTTCCCCTTTGCATATCTTGACACAGAAAGGAGTACCTTTTTCGTGGGGACCCACAGAGGTGACTGCCTTTCAGACATTGAAAGAGAAATTGACTACGGGACCTATTTTGACTTTGCCGGACTTGCAGAAGTCATTCGAAGTATATTGTGATGCTTGTGGTCGTAGTCTGGGTGCGGTCTTGATGCAAGAAGGCCATGTCATAGCTTACGAGAGCCGTTTGTTCTCTAGGCCGGAGATGACAGCACAGATTTATGAGAAAGAGCTTTTGGCGGTTATCCATGCTCTTACTCAGTGGCGGCATTACCTACTCGGAGCGGATTTTACTGTCTTTACAGACCATCAGAGTTTGCGCTACTTCTTGTCACAGAAGCAGCTTTCGGAAAAACAGATGCGGTGGGCGAACATCTTGTCACAGTTCCACTTCCAGATTGTCCATGTGCAGGGACAGAAGAATGTGGTGGCAGATGCTTTGTCTCGGAAACCGTTGGTTCTGGCTATTTCCGCGATACATCATAGGAGCTTCGAGGATATGGTCGATCAGTGTGCCACAGATACAGATTTTGCAGATATTTTCACACGGATACGGGATGGGGAGACAGTAGCTGGATACTCCCTTCGGGAAGGCTACTTGATGAAAAAGACTATGTTGTGCATTACACAGCCGTTGAGGGAAAAGGTTATGACTGAATGCCATTGTCCACCTTTTACGGGTCACCGCGGCATTGCTACCACCATGAAAGGGGTAGAGAGATATTTCTTTTGGCCGAGACTCAAGAAAGATGTGGAAGAGTTTGTGCGCAGTTGCTTGGTATGCCAGAAGGTTAAGTTTAATAGGCATAAAGCACAGGGATTGTTACAGCCTTTACCCATACCCACCCGCCCCTGGGAAAGTATAGCGATGGATTTCATTTTTGATCTCCCGAGAACACAGAGTGGTCACGATGGTATCTAGACTGTTATTGACAGATTTAGCAAACAGGCTCATTTCATTCCAGTGAAGAAAACAGTCAAGCCGGATCACTTGGCGAGACTGTTTGTGGCCCAGATTTTCAGATTACATGGCATGCCTGAGACAATTGTCTCCGACAGAGACCCCAGATTTACGAGTTTGTTTTGGAAGGCAATTTGGGAGAACATTGGCACACGGTTACAGTTCTCGTCATCGTTCCACCCGCAGACTGATGGGCAATCCGAGATTGCCAATTCAGTGGTTCTAGATTTATTGAAGTCTTATATCTCAGATCAGAAGACTCAATGGGAAAGATATTTACCTCTGGTGGAATTTGCCTACAATAACACGATACACTCGTCGATGGGTAAGGCGCCATTTGAGATTGTTGAAGGTGCTGCGAAGGTTCCACCCTTCCTGAGCACGAAAGATAAGATCTTTGAAGCGGATAAATATACGCGAGATCTGGATACGGCTTTTGCCAAGGTTCGCGAGACTTTGCAGAAGTCTCAAGAACGACAGAAAAAGGCAGCGGATCGCCGTCGTCGCGACATGAAATTGAAGGAGGATGATTGGGTGCTCTTACGTTTTGAGAAGGCACGCCTACGAAAGAACAAGGGAAAGGAGAGGCTTTTTCCAAAGCTTAGTATGCGATACTACGGCCCTTTCCAGATTACTGAAAAGATAAATGAAGTCTCCTTCCAATTGAAACTGCCAGATACTTGGAGGATTCACAATGCATTTCATGTGAATCTCTTGAAACCTTTTAAAGGTGATGTGCCTGATGATGGGGAGCCTGATGAGCAACCCGAAGTGGAAGAAAACGAGGAGATCCTTGTTCCTGAACAGATTTTGGCACATAATGATACGAAGAAAGGTAAAGTCCGAAGGCGGTTCTTGGTTAAGTTCAAGAACTTTCCTGCATTTGATGCGAAGTGGATGGAGGAGGAGGACCTAGCAGATACTCCTCGGATTGTGAAACTTTACCTCGATGTTTTGGTTTAGCATAGTCTACTCCAAACGGAACCCAGAAACTCAGCTTGGCCGAAGATCTGGTGCAGTGGGATGCACAAGAGGGGAGTCGCTCCACTCCTTTGTCAACAGATGCCTCGATTTTGATACTAAAGTCACTGATGTCTCTTTGAGCTTCAGGGATACTGAGAGCTGACAGTATTCTGCTGGATGACTTTATGAAATGGAATTCCTGATTATGATACTGATTTGTTCTTGACTTCTTGTGAGTACAGGAACTGATAGACGAAATGACTGTAGCATTTTGGTCTGATTGATCTCGAATAGACATGGTTGCAATAGGGGTTAGTCAATCGGACATCGATGAGGTCCCGATTGGACCTAGATGTGATTGCTAGCTACATTGCCGATAAATCATGGTCTAAGATCCGAATGAATGTTGAATGTCATGTGATGTCCTGTGATGTCTGGTGATGTCCTGTGATGTCATGTGATGTGACTGTCGATTTTGTACATGTGCTAGATGTGTGTTCCTAGTACGTAGGTACTAACAGTCAGTGTCTGCTAAGACGGTTTATGGCTTTTGTCGGTTTTGCAGGCGTAATCGCGGTCGATTACAATGCTTTCAAGAGGGGGGTATGTCACAAAGTGATGACGTGGCGAACAGCAAAAACCCTAATTTCTGCCAGAAACCCTAAAATTCCTGCAAACCCTAATTTTTGCCAAAAACCCTAAATTCCGGAAATCGCGGAGGCGGATTATTTTTTATTTTTTTTAAAAAAAAATTTGGAAAATGATGAGCGACGCGAATTTTGCTTTTGCTTTTTTTTTTTTTATAAAAAAAAAAGAGAAAAGACTCTCTAAGAGAGAGAGAGAACTGATGCTTTTGATTTTAAAAGCTTTTGGGGCTCTGCTTTTGGGCATCCCTTGTAACCTTTAAATTAGTGGTGAGGGCCTCACTTCTCAGAGCATCTGGACGCAGAGTCTGAGAGTGAAACCCTAACCGCTCTCTTGTACTTTGATGATTGATTAATACAAAAAGAAATACCGAAAGGGGCGCCAGTCTTTGGGGCCAATATCTCTAGGCACGGAACTCCGCCGGGCCAGTGCAAATCTATTGTGATCTGTGAATTGTTTTGAAGTGGTTATTTGGTGCTGTCGCGGTTGATTCTTGACTTGGAGTGTCCAAGTTTGTTACAGTCAGCCAACGCAGGGAAAGACAAAGCTACGGCTAAATCAGAAAAAGGACCAGCAAAGAAATGGAAAAGACGTTTTCCTCGCAAGTCAGAAGAGCAAAAGAAGGTCCTGAGGACAGAGAACAAATGCTTTATATGTGAGCAGCCTGGCCACATTGCTTACAATTGTCCTACAAAGAAAAGGCCAGCTGATTCTGATGACAAGGAAGACAAGAAAGGAAAGAAGCCCATGGCTGGTCTAGTGCCAGATATGGTGGGCGACAAGCCAAACTCAGATGCAAGTGAGCTTTGCAGAGCATGGGGAAAGGTCAGGGATCAAACAGTGCTTATCTTCTTTGATCCAGGTGCCAAAGCCAACTTCATTTCCCCAAAATTGGCTTCAAAGTTGGGAATCAGACCTGAAGAGATGGGGTATACAGCAGAGGCAGGTTTGGCATGTCCTGGCCATACAGAGGCTGTGACACCCATCATTGGAAAGTTGCGTCTACATATCCAGTCCTATGTAGATGCTGAAGAATTTTACATCATGCCACTGGACGGATGTGATGTGTTGTTAGGTATTCCTTGGTTGTTTCGTGTACAGGGAATCATGGATGCCTACAACAAAAAGATCACTGTACAGAGCAGGGGAAAGACTCACATTCTGGATGTAAAGCTTAAAGGGGAGTCTATTCCCACTGTATCAGCTTCTGCTATTACTTCTGTAATGAAAAAGCATCTTTCTGCGTACTTGGTTTTTGCACGAGAAGTGTCAGATTGTGATGAATCAAATTTATCTTTGCTAGATAAAGAAAGGTCAATGTTTTTACAACAGTATAGTGACTGTTTTTTCGATTCATTATCGTCTCAATTACCGCCAGAGAGACCCGAGGACCATGCGATAGATTTGGTGCCAGGCAGTAGCCCACCAAATAAGCCTCCGTACAGGGTTAGTGCCGCTCAACAGAAAGAGATAATGGGCCAAGTACAGGAGTTGTTAGAAAAGGGGCTGATTCAGCCCAGTTCATCTCCATTCTGTTCTCCAGTGTTGTTGGTGCAGAAAAAGGATGGCTCATGGCGTATGTGCATCGACTACCGTGCACTGAACAAGAATACCATCAAGAATAGGTTTCCTATACCTAGAATTGATGATATTATGGACAAATTAGGAGCAGCAGCTATGTTTAGCAGGATAGATCTAAAGAGTGGGTACCATCAGATCCGCATTAGGTCAGAGGATGTGCACAAGACTGCTTTTAGAACAACGTTTGGCCTTTACGAATTTTTAGTGATGCCCTTTGGTCTCACAAATGCTCCTGCTACGTTCAATAGGATGATGGACAGAATTTTCCGTCCACACCAGCAGTTTGTTGGTACATTCTTTGATGACATGATAGTCTACTCAAAGAATGAAGAGGAGCATAGGCATCACTTGGCCATTGTGTTCAAAGAGCTACGCAGTCATAGGTTGCTCATCAATGCAAAGAAAAGTGAGTTTTTTCTGGAAGAGATTCACTTTCTCGGACACATTGTCTCAAAGGATGGTGTCAGAATGGATCCTGCAAAAGTTGAAGCGATCAAG
Organism: Adiantum capillus-veneris; assembly: GCF_014529385.1. Classification (NCBI taxonomy): domain Eukaryota; kingdom Viridiplantae; phylum Streptophyta; class Polypodiopsida; order Polypodiales; family Pteridaceae; genus Adiantum; species Adiantum capillus-veneris. The sequence continues at coordinate 11,692,079 of NC_140947.1, read as the reverse complement.
TCATGGCCAAATTTGAAGACGGTGCATGATGTCCGAAGCTTTTTGGGACTATGCTCCTATTACAGAAGGTTTATCCGAAATTTCGTTGAGATTGCTTCACCTTTACATGCTCTTCAAAAGAAGGCAGTCACCTTTAGATGGACACAGAAAGAGATTTCAGCTTTTAATCTCTTAAAGGAAAAGATGACTTCAGATCCAGTCATTGTGTTGCCAGATCTTAGGAAGTCATTTGTGGTCCAGTGTGATGCCTGCGGTAGTAGCATTGGTGCAGTGCTAATGCAAGATGGCAGGGTAGTAGCCTATGAGAGCAGAATTTTGCAAGGGCCAGAGATGACCATGCAGGTCTATGAGAAAGAGTTACTGGCTGTGATTCATGCGCTCTTAAGTTGGAAACACTACCTGCTAGGTGCAGATTTCGTTGTCCAAACGGATCATCAGACCTTGCGATACTTCTTGACACAGACAAAGTTATCTGAGAAGCATATGCGATGGGCAAATATCTTGTCCATGTTCCATTTTCAGATTGTGCATGTGGAAGGCAAGAAGAATGTTGTGGCTGATGCCTTGTCAAGGAAGCCACAAATTTCAGCTGTGTCGATTCCTTATCATCATGAACTTGATGATATGAGAGAACAATATGCAAATGATGAAGATTTTGCAAGGGTCTTCGAGCAACTAATGGATGGACAACGTCATGAACACTATCTTCTTAAAGACGGGTTCATGATGATGCATGGCAGATTGTGTGTCACAAAGCCATTGCGACGCAAAGTTATGGAAGAGAGTCATGTCCCACCGTATGCAGGGCATCGAGGTATCGATGCTACAGTTAAAGCGGTTGAGACATTCTTCTATTGGCCTACATTGAGAAGGGATGTGGATGCCTTTGTGCGAGAATGCCTAATATGCCAAAAGGTCAAGTTTGACAGGCAAAAGGCACCAGGGTTATTGCAACCACTACCTATTCCAGATAAACCATGGGAAAGTATTGCTATGGATTTTATCTTTGATCTTCCGAGAACGCAGACAGGAAACGATGGTATTTGGACCATTATTTGCAGATTCAGCAAACAGGCTCATTTTATTCCTGTCAGGAAGAAGATAAAGCCAGATCAGATGGCACGCTTGTTTATGAGCAATATTTTCAAGTATCATGGCATTCCCCAGTCGATTGTTAGAGACCGTGATCCACGCATGACAAGTTTGTTCTGGAGAGGCTTGTTTGAGAATATGGGCACCACGCTCAAATTCTCTTCGTCATTTCATCCTCAAACAGATGGGCAGTTAGAAGAGGCAAATTCTACTGTCCTAGATCTGCTGAAGTGTTATGTGTCAGAGCATAAAGGAAAGTGGGAGCAATATTTGCCATTGGTGGAGTATGCATACAATAATACAGTGCATTCATCAACTGGCAAGGCACCTTTTGAGATAGTTGAAGGTGGCAAGAAAGTTCCTCCCATACTGCATACAAAGGACAAGATATTTGAAGCAGATAAGTATGTTCAGGACATGGATGAAATGTACAAGAAGGTCAAAGTGGCCTTAGAAAGGACTCAGGCAAAGCAAAAGAAAGCAGCTGATCGTCACCGTCGTGAAGTGGTATATTCACTTGGTGATTGGGTGCTTTTACGCTTTGAAAAGGCAAGGTTAAAGAAGATGAAAGGGCAAGGAAAGACTGTTTCCAAAGCTCAGCATGCGTTACTATGGGCCTTTTCAAGTGTGCGACATAATCAGTGATGTTGCATATAGGCTGAAATTGCCTGACAGTTGGAAGATTCACAATGCGTTTCATGTGAGTCTTCTCAGACCCTATGTGGGTGATGTGCAAGAAGATATGCCAGCTGAAGATCAGCCGGAAGTCGAGGAACTTGACGAGATCTTGGTCCCGGAACAGATTTTGGCACACAAAGAAAGGAAAGTGAAAGGCAAGGTTGCTAGGCGTTACTTGGTAAAGTTCAGAAACTATCCACCAATGGATGCTAAGTGGATGGAAGAAGGTGAACTTGCAGAGTCACCAACTGTGTTATCACTTTACCTGGAAGCCTTCGATTTGCAACCTACCTTGACCCCTTGAGTTTCAAAGCTAAATGGATTGTCAGTGTGACAATGGCTTGTGAAACAAATGATGTACATGGTATTTAAAGTGAGCTCAAATGAAATACCTGTTACATGAATGTTAGAGCTGTACAGATTGTCAGTTTGGCAATTGCTCTTATGGAATGTCCAAAAGTTTGGTTAGTGCTATAGAAGTGAGTATTTCTTGTCAGTTTGTCAAGGATACAGTGATTGCTTCTATTGAAGAGTACATGTGTAACTGCATTCTTAAACTGTCGGTTTGGGTATGCTCGAAAGTGTTACGGGATCCAACGTGTACTATAAGACAGTGGCAAAATGTGCAGCTACCATTTTGTCATTGGAAAGTTAGTGACTCAAAGCAATGGCAGAGTGCGAAGCTACCACTATGTCATTGGGACAGGGTTCACACGCAGGCAATACATGAGTCGACGAGGTGTTGAATACACCAGGGTTGACAATGAGCATGTATGTGTCGTATATGTGTCGACAGGTGTTGAATACATCAGTGTTGACAATAAGCATGTACGACATAGATGCAAACGAGGACGTTTGAGATTTCAAGAGGGGGGTATGTCACCAGCGTGTGACTACTATCTATCCTTTTTGTTGATTTCTTTCTTATTATCTATTTACTTTCACTTTTTGGAAACACCCCTCGGGAAATCTAACTGCCCTGCATTGCATAGCTAGTGTGGAACTGTCCAGAGGGAGTCCAGGCCTGAGGGCAAGAGAGCACTAAGGTTGGACGAGGACTATGGTTAGCCAAGTGGGTCATTGACTAGCCAAAGTGGAATCCTTTGCTACAGAGGCTACATTTCAGTTCTGGATGTGGCCGCAGTGTACAAAGAGGGTCGGATGACCTAGAAAGATACAATGGCAGCATCTCCTAACATTTAGGGAACTGCTATTTCGGGACTTGAAAATGTGTTGGCGTCATTACCTCCGGAATGACAAGGGGAACATTTTCTTACTCTGCCGTGAAGTCAACTGGGCAACCGGTTGGGAGATTTTTAGGCGGCAACCCCGAAACGGGAAAATGCTTGTAAATGTGCCAAGTGGCACATTCTGGTGCACTTGCCTCATGCAACAAGAAGTGGCGCTGAATTTAGGAGTGGGAGAGCCTCATTTTCAGTTTTTGTCACAGGTTAAGAGCTATGGAGTGCTCGCTTTCCCTCTTATGCACAGTGCGGTGCCAGGAGTGATGCCCTGCACGCTACGCACTGCCCTCTCTCTCCCCTTTGGCAGTATGTTATGCCCCTCTAGTGGGCTCTTCATTTGACCAATGTACAGTTGTGTGGGTTCATGCACAATTGCCGAGGCAAGAGCCTCTTGCACAGGTACTGGATTAGCTAGCGGCTAATCCCCCCGCAGGTACAGGTGAATTCGGAGAGGTTTTCACGCCAGAAATCTCGTCTGATTCAAAGGGCAAGTAGCCCTACAGGTGCGGGAGCTCGAGGACTTGCTACGGATGCGACCGGCACGCGAAACGGAGCCCGAAACAGTAAATTACAGCCTGCTGTGTATTTTTGCAGGTTTAGGGTTTTGGCCCTAAACGGACCCTAATACCCCCAAGACGTTCGGGGACGCAAGGGGACCGCTGTACAGGTGATCTGGCGCATTTTCGGGGCTGAAAACAGAGAATTCAGCGTGCTGCAGATTCTCGCCAGGTTTTGCAAAGTGCCCGTATGCGTCGGGAAAGTCATCCAATGCGTGGGAATACTGACTGTGAAGGGTTCTAGTACAGTTATGCTGCCGAAATCAAGCTGGAACAGTGGAAATTCAGCCGAGTTTGTGCGGGGCAGCTTGGAAAGAACCACAGCGTATATTCCCTCTTTTGAACAATAAAGAAATACCGAAAGGGGCGCCTAACTTAGGGGCCAATCTGGTGTCCGTCTACTCATACAGGTGCAATCTAGCAGCCTGTATCCCTCTCCCCTTTGTTGTGTCTTGAAAGTACAGGTAAAATAGACGACTAATAATGGGTGAAAGCTAAATCAAGGTTTAAAGTAAAGTCTACCGCCCTTTTTGGATTGAACAGGCCGGTTACAGGCGGCCTCCACTGAAAGATACTCCATGGCGTGTCACGATCTCCATGGTAAAGTGCCTTCACGAGCAGTGTAGTAAAGTGTTGTACTCCATCAATACAAGGTGAAGATATTGCGTGAAGATCCCGAACTGAGCGGAAAAAAAAAACGACTCCTTGTCGTGAAAGGAGTGCCAATAGACCTGCAAGTGTCCTGCCCCAAGGTAGAAGACCAGCAATTGTGCCTCACCTTTAACATGGGGGATGTCACGTGCGCACTACACTTGCGCTATGTGGATAAGCTTCTGCTACAGCCTAGCGTCAGTCTTAGCTTAGGACCTAGCTTGGCACTTTGTGAGTCTCTAGCAAGACGTGCATGATCAGGCAACTCAAGTTACATACCCTCACTTGCACAATTAAGTCACTTAAGCATAAAGGCATATGAACACTCACTTGCACAATTAAGTCACTTAAGCATAAAGGCATATGAACACTCACTTGAGTCGTTTATTAATAAGTGACTTCGACACGACATTTATTAAAAGTAGGTAGGACAAATGTCTTTTTTTTCAATTTTTTATATCCAGTATCTGTTATGGAGCAAGTATCTCCTCACCTAATTCTATTTCAATCTGTTAGTCGTTCTCATTCTTGTGCCTTCTGAGGCACCACGCAGATATATGTCCTTGTTTCCCACAGTCAAAACACTTTCCTGTCTGGAGGTATTCTTATTTCTATTCCTCTATCAATCGCAGACGTGTATCTTTCTTTCCTCTCCTTCTGCCATCACTTATCGAAGGTTAATCTATTGGATAAGTCAAGTTACCTGAATGCATAGCAAACCCTTGCTTAGCATCATCAACTGCAGTATGGACTCACATTTCTGTAACAAGTAATAATCTCGTATCTCTATGGGCAGTCCACGGCAAAATCGCTTGATTTGCTGCTTAAAATTGATCTTTTTTAAAGATGAGACATGTAGAAAAACTTTCCAGAATCTCTCGCAATAAGTATCTAAAGTATATGCCTTCGCCATCCTAAGATGATTCCAGGCGGTGATAATGTCACGTTCGTACACTTGAGTGAGCCATGAGGAAATAAAAAGTCTCTTAAACTTTAACCAATTTGTCAATGCTTCTTTTCGTAACAAAAGAGTGGACCACCATGTTCGTGCATTTCCTTTTAAATAGGATATTGCCCTCCTAATCTGTTAGTGCTTTGAACAACGCCCTCCAAAAAAAGCTATGTAAAATTGTTGAATAAAAGCGAGGGCATTGTGCGCATCTCGAAAACTTGAAAAGGTAACAAATTTTATGGCTTGCCTATCCTCCTTGAATCCTTTGGTCTTCTTACTCTTATCTTCGAGAAAGTCGTATTGATTGGCTCTATAAAAATGCTTCCTCTTCAAATAAAACATCTATTCCTCGGAGTCCGAACTCTCAAAAGAGGACGGATCCTCGTCCAAACTATCAAAAAATTGTCGGGATCTACGACAGGATCTGCTTTTCTTCGCCTTCTTCCTGTTCTTTCCATATCTCTGATTCTTTCGTCGTTTCTTTCCCTTTCTGTCCTCGTCACTTGAATCAAAAGAGGAAGAGCTATCCGAACTGTCAAAAGCAGATGAGAACGAACTACACAATCCCTCGAAGCGTACATGCTTCTTCTGTTTTCTTGCATTCGCAAAAGAAGATTGACGACCTAATAGCCAGGGTAGTTTGTTCCCTCGTCACGTTTCTTCAATTAATTCTTCGTCCCCAGAAGTTGGTTGACTCATCTTTCGACAACGTCATCGAGTTCATCTTCAGTAAACATCCATGGGACACAAGGTTTCTTGAGGGCTTACTTTAATGGGAAGTCGATGGTTGTCTGCCATCGAAAATGAACTTCATCAATCGGGTGTCGGGTCAAAAATTTGGCATATTGTGGATTCTTCGAAAACTGGAAGAATCTGCTTTGTGCAATCATCACCTCGTTGTTGACACTGCATCTCCATTAGCTGGTAGTCCGCAGGCCAAGGTGGCCCGTACTCTTTATCTGTTGTTCCATGTGAACTTTTCGTGCTGCCACCCGTTCCAAAACTGTTGGGTGGGTTCGTTTGATTCTTGCAGGAGTCATCTCTGAATCCATGTGTGTCGCGGTAAAAGGATCGGGTTTCCCGGTAGAAGAGAAATCGGTTGAGCTCTGATACCACTGTTACATACTTGGGCACCCCAAGTCAAAAATCTGGCACAGCACACGAGCGAAATCACTTAAAATAAGTCATAACTTTTTCACACTTTAAAAATTGGAGTCGACACAACCCGACGTAGTTTCATGCTCAGAGGTATTGGCCCCAAAATATGGCGCCCCTTTCAGTATTTATTTTTATATTAATGCTTAAGCAAAGTACAACACCCGCAGGACTCTACATCCAGATGCTCTGTAGAGTGAGACCCCCGAGAGTTCTATTTATTCTTACCCGAGAGTTCTATTTATTCTTACAAAGGATGCCCCAAAAGCAAATAGTTCAAAAGCAATCAATCCGAAAAGGATATGGTCCAAAAACTAGCGTTGGGACTCCAAAAAAGCAGCCAAAGTAATTTCCAAAAATCCGTACAGCCTGCCACGTCAATCTCAAAAGCATCTGGTCCAGAAACTAGCATTGGAACTCCTTAAAAGCAACCAACGTAATTTCTAGAAATCCGTACAACCTACATCGTCAACATTATCAATGCTTTTTTATGGAAATCGGTACGACAGTCCACGTCAACCTGTCAATGCAATTAGTGGAAAATCCGTACTGCTGTCCAGTTAGCTTTATTTAATTTCTTGTGTCCCTAGGGCCCTATCGACAGATACCCATAAGTTGGAACAACTTACTAAATGTCTTTGGGTGTTCGGATACATGGTCTTGTGTACCCAAAATCTGAGGGGGTGTGGGTGTTTTGGAGGTTATCTATTGAGTTTTTCCATCTAGATCATGTGAGTGAGGACTTCTTTGTGGCCGTGGCAAGCCTTGTGAGGCATTTCTAGAATCGAGGCATCATGGGGGATTTTTCCCAAACTTTGTTTTGTATGCACCCTATTTTTATGTTTTTGACATGGATTATTGACATGTGGGCCATGCATTTTTGTCTCTCCTCTAGCGGGGGGGGGGGGGCATTCTAGCCTTGCATTCTCTCTCTCTCTCTCTCTCTCTCTCTCTCTCTCTCTCTCTCTCTCTCTCTCTCTCTCTCGTCATCAAGCCTTCGGCTGCACTTTGACAAAATGTCACCCTCTATGAGTGCCTATACAAGATGCGTGTAATCTCGCTTTTCTAATGCATAATAAAGAGTTCATTTAGAGTCTACATTGTGTATCTCTATCTCTTTTACACACACGCACCATGAATCAAACAAATGCTAAAACTCAATACTCCACAATGTGGGCACTTGGACAAGTAGAAAGAAGGGACAGAGCTTTGAGGATCGTCAACAGGCATTCACTTGTTCAGAATTCTTTTTCAACGTTCGTGAACCAATCAAAGAACTAAAGATATTCATAAACAATCAATATATGCATTTTCCCCTTTTCATCGTGAACATTATCCTGCAACACAAATTCAAATCAACAACATTATTCTGCAACACGAGAATCTTAAAGCCCTCTTGTAGAAACCCCAAATTTCTAACCAGGTGACAGAAAACTATCCCTAATACTTGTCTTTGTTGATCTCACCGTATAACTTTATCAGCAGAACCTACCTTGGTTGGATGGCTGAGTCCTCGACAGCTATATGGTAAATTCCTGGAAACGTTGATGAAAGTGTGTCAAACAGAGGCCTTAAGGTCCTGGAGAAGGGACACCAGCTTGCATAGAAGAGGATGGCAGCATAAGCATCCTGCTTGCTTTGCAGAATGCTTAAAACTCTTTCCAGTGTAGTTCCATTCACCTGCAGAGAACAGTACAGAGCAGAGAAATCTATGTGAGACGCAAACGTGATAGATAACATGGGAAAGGTACTTATGCAAACAACTGTATCTTGATTACCTCTGCGACCCCAGGTGCAATATCGGCATACAATGAGTTGCCGTCACCATCAATGATACACTGATTCTCTTGGAGCAGGAGAACTTCTTCAATGTCAAGCTTTGGACAGACATCAGACGAGAGAAACGAGGCAGCTGAACGGTTGCAGAGGACGAACAGAAAGACAAACACGTAACTGAGCCCAAATGTTGTAACCCCCATGAGACAAGCGAAATGCTGAAAATCAATTACCCTAACCCTAAAAAACACAGGAATGGCGAGTTTCGTGTATACGACCGCCCTTGGGTGAGCAAGAGCAGAGCGCGTTGGAGATCTTTGAGTGGATCGTGATAGTGAAAGGAAAGACAACACACACACACAGAGAGAGAGAGAGAGAGAGAGAGAGAGAGAGACCTGTTAAAGTTAAAGGGAAAATCACCAAAATACCCCTGGAAATTCTCAAAATACCCCTCAAATTTCAAAAAATCCCAAAATGCCCTTTATCTATTTTGGTTGGATTGTTCAAGATTTTCTAGTCTTGATCCTTTTGAGATTGAGTATGTTGTTTGAGTGCTTTGGAGATGATTTGCTTCATTATTTTTTGACATAACTACCCTTTTTTGCGAGGAAATTTGTGACAAATTATTTTCTAAGCACACATGTAGGCTTTGGAGATGATTTGCTTCATTATTTTTTGACATAATTGTCCTTTCTTCTAGGTAATTAGTGACAAATTATATTCTAAGCACTCAAAAACAGATCTCAATTGTCAAAATGGGATAAAGAGTACAAAATCTGGAACAATCCAACCAAAAAGATACAAGGGCATTTTGGGAATTTTTGAAATTTGAGGGGTATTTTGGTAATTTTTCCAAATTTAAATCCTAACTCCATACCTATTTAGCATACCTTTGCTATGTCACATTAATCTTTTTTTTAACAAAATAGAAACTATATTAAAGAAACTAGTCTTGTCATTAAATATCTAATATCTAACCAACCCGAATGATTTTCTCATATTAAACTGATCATTTAATGTGGGATAATAAACGGGAACAAGGGTTAGAATATAAACATGTGCTTACGGATCTATCTCAACACAGGGCCAATGGTAAAGGGGCCCAAATGAGAGATGGTCTGTCAAAGAGCAAGGTTAACTAATGGAGCTTAAAAGACATTAGGGTTAGCTTCATTAAAGACCTCCTATGGTTAGTGTTAAAAGTCTTTGACCTTAAGCAAGTTAGGGCTGAGCTTGAGATGGGAACCCGACCTAAACTTGTCTTTGACCTTAAGCAAGCCAGGGTTGATCTTGAGGTGGGAACCCGATCTAAACTTGTCTTTGACCTTAAGCAAGCTAGGGATGTGCTTGAGGTGGGAACCCGACCTAAACTTGCCTTTGACCTTAGGCAAGCTAGGGCTCAGCTTGAGGTGGGAACTCCACCTAAGGTGCTTGTCATGCTTGATTACTAAGGTACTTGAGGTACTTGTCATAATTAATGAGGAAGTTGCTTGAGAAGCTTCCTATGCATGGGGGGTAAGATGCTTGAGTCAAAAAAAGACTCCTACACACTTAATGAGGAAGTTGCTTGAGAAGCTTCATATGCATGGGAGGTAAGATGCTTGAGTCAAAAAGAAACCTTACACACTTAATGAGGAAGTTGCTTGAGAAGCTTTCTATGCATAAAAGTCCCAAAGTTAGGGGAATTTTTGACCCAACCTTCCACTCACCCAAGGGGCACCCCTTTTTTAAAAAGGTACATGGGAAAAATGTCAGACTCCCACTAAGCTTAACCACATGGTGTGTGTGAATGCTATTGGTTTGGTTAAAGAGGGGTCCACTGAGCTTCTACTTCCATCCAACAAATATCTAGATATTTTCAAGCTCTCTCTCTCTAAGGGGTAAGGAGGACACTTGTCAAAGACTACCCATGTACTTGACTGCATGCTGCATGTGATTGGCTAGGGGGAGAGGGGTCCAATGACCTTGCAGCATGTAGAAAAGTCACCACTCGCCCAAAGCAAGGGGGGGGGGGGGGGGGGGGGGGGGGGTGCTAGGGGGATATACTCCACACACACACTCATTTGCACGGGCATTCTCACTTGGTGAAAGTTGAGGAACACCGCCTCCTTCTCCAAGCTTGTGAGAAGTGAGAGCCTACATCAACACTTTTGGCTATGGAATGCAAATCCAACCAAGAGACATGCTTCAATGCTTAAGCTTGTCATCTTCTCCATCTCCATTACTATGCTATTATGTATGCTAGCAAGAAGAGTAATGATAAGTGAGGAACTATTTCTTTCTCCTCTTGAATGTTTCTTCTTCCTCTTCCCTACCCTCATTCCCCACTAGCTCTCTCCACCTTTGAAGGTGTTTGAGGCCTTGGGACTGAAGCTTGGGATAGTTAATGCTTTCTACAAGTTTATGCTATGCTTGTGATGCATGAAGCTTTCCATATCATTGCATCACGTAGGTCACAAGGAACACAAAGATTGTATTGTACCAAGTCTCTCTTGACGGGAGAAACTATAATACAAATGCCTATTGGAGGGGGACCGGCTCCATATGAATCCGGTCCTCAACTATTGTCATGTTCTTTAAACTCTCTCTCTCTCTCTCTTACAAAAGTATTGTTCATGCCAAGTTAACTAAGTACCAAGTTTATGTAGCTACCATCAATTAAGTTCACCCGCTATGCTCACAAAGTAATCTCTCAAAAGTGCTTCACCTAATTTTCTAATTCCGCTACTCTCAAAGTTCATAGGCCATTTCCATTACATTGGTATCAGAGCATTTGGTTTCTCTTTTCTTGCTTAAGAAGAGAGGTCCTTAAGTAGCCTATTAATGGTTGTTTTTGTTAGTTATATTAGGGTAAGTGGGTCTGGGATCTATGATCGGTTTTGTTGAGCCCACTATGTGGGATATGGTGCACACCTCGTCTTAATAATGGAGTCTATTTAGACTTGCCTACGGCTTTACCATTATTGAGCCATAAGAAGTCCTAAAGGAGCTATCCCTCGGCAACTTCGCTATGTTAGACTCACTCCACTACTCTCTATAATTAACCAATTCGAGCCGTGGGTGTAGATACTTAAGGCCTATTTTCAAAGGCTAAGAGGAGTAGCAACTAAGGTTTTGAATTGCCAAAGCATACACTAAGTAAACATATAAGTTTAATTAACATGGCTGACAATAACCAAGAGAGTAGAATGAACATTGATAATTTTGATTTTGCACCTGAAGGTGCCAATGATGATGCCCCCATGTTTGTTAATTATCTTGTCACTAGGTTGCAACAAGCTATGGGCAACCCCACTTTGCAAGCCGAAGTTACTCAACAACTTCGTGCTTATGGGATTTCCTTTCCTCTCCAAGAGGAGAGAGAGCTTACAAGGCCTCTTGAAGAGACCCCCAAAAGAAGACTCTCTCCCATACGAGAGGAGGAAGATCAAGAAAGCAATGAATCCATAAATTCCTCCGAAGATGCGGCTCCACGAAGAAGGCGGACTAAAAGATCGCCAACTCCTTCCAAGAGGAAACGGTTAACCCATAGTCCTTCTCCTCGTCACTCCAAAAGGGAAGAGAGGAAACCAAGGAAGAAAAGGGCAAGAAAGAGGTCACCCTCTTCTCCTTCTTCTTCACCTTCCTCCTCTACCGATGAAAGCTATAGCTATTCTCCTAGAGAATATAAGAGGGGAGGACATCACAAATCTTTACCTGCATGGCGAAGGTCACAAAAGCTCAAGAAGTTCAAAGAGGCAGGAAAGAGTATCTCTTTTCTCACCTATGATGGCACCTTTCGTGCTACCAACAAAGTGTTGGCCTTCATCCAACAATTTGATGCGGCCTTTGGAGACGAGGGCTTCACGGAGTCCTCCAAGCTACGCCATGTAGCTATGCACTTCCAAAAATCGGCTCGTCAATGGTGGGCTAGCCTTCGTGGCAATGGCAAAGCCCCAAAGACATGGAAAACTCTACGAGTTTCCATCATGAAGCAATTCCTTGCAAGCGTTGCAAAGGACAAAGTGCTCACCGAATGGCGGAGTTTAAGGCTTCTCTCTCATGAGTCTATCCACAAATATGTGGACAAGTTTTGGGATTTACATCTCAAGGCTACTATCTTTCAAATGATAGACTTTGCTGAACAAAAACAACAATTCTGTGCGGGATTACCTGAAGAGATCTCCGAGTATGTCAACTCTCAACGGCCTGCCTCTATCAGCGAAGTAATCCACCATACCATGGTTGCTTCACGCATCAATTTCCAACAAGGGGTTAGACGGAATGTCAAACCCATGGACAATAAAGACAAAAGTGATGCAAAGGAAAAAATTAATGCCCAAAATTTTTCCTGCGGCCATTCCAGCAACAACAACAACAATCGGTCCAAGGAGAAAGGAGTTTACAAGGTAAAAATAAACTCTCTCCTGAAGAGCTTGAAATTTTTGCAAGGATCACAAATGTTTTAAGTGTGGGGAGCAAGGACATGGCTATCGTTCTTGCCCTAAAAGAAATGCTCGCAATGAGACTCCTAGAGCTTCCACTATCGAAGCTTCAAAAGAGGATACTCATTGCAAAGGATCACCTCTCTCCTATGCTTGGGAAAAGGTAAGGGAGCATGATGCCTTCATCTTGTTTGACCTTGGTTCTACTCTCAACTTCATATCAATGGAGTTGGCCACCAAGTTGGGCATTCAAGCCTTTGAGATGGGAGATGCTGTAACTGCGGATGCCGCTTTCAAGGGACAGCAAGCCTCCATTACTCCCTTGATTGGGAAGTTGAGGCTTCATGTCCAAAGCTATGTCGACAAAGAAGACTTTTGTATCTCTCCTCTCCAACATGAGGATGCTATCCTAGGGGTACCATGGTTCAATTGCATGGCTGCCATCATGAAGTTCCCTGAAAGGAGAATCTACTTCACCTACAGGGGAAAGAATATATATATATAGATGCTAATGAGTCTGGTCGTACTATACCACTTGTAAATCCTCTCGCCCTTGATAAATCAATGAAAAGCTCAGTTTCTGCGTACATGATTTTTGTCAAATAATCCCTAAAAGGTCCTAATGTTTCATCAAAGGTGAATGGTAGGAATCAAGAAGAGTTAGGCTTGTCTAAATTTCTAAAAGGATTCCAAGATGTGTTCATCGATGATATCCCTATGGACTTACCTCCAAAACGAGGGGATGATGACCATCAAATTGAGCTCCTATCAGGAAGCTCACCGCCTAAGAAACCTCCCTATCGAGTTTCGCAAGCTCAACAAGAGGAGATCATGAGGCAAGTACAAGAATTAGTAGACAAAGGAATGGTGAGGCCTAGCTCCTCTCCCTTTTGCTCTCCAGTCCTTTTAGTGCAAAAGAAAGATGGTACATACCGCATGTGTGTGGACTATCGCACACTAAACCATATCACTATCAAAAACAAATTTCACGTACCTCGGGTAGAAGATTTGTTTGATAAGCTACAAGGCTCTACCTACTTCAGTAGGATTGACGTTAAAAGTGGCTACCATCAAATAAGGATAGTGAATGAAGATAACCTAAAGACCACGTTTTGTACAACGTTTGGCCTTTATGAATATCTAGTCATGTCTTTTGGCTTGACTAATGCACCAGCTACATTCAATTGATTAATGGAGAAATTTTTAGACCCTAGTGCAAATTCATTGGAGTGTTCTTTGATAATATCATCATCTACTCAAATTCCTTGGAGGAACGCAAGCACATCTCCAAGTGATTTTTCAAGCATTAAGGGAGCAGTCTTGCTTCAAGAAGGGCATGCCATAGCCTATGAGAGCCGAAGGCTCAACACGGATGAACGGGTCTTAGGCATTTATGAGAAAGAGTTGTTAGCTGTTCTACATCCTAGACACATGGAAGCACTATCTATTGGGGACTCCATTCATTTTACGAACAGACCATCAAAGTCTCAAGTACTTCATGATGCAAACAAAGCTTTCCGACAAACAAATGAGGAGGGCAAATTTTCTTTCACAATTTAATTTCCACATTGCTCACATTGCTGGTAAGCACAATCAAGTGGCTGATGCACTTTCACGACGACCAAAAGTTAATGCTTTGTCAATAGCAACTCACAATGATCTATCTTCTATGATAGATGAGTATGCTACTGACCTTGACTTTAAAGACATAATGTCTGTCCTTGCTTTGGGGAAGAAAGAGGAACCATTCACCTTGCAAGATGGTTATCCTCTCCGTGGCAATAGACTATGTGTTACCCACTCCCTTCGTGAGAAAGTCATGTATGAATCCTATGCTCCTCCCTATGCGGGGCATAGAGGCATTCAACCTACTTTTCGAGGAGTGGAGACGTACTTTTATTGGCCTACCATGAAAGTGGACATACAAGAGTATGTTTCAAAATGTGTGGTATGCCAAAAGACCAAGTATGATAGAGGGAAGCAACGTGAATTACTCCAGCCATTGCCAATTCCTAATTCACCATGGGAGAGTATATCCATGGATTTTACCTTTGGATTACCCAAATCTATCCATGGGAATACGGGAATATGGACAATTGTCGACAGGTTTAGCAAGCAAGCACACTTTATCCGTGTCAAGAAGACTATTAAGGCACCCCAAATGGAAACTCTCTTTATATCACAGATTTTCAAACACCATGGATTGCCAACATCCATCGTGTCCGATAGAGATCCTAGAATGACCAGTAATTTCTGGAAAGGTCTCTTTGAGAATCTAGGTACAAGATTGAATTTCTCTTCGGCCTATCACCCACAAACGGATGACCAAAGTGAGATAGCCAATCTTACGATTCTTGATCTACTAAAGACCTATGTTACATAAGTAAATCAACGCTCACAATGGGAAAAGTACTTAACTCTTGTAGAGTATGCCCATAAATACTATCCATACTTCTACAGGAAAAGCACCTTTTGAAATCATAGAGGGAAGACCTAAAAGTCCCTTGCTACTTAAAATACATGGGAAGATCTTTGCTATCGATGAGTATAGCCGTGACCTGCAAGCATCTTTTCAAAAGGAGGCTATATCCATCTCCCAACTAAGGCAAAAAGCTGCTACTGACAAGCACAGAAGGGCCTAAACGTTCAAAGAAAATGATTGGGTCTTACTTAAGTTTCCTAAGGCTCGATTGAAGCAAATGACGGGCAAAAATCCTACGGGCCATCAAAAGTATTATGCTAGTCTAGCAAAAAGATACTATGGTCCTTTTCAAATTTTGAAGCCAATCAATGAGGTGGCTTATCAACTCAAGTTGCCTAACCATTGGCTCATACACAATGATTTTCATGTGAGCCTACTCAAGCCCTATAAAGGAGAGCCTCCAAATGAACCAATTATTGAAGACTCTCCCGAAATAGAAGATCAAGAAGAGGTACTACAACTCGAAGCTATCCTTCGGCATGAAGACAAGGTACTATGACATGGTAAGACTATCCGATGGTATCTTATTAAGTTCAAAAATTATCCTTTTGAAGATGCTAGATGGATGCAAGGAATCCAGCTTAAGGATAGTATGAACCTTGTCAACGCTTGCAATGCTACATTGAAGTAAGCAAATGTACATGTTTCTTTTAATGACCAATGTTTTGTTTTATAAGACTAATTCTCTCTTTATTGTGCACAAATTGAAGTAGCATGCATACTAGAATTATGTTTGGGATGACGACGTCTCTCAAACACCATGCTTGTGGCAACTATATCTCCCAATCACCAAATGGATTAGTCATCCATCTTGGAATGATGTCATAGGGTAAAAAGGGATCCTCTACCCGCTAAGACAAATTGATTAATGACTATGACTTTATCTCTTTTACCTCATAGTCGATGACGACTATGATTTCAAGAGAGAGGTAATGTCATTAAATATCTAATATCTAACCAACCCAAATGATTTTCTTATATTAAACTGATCATTTAATGTGGGATAATAAACGGGAACAAGGGTTAGAATATAGACATCTGCTTACACGGGGCCAATGGTAAAGGGACCCAAATGAGAGATGGTTTGCCAAAGAGCAAGGCTAACTAATGGAGCTTAAAAGACCTTATGGTTAGCTTCATTAAAGACCTCAAATGGTTAGTGTTAAAAGTCCTTTGACCTTAAGTAAGCTAGGGCTGAGCTTGAGGTGGAAACCCGACCTAAACTTGTCTTTGACCTTAAGCAAGCTAGCGCTGAGCTTGAGGTGGAAACCCAATCTAAGCTGTCTTTGACCTTAAGCAAGCTAGGGCTATGCTTGAGGTGGGAACCCGACCTAAAATTGCCTTTGACCTTAGGCAAGCTAGGGCTCAGCTTGAGGTGGGAACTCCACCTAAGGTGCTTGTCATGCTTGATGACTAAGGTACTTGAGGTACTTGTCATAATTAATGAGGAAGTTGCTTGAGATGCTTCCTATGCATGGGGGGTAAGATGCTTGAGTCAGAAAGAGACCCTACACACTTAATGAGGAAGTTGCTTGAGAAGCTTCCTATGCATGGGGGGTAAGATGCTTGAGTCAAAAAGAGACGCTACACACTTAATGAGGAAGTTGCTTGAGAAGCTTCCTATGCATAAAAGTCCCAAAGTTGGGGGAATCTTTGACCTAACCTTCCACTCACCCAAGGGGCACCCCTTTTCTAAAAGGGCACATGGGGCACATGTCAAACTCCCACTAAGCTTAACCACATGGTGTGCATGAATGCTATTGGTTGGGCTAAAGAGGGGTCCAATGAGCTTCTACTTCCATCCAACAAATATCTAGATATTTTCAAGCTCTCTCTCTCTCTAAGGGGTAAGGAGGACACTTGTCAAAGACTACCCATGTACTTGACTGCATGCTGCATGTGATTGGCTAGGGGGAGAGGGGTCCAATGAGCTTGCAGCATGTAGAAAGTCACCACTCATCCCAAAGCAAGGAGGGGGGGGGGGGGGGGGGGGGGGGTGCTAGGGGGATATACTCCACACACACACACTCATTTGCAGGGGCATTCTCACTTGGTGAAAGTTAAGGAACACCACCTCCTTCTCCAAGCTTGTGAGAAGTGAGAGCCTACATCAACACTCTTGGCTATGGAATGCAAATCCAACCAAGAGCCATGCTTCAATGCTTAAGCTTGCCATCTTCTCCATCTCCATTACTATGCTATTATGTATGCTAGCAAGAAGAGTCATGATAAGTGAGGAACTATTTCTTTCTCTTATGGAATGTTTCTTCTTCCTCTTCCCTACCCTCATTCCCCGCTAGCTCTTTCCACCTTTGAAGGTGTTTGAGGCCTTGGGATAGTTAATGCTTTCTACAAGTTTATGTTATGCTTGTGATACATGAAGCTTTCCATCTTCATTACATCACGTAGGTCACAAGGAACACAAAGATTGTATTGTACCAAGTCTCTCTTGATGGGAGAAACTATAATACAAATGCCTATTGGAGGGGGGACCGGCTCCATATGAATCCAGTCTTCAACTATTGTCATGTTCTTTAAACTCTCTCTCTCTCTCTCTCTCTCTCTCTCTCTCTCTCTCTCTTGCAAAAGTGTTGTTCATGCCAAGTTAACTAAGTACCATGTTTATGTAGCTACCATCAATTAAGTTCACCCGCTATGCTCACAAAGTAATCTCTCAAAAGTGCTTCACCTAATTTCCTAATTCTGCTACTCTCAAAGTTCATAGGCTATTTCCATTACAAGTCTTGATTGGTGGGCGTTGCTATAGAACCTAACAGGACATACGCAAATTGACATCAAGCATCTAGCATTGAAGTAAATGAAGTGCATGGCACATTGTCGAATTTTTAAAAAAGAATCGTGCATATGATGACTAATTACCTCTACAACTATCTGTAAAATGGTCCAATTTCACAGCATTGACAAACTTTGTAAAAATGAAATGCATGTGTATTTATTATCCGAATCAACCGTAGTCAATTTTCTCTTATTTCTCATAGAACTGGAGAGAGAGAGAGAGAGAGAGAGAGAGAGAGAGAGAGAGAGAGAGAGAGAGAGAGAGAGTCTGTGTTTGTGTATTTAGTGTTGTCGCAGTCGGAGGGAGCAAGGAGTCTTGTATGTGTATTTAGTGTTGTCACAGTCGAAGGGAGCAAAGGTAACTTTATATTGTATGTCATATACGGTGTAGGATTTATTGTAGTGATGAGTTCTTAGTTTGAAATCCCCACTGGAACCTAGTGAAGCACGTTGTTGCCATGAGCCAACTTATACATTGCAAAGTTTACATATCTCGATCATTAGCAACTATCTTCTTTTGAAAATGTAGCTACTGCCGAAGAGGTCACCGGTACTGTCGGGCTTGTCTAAATTAGGTAGACCTTGGGCACAACGAAGGGAACCGATAGCAAGGCCAGTTGGTAGCGCCACGCATAAAGGAGCTCAAGTGAGTTTGACGGTGGGGCTAGAAACCTTATAGCGTGTAACCAAGAAAAGGCAAGTGGCAAGAACATTGCCAAGTACAACCACCTCCGCCTTTGGTGTGAGATGGTTATCTCTCGCTACCATGGCGACGGGTGATAGATGCAAGCATTGGCACCCCAGGTTTTTACATTACCTTCACAACCCACAAGACATTTGTTGATGGCCTATTATAGGTTGTTTTATAGGTGTTATTGTGCTCTTATGCTACCAGTCGTGATGTTTGTTATTGTTGATGTGCTATGAAGTCTTACCATTGCCATGCGTTGGTTGTGGTGCTACCCACACTATCATGTGGCAAAACCATCATTAGCACAATGGCAAAGGTGTAACCGACCCCAAAGCAAACTTGCACAATCCATTGGGCATAGTAGTTTTTGATGAAGGTCAGCTTTGAGTGGAGACATTATGTCTTGATCATGCTATAGATGGTGCAGATGAAGGTTTTCTTCTCTCTCTCTCTCTCTCTCTCTCTCTCTCTCTCAACCCTAGCCCAGCCTTGCCCTGTCTCGCGTTTGTCTCCTTCACGCGTCCCCCAACCTCCCCCTGGGCGAGGGGCTGCCCTGTGGGGGGGCGTTAACAGCCCAGCCGAGCTCTGTTGCACCTTTCCCTCACGAGCAGGACCCGACCTTGCTTGCTAGTCGGGCTTGGTTTCCCTGACCCACAAAGGTCTGTCAACTTCCCTGCCCTGCAAAGGTCTGTCAGCTGCCCTGCCCCGCGAAGGCCTATCTTGTCAGCGAGACCCCGCCCTGCTGCCATGCTTGCCACCGGGGTATGAGGCCCTGTCCTGCTCGCCCACGAGCCCGTATGCTCGACTGTCGTGCTCGCCACTGCAGGTTCGATACCTTGCTCGCCCACGAGATATAGACACATAGTCTCTCTCTCTCTCTCTCTCTCCCCATTGCAGGTTTGATACCCTGCTCGCCCACGAGCCCATATGCATTCAACGCCCCTAATGCGCCCGTAGCTCGAATGCATCCCTCGAAAACAAACAAGTAAATACAGAGACATCTTTCGAGCACAAGGGCTGCAACAATCATGGCCACACGGGCCTCATCCCGAGGCAAGCTGACTTTTGCTGGGGTTGTGGCAACACCCCGAAGATGGACAACACCACCCGCCTCCAACATGAAGTTGAAAGACTCCGCAAGGAGAACGATGAGCTGAAACAAAGACTGGTGGTCATCAAGGCTAGGCTCACTGTAGTAGAGAACTCCAAGACGGAAGCGATGGAACAGATGGAAGTCAAGATCAACAAAACAAAAGCAAAGGTGGAGACCTCTCTCACCAATACGGTCAAGAATCAAGTGCAACAAGTCATCCTCCACAAGGTCGACGATCGTGTGACGTCCACGTTACTCGAACAACAACGACAAGATAGTATAGCTCTCAACGTTCGCATTGGAGGGCTTCCAAGCAATTGGCAAGGTGAGGGGGATCTTAACAACGAGTCCTTTGGCTGCATCCAATCCGCAACCCACATGATATAGTGGGATCCAGTCACAATCAACTCCCTTACACACGAACACCGTACGAACTATGCAATCATCACTTTCAAGACCAAGGCGGACCGAATCAAACTCCTCGAGCAATCAAGCCTTCTTAAAGACACTAAAATCTGGTTCGCAGAAGACCTTACTCCCGCCCAACTCAAGCCGAAGAAGACAGAACTACAAAAGATGTGAGAGGCGCGCACTACAAGAAAATGGGCAGTTTATCGAGGAGGCAAAGCTATTATCCAGGAGTTTCGCACTCCCAAACCGGCTTCTTCCTCATCTACCCCTCCTTAGGCTTTGTTCATTTTATATTTACTTTTTGTTCACCCATCGATGGATCCTCAGTCCTTAACTGAGATGTATCTGACAATGCACTGTTTTTGTGTCCGGTCCCATATGTCATATCTGACCTCTGTGGACGATAATTGAATCAATCTATCTATCTATCTCTCTCTCTCTCTCTCTCTCTCTCTCAACAGTTAGTGCACCTACATGCAACAAGAGTAGTAATATTTAGGACCTTTTGGAGGGTTGATGCAAAACGCTGGTAGGATTGGGTTGAGAAAGATATCGGAGTACAGATGCAGAGGCAACGAGGCTGATGAGAAACATTAGCAAGGTTGGGTTGAGTAAGCTATCATAGTAGAGACAGAGGAGCAATGAGCCCAAAGCTTCCTTATTATAGCCATGTTGGGCAATTCCTATAATCAATGCATTCCAAGAGATGACAATTTAAACAGAAAGCTCATCAAGATGCCGCTCTTCTATTTCTATCAAGATGGTTGATTGTGGATTCAAGAAACCATATAAGGCTTACCAACAAGTAAACACAAAACAACACTAAACTCCAACAAGCAACTTTTCAAAAGGAACGCCATAACCTACTTCCATAAGTATATAGCCGGTAAGTGAATACAAGGATGTTTTAAGGGCTGGTGCAATGTCGTCTAGAAGGTGAAGGTCCCCAGCTAGCGTCGCATCAAAGATACATCCCAATATGCTTATGGTCATCGTGGGATTGTGTAACGTCGGACCGGGAAGAACGTCAAGTGCAAGGTGGGAGCTTGTACCATTGAGAATTAGTTTTATAGTGGTAAAGATATAATGTGTCATCTGCCTCGAAGAGAAGCTGGCTGCTACTAGCAGTCCAGTCTGATTCCAATGGCAAAGGTGGAATGTTGAGGTCCAGAAGGCTGCCCTTCAAAAGCTGCCATTGGTAGCTGGGAAAGGGGAGCTGGAAGACTTGAGAAGGTGGATGCTTCTTGTGGCTATTATTGGTGAAGCTGCAACGCTACTGCGACGTTTACCCACAAGCGCAACGACGAGCAAGGGCTGCACCATATGGAAGCACCAGCTCACACAATCAAGAATCAAAATGAGGTTTCATCTCTCCCCATAAAAAACATGGATCATTGGCAACTGCAGACATGGTTGTTGGATGCCCAAGCGGCAGGGTATCAAGAAGATGAGGCATATACGTCGATTGAAAATATTGTAGTAGATGCTGTAGGAGAATTTATGCAATAAAAAGAGTTAGGAAAACCTCTTGGGAAGGCCGAATAAGGTCAGTAGGCGCTCATGAGTGCTGCTATTGCTGCTGCTGAGACTGTATGTCACCTCAGGCCTTTTCATCCATTGCGACATATCTAAATAAGCAAAATCTTTTGCTTATTAGCATCATCAATGAGGTGTCCCAGGCTTAGTGCTCCATGTTGTCCAAGTTGTTGTGGCAGAGACACATCCTTGAGCACACGTGAAATTAAGCTTGGACCAAACATCTTGCTCAGGAGCAGTGCCTCTTGCCTCGACGGATTCAGTTATATTTCATGCCTCCTTGTTCAGATCGGAAGGAACCCACTCTCAGAGCCGGTCCTTTGGCTTGGGTTCATCGCAGAAGAACCATGGCAATGGTGTGCCTGGTTGACTTTCCACTCATGTTGGCTTGACTTGAAAAAGTACCAAAAATGCAAAACACCATTGCTAATACAACCAGGCTTCAAAAAGCAACAAAACACTGCATGGGGAGAGAGAGAGAGAGAGAGAGAGAGAGAGATGCAAAAGAGGGAATTCATGCTTTTCCAATGGATAAGATTGACAAGGCATGGATGTTAAAGGTGGGAGAGTGAGTGTGGGATGTGCGGCTCCATGTTTCATTTATATCTTACCACAACAGGTATGGTTGACACCAGTGTTGGTTCCTATACCTTGGATGTTGAGATGGTGCTCTTGCATGCTAGGTTTATTTCACTTATGCTGTTATTGTTGTTTTTTGTCTTTGTGGGTGTTTGTGGATGCACAAGTTTCTATCAACAAATATCTCATCAGAAACTTCTTCTTGGATCCCATCCACAATGTACTTGGGCATACCCTTGACAAGGCCATGACTGCTAATGTTGATTTTGGCAATAAGAGATCCCTTGAGCCAATGGTGTTCATGGATGATTTTTTTTAAAGTATAGTGTTGAATTGGGGTAGTTAGATACATGAGGTGCAATATGGCATCGTGTTCAATGTGAGAATCCAACCTTCACCTAGCAAATGGACCTCAATACATGAAATGGGGTAGCGTGGTGAGCTCTTTGTACTTGGTAGCACTTAATGAAATTTCCATGAGTGGGTTATGCACGAACATTTGGATACTAAGTTCTTGAACATTTTCATAGGTACTATTTGCTGAAAATTATTGTGGTCCCTTATCTACGGTGTTATTGGTACAACAATGTACCAAAATTTATAAAATGAGGTCGAGTCTAGAGATAATTTTCTTCTTTTTTGACTAATTTATTGTAGGGGTTTTCTTTAGCCATTTGTGTGAGGGGGTGATTTAGGCTCCGCCATGCCAAGTGTGTGCATACTCTTCCAATGAATATATTACGGACTTACAATGCAATGATGGGGTTTTTCCATGAAAATGTTGGTGACTCCTTATAGGAATCACTTGCAGTCTATCTCTATTGGTTCTGCTTGTTCATACCTACCTCAATTTATATCTAAATTGCAGAGGCAACATGCATATATCGGTTTGGTTTGTGGAAACTTCAAATTTAGAATATTTGGGTTGTGTTATTGGTTAAACAGAACTGGAAGATGAACTATAACTTTGTTTGTGAGCAATGGATCTTTGGAGGTAATATTTTGGTGTAATGTTATGTCATAAAACCTAAGATCTAACCAACCCAAATGATTTTCTTATATTAAACTCATCATTTACCGTGGGAGAATAAACGGGAACAAGGGTTAGAATATAGACATGTGCTTATGGATCTATCTCAACACCAAGGTTAAAGGGGTCCAAATGAGAGATGGTATGTTAAAGGGGCAATGCTACCTAATTGTGGGACGGGTTTCTAGCCTCACTCCTATCTTATTGCAGACATAGCGAGAACCACAAATATAATTGTCAATCCATGGGACAAAGCTGACTCGACTAGTGCATAGAGGCTACAAGAGGTTGTCAATCTCTTGGAAAACAACAAACAACTTGCATCTAACTCAAGCTACACTCAAATGACAGAAATCATCAAAAGCTAGTCGCCAATTGATAAACAAATCACACTGTTACAACATCAAGCAACATCCAAACGTTACAAAACTTCTAGGATATGTTTATAAGACCTAAGCACACATGCTTATGGTCTCAAATCTCACTTTAGGTCAAGTGCAAAAATCGCGATTATTAACAGCAGTGAGTTTTTGACCTAGTCGTTTTCGACTCAAAATGCATATAAATGCTTAGTAATGATGCCCCAGTATCCCGTCTATACTTATTTTATGACTTTGACGCTTAAATTCCTACTTATGATGAAATTAGGCCGCGGATCGGTTACATCAAAAGCTACGTATTACCATGAAATGCTTTCGTCAATGCGCAAAGCTCTTACCTGTGGTTGCAACGCAACAGACGGCACTGCAATGTGACAACCAGGAAGGGAGTAGGAAGCGTGAGAAGGAGAGAAGTGAGCGCCGTTAGCTCACGCTGTGTTCTATTATCCAAAAACTTATAAAATACTTACAAAAATTGGCTTTTATACCTTAGCCAAGGTTTTTGTGGTCAAAACTAATAATCTGGGAGCTCTAAGTAAAGATAGGTTGATACAATCTGGAAGCTTGTAGCCCAGGCTCATCAATTACACTGTTTACCTAGAAAGTAAGAGTTACAACATTTCCGATTTATCAAAATAATAAATGTTTTTACAATAAAAGCTCAAAAAAATGTTATCCGAGTTAGCTTCCTGCTAACATTCCCCCCCTCCTCGACTGTGTCGTCCCTTGACACGGCTTCATGGACTGAAGTAGTCTTTGGGTTGACGACGGCTGGCGAGGTAGTCTTTAAGTGCATGTAGGGCTTTTTCATATCTGATTCTTCTTTCTTTGTTTGGGACTTGCAAAAATTACATGGTGACTCTATTTTTAAGCTCAATGGTTGAATAGCCAACAAACCATGATGTAAAGTTACTGATCACTTGCCCAAAGATCTTTGTTCACTATGTGAAGAAACCTGTATAGAATGCTTCTTCAAATGCCAACATATTGCTAGATGGCAAAAACATGCATCTGGCGTAGAAGCCGTAGAGGACTTCTTCTGAAGGCTGTCCACTTAAGTCATAGGAGAGACCTTTATTACCTTCGAGAAAAGACATCCATGGTGCTCCTGCTTGCTTAGGCTCGTGAAAAGTTTGAATGCAGGTGAGCAGCATTCCGCAAATCTTACACAACATTGCACATGAGAGATCAGGGAGTCTCTTGAAGAAGGTAATGGCGCCCGTTAGGTGTTGGAATTAGGGTTGCAGAGAAACACACAGCTCGGAGAAGACGAAGGAAGCTCAAGGCACACAATAGAGAGTGTATAACTTAGTGTGCAATGGAAAGATAGATAGCCCTAGAGTGATGGGCGTATATTCAATGCACGGGGGAAAAAACCTCCTAAAGAGGGAAAAAATGCCCCGGCGGTCCTAGTGTGTTCACACACATCACTACCACATGTATATGGTAACAAATTCCCCCGGCGGTCCTAGTGTGTTCACACACATCACTACCACATGTATATGGTAACAAATTCCCCCTGGAGAGATGCGGTGAATGAGAGCTGGCACATGAGTAAAGGGAAGTGCCATGCCCTGAGGACAGGATCAGTCCACAAAGGGGAGTAAGCCCAAAGCTTTGCGGAAAGCTTCAAGCTTCTCACGAGACAATGCCTTTGTGAAAAGATCTGCAAGGTTGTCCTGTGTTGGCACATAAGCCAAGCTGATCTCTCCTGCAGAGAGCCTCTCCCTGACATAGTGGTAATGCACCTCAATGTGCTTTGTGCGAGCATGAAAAACTGGGTTCCTTGCAACTGCCAATGCGCTCTGACTGTCAGTGTAGATAGTGTTGGCAGTGTCCTGTCCAACACCCAAATCAGCCATAAGGCTATGAGCCATACACACTCAACCGTAGCTGTGAAGACTTCCCTGTACTCACCAGCCTCACAACTCGAAGTGGCCATAGTAGGTTGCTTCTTGCTAAACCATGATATACATGATCTGCCAAGCATGAAACAAAAACCACTTGTGGACACTCTCGTGTCAAAACAACCAGCCCAATCTAAGTCCGAAAAAGCATGTAAGTCTAGCGGCAATGATCCCCCCTTGGGATAAAACAAGCCAAGATGTAAAGTGCCACTAAGGTAGCGGAAAATCCTCTTGACAGCCTGCCAATGCTTAGACCCTGGGCTATGCATAAATCTGATGACCTGTGAGACTGCAAACTGAATATCCGGCCTCGTGTTGCATACATAAATGAGGCAGCCAACAGCAATTTGGTAAAGAGTGACATCAGCAGGATCGCCAGCATCATGTAGACTCAACTTCAAACCTGTTTCCATGGAGTGGCAATAGGTTTGCAATCCTCAAGTCCAAACTTACATAGCAATGTCTCTATGTAACTTTTCTGACACAAGGCAATACCACCATCACACTGCTTAAACTGTATGCCCAAATAATGATGCAACAGCCCCAAATCTTTCATCTTGAAAGTAGCATTCAAATCAGCCTTAAATTCAACAATATGTCTCTCATTTGGTCCAGTGATCAACAAATCATCAACATAAAGAACCACGATGAGAAATACATCACCCTCACGCTTTACATACAATGTGCTTTCTGTTGGACTGTTACGAAAGCCTTGTTTGACCAAATGAGTGTCAGCTTTCTCATACCAAGCACGAGGAGATTGCTTCAACCCATACAAAGCCTTGTTACATTTGCACACTTTGTCCTCTTGTCCTTTTATGACAAAACCGCGAGGCTGCGTTACATAAACTTCCTCAAATATGTCACCATTCAAGAAAGCAGTAACAATGTCTGATTGATGTACATCCCAACCAAAATGAGCTGCCAATGCACATAGAAAACGCACAGTAGTCATACGACAAGTGGGAGCAAAAGTCTCTTCATAATCTATGCCTTTTTGTTGTGCATAACCCTTTGCAACAAGTCGAGCCTTATGGCGATCGATCTCACCATCCGGCTTGCGTTTCAACTTGTAAACCCACTTTGTACCAATGGCCTTTTTGCCAGGAGGCAAATCACATAAAGTCCATGTGTCATTTTCTATAAGTGCATCATATTCAGATTACATGGCAGCCATCCAATTTTCTGAATTTTGTGCTTCATCAAAAGACAGAGGCTCCTCAACATCATGTAAGCTAGACACAGCCAAAGCATAACAATCTGATGCATAAGATGCATGGCGAGAGCCTGAACGAGTACAACTAGACAAAGGTGCATCCAATTTACTGTCACGCAAAGTGTGCACCAACCATTTTGGCATACGTCTAGCCTGCTCATTTTCATCCCTTTCCTCATCGAGTACATCATGTACATCTGCATCAGTAATAGGCTGATCTAAAGCATTTTTAGAAACCCCCATAGGCTGTACATTTGCCTCATTGGAACTTACATTCGTATTTCCACCACTGAAAAGAGGCAACAAAGTGTCATAAATGTCCTGTGAGCTTACATTACTGTCTCTAGTACATGACAGCAAGGGCTGAACAGAATCTTCCACAAACACTACATCCCGAGAAACCAGAATATGTTTTGTTTGCGGATGATACAACCTGTAACCTTTGCTTTCAGCACTATAACAAAAAAAAAAACATTTGACAGCCTTATCATCCAATTTTTTGCGCTGCACTTGTGGCACCAAAGCATATGCCAAACAGCCAAAAACACGCATGTGCTCAATAGAAGGCTTTCTATCATGCCATGCTTCAGATGGAGTAATAGATTGCAAAGCTTTCATAGGACACCTGTTAAGTACATAAGTGGCACACATGATGGCCTCAAGCCAAAAAGAATGCGGTAAAGCTCGACTTTTGACCATACATCGTGCCATTTCCGTCAGTGACCTGTTTTTCCTCTCAGCAACACCATTTTGCTGAGGTGTATAAGGCACTGTACATTGGTGTTTTATCCCACGACTAGCCAGAAATGCATTAAATTCATGAGACATATACTCCCCCCCTCGATCTGAACGGAGGGTGCCCATAGTACATTTCGAGACATTTTCAGCCATAGCCAGAAATTGTTTGAAGCACATAAAAACTTTGGACTTCGCTTTAAGCGGAAATACCCATGCATGCTTGGAGTAATCATCAATGAAAGTCACGAAGTACAGGTAATTGCCCAAGGACGGTGTTTGCATGGGCCCACAAACATCACTATGCACAAGCTGCAACCTGCGTGTGGCCCGAATTGAACCATCCTTTGGAAACTTAGAACGCTGCATCTTACCCAAAATACAGCCTTCACAAACATGTTTGACAGGTGCTTCAAGAGGTGGCAAAGAAGCAACCATATCAGATTTCTGCAAACGCAGCAAACTGGCAAAATTCAGATGACCAAAACATGCATGCCAATGTTTTGCATCTGAAATAGCCCTTGAAACCAAACCTGAGATCATGAATTGTACATCTGTCATCCACAAATTTGACTACAAGTCCAAGTCTAGTAAGTGCGGATACAGACAAGAGATTCTTCTTGATCCCAGGTACATAAAGTGCATCAACAGGTGTGAAGGAACTGCCATTAGCAGCAATGAGCACAATCTTTCCAACTCCCTGAACTGGATAAGAGGCGTTGTTGGCACAAGTGACTGAATTGCCATGAGGGACAGACTCGAGAGAGGTAAACAATTCACGATGTGAGGTAATGTGCTTTGTAGCACCACTGTTGAAATACCACACATGTGAATCTGCAGCAAATGACAAGCATGCATCATGGACAGCAGGATTGTAAGTGCACTCTGTGCTAAAACCCCATTCTGCATCAACATCAACATTACAGTCTCCTTTCATAGAAGACTCAACAATGGCTGCATTTGTAGTGGAACCAGCATTTGCAGTGGAACCACCCTCTTTCTTCTTAGCCTCTTTGGCCTTCAACTTAGGACACGACTTGATCAAGTGATCATTGGCTTTACAATAATGGCAACGCATCTTCTTTTTGCCCTTATCACCAGAATTGCCAGACGAAGTGTGACCATCAGAAACATTAGGAATAGAATTTTTGCCACTCGCAGCAGAACCATAAGAAGTGGCTGCATTGCTGTTACCACCCTTTCTTTGAGAAGCAATAAAAGCCTATTCAACTGCACGCTGCCTAGTCCTGTTTTTTCTGGAAAGTGACTCTTGCAACAGCAATGTGCATAATGCATCAAACTTGACAACTTCAGGATTTCCTTGGGTCATAAGTCTCCAAGTACTAGCAAAAGTCTGGTAGGAATCTGGTAAGGCATCAAGAACAGTCTGCATAAGGGAACTGTCTGAAATGACTTCACCTGCAGAAATAAGCTGCTCATTGATATCCTTGACACTAGCAAGGAAAGTGTCCATATCATCTTCCTCATGCATAATCTTCGACTCCAGCTCTTTACGCAGCAAAGCAATTTTAGCCTCATTGCAGCTTGCATAAAGACCTGCTAGAATATCCCAAGCCTGTTTTGCAGATTTTGCTGAACGGATGTGAGGAACAATGGTGCGCTTCACAGACAACGCAATCAATGCATGACTCTGCGCATCCTTAACATCCCAACGAGCTTGTTCTGCCGTAGGCAAAACAACTCTAACAGCTGCAATCCTTCCAGCAAGACCTGCAACATCCTCAACATCCCCTACATCCTCAGAACCAGGACGTACATCAATGCCCTGCACAATGTTCCAGACACCCTTTGACACAATAACATGTTGCATCATATAAGCCCACATAGGGTAGTTGTCCCCATCCAACCTGTCCTCAGCAGCAAACATCTTGAACACATCTGTGTTGTTGTTGTCAGCCATGGTAAATGTTGCACCTGATGTGAAAACTGTCCGAAAATAGGACAAACGGAGCGGGAACAACCTGTGCGATATAGCACAAACCGTAGAAGACTATAAGGCACCTGTTATGCAGAAAACGGCACTGACATAAATTTTGCACAAAATGACGAAATAGCTTGTGCAGTAATGCCTGTAGTGGAAACGGAGGCCGAAATGAGCCCAAATCAAAAATCTGAGTAGACCCGTCTCTTCGAACTCACCCAAAATTTTTGTCGACCTGCGAACGCTCGCCAAAGCTCACTGAAATTGGAGAAAGTGAGCAGGCGTGTGCTGGAGCAGCTGGTGACTAAGCCCGGGAGGATGCAACCTACTCTAATACCAATTGTTGGAATTAGGGTTGCAGAGAAACACACAGCTTGGAGAAGACGAAGTAAGCTCAAGGCACACAATAGAGAGTGTATAACTTAGTGTGCAATGGAAAGATAGATAGCCCTAGAGTGATGGGCATATATTCAATGCACGGGGGAAAAAACCTCCTAAAGAGGGAAAAAATGCCCCGACGGTCCTAGTGTGTTCACACACATCACTACCATATGTATATGGTAACATTAGGGCTTTCACCATGTATTCTTCCGTTGCTGGTCCCTGCTCTAGAGCTGGTAGTTGTGGGTAATTCAACCATGTTGGCCTCTTCTTTTTCAGTACATCGTATGCCTGCCATGTTATTACTCTTGGCACAGGACATAATGTAGGGTCTTTTTGTAGGGCTGCAGGTGCTCTTGTGAACAAAATTAGATATCTTGAATTCTTGTTCAACCAGTTCTTTCTCCACTTGGAGTATCCTCTGAGCCTTTTGCTTGCATATCCTTGTATAGTCTTTCCTTTACCTGTAGTAACTCCACTTTGATCAATGGGTATGGCAGCCACTGAGCATTGATTTGGTTGGGAGTGAGTTGAGTTACATTTATTGAGTGGAGAACTCTCAACTCAAAATCCATTGCTGCTTTCCATTCAGCATCTGTTTCTTGGACAATCTGCTCTTTCAGTGCATCTTCCTCAGCTTTAGAAAGCTGGACCATGGGCACTTGCTCGGCTTCGATGAGTGGTACTTGAAAATCTGACTCTCCTGCTAGCCCTTCTGACGGATGTGTTTCCATCTTAGTAAATGAGACTGAGGGTATGTTTCACGGTTGGTTGTTCAGAGGGTCCTACTTTATCCTGAGTCTCTGGTTGTCTCTCTTGATTGACTTTCTTTAATTTTTCTATCTCTTTGAGCAATTGCTCTTCTCTTTGGACCCGCATCAATGCAAGGTCTCGTCTTTGCGATTGCTCTAGCTTCAGCTCTAACTCAAGGTCCTTATTCCTCTTTTCTAAATTCTTATAGACTACATCTGTTCCCTTGATTGAGCCGACAACAAGATTTTCTCTTATCTGTCTCAAAAATGGTGCTTGATCATTGATCCGTTGCTCGGAGTATTGCAAAGAAGCATTAGCTACATCGAGCTGCACTTGGCTCTTTTGTACTGACAGAGTAGTGGTTAATAGTTCATTGGTTACTTTTGTCAGTTGTTGATCTTTGCTTTTGTAGGCATAGGATAATTTAGTCAGAAGCTCTCTTAGCTCTTCCATGTCTTTCTGCTGCTTCTCCTTTGCAATCTGGTGTTTTTCTGCTTCATTTTTCAGCTCTTTGATATGTCTTTGAAGATCTGCAATGATGTTCATTCGATCATCCAACTCTCCTTATAGAGCATCAATGACTAGTTCAAACTCGTTAGTCTTAGCACTGCGACTAAGTGCTGCTATTTGCATCTTATCTATCATCAACTCCATTTGCTTGGCGTATTCATTCACTTGCATGATGACTTCGTCATTTGTTTCCCAATCTTTAGAATCTACCTGGGGTTGTTTAGAGGTTTGGGTCGTTTCAGTTTGTGGGTCTTTGGTTGGTGTTGTGGCTTCTGCTTGTGGCCGTGGATGGGGTTCTACTTCTCCTCCTTGAGACGTTGCAGTTGTCTCAATTGATTTTTCTGCCCGAGGCTTCGTGGATGTCTCAACTGATTCTGGTTGCATTGTTGTAGAAGGTCCTGCTTTAGTCTTGTCTGTTCCCTTTAGCTGTTCAAAACTGTCCTCTTCTTGTTGTTTCTCTTTTTCCTTTGCTTCCTCGCCTTCATTGGGTTTAGCAATTGGTGAAGGATTTGGACTTGGCATGGGATGGCCTTCTTGCTTCGTAGTGGGTGAAGTGAGTCTTGGAGACATATCCGTGTGGTCATGATGTGATGCACTTTGTTCAATAGCTTCTGCTTGTCTCTGTTGCTTGGTCGCTTCTTCCTCTGCTTTCCTTGGAGATTCTTGAGCTTCTTTTAGCTTTAAGGCTTCTGCTTCCACATACATCCGCTTAAGAAAGTCCTTGGGATCCTCTGTTTCTTTCCTTACAGGGTTCTTGGTTCTTGGTCCTCTTATATCTCTTGGACTCCATCTTTCAGGGTCCTCACCTGCAGCTTGGCGGCTCCTTTCATATGTCTGCTTTTCTCTTTCAAATCTCGCCTTCTTTTGTTGAGGTTCCTCTTGGTGTGCTGCTACTGCTTTCTTTTTCATTTCTTCAATCCTTGCTCATCTTTCTTTGTTGTCCAAGCTTTCACTACTATGAGCTTCATGGTAACTTTTGGCAGATTCTTCGTCTGACTTGTACACTCTCTTTGTTGATCGAGTGGTTCTTGGAGAAGGTTGAGAGGACACAATCTAGGTGTTCTAATCTAGGGCTAGCGGCAAATTGTCGGTCATTCCAATAGCATGATATGCTATTCTTGTCAGCACTTCCGGAGCGCCCAGATATGTGATCTTGCTCTCTTTTTTTGTGCCTTTCAGTGTTGTAAGCACATATCGCGCATGATCAATTGCCTGCTTGATTGTCGACTTCAATACTTGGGTGAAGGTGGTCGCAACCTCGTGGTTTGGAGTTGTGTACCGTGGCGGTCTCTTTGATAAGAAGTGGAAGTGTTGATGGTAGAGGCGAGCTGGTTCTCCACTTGCCTTTGGACGAGATCAGAAAAGGTGGCAGCAGCAGTATCTTTGGTAAAAGTACCTGCTGTCTTTCTCTCTCTGGCCCGCATCGTCATACCTTCAATTGGTAGCTTCAATGCCTTGACCACTATCTCTTTAGTGATTAACACTTCTACCTTTTGCACTTGTTGATCAGTGATTTGGGCCGATCCATCTTCTTTGATCGTGGACAATAATTCATATGCCTTCTGGAAATCCACGCCGCATGGTTCTTGGTCGTAGAAATTTCTTAGGCCTAGCCTTTTGTTGGCTTCCTTGATGTCTGGCTTGGCAGCTACATCATAAATCTCTTTTGGTAGCATTTGCAGTTCCACTTGGTGTCCTTCGCTCTTGAATCTGCTAGTGAAAACAATTGTGTTGTTTTCTTCAAGCTGTTCTTTTGAGAAGTAAGTTGCCTTTGCCGTCTTCACTGAACTTGGATCTAATTGGTATGGTGGTATCTCTTGCAACTTTTGTTTCTAGGACACCCTTTTCTTTGCCTCAACCGCTTGCATTGCTCCTGCTAAGTGAATATAGTGTCAAAGTTAGAGAATTTTGCAAATTCTGCTCTGAAATGCCCTGACTCTGAATTGCTGACAAATGATGTCCATTTTGCTTCAAATCAATTTTGGAACATGCATAGATGCATACAAACATGTAGAGATCAAAATCATACAATTCAGGCAAAAATTGCAACAAAAGTAAATAATCGCGATTATTTATAGTTGGAGATTTTTTCGAGCTTTTTGCATTTTTGACATCATAGGCTTGAAACATATAGCATTTAGGTGCTTTGAGTGAAGTGTAGGCTCATTTGAGTGCATTGGGTGGAAATGGTGCCAGATTCAGACCCTGAAACAGTAGATATAAAGAGATTTTGAGTTTTTGAGATCCAAACTTTCTCAAACTTGATCAGTGGACTTGGGACATTATGATCTTTGGTCCCATAAGGTCAAAGTTGCAGATTGCACCCATTTTGGCAAAAAAGTAAATAATCGCAATTATTAACTTTTTCATCAAAATGTAATTTTTTGTTGCAACTTGGTTCTAAGCATGATGTAGACTCTGTGTATGAGATATGCGGTGATTTGGATCAAAAAATGTGACAGTTAACTCAAAAATTGGATTGGAAAGACTTTGGTGAGTTTTTTTCAACAATGTCAGAGTTTTTCTTGATCATTCTGGCTCATACTTGAAATGTGGCATGTAATAGATGTGTACAAGTCATAGGTGAAGTGAAGAGATCAAAATCAAGCCAAACAAGCACAAAAGTAAATAATCACGATTATTTACAGCAGTCACTTTTTTTTGCAAGACTTGACAATTTGATGACCTAAACATTTAAGACCTCTAAAACAAGTCCTAAAATGAATTTGGTAAAGTTCGGTCGTGTCGATATTACTTCGTGCTCTTGTTGACTCTGAAATCATCGATTTTTTGTGACTAGATGGCATGTGGAGTTGGTTAGTCACTTTTGCAGCTATGGACTTGTCTGCTACATAGTCCTGATGCTACCCATCCAGTTTTGGCCCATTTGGAGTCAGTTTGACTTCATATGTCAAATTTGACGCTTTGTAGCCTTTGAGCTATTTTTTGCTGTTCGAGAGCTTCCCTTGACTGTTCTCATGAAACCATCCAGGTACATTGTGTATAGACCCAGTCTATAAGCTGCATGTGGAGTCAGAATCCAATTCTGGTATATAGCAAAAACCTAGATTATCTACTTGGGACCCCCCCGACCCCTGCCAAATGGTCATCTGGTGATATAGAAGTGTTCTATTATATATGGGCATGCTACAGTTCAAGTCTCGTCCAATTTGGTTGAGCTGACAGGCCGCTATGATCAATTTTGTGTCGTAGGACTGCGTGCACTGTTGGGTTTCTAGGGTTTTTTCCTGAGCCTAGACTTGCTACTCGGCCACATAGAATTTTCCATTGATAAGCTTAAAACTTACCCCTCATGTCTTGTGTGAGACGGTGCTGCCCTTAATTACTTAGTTCCCTTCCACCCCTCCTAGATGGCGTACTATGGGACGACTGTGTGCATGGGTTGAACGATCATGTCTATGCATAGCTTTGGTTGGCTCTACCATGCTTTGAAGATCAGTGCAATTCAAACCATTATACTGTGCAAGAGTTGGGCCTTGAGTAATTAACTCAAGGGGTTTTGAGGTTGAGGTTTCTTTCATTGTCTCCTTGCAAAGAACAATTCTTGTAGATTGTGTGCTCTTTGCTTTATTGTACCGTCAGGATGCTTTGGTACGCTAATTTCCTGAGCTGTCAATCAATAATGGTGGTTGTTGAGCTTTAACTGCCATTGGTATCTTGGTTTTTCTTCAATGAAATGTTGTGGTTGAGTGTTTTGAGACTTAACCCTCCACTGCTTCATTGGTTTTACAGTTTGCAAAGAAAATAAGTGCTCCTTTTTCCTCCAAATCCATCTTGTTTTAGGTTCCCTACTCTTCTTTGTGTTTTGAACCTCAAAACTATCTTTGGTACAATAGATGAGGTTTTGGGCACCTAAATTTGAAATGGCTACTTGCATGCTACTTGTATCATTTTCTTGTCGATAGGATGGATAAGATTGATTGCTTCGTGGTTTTTTCTGTTGGTAATCTCTTTTCCATTATTCTTTGCTTGGTGCAATTGGAACAAGGAGTTGTCAGCCTTTAGGTGATAGCTTGGGTTGATTGGTATCCCAACTGGTACTACCTTGTACGTCCGCATCCATGAGATTCCAAGAATCACTGTTTCATTCATGTGTTCATCTGGTAAGCATATAAATTGATGAGGGCATGAACATCCATGTACTATCACATTTAAGTTGACTACTCCCAATGCCGATGTTGGGTTCTTGTTGCATCCTTTAATAGTCGATATTCCTGAAGTCAAAGACTGACTCATTGCTTTAATTGTACATGGAATAATTGACTGCATTTACTCGAGCTGCTGTATCGAGCAATACATTTGTTCTATGATTGTTCAGATGTACTTTGATGTGAAGGTCCATTCATTCTAACCATTCATCATCTGTTGACACTGCATCCTTCTATAATTCCCATAGTCGTTCATTTAGTTCCAGAGTGTTGATGGGAATAGAAATTTGTTGATTTCGGAGAGCAGCTTTCCTTTTGAGTACTCGAAGCCGAGCTTCCTCTTGGGCTTCATCAATAACCTGCTGTCGTTTCATCTTTCTTTGCTTGCTGCATGTATCTTTTCTAGCAATTCATTGGTTAGCAGAAAATTGTACTTTTTTAAACGGCATCCAGTAATCTAATTAGCCATTGGTTCACCATCTAGGGTGGACAACTTAACTGCTCCACTTGTAGATACGTCTTCAATGATAAATGGTCCGTTTTCCTTTTTATTAAACTTGGGAATGTGTTGCTTAAGGGAGTAGACTAAAACTAAGTCCCCTTTTTTGAAGATTTTTGTAACTAGATGGGAATCAAAAAACTGTTTTTGTTTTCGCTTTTGTACATAGATGTGAGCTATAGCTGTTAGCCTTTGCTCATCAAGCTTTTATAAATCTTCAATCCTCTCTGACAATTCATGTCCAGGCCACTCAAGATCCTTAGCTACCCTTAGTATCGGTAATAGAAATTCTATCGGTAGGATGGCATCAAGACCATAAACAAGGTTAAAGGGTGTAGCATTAAATCTGTCTTGAATGAAACTTTATAAGCCCATAGAGCGGCATGGAGATTCATTTCCCAGTGAGTCCATCCTGAACTAACCACTTTAGTCAATATCGAGCTAAGAATTTTATTTGTATGCTCAGCTTATCCATTTGCTTGTGGGTGATAGGGAGCCGATTAGTTATGGACGACCATAGATTCATTAAGCAGATTCTCAATTACCTTATTGAGGAAATGAGTTCCCCTATCGTTGACAATTTCTATTGGCAGTCCATATCTTGTGAACACATTCTCATACAAGAATGTGGCTGTGGTTTTGGCATCATTGTTTCGGGTTGCTTTAACCTCTGTCCACTTGGTCAAATAGTCCGTAGCTACAATGATATATTGAGCTTGTGTTCTATAAGCAGGTGGTTGTATTGGCCCAACAAAGTCTATACCTCATTTTGCAAAAGCGCTAGCCCCCATCATTGGTCTTAAAGGCATGCTATATACACGGGTTGCATTTTAGCTCATTGACATGCAACACACCTTCGAACATATTCTTTGGCATCTGCAAAAAGTGTTGGCCACCATATGTGTGCCATTAAGATTGCTCTTGCGGTGGTTTCACTAGAATAGTGACCTTCAGCTAATCCAGCATGTACTTGTTCTATAATGGGAATATATTCATCTTCATTTGCACAAAGACGCAGATGTTGATCCTTTTCTCTTTGATACAATTGGCTTCCAATAAGAGGTTAGTCTCTTGCTTCAGTTTCAAATGCTCTTTGTCGGCATTTACTCAAATCCTTAGGAATTGTTCGGCTTGATAAGTAAGTAACTAAATAGTTACTCCACTTAGGAACGAGTGATATTTGGAACAATGTCATATGAGGTATGGGTGCTTGT
Source organism: Adiantum capillus-veneris (assembly GCF_014529385.1). Classification (NCBI taxonomy): domain Eukaryota; kingdom Viridiplantae; phylum Streptophyta; class Polypodiopsida; order Polypodiales; family Pteridaceae; genus Adiantum; species Adiantum capillus-veneris. The sequence goes on along the minus strand of NC_140947.1, from coordinate 11,655,226 downwards.
TTCTAGCATTGATGACATTTTTTTACTAATGAGTGAACATCACTCCTCATAGTTTGTCATAATATATAATATCTAACTTTACCAAATGATTTCTCATACTAAACTGATCACTTAATATGGGAAGATAAAAGGGGAACAAGAATTAGGATTTATATAAAAAAGGGGGACTACATACACACACACACACGTGCAGATCATCTTTCATGATTGTTCCATGGGGAAGCACCTGAGGGTATCGATGACGATATTCTAGATTCGTATCTGTTTAACAATTAAATGGTTCCAAGGTGGAGTGAAGAGGTCATTCCTCTACTCACAATTGGGTCATTACAGGTAGAAAGACAACCATCAATTATACATCGAACACGAAATCTCCAGCTTTTAGCAGGACAATTCTACAAGCACAGTAAGGATGGGATTTTGAGACTGTGTGTACATCCCGAAGAATCCGACTACCACCTCAAACAGGCTCATATACAAACTACGGGGTTTCACAATGGAGAAATGCAAACATGCCAACGGCTAAAGAGACTGGGAGTCTACTGGCGAAACATGGAAGACAGTGTCCATACATATGTAAAATCATGTGATATCTGTGCAAAACAACCTCCAGTGGAACATGCCACCCTGTTTCGAGTAGTACAAGCACCCAAATGGAGTACTCACATAACTGAGTACTTGAGAAACAAGACCTTTCCTGAGGGATGGGGCAAGGCAAGAATGAAAATTGTAGCATGAGAGGCCAAACACTATCTGCCAACCAACTATATAGGCGGGGAAAAGATGAACAACTACGATTGTGTGCTACAGAAAGAGAATATTACGTTATCCTAGAACAAGCACATTCAGGTCTGCCAGGGGGACATATAAAATGACAAAAGTGCTATACTGAGGCATATGGTGGCCAACCCTGTTTAGGGATGCAGAGACCTATGTCAAACAATGTGATGAATGTCAACACCCAAAACCACCCCTACGGAGAGATGAAATTCCATTAAGGCCAATGATGGGGGTACGCGCTTTTGCCAAATGGGACATTGACTTTATTGGTCCCGTCATACCTCCGAGATACAGGTCGTACGGACAATACATCATAGTAGCAACAGACTACATGACAAAATGGAATGGAAAGTCCAAGAACCTCATGACCATTAAATCTACAAAGAGCAAAGCTCTTCCAAGAATGTCGTATCATTTAGCTACGTTTATGGGCATGGACTCCAAGTCTTTTAACTCTAGAATTAGATTGATCTCTTCAGTCTATAGCTTATACAAATTGGAACTCAAATGATCCGAATACCTATACAAATTAAATAGAAAATATTGCGGTGCACATTTTCTTGCATATCCTTTGCTTGTGCATAATCGATGAAGTGTTAGCCATTGCTAACAATTTTTTGCAATTGTATCAAAGCCCATGAAACATGCCATCAAATGTTGGACGGGGTATCTTTGCCCATGAGGAAAAGATTGACATACAGAGCCTTTGCTTGAAGAGCTTCTTATGTTAGCCTCTAATTGCACTTTGATAACACCCAGCTCATAAGCAACCTCTCTCATTGAATTAGAGAATTGGTAGTGCAAGACGCTGGAGTGGTATATTACCTTGTTTCAAAACCTATTTTATTGCATCGTACATGAGCGTATGACATAGGCCAACACATCTAGTGAAAGGTCAAAGGGCATATAGTGACAAAGGCCTATAGCTATGACTGTTTTCTATTCCAACATGCTCTACCCAATAGGTCTCCATTTGACAACACTAGTTGTTCTCATTCCCAACCTACCGGCTTACCAATCTTGCAGCCCCATTGCAGGTCCTTGAATCTCCACCCATATACATCATATATTCCAAAATTCTACCCTAGTGGCAACCCTTACTAGCTACCAATAACACCATGAATTATATTCGACTCCCTTTGGAGCACTCCTAGCAGTGCACACATAGATCCACATACACACACATTTCTCTTCCCTGGTTGATCATTAAAGTGGACATTGTTTAACCTTTTTCTCTATGCATTATTAGAGGGCAGATTATTTTGCAACAACAAATTTTCCTCTCTAGAATGTTTTTATGCACACTTTTCCCTCCAAATTGAACACAACTCTCATGTAGCTACTACTAACAATGGTCATCTATTGAATGTCAAAGGGTGTACGGTTCCCACAAGGTCTATGCTCCATTTGAAAAAAAAAATGCTCCCATCATCAGTTTCCATGGTAAAATATCTTTCCTATATGGCAGTCTTGTCGTTCAGCATGTATCCCATTGTTTAACATACTCCTTGGTACACGATAATAGAGTTTGACCACCAAATTATGCATGGATTTTAAAAAAAATCTGAGAACGACATTATGCTTCCAAGTGAAAACTTTACATGATAGTGTAAGTCTCTCATGGCATTCGATATTTTGCACATGGCCCTCCCTTGTTTCCAGCATTATTTTGAATTCTAAGAGTAATTGTAGATAGGGTGTTAAGGCGGTTACGCCGCTAGCGGAAGCTAAATAGCGAGAACTCAACCAACAACAGAATTTGTCAGACGAGGACGGAGCTTGACCCGCAGGCGCATGGAAACAACTAGGTGGGTGTCAAATCACCTACTTGACCTTTTAATGACAATCACTACTAAGGAAATCAAATCTAAGTTCTAAAATACACAAGTGACTGAAATCCGTACTACGAACGAATGCTATACGAAACAGGATCAAGAATCATTGAATCAATCTCAAACTCAAGGGGAAGTCTATACACTAGGTAAGAACAACACCCTAAAGACTTGAACTGCAAAATCAATCTATAACCACTCAATGCGGTAAACGCGTATGAAGACAGGCCGAAAAATACAGGTGATCGAAACTTGACCCCGATGGTACTAATGTGTAGCTCTACTCGTTGTGGTTCTATAGATATGTTGCACGCTCCATTCCGACACACGAGTTGGAAGAAAACTCACACCGAAGCTCGTAGGAACTTACCACACATAGAAGCCGATAGCGCGCACTCTTGGTATCTGTGCGTAGCTCTCGCTGTTGCTAACACAATGGCGGTGTCGCTTCTCCAATGGCGGCTCCGTAGCTCGCGTAGCAAGTAGATAAGACTCTCACTCTCTCTCTCTCTCTCTCTCTCTCTCAGACACAGTCACGGCGCTCTAAAAAACTCACTTTGATTAATAATTTGCCTCCTTTAGGTTACAAAAACTTTGGCTTATATACCTCAGCCTTGGAGGTGAGAACATCTCTAACTAATTACATTAGCAAGTGAAATTACTTCGGGATTACAAGCTGGAAACTCAATTGAGTCCCGTTACTTAATGAATGGCTCAAATCAAAATTAATGTTGGAAAGACATTTATTACAATCAATGGTTACAAAATGATGAGTGTGAGCAAAAATGTGGGTGTGATCCTCTGCTGGCTCAACACTCCCCCCCTCCGCGTTCATGTCGTCCCTGACATGACTTTTATGCTTGGTCAATAAAGTCCTGTTGTCTTGAGCATCTGCAAATGTGATTCGTATCGTAGGTTGCCGATGGTCAAGGTTGGGCCGAATATTTTGCTTTCGTGGGTGAAAAAGCCGGTGTAGAAAGCTTCTTCGAATGTTTGCATGTGGAAGCTAGGCAAAAACATAATCCCTTGGTATAGGAGGTGTAACACTTTTGGAGAAGGCTGCAATGAAAGATCATACATCATATCAGTCACTGTGTCGGCCGTCAATAGTAGACTCGAGGTCGTGGCTTTATCTGGCGTGAACACTTCAATGCAAGCTAAGAGAGTCCTGTAGATTTTCTTGAGCATCTGACATGAAAGGTCAGGAGAGCCAGCAAAGAGCTTGATGGTGCCCGTTAGGGTTTTCACCATGTAGGCTTTACCTATTCTCTCTCCTGCCTTTGGTCCTGGCATCCTGGGATAATTAAGCCAATTTGGCTTCTTTTCTGCAATCCTGCCATGCTCTTTTGAGTTTCTGACTCTTGGCACCGGGCAGAAGGTTGCATCCTCCCGAATCTCCTTTGGTGCCTCCACCAAGTAGATGAGGTAGGCTGGGTATTTGTTCAGCCAACCTTTCCTCCATCTAGGTTGTGAATCTACTATCTTCTTTGATTGTTCCTCCTTTGTGATGTCGCCTTCGTAAAGAGCGACATACTGCTCCTCCTCTATTCTCTTTTTCGTCTTTAGCACTTCAAATTTCATCAAAGGGAAAGGCAGGCTGGGTTGCATCCACTCTTCATGGAGCACTTTTGTGTCTAGTCCCTGAAGCCTAATGGAGATTAGGAGTCTCCTCTCCCATTCCATTTCCGCCTTGGCACTCTCCTCTGCTGACTTTTCTATTTGGTCATGGAGCCTTTGTTCTTCTTCTTCAGAGATTCTTGAAGTCGAGGCCACCTCTTGAGCTGGGGCTGGATCTTCAATTGTGGTTGCCTCTCCAGTTTCTGGTAGCTCTATGGCTGCTCCACATGATTCTTCTTGTGGTGTCTCTGTCTCTCTTCTTTGTTGCTCTTGTAGATCTTGGAGCTGTTTGCGGAGGGCCTCATTCTCTGTCCGTAGTGTTTGATTTTCTAATGTGAGCCTCTCCTCTGCGGCCAATGATTCCTCCGCAATGTGCAACCTTTACACTTGCTCTAATCTCAGCTCTATTTGTAAGCTTCGGACCTGGTCTTCCAAAGCTGGTATGATAGCTCCCTCTTGTTCGGTTCCTACTCTGCTAGCTCTAGGGGTAGTCCTGAGTCTAGTGATTGTTCTTTCTTGGAGCTCGACTCTCTCCCTTAGCTCAATGAGCTCATCCTTGGCCGCCTCCAACTCATCCTCTATCCGCTCCCTTGCTTCCTGTGCACTTGTTACTTCTCTTGAAGCCTCGGCTAGCTGGAGTATCAAGCCGTCTCTCTCGTTTTCCGCGTCATAGAGTGATGCTTTATGACTTTCAGATTCAGTCATAGCATTCTCTAATTTTCTCTGCAACTCCGCTTCCCTTTGTTTGGCTGTCTCAATCTCTACTTCCTTTGCCTTGGACCTTTCTTTTATCTTGCTGAGCAGTTCATGCACCATGTGCATGTCTTTTTCATCATTATCTGTCAACTCTAAAGCTCTTTCCGCCACCACCTCCACTGGCTTTGGCTCTTCTAGTACTTTCGGTTCGTCCAGTTTCTCTTCACTTTCTTTTTTACTCTTTGTTTTTTCCTCCGTTCCTCTCCGTTCATCTTGTTTTTGTAGGGTGATCCCATAAACTGCCTCAAGGGCCTCTTCTTCAGTGTATCCTATCTCTACCAGATCCTCATAATCATTTCTCTTTTGCTGAGCTGGATCTATCTTCTTTTCTTTGGTCTCGGCCTCTGGCTTTTCCAAATCATTTGTGTCCACCTCTACTGTGGTCTCCTCCACAATTTTTTCCGTCTTCTTAGGGCTTGGTACATCAGTCATAGAGGGATATCTGTCCTCAGCTTCCTTGGCTTTCCCTTTGTCGGCTTGCCCATCTTTCTCTTGAGGCTTAGTAGACTCATCTACTTTCCTTTTCCCCTTGTCGTCTTTTTTCAGCTCAGCTTTTAATTGCTGTACCTCCTCTTCAGTGTATGGCTCGACAAGTTTTTGCTCCAGAATAGCCTCTGACTCCTCATAAGCTTTAATATATTGATCGTATTGATCAATATGTGGCCTGGCTGAGCTAGTTCCGACTTTAGTGGGGTCTGGCACCCACTTTTCTTCAAAGTCACCCTTTAGAGATCTTTTCGCTCTAAACTGCTCCACTAGTCTTTCCATTCTTGCCGCTTTCTGACTTTTGGTTTGCTTGGGAGCAACCTTCTTCTTTACTTTCTTCTTAAGCGGCTCGTCCACATCCTCTGCAGGTTCTGAAACTACTTCTAGTTTCCGGCGTGCTCTTGTGGATGCCCTCTTGGATACTTCGGGTTGTTCTTCCTCCTCGTCGGCTTCTCTAAGCCACTCATTCTGGGAGGGAACCTTTGGCCACTGATCTCTAGCTCCAATAGCTTCATAAGCTATTCTTGTCAGAATTTCTGCTCCTCCTATATACTTTGGCTTCTCGCTGTGTATGGCAATTACTTGCTCGTGGATGTGTTGAGCGTAATTCACCTCTTTTGGCATATTGCTCTTTAATGCCCATGTGATGGTGGTCGCAATGGCATGGGGTGGTGTCGTATACTTTTGCGGTATTTTACTGCAAACATGAAGAAATTGGTTGTACAATCGGCAAAGGGTTGCCGCTCTTGGGTCCATAGGTTGCATTTTGCTTCTTGGGCCCATAGACCTCTATGGCCTCCCTTCTTTCCCTGACCGAGCTCCCTTTGTTGTGAAGCTTCAATGCGTCTCCAATGAGCTGTGGAGTGATTTGTACTTCTACTTTCTCTCCATCCATGGTTGTCAATGTGGCTTTTCCATCCTTCTGAATGGATGTTGCCAACTCGTACACTCTTCTTGTATCCACACCTGATGGTCTCGAGGTGAAGAAACTGTGCAAGTCTGCCCTTTCCAGGTACCTGCTGATGTCTTCTGACCTGCTATAATCTACCAATTCCTGTGGGATCATCGGTACATCCACCGCTTGCCCTTGAGGATCTCTGAAAGTCCCCTGGTAGATCTTTATTCCCTCTTTCTCCAATACTGCTTCCTCCACCCAAGTTTTGGTTGGCTTGAGGGTTTCTGCTGGAATGTCAAAGGGTTCTGCTTCTGCAAGAGCATCTTTGATTGTCGGTCTCTTTCTCTTTGTTGCCGATGACTTGGTGGAATCCATGGATCCTGTAACTCCAATTTCAGAAGTTAGCGTCTTTTTAGTACTGAAAGCCGAAGTGAAGCTTTTAACTATTCAAATGACTTTAAAATTGAAACATGAGCTATTCAGGGCCTAAGGATGCAAGGTAGGTGAAAAAATATGCAAAATGGGCTCAAATTCATGCTGGAGACATCATATGCATATGATGTCTTTTGTGTCAAAATGACTTCATATTGGTTGTGCTTGTAGCTGATAGTGTATACATGAGTATCATATGCTTGGATTTGAGTTTGGATCCCATTTGGTCAAGTTTTGGCCAGTTTAGTCCAGTTCCGGCTCTTGGCAAAATTTTGAAAGGGATTTGGATTTTATGATCCAAATTGGATAAAACTTGGTGGTTCACTTTCAAATGGCATGTAGATCACTTCTGTTTGGTGATTGAAGCCCTGAGGTGCCAAAATCACATAGTGAGACATCATACGCGTATGATGTCTTTTAGTGTATTTTTGGATCAAATTTCTCTATAAGCTTGGATTTGGCTTTAGATAGGCTTATTCAGTGGATTTATGAAGTTTGGATAGATTTTGGGCTAAAAATGGCTCTGGAGACATCATACGCGTATGATGTCTTTTTCATCAATTTTGCATGGGATTGAGTCTGTGGACTCCCCATGTACTAGTGAAGGACTGTTTCTACTCAAATCTTGGTTTGGACTTGAGTATGTTGGATTTGGGCCAAAAATAGGCTTCAGGTGAAGGATTTTCCCTCAATTGGGCTAATGGGGTGATCCTCTTGACCAAATGGTTCCAAATTTCATATGTAGCATGTATTAGATATATATAATGGATGTATGACGACAAATGAGCAGTTTTGGCTCTGTAAGTGCAAATAGACATCATACGCGTATGATGTCTTTTGTGTCAAAATGGTGCTTTTTGGTTCCAGATAGCTTGTAGATGTGTTAATCAACAATCCTACAAAGTTTCAATGAGTTTGGAGTTATTTTGACAAAATTAGGACCAAAAATCAATTTTATGGCCTACTTTGCGTCTTTTTGGTTTTCCTTGGGTTTTTTAACTCCAATTCTCATGATACTTGGTTCATAGGATGTGATTAACATGTGGAATGAGGCTATGCACTCAAATGTTGAAATGGATGTGAAATTCATGCTGTGAGTATGATGTCTTTTCTTGAAATGTTGGTCTTTTTGTGCAAAGAATGCTTTGTGCTAGTGCCCTAAGCCCTGCTAACTAGTTTTCAACTTAAAAAGTCATCAGTTTAGCTAAAAAGCCCCCTTATAGGCATTTCAGTTTTCGAAGTCGTCTTTTTGCCTTGGAGTTGAATTTCTTCAACTTTTCTTCTCGAGAGTTGCATTTCCAGCTCATTGGATATGTTGTGAAGCCATCTATTTGGTTGAACTTGACTTTGGCTCCCCGTTCTCCATCTTTCTCCTTTTGGTTGCCCGAAAGTGTCTTTTTCACCATCGGTAAGTGAATCAGCTTTCTTTTGGGTTTTGCTTGCAAACATAAGTCATCCATGTATATTTGAAGCTGCTTGTGAAGTTTCATTTCATTCGGTCGTCAATTTCAACCGTTATGCCAAAATGACGCTTTGTGTGTCTGTCGTCGAATCGGTTGTTTTGACCCACTTTTGGTGGTCCAAACCTGGAGATACTCCATGGTTGCATTGCCCTCGATGTTGTTAAGCTTCCTGAGAAGTTTTGTGTCGTTTCGACAACTTTTTCCTGTTTGCCTCTTGCAGGCTCTGTTGACCTAGGGTTTTTCTAGTCGTTCTTTCTCGAGCTTTGAGTGTTAGAAACCCATCTTCTATACTAGGGTAACCCACCTATAAGTTCTTGCAAGGTTTGGTTAGGCGGTTGTGCCACTACCTAGCATTCTACCGCATTCCCCGTCTGCTCTTGTTTCTTGGTTTTGGTCAGTTTTCGCGACAAAAGTTAATGATAAGCATCAAAAGCTTATGGAAACGAGTCTACCTCTCATGTCTGGTGTCCTCTGAGCTCTCGTAGCAGTCGTAGAAGGCTGTAGAAGGTTGGATGCTCCTGTGTGCTCTTTGCTCTCTCCAAGAAGGTAATAGTGGAAATGAGCTTGAAAGTGATGTGAAAAATACTTAACTTCGGACTTCTCGGATCACGTGTTACCAAATTTGACATGTGCTCCTATCTCGTTGTGAAATGCACTTTAGGATTTGAAATTTCTCAATTTGGACCCCGTTTGACCTGTTTCTGAGAAATCTGTCCACTTTGCCAAAATTCTGTCATTTCGGGCTTTCCGCAACTTTTCCCGAATTGTACTCAATTTTTACCATGGGTTGCCCTTGTCATTAGGATCATCACCATCTATTCTTTTCTTTTTTCTAATCTCGTTTCACCTGCTTTTTTATTTTTCTTTTACTTTTATCAAGAAAATCATAAAAAATAAAAGAAAATAGCAAATTGAAGCCAAAAAATTCCAAACATACACAATAAATAGCTGGTAACCCTGTGTATATGAATATACACTTATTTGTGATTTCTCGACTTGGATTACCACTTTTATCCACTTTTTAGCTCCAAAAACACTCTTATTTTGTGATATTTACACGTATAGAGACCCAAATTCATCATTTGATCTCTTCTTGTTGCAAAACAAGGTATATAAGGGCATAAATATTATCAATATCCGCAATCAAACATAAAAATTACGAAATCATGTAAGACACTGCCCTTGTAATATAATTTTTGTTTTTCTTTGTTTTTGTCGCTTGTAGCTGCTTTGTAGCTCCTGTATACCTCCCCCCCTCCTAGTCTGAGTCCTCCGGGACGACTATGAAGTGTCTGTGGACGAAGCATTGTAGTTGTTTTGGTCATAAGTTCCCAATGCAATTGTAGAGCGATGATACAACAGTCTTTCCAATAAAGCTGCTCTTTGTTTGATTGAAGGATTGGTGGTCGGGTTTTGGGTTGGTTTTGGCACTTCGGTAGTAGAATCAGTAGATGGATTCTTCTTTACCTTGTTGTTCTTTTTCACAATCCAAATCTGCTTCCGCTTCGCTTGTGCTTGCCACAAACTCTTTGCGACCCAAACTTGCTTTGTTCTTTGTGTTGATTTCCTCGCCTTGAAATACCTAGGAGCTTCCGTGGATTGTATTGAAGGGAGTTCCTGTTTACAAATCCTTGGGATCCAAATTTGCTTGCTATAGCTTTGTGCTGTCATGAACTTCTTTGGAATCCAGATCTGTTTCACTGTCCTTGATTGTCTGGAATCACTCTGTTGTCTGGTATTGAAGACTCTGTTTTCCACCTTTGTGTTCTCTGGCACAACCTTTTTTGGTTTCCATACCAACTTTGACTCCGTTTTTTCCCAAGGTTGAGCTGTTATATTATTGCTTGTCTTCCTTATCCAATGTTGAGAGTTCCTCGTCGAAGAGCAATCCAGTTGTATAGAAATTTTTGGTTGCCATTGCTTCTTCTTTTTCTCTGGTTGTTGTTTACCTTTGTTCTTGGATTCTTCCTTTGGAGTTGTCTCTAATCCTTTGGTGAACTTAACTGATTGACTTTCACCTTCGTATTTGATAAGCACTGATTTAGAACTCCAGTCAATCATTGCATTGTATTGCTTCTGCCATGGTTGTCCTAGCAATAATGGATGTTGTGTAGCTTGGTCTTCAACCACGTAAAACATATGAGGATACACATACTGGTTAATCTGTATATGTAAAACTGTGCATCCGACAGTTTTGATTGAATTCTCAGAGTAACTTTTTAACTCTTGCTTGGCAGTTTGTAATTTGGTGTCATTTGTCAATTGTCTGTACAAACTGAGTGAAAGTAGGTTAGTTTGAGCTCCTGAATCCAATAGTGCTCTGGCTTTGATTTGGTTGGTTCCTACTTTGCATTCAATGATGGGTTCTTCTTTGTCATTATCCATTTCTGTTATACTGACTGCGTTTATTCGTATTGCTCCTTCATTGCGCTGTTTCTGACGTAGTAGTCTTCTTTTCTCCATTCTTTCCTTCGCCTCGGCTTGCGCTTCCTCCACAATCTTTTTCTTTTTCTGAACACGCAGCTTTTCTTGATGTAGTTTGAGAAGCATGTCTTGGGTTAGCGGCAAAAGATACTTTTTCACTCTGCATCCACTAATCTAATTGGGCATTTCTTCTCCGTCTAATGTAGCAAGCTTGATGGCTCCACTTGGTGATAGATCTTTAATCACCAGAGGTCTCATCCCTCGCTTTTTAAGCTTCTTAGCATGCTGTTTCAGAGTGTAAACTAGGACATAGTCCCCAACCTTAAACTCTTTAGTCCGCACATGCTTATCAAAAAATTCCTTTTGTCGCCTTTTTTGAGCGTAGATAGAAGCTACTGCTTTTAGGCGAAGCTCGTCTAGCTTTTCCAGGTCATCTATTCTATCAGAAAGCTTGTGCCCTGTCCACTCTAGATCCTTAGCCACCCTTAAGGTTGAAATCAAGAATTCTATTGGTAAGATAGCATTTAGCCCAAAAACCATGTTATATGGGGTCATTTCTATTGATGTTTTATATGCTACCCTATATGCCCATAATGTTGAATGCAACTTCTGGTCCCAGTCAGTTCTCGACTCAGATACAATCTTCGTAAGGACCGTGCATATGGTTTTGTTTGTTGCTTCAGCTTGTCCGTTTGCTTGTGGATGATACGGGGCTGATTTCCTATGGATTACCATGAATTCATCTAGAAGGATCTCTATCACTTCATTTATAAAATGTGTGCCTCGATCACTCACAATTTCTATTGGCAATCCATATCGTACAAAGACGTATTCATATAGAAATTGTGCCGTGGTCCTGGCATCTGCTTTTTGAGTTGCCTTTGCTTTGACCCACTTTGTTAGATAGTCTGTAGCCACAACGATGTATTGTGCATGAGTCTTATATGCAGGAGGTGAAATGGGTCCGACATAATCAATCCCCCATTTTGCAAAAGCTCTTGCCCTCATCACTGGTCTAAGCGGCATATCATCTCTTTTAAGTGGTACTTTGGTCCGCTGACAGTCATCACACCGTTTAACGTATTCCTTAGCGTCCATATGTAATGTTGGCCACCATATTCATGCGACAGACAAGTTTTGCTATCTTATCACCTGAGAAATGGCCTCCACCTACTCCTCCATGATCTTGCTCCAGGATTATCATATACTCAGACTCTGATGCGCAAATCCTAAGCTGGTTGTCTTTACCTCTCTTATAGAGTTGATCTCCTATTAAAGCGTAATCTCTAGCTTCTGTCTCTACAGATTTCTGACGAGCTTTTGACGTTCCTTTTGGGAAAGTTCTATTTGTGAGATATTCAACAATATACTGACTCCATTCCGGAGCTATCATTATCTGATATAATGTCGAATACTCTGCTGGCGGTTTTGATGAACATACAATACATACAGTGACATATTCATGTACGCTTTCTTTCATTCCTGGCCAATAGACTCCCAATTGTAACAAATTTCTATATGTGTTCCTTCTTGAACAATGAAATGCACATTCTTGAACATGTGCTTCGCGCAGATATATATTATATTCCTCAGGATTGATGCATAGTCGTAAAACATGATCATTTCCCAATTGATACAACCTTCCTGCAACCAATTGAAGATTCTTGGATTGCTGAATAGCAATATGTTTTTGGTTGTATTCTCTTCTATCAAACTCTCCTCCATAGGTTAATAAGCTAACGACATTTTGAGACCACTTCAGTATCATTTCTATGTTGAACAAGTACGCGTCTGGCATGTCGTCATCTACTCCTATAGGGTCTTCCCCATTCGTCAATCGCGAAAGATGATCAGCTCTAAGATGTGTTTTTCCTTTTTTTACTACTACCGTGAAGTCGAATTCCAGTAAGATAATGAACCATCTCACTATTCTCCCGGTATTGCATGGTTTATTCACTAGGTAGAGCAAGGCTTGGTGATCCGTAAAAAACACAAACTTGTTGGCTAGAAGATAATGCCGAAATTTCTTCATAGCATATATCATTCCTAATCCCTCTCGCTCTGTTGTGGTGTAATTCTTCTCTGCATTGTTGAGCTGTCGACTGGCGTAACAGATAGGAAAATCCATATTTCCTTCTTCTGGCTGAGCCAGAATACATCCTATTGCATATGCCGAAGCATCTATATGCACATGGAATGTCTTCTCCCAATCTGGTGATTTCAAGACTGGAGCAGTAATGAGTGCCTCTTTCAATTTCTTGAATGATTCCTCACACTCTTCTGTCCATTCAAAGTTCACTATTAGCCTATAAAGTGGTTGGCCTATTATAGCGTACATGTAAATGAATCGTCTATAATATCCGCAATGTCCCATAAAGCTCTGTACTTGTTTCGCATTGGTTGGTCTAGGCATATCCACTATAACTTTTATCTTGTTTAAATCCGTGGATATTCCGTTTTGTGAGACAATATGTCCCAGAATTCTGCCCTGTCGGACCATAAACACACATTTCTCAGGATTGAGACAAATGCGATATGTCCTACATTTCTCAAATACTTTTCTTAGGTGTTCTAGATGCTCATCTCTCAGAAGAGAATGTACACATAAGTCATCCATGTATATTTCTAGAAACAACCTTAAGTATTCTTTGAAAGCATGCGTCATCAGCCTCTGGAAGGTTGCGGGAGCATTGGTTAGACCAAAAGGGAGAACCCGATAAGCATAAATTTCCCACTCCGTTGCAAAAGCTGTTTTATGTTGATCTGCCGGTGCTATGGCTAGCTGGTTATATCCTGAAAAACCATCAAGAAAGGAGTATGCTGTTTTCCCTGATACACGCTCTAGAACATGATCAGTTATCGGCAGGGGATAATTGTCCCTGATTGTTGCAGCATTCACTTTCTTTAAGTTGACACACACTCGGAGTTTTCCGTTCTTCTTGGGTACCACCACAATCGGAGATACCCAATCGGTGTGTTCAATCTCGTATATGAATTCAACTTCCATTATCTTATCTATCTCTTCTTTGATTCGCTTAGCAAACGTATCATTATATGTGTATGGTCTCTGTCTGCTAGGCTTTGCATCTTGTTTTAGTGGGATTGTGTGTTGGCATATCGATAGGTCAACTCCCCTTAAGTCCTTATAAGACCATGCAAACACATCCCTGTACTCTCGGAGAAGACTCAAAAGTCTCTCTTCCTCGCCTGGAGACAAATCTGTGGCTATGTACACCGGTCTAGGTGTCTCACCTGGAGCTGCTAAATCAACTTTTTTTGCATCCTCCGGTCCGTCATAAGATTCGTTCGCCTTTCTCTCTCGAATAGGTTGGGTTAATACCACCTTCCTATCCTCTATTGTGAATTTCCTGTAGTGAGAGGGAACATCCATGTTTTCCTTGATTTTGGCTTTTTGGTCCTCTCCACTCTCAATTTCTGTCGTCCAAACTTCTTTCAGAGTTTTCTTAAGCTCTCTGTACTTGTTTCTACGTTCTAACTTGGACTCCGTGTGTTCTCTGTTGCGCTTGTTCTTTTCTGATTTTTCTGTTTCAGTTTTCATTTCATTCCTTTGAACTTGATTTTTTGAGCTTCTTTTGTCTTTTCGTAAGCTCTTTTGATCATTGCCTCTCATTCTTCCAGAAATCTTGTCCTTAACACAATCTTCCGCCTTTACTAGCATTAGGAATTGATTTTTTCCTCTTATTCTAGGCATCGGATTGGTTCTAACCCCCTTTGTTTTTCTCTTTTCTCTATAGCGTTTCTGGCGTTGTTTAGTTTGGTTCGGAAAATCATAAAATCTGACATCCGTTATAGTTTCTTCGTTTCCGCTTGAATTGTCCGTTGACTCGTTGTCTGCTTCATTTTCCCCCTTTGGATGATCGGGAATGTCGTGAAACACCTCTTCTTCATCTTCCTTTTCCAGTGTATCGTTCTTTTCAGTTTCTTTTTCGAGTACAGTTCTCAACATGAAGTACGGAACCACGTCGTACTCGTCCTTGTTGCAAAATTTTGTTGTGGGACCATCCGGAATTGCACAAACATCTAGGGTTGCTAGAATGTGTGTCCATTCTAATGGTTCAAGCGTGTCCTCTGGAAAGGGTTCTCCTATATAAGTTTCGTCTTCGATAGCCCTTTCTAAAACATATTCTTCTCGCCTCAGACTTCCACATTTCGAGGCCCCACACATCCATAACTCCTTGGGCTTACCTAACCAAGCTGGAAATTCGGATCCCGCCAAAGTAGCTGAATCAAACTCCTCTATCGGTGTTCGGTTCACATCTTTGTAGCTATAGTCTTTCAGGTTCACACGTGTAGTGGTTTCCATATTTCTGAGGTATATGTGATCGTAGCCCCAATCCTGGACCATTTTCAACTGTCTCATGAATGGTCTTCCCAGTATGATATCATAGTTATTCTCCTTGCCAAAATCGACAATAGCAAAAGTATGTTCGTATTCAATGCCGCAAGAAGTCACTACGACTTTCTCTAATAACCCCATAGGTTTCTCCATGTGTCCATCTGCTAATTGGAGTTTCAACCTAGTCTTCCTTATTGCTGGTTTTCCTCATTTTTTCCAGATTTCTTTTGTAGCAATGGCTACCCCAGCTCTGCTGTCTAGTATTGCCATCGTGTTCACTCCTTGGAATTCAACTGGTAAGGTTGTATTCCCCTCTTCACCTTCGCAATACTCTCCGACCTTGTTTAAGGGTACAGGCTTAGCGTTCTTTTGTGGTTTGCTCAGCTCTTGTATACCCTCTTGCAATCTCGATGTTGGGTCTTTTATCCCAAATTTCTCCAAGCATTTTCCTACAGTGGTCCACATATGTGGTCTTAGCCTCAAAAGCTCAGCTAGAGTGATAGTGCATGTCACTGGTGTTGACAAGATCTCTATCAATCCTTGCGAGTCCATGACTTTTTCTGATGAGATTCTTCGTGAGGGAAGTGCTCTAATCTCGGATTTTGCTTCATACTCTCCTAAGTATGAAGGTAAGGTATTCAGTGAATGAGGTTAGCTCTCCATTGTTCTAACAGAGCCCCCATCTCCCCAGTAAGATTGCAGATCCAAGTCCACTTGAGATCCTGCCTCAAATTCCACTATGGGATGATTCCTGATGTCCTTTTCCCAATTTGTCTGATTAGCTTGGCAACTTAGCTCGTTTGCAAAGTTTGCCTCTCTCACTTGTTTCCAAAATTCATTGTAATCCTCATCTCTTCCATAAGACCTCTGTATGACTGGATGAAATCTCTCTATCTCCTGATTGGTTGTGTTCAATACTATGCGGTCATCCTTGTGTGTATCTTCAGACTTTTGTGGACTGTGAGTCTTTTCAGCTACCCGTGAAATGATAGTCTCTTGCTGAATTGGGTTTTCCGTTTCACAATTCATTGTTTCTCTTGGTGGTTCTAATAAGGCTTGTGCAGTCTTGATCATTCTCTGGCACATTTCAAGTCTCTGTTTTTCCAATTCCGTGTTAGGGTATGTCATCCACCTCTGTTCTTGTGTTTGGTTGTTCTTTAACCTAGCTTCGTAAGCTCTCATCAGTGCGTCCAATGGTTCATGTACTTTGTCGACTAGCACTGATCCCCCTGAGCTTAAGCTCGTTGTTTCTTTGATACTCTTTTGTTTCGTTCTTTTCGGGCTCATCTCTCGTTTCCCGTTTTGACTCTCAAGTTTTTCTAATCTATCTTTAGTTCGCTTTAGTTCCTCAGCTAGAATAGCGTCTTCACGTTCTTTTCTCAACTTCATGCGTGCTTTTCTAGCTTTCCATGTGTTTCTCTGACTCCGCGGTCCTTGACTAAACACTTCAGTCGCTGAATTTCCATTCTCAGGTTCTCTAGTGGTTTTCTTAGCTTGAGCTCTAGTAACAACTTGCGTTGGTATCAGAGTTTCATTTTCAGACCCACTGCTGGTAGGAATAGTTTCTAGCATATTCAATGTCGTCTTTTGCACTTTGTTTGGATTCTTTGAACAATCCTCAATGAAGTGAGTTACCCCACACTCAGTGCAATAAGCGTTAATTCTAATGATTTTCGTATGTGGACAAACATTCATCAGATGGTCACCTCCACACTTGTAACAGGGTCCTAGTGCTGGTCTTGGTCCCACTTGATTCGTCCTTTGTGGATAGGATGGTCTTTGTCCTGTTAACCCTCCATGAGCTATGAACATCAATGTTCTTGTGTCCAAATTGTATCTCTCTTCATCAGAAGCACTTGTAATTGTTGGTATTCCAACATTCCCAATCATGCCCCATGGTTCTGGTTGTTTGGGTTCTTCTGGTGGGTAATACACAGTTGGAGACATGTGCGCACCAGATTCTTCATAATAGGCTTGAACAGGCACTAAGGCTTGTTCTTCCTGATTCTCTAAGTTTGGTGCATATCTAATGCCCACTGGTCTTGCTCCTGGTAAAGGTGGTTGTTGTCCCAATACCGGTTGCTGTCTTTCTATCCCCATAGGTCCTGGTACATTTCCCGTTGGGTATCGAGGTACTGGATGTACCTGAGGTGGTGCTAATTGAGTAGGAGGTACATACTGACGCTCCCTTACATACCCTTTGTTGTAATAGCACTCCTTTGTTGGATGGTTTGTCCATTTTTGTTCAATAGCACACCATTTCAGTGGTTTTGGCAATGGTTTTTGGTATGGTGCCATCCTTTTTAGAGCATCTTCTATCATTTGCTCTACATTTGGCATGGTTGTTGTTTGAACATTCTTTTAAGTGGTAGTCTCGCTCGCTATGGAGGAAGAGCTACTGAATGCAAAATCTGTATCCGCTGACACCTCTCCATAAACCGTACAGTTATCCACTAAGTACAATGCTGCTCTCGTTACTTGCTCGAAACTTGTACAAGCTTTCAAGTGCAAGTCCTTCTTGAGAGTGTCGTTTCTCAATCCTTCAATAAAGAGAACAGATAGTCTGTCATCTTGTGGTCGTTCACGTACTGGACATCTCTCAATGTATTGTTTGAAACGAAGTGAAGCTTCCTTCACTTTTTCGTGTTCTCTCTGTTTAAAAGCATATATTTGTGAGACCGTATTGTGCTTAATCCCTCGTTTTGAGAATTCCTCAGCAAACTCTCTTAGCAAATGGTCAATGTCATGGAATCCCCCTCTGTTCAGTGGTTGAAACCATGTCAATGCCGTACCTTCTAGAGTAAGACCAAATCCCTCGTATTGTGTATTGAAATCTGTTATCTGCTCAGCTCTTAAGACTTGCTTAAAGAGTGAAACATGTGCATACGGATCTCCTGAACCACCATACTTCTTTGGCATACACTTGGCTACTTGAGATGGTCTCATACGTCTATGGTCTGCTACCAATCTCATTGCTCCTGTGTCCCAGCTAAAGCTTTCTCTAGCATCATGGACTTCATGGGTTACCCTTGTCGGTTCCCCTGCCTTGAGTCTACTACTAGGACGTAAATGTGATGGTTCCGCTTCGAACCTTGGACCTGGAGTGGTATACGTGGGGATTGGAACTGCACTACCTCGATTCGTATCCATTGACTCTCTGGAATGTAATGATCCCATTGGTCCGGGCTTTGAGTACTGAGGTCGACTGAAAGAGTCAGCAGCTTGAGTTCTTTGTCCTCCTGTCGTCATTGGGTTTTGCACTCCATTTGTTGGTGCTGGTCTTTGTGAGCTAGAAGTAACATAATACTGATGTAGTGGTCCCCCAAAGTATGTATATCCTTCTAATTCTTTCTTGCCCATTGTTGAGTATTGCCTCCCATACTTGTCGCAAGCGGCAATTTTCACTTCCGATCCCTCTGTGTAGGTAAAGATATAAAGTCTTTTTTGGTCTGTCAACTCTCCGGTGTAGGGTTCTTCACATCTATAATAGAGATCTTGCTCCCCATTATTATATTTGTATAGCCCCACATAGATGTTATCTGTGTTGATCCTTGTAGTTTCATTCTCTTTTCTTAACCTCGCATCAGGGAAGTTCATTATTGGTGCTTTCTCCTCGAGTTCTTCATCTACTTTGGCTTTGGTGCCCATCAATCCCCACTTGTCCACAATGTTAGGGTTTAGGACTACCAAGTATATGGTACCCTCGTCATCTAGATATCTATCTCCGCTATAGCTCACAGGCACTAAGTCCTTGAACTCACTAGGTCTATCTTCTATCTTTACACAATAGCGGTCCATTCCATCTTTGTAGATCTTGGCACCTTGCTCATTGTCGTACTGATATTTTATGAACAATAACTTCATTGTGGCGGAAGGGTTTGATGATCCTGCTGCCATATTTTCTCTGTTGTTCAGGTTCAAGTGTTCCAAGTGTTCGGTGAAAATCTCGTAAGATCTCTCCAAAGAAGTATCAAAAACACTTCCTTCAAAGATCGGCTCTAATGGTTGCACCCAAATTTGGTTTACACTTCCCTCGGTTAATATGACACTTGCTTGTTCCCCTTGTTTTGGTTGGTTATTCTGGAGATTCCTGCCCGATCTCAAATTCATCAATTCCCCTAAAGGACTTTAACTTTTCTGTCTCGGCAATTTGTTTTCCCAAGTTTTTGTGGTCAGAATTGATCTAAACTGATTGATACTTGGTCAATTGTTTAATCTTGTCAGTTGGA
Source organism: Adiantum capillus-veneris (assembly GCF_014529385.1). Classification (NCBI taxonomy): domain Eukaryota; kingdom Viridiplantae; phylum Streptophyta; class Polypodiopsida; order Polypodiales; family Pteridaceae; genus Adiantum; species Adiantum capillus-veneris. The sequence goes on along the minus strand of NC_140947.1, from coordinate 11,635,955 downwards.
CAACTTCTGTTTCATCAAGTGAGAATTTTGTTGCAGTTATACTGAAAAAGACATTATACGTGTATGATGTCTTTTTTCACAGATTTGGACTATTTTGGTTATGCTCACTCTCAGTAGCCCCCTTATGCTCTGTCCACTCGCAAAATTCAGTTTGAACTCTGTTTGAGCAAGTTATGGCTAATTTAGGCTTTTCTTGGCAATTTTCCGCTTTTGACTTGTTTTGGGTCAATTGTGATCCAAATGGGATGAAACTTGAAATATAACCTCTAGACAGCTATTACAATGGATCTGTGTTGGCAAAGTATCAAAATATGTCCAAAATTAGGTCGAAGACATCATACGCGTATGATGTCTTTTTCATCAATTTGGGTCAAGACTTGATATTTATGCTTTCTACAGTGTTTGTAACAATCTTGTCAGGTCAGATATAAAAAATAAGCAGTGGGATGTGCTAAAAGACATTATACGCGTATGATGTCTTTTGTCCCAGATTTTGACTATTCTTGGTTTTAAGCCTTCTCCAATGTTTATAATTGAGTTTCAAGTGTTTTTGTCAGGTTTGAATGTAAAAACAAGATCTGAATACAAAATTTCCTATTCTTTGCGTTTCTTGGACTCCGGCTTGTCTTTTTGGATTTCTTTGAGTGTTAATGCTCTTGTTTTAAGTTGAAATTAGGGTATAACCCCCCTTTTGAACACTCTGGTAAAGTCAAAATTTCTGTTTTGGTCTCTGTTTGGTCATTTAGACATCATACGCGTATGATGTCTAAAGTTGCAGATTTCCAGTTTTTTGGCACAGAATCCTTCCTAAAGCTTTCTCAAGTGCTCAGCAGCTCCCAGATACACAGAAAATTTCTCTGACTTTTGTTTATTGCAAGTTTCACTACTAACTCGACGGTTTAGTGATCTATCATGAAATCAACCATATCAAGCAAATACTCCAATGATTACTAGCTCCAGATCAGGATCAAATGAAGTCCTACCTAAGCTACTCCTAATCATAAAATGGGTTTGGTAATTGTGATTTTAAAGAGATCCACTGTCACTCACGGACTAGCAAATTCTTCTTCTATCAACAACTACTCAACACCAACAAAACAACAAACAAATCTAAGCTAAACTAAAAATACTGTCAACACGGAAGACCCAGGAATACCCCACTTCCTAGTATCTCTCGAGATCTTCGGAGTCCACCACTCCTAGATCTTTTCTAACTAAAGTATACAAAGTACTTTATACGACTCACCTCGTAGGATTAGTCTAAGGTCACCTACTTAGGGCTCTCGTCCCCAGCAACGACGCCAAATGTTAAGGCGGTTACGCCGCTAGCGGAAGCTAAATAGCGAGAACTCAACCAACAACAGAATTTGTCAGACGAGGACGGAGCTTGACCCGCAGGCGCATGGAAACAACTAGGTGGGTGTCAAATCACCTACTCGACCTTCTAATGACAATCACTACTAAGGAAATCAAATCTAAGTTCTAAAATACGCAAGTGACTGAAATCCGTACTACGAACGAATGCTATACGAAACAGGATCAAGAATCATTGAATCGATCTCAAACTCAAGGGGAAGTCTATACACTAGGTAAGAACAACACCCTAAAGACTTGAACTGCAAAATCAATCTATAACCACTCAATGCGGTAAACGCGTATGAAGACAGGCCGAAAAATACAGGTGATCGAAACTTGACCCCGATGGTACTAATGTGTAGCTCTACTCGTTGTGGTTCTATAGATATGCTGCACGCTCCATTCCGACACACGAGTTGGAAGAAAACTCACACCGAAGCTCGTAGGAACTTACCACACATAGAAGCCGATAGCGCGCACTCTTGGTATCTGTGCGTAGCTCTCGCCGTTGCTAACACAATGGCGGTGTCGCTTCTCCAATGGCGGCTCCGTAGCTCGCATAGCAAGTAGATAAGACTCTCTCTCTCTCTCTCTCTCTCAGACACAGTCACGGCGCTCCAAAAAACTCACTTTGATTAATAATCTGCCTCCTTTAGGTTACAAAAACTTTGGCTTATATACCTCAGCCTTGGAGGTGAGAACATCTCTAACTAATTACATCAGCAAGTGAAATTACTTCGGGATTACAAGCTGGAAACTCAATTGAGTCCCGTTACTTAATGAATGGCTCAAATCAAAATTAATGTCGGAAAGACATTTATTACAATCAATGGTTACAAAATGATGAGTGTGAGCAAAAATGTGGGTGTGATCCTCTGCTGGCTCAACATAGGGCTCATCATTAGAGAGCTTTGGGGTGTCTTAGTTGTAGAAATCAACATGCTAAAATTAGCTTTTTTATTAGACTATTTGAGAGTGGATCTGAGACCCTAAATTCAAGAGAAAGTTAAAAATCACGATTTTTTAATTTATGACAAAATTTTTGACTTTTTCACACGGACTTGGACGTATTGTATTTATGCATGCTATTTGGAATGGTCTTATGAAGTTTGACATCAAGTTTATGCTAAAGGCCATACATTAAACCTAAAGCTGCATAAAAGTATGTTCTAATTGGAATCTGACTATGGTCTCCCTACCAACTTTCATCAGCTTTGGATCACAAAAAACAAGGCCATACTTATAAACTGAAATGAAAGTCCCTGAACTAGAAGGAAACTTGCATTTGACCAACTAAAAGTAATCCAAATTAACTTTAAAGTTGCCAGAGACCATAATTGAACAATTCTCTGTAGTCAAACTCTTCATAATTCAAAAAGTAAAAAATCATGATTTGTTATCTTCCTTCATAATGAGTGCATCTGAATTTATAGTAGTTGAGAAAGTTTTAAAAAATGTGATTTTTTATATTCCTTCATAGCGAGTGCATCTGACTTGAAAAGCTCGTAGATAGAGTTGTGTACATATCAAATCTCAAGTTTTGGGCTATTAGTACATATCACTGGCCAAGTTACACATAAAACAAACTCATTTTTCTTGGTCTTGAACTATTATGAGTGTTGTTTGTTGATAAGCAACTCCAAATTGAGCCCTATATAGCTAGAAAAAAAGACACTTTTAAATAGAATTCCTAATTTCAAACTTCTTGGGTGTCCAATAGGTATTCCAAGACCTAAGGGCCACCAAGACCGGACTGTTTTTAGACTTTACAAGGGACAAAAATGGATTGTTTTCTCTAGGCCAAGGTGAGCTAGTCAAGAACTATCTTGAGAGTATTGAGTGAATCTCAACCATGCCAAATCATCCACCACCAGGATTTTCATATCAACTGAGAGATATACAAACAATAAGAAATCTAATAATACCTTTGAGAGTGGGTTTGAGAGAAAACCAAGGGATGTAACCTTCATATCAAGCCATATCTCAAAGTTTGGTTTATAGATCTTAAATGAGTAGTTATTTGGCTCACGCAAAGCCATCCCAACCATTGCGTACATCTATTGTAATGCACAAGAGTGGGGATTTCATTTCAAAAGATTGGATCAGTAGAGGAAACAACAACACAAAACTAGATAGACATGAGGACCAATAAACCAATAAGTGGCCAAATGGGACACAATTTGATCCAACTTGGTTTAAAGATCTAGGATTGGGGATTTCAACAAGCACCAACCAAAATGGGTAAGAGCACACAAGGAAAGTAAGACTGATTAATTTTCAAAAAAAGGGTGAAAAGATATAATGTGTTAAAAGATCCTTATGATCACTTAGAAAGCTTTCATCAAGTACTTAGAGTTGAAAGAGTATGATTTGCACACACAATATGAGGGGTTTGGAATGAAACTAGAGGGCAAGGCCTTAACATTGTTCCAAACTCTAAAACTTGGAAGTATTGACCTTCAAACTCCAGTCCCAAGTATTTATGACCTTTAGACTCTAGCCCAAAATTATGTTGCCTCATTTGCTAAAACAGGAATCAAACACATTACATTGACACAAATCTATAGCTTCAAATATAAGAACGGCTAGGCAATGAGAGATTTTGCAAGCCGAATGAAATAGTATGTAACAAAATGTCCAGAGAGAGAAATTCTGACATAGATACTTCTTACTCTTCTTGGAAGGGTTGTTAAATAATAAATTACATGCGGGCTTATTTAGCATGAAACATGCCACATTGGAGGCTTGCATATATATGACGCCATTGAGCTAGGGGATAATTGTGAGATTTATGGGGAAGATACTTAAGGAGAAAATATAGGAAGTGGAAAGATAGAGGTTTCAATACTTGCACGAGTGGGTCCAATAGAAAATCCATTATAAAAGAATACTAAGAAGCATTGAGAAGAATAAGTAAATTGATGTCTAGTCTTCAAAGATAAATGCATGTGCAAATGTCCGGACGAGAAACTTCTCATGCAACAGATGGAAGATGAGATGTGCCTACAAAATACACAAAATGGCATACTACAAGCGATAAAACAACAAATCTGCATACCTATCAAACACATACACATAATCAAGCACCGTACATGATCTGAGAGAGGAAGAGAGCAAGACAAAGCATGAGAGTGTGTGCAAGTGCACCTCCTAGAACGGAGTGCTACACCGGCATAGCAAGAGAGGAGAGAGGAGAGGAGAATAACACAGACATTGGGTGCAATCTTCCCCCGTGCAAGAGTGAGCAAGAAAGGATGCACATATGCTTCTCTGTTGGTTATCATCCTTGGATATGCTACTTTCAAGGAGAAAAGTTCAACAAATGAGACAAAATCAAGTGTGCAACAAATCAAATGATGAAATGTACTTTTGCTTGGTGGAATGTGACTCACAAACAACACAAACAACCATGAACTTGGAAGAAATTTCAAAGAATTATAATGAAGTACTTTCTTCTTTCTCAATACAAAGACAAAGCTAGAGATGCATGTGATACTTTTCAATCTAGAACATGGAAACAATACACAAATAGATTTGGCACATTCTACTTGCTCTTAAAAATGTAGATAAAGTTTCTCAATCTACTTACAAACACAAATATATTGTCAGCTTAGAGTATACTTTGCGTGTTGAGGTCAATAAACTTTGTCCTCATACATTGGAAATAGTTATTTCTTTAGCTCATGATGTTGAAGTTGTGAAAGATAAAGACCCAACTCCAAAAGGGTAACGAATTAGAAAGAGTTATTCTTATTTTTCATCACCACAACATACAAATCCTACTACTCTCCAACCAAGGACCAATGGCATTAGTGGACAACAAGGTGGACACAACATTACAATTAATATCGACCACAATCAAACAATCCAAATCAAATTAGTTTTGGACAAAGGAAGGTAAATAACAATAGTTCAAGTAATGCTTTTAAACCTTTATCTAACAAAGTTCCACATGATTATAACAACAATAATAATGGAAACAAGAATAATGAAAAAGTCGATGTGAAGATTGTTGTTTGCTACACTTGTCACAAAATAGGACGTAAAACTAATAAGTGTCCTGAAAGCAAGTCAGAACCTTTCTCACTCTTTATTGAGGAGACTGAAGATGATAGTGACCATCAAGTGTACAACATGGATATAGATATCAACATTGCCAACACTTTTGAAGATAGCAATCAAGAACCTCAAGGTAACTCGGACTACCAAGATCACAGAGGTACTCCTACTTCTCAACTACATAGTCTTTTATGTATATAAGTTAAGATTGGTGATTGTTGGGAGAAGAGGGGGAGATCGACCGCTTAAAGACTCAACATAAGCTTTCAAGCCATCACCATTAAACTGTCCACCTCTTCTTCCAATTTCCAAGCACACACACTCACCTAGACTATGACACACACACACAGTAAACAGAGAATTGATATAGACAAGCTTGTAAGGAGGTGTAAGAGATGTGTAAGAGATGGAGACTAGATTAGAGAGTACACAACAAAATAACCATAGCTTAAGAGAGTAGAGAAGAGAATCTGCAAGAGAAAGGCCTAAATCTAGTCCCAAACTCCACGGCACCTCTCTTGTGGAGTTGGTATTTAATATATTACTTTGAGTTTAAGGTGCCAAAAATTGAGGCCCCTCTTTTACAACCACTTTACTTTTGCAAATGAGTGAAGCTCATTAGTTCTTGCATGACCCATAAGGGGAGTTCCCACTACAACTATTTACAGAGCCATAGTGGCTTATTGAAATGATGTTCTAAGATACTGTGCAAATATAAAATGGCCAAGAGTAATTGCCGTCGCCTCTTCATCAACTCCCCGCATTCCACTCTACAAAATCATCATCAACTCAATTAGTAAAATAAATAGACAGCACATAATTAACCATTACGCCCAGCTATCCCAATTGCAGCTAACCACTACAACAGGAGGGTGCCCAGTCTCGTAACATCCCTCCCACCAGGGATAGCAACTATCCTCAGTTGCTCAATAGAGAAATCAACTGGACCGTGAGTGATGGAAAGTGTGGAGAAGGTCGGGAAAGTTGCGAAAAAACTTTTCAGGCATCCATTTGGCATCCTCTCTAGGGTGGCCCTTGAAAGTCAAAAGGTAACGGTTATAAACCATTCCAGTGCGTGTAGTGGTGGTCTCATGGTCAACTATTTTGTCAGGGATGAGTTGCTCTTCTTGGTCTACAAGTGAAGGTGGCTCTTCATAAATGTGGTGTGTAGGTAGGGGTCCTTGGAATGGGCGTAAAAGACTAATGTGAAATGCATTGTGAATGTGCCTGTGTGAAGGTAATTAACTAGTAAAATACATTACAAGGTTAGGCTTATAAAGACCATGACCGAAAATATAGTGAGTATTCAAGCATGAGCTAAGGACATGGAGAATGCACAAGATCTTAAGAGTTCTCATGCACAACATATCCTGCATTACAACCATAGAAGGTGGCACAGAAGGTGGCCACAAGTGTGATTATCTTAAGAAAACTTTACCAAGAATTCAGTACCTGCTAGGGCCAGTAAGCCCAAAGCTACAAGATATGCAATACCATAACAACTTGTTAAACTTTACTTTTCTATCAAATAAGTAAATGCTATTAGGAAGAAATTGGTGTATTTTGTTATACAGACATGTTTCTAGGTAGAAATAGAGTTAGCATACTAGTAGTAATATAGTAATGATGTCATTTTAGCAACTTAATGACTTGGCATTCAACTTTTTGAAAAAAAATGTAAACCATTGTAAATTTGAAGTTTGAAGCTCACCATTCTCGAGAGTTTTTTTTGTACTTACAAGTGATTGTATTTGTGATATGTCAACATTAGAACTAAAAGTGGCCTTTGTGCCATGATTAGTAGCATGAAGATTGAAAAACATATAATATGGACTTATCAATGATAAATCACAGTTGCCAAGTAATGATGCATAAATGATAGCAAACTGATTATTACCATGAATTAATATTTGCAAATTTGTTCTAAAAAGATAGAAGGGAGAGAACTTACAAATTATATTCGCCGACGTACATCCGGCATGGAACGTGATTAGTTTCACCACAATCAAGTGTCTTGTCCCTTGTCTTGGGTAGCTTCCAAATACATGGGACGAGAAAAATCATAAAATCGTGAATATAGGAATCAATGAATATGTTGCATCAGCTTATAAATGTATAAGATACGAACAACTATTGAGTGAAGTAACAATGGTCGATGAAAAATAAAATAAGAGATACATTACCAAAAATTGGCATAGACTTTTAGGATACCTGTTTAAAAGAGGCATCAAAACTAAAAATAAAATAATTCATATTATCTCAGGCTCTTCGTTCATGAGTTGACTTCAATACAGAGATTTGGTTCTTGGTGGTCAGGTTGTCCAATGAAATTGGAATTTGATATTGGGTCCGAGTTCTTATGAATCGGGATGTATCGACCTGGGAGGCCAGCTTCAAAGGCCTTAGTGGGAATAGGGCCGACTCCTCATAAAATTGAGTTTCAAAGGTCAAAAGTTAAGGTCACAAGGTCATTTTAATAAAATAGTGGAAGATTATCATGGGAGGCCACTAAGAAGGAGTTAGATGGCAAATAATTGTCTGTTAAATGACTAGGCATGCAATAGGCAGCAAAAAGGAATAAGGGTGGACAAAATAACCAAGGTTAGGCGGTCAAAATAAGGTGTAAGTTGGGTGGTCGGAAGAATTTTAAATGGATGGCTTTGAAGTTTAGTCAAGTGCAACTTTGGTGGCATAATCGATCGAGAAATTTTTTTAAATGGGACGGCCGGTTAAGGGCATAATAGGGTGGACATCCCCTTGAGGATTTGACCCTTGAGTACCAAGTGGGTGGTTGACACTATTTGGGAAATTTTATTATTATTATTTTTTTCCAAACATACAAAATTCCTTTTCTTGAATTTTCCAAAAGAAAATTTTAGAAAATTAGTTTTTTTTTGTTGAGTTTTTACGCTATTTTTTTCTCGATTTTGGGGCAAAATTTCTCCGTTACTCTATGCCCTTAACGGCATTTGTTCAAAATTGAAAATGGCACGATATTGAGCTGAGACACCTTTTTTTTTTTGTGTGAACATGGGTGGTCTACCATGAATTCATGTGACTGCAGACTAAAAGTATTTGAAAATAAATGGATGGCCAAAGTCTAGGTACATGCAGGAGACTGGCATTCACCACTATCGATAACTCTTACTTGGGCGGCCAAAAATACGTGGTCGAAGCTAAATAAAAGCCTCACTTTATGGTTAAAGCAAGTGAAAAGCATGGCTGAGCGTCGTCGGCAGACAGTAGTGCCGTGCGCCAGGGAGTTTGTCCGAGTAGTTAAGGGGGCGACCTCAGATCGCCTGCACTCAAGTGCGCGAGCCTCGAGGGAGTTTCAGAATGATGGCGAGTTGTTGCAGGGAGGCAGAAGGTGAGAAGAGCGGCTCAAGAGCCTAGACGACAACTTCGTTGATGCAGACAGTTAGCAGACGATCGGAAACGGCCTGCAGCTGTGTGCACTGTGGAGCAAATCGAAGCCTGAATCAGGGAGGAAATCAGCCCTTGGGCTGGCTAGTGGCAGCCTTGAGAAGCTGAGTGGGGTGACGATTGGCTAATTAACTTTGTCTTGTACCCTCCAGCCAAAGGTAAATCTGATGATAGCATGGAAGACAAAAAGCCTTTTGAGGCTTAGGTGACCTCGTTCTCGAATCTCAACAGGCCCAATGAGTTTGGTGATGCCGAAAGTTAGCAAGAGGGTAGGGGCCAGCAGTGTGGAACAAATTGAAGCTTGGAGGGCCTCGTTGGTCTCACAGTTTGCTTTCAATTACAGAGGAAGAAAACGACGGTGCAATAGTATACCAAGTACCTCATAAGCTTTTTTTTTTTTTTCCAAAAATTGGCTGACAGCACCAGCTCGGGGCTTTTTCTCACGACTGTGGAGTCTTTAATTTTATTTTTTATTTTTTGCTTCGAATTGTCCCGAAAACCTTTCCAAATTCCTCTTTTTTTTTTCAACAACGACACCTATGTTTCTAGAACTCTACCATTTTGCCTCTCTAATATTGTGTTCGCTAATTCAATCCACCTACTGCTTTATGAATATTCCCTATATACTATTATCATTTAATTGACAGTTAGAGTCTTCTTTGAATTCAACCACTGCTTTCATTCCTAATTCCTACTATTATAGAGTCAGCCTCTCTCATAGGCTTATTGGAGAGTTCTTCCCTTTGGTACCAAGACTGGCACGAGGGAGCAATTATTGATTGGTGTCCTCATTTTAGATCCATGAGACACATTCTTAAAACTAATCTTAAGAATAATTACATGAAGATATAAACAAAATCAAAGTTATCTGTAATAATTGATCAACAAGATCTTCGTGATTGTGAATTGTTGTTCCACCAAGAGGATTTCAAAATCTCCAATTTCCAATTCAAATCTTTATCCCCATGGTCGGCGCGTTTCCAAGAGCATCGTCTTGCTCTGATACCACTGTTGGGAGAAGAGGGGGAGATCGACCGCTTAAAGTACTCAACATAAGCTTTCAAGCCATCACCATCAAACTGTCCACCTCTTCTTCCAATTTCCAAGCACACACACTCACCTAGACTATGACACACACACAGTAAACAGAGAATTGATATAGACAAGCTTGTAAGGAGGTGTAAGAGATGTGTAAGAGATGGAGACTAGATTAGAGAGTACACAGCAAAATAACCATAGCTTAAGAGAGTAGAGAAGAGAATCTGCAAGAGAAAGGCCTAAATCTAGCCCCAAACTCCACGGCACCTCTCTTGTGGAGTTGGTATTTAATATATTACTTTGAGTTTAAGGTGCCAAAAATTGAGGCCCCTCTTTTACAACCACTTTACTTTTGCAAATGAGTGAAGCTCATTAGTTCTTGCATGACCCATAAGGGGAGTTCCCACTACAACTATTTACAGAGCCATAGTGGCTTATTGAAATGATGTTCTAAGATACTGTGCAAATATAAAATGGCCAAGAGTAATTGCCGTCGCCTCTTCATCAACTCCCCGTATTCCACTCTACAAAATCATCATCAACTCAATTAGTAAAATAAATAGACAGCACATAATTAACCATTACGCCCAGCTATCCCAATTGCAGCTAACCACTACAACAGGAGGGTGCCCAGTCTCGTAACAGTGATGATTTTTTTAAATTATTACATGATGATGGGGGCACATGCAATTTCATTTCTACACATGTTGCACAAAAAGTGAAACTCCATAGGAGTCCCACGAATTATAAATTAAAAGCAGCTTTCCAAGGAACCAAAATAAATGAGGAGACTTTGTTGAATCACAAGATTTTTTAATAGCACCATTATAAAACACAGATTTAAATTTGGATATGCCTTGGAGACATGGCGTTTTAATACAAAGATTGAATTTGATGAGCATGCACTCATTGTCAAGAAAAAATTTGATGAAATATAAAGAGATTTTTGCTGAAGATCTACCTTCAAGATTACCTCCTTCTAGAGTGGAAGACCACACACAAAAGAGTCGATTCTAGGTAGTGGACCACCTTGTGAGCACTATATCGTCGAAGTTGAATTGAACAAAGATAAATCAAACATCAAATTAAGGAGTTATTAAACTGTGGCTTAATCAAGCTAAATAGTTCACCTTTTGGTACACCAATTCTCTTAGTAAAAAAGAAAAATATTACTTATAGTTTGTGCATTGACTACGGAACCTTTTATAAAATCACAATAAAGTATCGTTTTCTTATTCCTTGTGTTGATGACTTACTTGACAACTTAAGTGGTGCATCCATTATTGACAAGATAGATCTCATGTCTGGATGTTATCAAGTACATATGATGGAAAGTGACGTTCATAAAATTGCATTTCAAACACAATTTGGTCACTATGAATTCCTTGTAATGCTTTTTGGTTTATTAAATGCATCTGCTATATTTTACACATGATGACTCATGTCTTTGTGAAGCATCAAGCTTGTGTTGTGGTTTTCTTTGGTGACAAGTTTTGTTTTTAGTAAGAATGAAAAAGACAATTATGTACATTTGAATTTGAGTTTTAAATTATTGCATGAAAACAGACTTTATTTGAATCTTGAAAAAATCTTATTCTTAAAAATTGAGATTGAATATTTAGGTCACATTGTCACTGGCATTCATGTGAATCCTAAGAAGACTCCATGTATCAAGGAATACCCAATACCTCGACCTATTCATGAAATACTTTCTTTTCTTGGTTTGTGTAGTTATTGTAGAAAATTCATTCAAAAATTTAAATACTTGGCTTTATCACTCAAGAACCTTTAAAAAACGAACACATATTTCACTTGGAATGACCAAAATCAAACATCTTTTGAGACACTCAAACATGCAATCACTATTGGAGATCAAGCCTAATAACCTAGCGTAAGAGTACGTTAGTCCTAGTTTAATATCTGCATTATAAGCATTCAATAAGGCTAAAGGGTTTTTTACTCTTTGGGGTCTTTTTACCTATAGCACCCTCAATTCTTTCCCTAAATCACTCCAAGATTATAGTCTTCTAGCCTCCCTCTTCCTTATTGGAACCTTTTTGTATCATTCCAATCACTCCCTAGATATAGGATTTAATCCTCTTTTGTGTTCCCTATATATATATATGGACATCACGTTTGTATCAGTGAGTGTTCTTTACCAGAAGTTTAATATATTGCAAAGTAGTTATCATGCCTTGAATCATTCTCTATCAATCTTATTAATTTAATATGGTATCAAAGCTTGGTTAATCTAACTATAGATTGATAGACTGCTTCTAAGTTTTCATTAATGATAACCTTTCAAGGCTCGCAGAGAAGAAATCAAAAGCTACTTTGCAATTTTTTCAAACCACAGAACCACAAGGTGTAACCTTGTAATTTAAATGGTGTGGTGGTCACTCATAGCATAAGCGAGTACAACTTCAAGCCTTAAGAGAAGGCAAAAAGATTTCAAGTCTTCCTGTTTCGACACAACTCTGTATTGTCATGAATGGCAAATCTCCACACTTTCACAATTAGTGAAGTCGACACCGTGTGATCTTCAATCGGCAAGCTTGAGAGTCTCAATATAATACTTGTTGTTCAAAAGGCGCTGCAAAGCTCCAGTTTGCTCTCAACGACTGCACATGCTCATATGGCATCTCTGCAACTCGATCGGCATTGGTGATTTTGTCCGTAGAGATGCTTAATTGAGGCTATTTTGCCTTATCAAACACAGTTTATTCATCAAACAAGCAACCACAGGCTCTGTTCAACCTCAACGGCGGCACTACACTGCCAATGAAGCTCAGCCTGCGCAACCTTTTTGAATTCAAATGACCGTACAAATCATCAATCTGAGGCATGGTGATTCCCTACACACCCTCCACTCGGCATATTCAAGGTCATAGATCTGGCTTGCAAGGAATGGCCTTCGTCGATGCCTGCAAAAACGCTTTACAATAGCCTTCATATTTTTATTTAAAAACATTGTAAAGCTACTTTAAGGGCCTTGTCCCATAGTGCTACTACCTTGCTTCAAAGAGATTTGTCTTGTAGCTATTCGACCGTAGTGCTACTACCTTGCTTCAAAGAGCTTTTTCCCATAGCAATTGTATTGCCTTGCCTCATAATCTTCATTAAAAGCCACGTTTTTAGGAGGAGTTACTCAACTCCACAAAAATCGAAAGGTTTATCTACCCTTGTAAAAGAAATAGACACTGCCCTTGAATAAAGTCAAGAGGCAAGACCTTCTCTGGAAATGAGTAAGAGCCTATCTACGATTAGCACAATCAGATATGAAACCAAAGCACCAGTAAACCATGACGTGTATACGTGGTCCTATAATTTATAGGACAGCTAGAAAGGAATTTTGCCCATATTGCAAAACTTGGTATGTTGAACCACAACAACCTAAACAAAATTCTGTTCCAGAAGCATTTGCCAATTAAATAAATCATTTTCTTTGTACGGAGTTTTAGACACTGGTAGAGTAGTACTCTACTAAAACCACTCTGAATATGGAAGCTAGTGACAAATTCAACGGCACAAACTTCTTTACATGGCAAACTTGAATAAAATTCAGACTTATGAAAAATGGATTTTGGGATATTGTAGGAAGAGAACCTTCAGGGACTTCAACTAGACAACCTTCCTCAACATTTGAGCAAAGAAATCTAGAAGCTCTAGGTATTATAGGGGAAGGGTTACAAGATGTCTTTATGCATCACATTGGTTCTTGCACTACAGCACGAGAACCTTGGGTTGTAATCGAGAAAGTATTTGGTACTACTTCCAAGACATCTAAAATCATGCTGTTTATAGAGTTTTTCTCACTTACAAAAGCTGTCAGCACTACTATGTCAGCTCACTTAAGCAAATTCAAGAGTTTACAGTCACAGTTAACAAGAATCAACAAAGATATGGAAGAAGATATCAAAATATATGTTGTCATCAAAACTATTTCAACACTTGATGAGTATTCTAGCCTTGTTATTACCCCTAGCAAATCTCCCTACACCCATCTTAGCTGAGGTGGAGGCATCTCTTTTAGAAGAAGAAAGAAGAATCAACAAGACAAATGAACATTTTGAAATACAAAGGAGCTTACCTTACTCAAAGTAAGGAGGGCAACAAAACAACCATTTTACAAAAGAAGCAGATCAAAGGAACCTCAAAGGAACACATCATTCAAAGACTCCAAGAAAGGCACTGTATGCACATTTTGTGGCAAAGGCAATCACACGGAGGAATCGTGTTTCCTTAAGCAAAGGATAAAAGCAATGTACATTGGAGAGTCAGATTCAAAAGATGAAAATGAAGAAAATACTACCTGTGATGAGGCAACCTTGTGCATGTAGAGGAAGAATGGGCCTTCTAAAGGTCTATACAAGCTAGGAAAAAATCTTTTTGTATCTCAAAGCACCTTCTTTTAGTCTACCTAGTATCTCCCTAAGCTGGATGAACTGTCATGTTGTATCCACCTAAGAGAACCACACAATTATAAGTGTGTTGTATCCTTTGAGTGAACCTTGAGTAGGTGTATCACAAGGCTTTTTTTTGTTGTGCTAGGTCATCAACTTGGAGGAGGGTTTGTTGGAGATCAAGCCTAATAACCTAGCCTAGGAGTACCTTGGTCCTAGTTTAATATCTGCATTATAAGCATTCAATAAGGCTAAAGAGTTTTTTACTCTTTGGGGTCTGTTTATCTTTTATCACCGTCAATTCTCTCCCTAAATCACTCCAAGATTAGCCGTAGTCTTCCAGCCTCCCTCTTCCTTATTGGACCCTTTTCATATCACTACAATCACTCCCTAGATATAGGATTTAATCCTCTTTTGTGCTCCCTATATATAGGGGCATCCTGTTTGTATCAGTGAGTGTTCTTTACCAGAAGTTTAATATATTGCAAAGTAGTTATCATGCCTTGAATCATTCTCTAACAATGTTATTAATCTAATAATCACACATGCCCCTACTTTACAAATTCTTGATTTTAAAAGACCCTTATTTTTTGTTACGACTCATGCTAGTGGGTGTGATATTGGTGTTGTATTAATGTAAGATAACCATCCCATTGCATAGTAAAGTAGAAACTTGAAACCCAATGATCTCAATTATAGCACTTAGAGAGCACTTATGACAAAGAATTACTAGTTGTTGTGTATGCTTTTTAAAATTGTGGAAACAACCAACTATCTCTGATCCTCATATAAAATGGCATAATTTTTTGTTTCAATTGATCAACAAAGCATTTGTCATTTGATTTCACAACCAACTTTCTCTGACCTCATATAAAATGGCATAATTTATTCAAATTTTTTATCCACTTATTCAATATCAACCATGGTATAAAAATAAGGTTGCATATACACTGTTGCATGCCATTGATTAATAACATTCCTATGGTTTCTGTTGAGCTTTTTCAAAAATGGTTGTTACTTATGCTCATGACTCTGACTTTGTTAACACTTATGCTTACTTTTGTAACCATACATCTTTTTTTCATGCACAATACTCCTTTCATGATGGGTATTTGTTCTTTGAAAAGCGATTGTGTGTAACCCTTGTATTTTGTCAACTTGCCCTATAAGAGTTCCATGAACCACCATGTATAATATGTTGCACAATGTTTTGTTTGTAAAAAAGAATCAAACGTCATCATGATAAGCAATATGGTTTGTTGATGCCTTTATCTACTCCTGGCTGTCCTTAGAAATACCTATAAGAGTGCCATGAACCACCATGTTTAATATGTTGCACAATGTTTTGTTTGTAAAAAAGAATCAAATGTCATCATGATAAGCAATATGGTTTGTTGATGCCTTTATCTCTTCCTGACTGTCCTTAGCAATACCTTTCTATGGATTTTATTATTGGATTGGACCATCGTAGATAGATTTAGCAAGCAGGGTTACTTTCTATCTTATAAAAAGACCCTCTCAGCTAAGCAAGAGGCTCTATTGTTTCTTAAGCTTTTTTCTGCGTGGAATGCCTAAATCTATCATATCTGATCAAGATAGACATTTTCACAATGATTTTTAGGTGACACTTTTCACAAATTTAGGGACTCAAATAGACTTCACTTCTACATTTCATCCGGAATCTAATGGGTAAATCAAAGTGACCAATAGCACCATTCTAGATATTTTACGAACATACACTCATGAAAGACCAGGAACTTGAAACACATACGTCCAATTGCTTCAATTTGCATACAACACCACTCCTTATTCATCCACGAAAAAATTACCATTTCAAATTGTATATGAGTACTCCTTGGCTACTCCTTTGTCTTGCATTCCTCATAAAGTACCACATGCTGATGAAATCGCTCAACAACGCACGCAACAATCAAAACAAGAAATTCACAAAGCACAACATGCATACATCAAATAAGGAAATAAATAGAGACAACCCATGGAATTCAAAGAGGAAGATTTTGTGATTTTTGCATTGAAAAGAGATGTCTTAAAAACGTAGAGAGAAGTCTTGTTGTTAAGCTAGCACCACGGTATTATGGTCCCTTTGAAATCACTATTTATGTTAATACTAATTTCTTTTTATTAGCTTTCCCTAAGTCTTGAAAGATTCACAACACGTTTCATATAAGCCTACTTCGTCCTTTGAAAGGTTCTCTAGTATCACTCCTTATCATAGATGATCCACCCTTTTCAGCAAGAGATTCTAAAATCCTTGTATTTAAATCCATCATAGATCATCAAAACACTTTGATACGCGGTGATGTGGTGCATCGCAAGTATTTGTTTAAGTATAAGAATCATAGCCTTGACAGTGCCAAGTGGATGCCAGAGAGGTTTTTCCGCTCTCATCCTAGTGTCGTGGAAGCATACCAAACTTCTAGAAGCTCTGCAAATTTTCATTCTTTACCTAAGGTTCACCCTTTGACTGAAGATTGCGGTATTTCATACCTGAGGTTCACCCTTTGACAATTCATTGAGTGATAATTTGATGATGAGATTCTCTCTTTGATTGTTAGCCTGTGGTATTTGATACCTAAGGTTCACCCTTGGATAGCTATTTAGTGCATCATTTAGATCAATAGTTGACTGAGGTTTTGTCCTTTAAGTAGTGTAAAAGGTGATTGCTTTTCATTGTTGCCATGCTCTTCTTGTCTTTTTTAGAGGGCACACAAACAAAGATCTCTTTTAGTTTCATAGATATTTAGATATGTGTATTGCACTTACCTTTTTGGTTTCCTCTTTTCAAGATATTATGATGAGCAGTGGGAAGTTCCCTCTGAGTACTTTACTTGATTCAAAATATATCATATGGAGATATGCCTCGTCTCCACACAAATTTTGAAGATTTCTTGTTTTCTCTATTTTTCTCAATTGAGGGCATTTGCTTTCCTATCGATAAAAGTGTTATCACTATTGCTACTTGTGGACATTTTATCAATTTTGTTTGTGTTTTATTCTCAAAAACCATTCAAAATAAGCAATGTAAATAGAACTCTCCTTTATTTACTATTCTTAGAGTTTAAGTAAAAAGCAATTACTTTTATTTTTGGGTGCATGCATGAAGAGAGAAAGAGAATCCCAAAATCACGTCTTCGTACACACTGCACTTTTTCACTAGGAATTGGCTTCTTGACTCTTGGAGAAGACGAGCACTCCGAGAGCATCCCGAAGAGGTGGCCTAATGTTTTACCCCCGTTTGAAGCCAATGGAGCCATCGGAATCTCCATTAGAGTAAAGCTGTAGAAGATACACTTTTGCCCTTTTTATTCTAATTATCTCTTCTAATCATGGCATACACTCTTTTGATTGTGTAGTTTATGCTCTCTTATCTTTCATATATTTATCTTATTGTAATTTATGCTCCATGAAATGAATCAAGAGACAAAAGACAAATACTCAATTATATTGATTGAAGGGGATGGTTGGTAGCTAATATGGTGTCTTGTGTTATGATTCTTGTTTATGCTGCTCTCTTTGTGTGTTTTGATTATTCAACCAATCGTTTTTTTGAAATTTTTTTAATTTAATAAATCAAAGTTGTGTTGAAAGTATTGAAAGAATTTTCGGAAGCCAACATCTTCAACCCATATAAAGCTTTTTTGCATTTGCACACTTTCTTTCTTGGTCATTTCTTGACAAAATTGCAAGGCTGTGTTACATATACTTCCCCAAATATGTCATTTTCAAGAGAGCACTAACATTGTCTGATTGATGTACATTCCTTTTAAAGTGAGTTCCAATGCACATTAAAAGAAAATAACAGTCATACGACAAGTGGGAGCAAAAGTCTCGCCATAGTTAATGCCTTTTTATTATGCATAACCTGTTGTAATAACAACTCTAGCCTTGTGGAGATCAATCTCACCATCCGGCATATGTTTCAACTTGTACACCCACATCGTACCAATTGCCTTTTTTCCAGGAGGTAAATCTCATAAAGTCCATGTCTCATTTTCTATAAGTGCATCATATTTTGATTTCATCCAATTTTTTGAATTATATGCTTCAGCAAAAGAAAGAGGTTCCCCTTCAGCACATAATCTAGAAACATCCAAAGCGTAACAAATTGATGCATATAATGCATCGCAAGAGTCGAAATGAGTGCGCCTAGACACAGATGCATCCAATTTATTCTCACGTAAAGTATGTATCAACCATTTTGGCATACCCCTAGCCTCTTCATTCTCAGCCCTTTCCACATCAAGTACATCATGTACATGTGCATCAGTAATAGGTTGATTTGTAATATTTTTTGAAATCCCCATAGGCTATACATTTGTCCCATTGGAATTGACGTTCAAGTTTCCACCATTAAAAAGAGGCAACAAAGTGTCATAAATGTCCTACAAGCTTACATTATTGTCTCTAGTATATGATAGTAAACGTTGAATAGAATCTTCCACAAATACAACATCTTGTGAAACCAAAATACGTTTTGTTTGTGGATGGTATAATCCGTAACCTTTGCTTGTAGGACTGTAATCAACAAAAATGCATTTGACAGCTTTTTTTGTGTTGCTTCTATGGCACGAAATCATAAAACATAATCCATGAAGAATTTCTCATTATTTTAAAGCTACCTCATGTTTTGTCATTGTTTACACAAAGTTGTTGATCTTACCTGCATGAAAACTCCATTGTTAACCTCAAGCCATCCCTAACACCTTGTTGTCATTGCTTACTCCATTTTGTCAAAGTTTACCAAGTCATCAATTACTCGAAGCACCTAGTGTTCTTGCACTAGTTGCTCCCACTTACATATGGTCATCACAATCATCGTCTTGATGTTGTTGTATGGAGGTTTTCTCACCTTTTTTACTTCAATATGTCCAACTTCACTGAAAATAGTTTACACAACAGGATGGCAACAACATCATTTGCATCTGCACAAAGTCCTCCATTGGAAAAAAAAATTATTAGATGTGGTCATCAATCGCATAATTCCAAACTTGTTTCTTGAAAGCCACCGCCTAAGGCCATCAATCCTTTTTTTCTCAAGGCTACTAGAGTCTACCACATGGATTGTTTGTTGGTGGCTTTCATTGTATACTTACCATCTTTGAGTTGTTGACATTCTACCACATGGTTAGTTAACATTGGCAATCGCTTTTTTGCCCAAGCAGGCATGCCACGTCTCTTCTCGCAACTTTTGGTCTTTCCCTTCTCCATCGAGCCTAGAGAACTAGTCAGCTTTGATGGTGGCAAGGTGACTTCTCCTTCCCATAGATAAAAATTGTGGCAAAGAGAAGAATGGCAAGGGGATGAATGGCCTTGCCTCAGGAGTTCTAGCTATACGTTTTATGTTGGTAAGTTGAGGACAATGAGCATGAACATTCTCAAGGGGAGTAGGCTCACAAGGAATTAATAACTTTTGATGCTTTTATAGCTAATTGTTGATGTCACTAATGCCTCAAAGGCTAATTATAACATAGTCCAACCTCCCTCTCAGAATGTTTAGACATCTTTCCTACTATTCTATTGTTGAGTTCAGTGTTTGCAAAAAGAAAACGAGGATTAGTTTACTAACCAACTAAAAAATTTGCAAAATCCTAACTAGATTCTTTTGCCTTGAAGAAAACCAATTAAATTTTACAAGTCTTAGTGTATATATTGGTGAGCTCACCATGGTTGGGTCCATTGTTGTCATGAGAAAAGAGTGCTACACCCTAACAAAAGTCAACTGGTATTGGGAAAAAAAAACAATTTCTTATGGTTGGGGCCGTACTGGTACAAAGCCAAATGATCATGGTGAAGAATCATATGCCACATTACACTCATTTCACTCTTACCAATTGGCAATGTAAGGATTTCCATTAGTTCTCTTGGGTTAGCAAAGGCAATTTTGAATCATCATATGTTTAAATCTCATAGCATGCTTATGCAAATGATCGTCACAAATTTTCCAAGCTAGGCAGATTGTTGCTTGATATTTTGTTTTGTAGATTAAGCAACCCTAATTTAAAATAGTCTTTGCACCAAAACTTATGGAGTCAAGAAAAATAAGACTACACAGTCTACATCTTCTACAAAACCTGTAATATGCTGCCATGAATTTTATGAAGATCACAAAAAGAGCCTCATTTATCTTATTTAAATCTCTTCAAATAACCTCAGGGAATAAATGAGGCTCGACCGTCCTTCCTACACAATAGCTCAAAGTGGAGCATGCATTAGATTCAATGATTTTTGTTTAAGAGACCAGCTCTATCAAAAACTCAGAAACAATAAGGTTGCCAGCACCTTTCGAGTAATTATATTGTAGCTTTGGCGGAATTAGGCTTTGCATGCTTACTTTTTTGGTGAAGAAAGCTGCTTTTGTTAAAAAAAATTACGATTCAAAAAACAAACTTAACAGATTATTGATTAATTCAGCTCACTGTAAAAACGCCTGCAATCAAATGATGTATACAACCTGAAAGCCAAAGCAGTCGCAAGAACCAGAAGAATTTCTCCCACCCTTTTTTCATATGGCAAACCCAACATCTGTTGACACTCATAATTCTCTTACACAAATACTTGTAATTCTTAACTGTCCGATGTAAACATTAAATCAGCAGAAATTCTCTCGTCTGAACACCTTGCATATATACATCAAGGCAAGCATCACAACCCGTGAGAATTGACCCAATATCAATGACCATGACTTCAAAAAAAACCCTTGACAAAACTTTTACACAATTAACATCCACACGTCTCT
Organism: Adiantum capillus-veneris; assembly: GCF_014529385.1. Taxonomy (NCBI): domain Eukaryota; kingdom Viridiplantae; phylum Streptophyta; class Polypodiopsida; order Polypodiales; family Pteridaceae; genus Adiantum; species Adiantum capillus-veneris. The sequence continues at coordinate 11,614,919 of NC_140947.1, read as the reverse complement.
TCATCTTCCATCAATTACCAAGCTCTTCACTTCCAGTCCCAAGGTAAATTATCAAGCTTCGCTGACACAAATCACAGATTAATATGATCTTAATCCAACTCTACTCAAACAACAAACAGATTCACATTCAAGGCACATGACAAAGCAAGATGTATAGTACAACAAATCTCATGTACAAGGAAAGGTCAACTACTAACACACTACCAAATGCAAACAGTTGGTCAAAGAAAATTGATTCTCGTGCCATGTGAGGGGCAATTACAAATCACTACATGGGAATATAACACGAAGAGGTGTTATCTCGTAATAGAGCTAAAAAGACTGTCGACACTCGGGATTTGCTTCAACAAATGACTGTGCTGCTACGGAATCTCACACTGTCCAAAACAACATTAATGGCACAGATATCCTCAGATCCGAACTCTTTAAATTCATACATCAAGCACCATGAACAATACATACAAAGACCTCAAGAAACCAATTTACATCTTATCAACAACCTTGGATATAAGGTAAAGCCTCCAAAACTTCTAAACAATTAACATCAACATATTTCTTCATCCTCTCATCAATTCCCACTCTTCGCTTCCAGTCCTTGACTATCAAGCTCTAATGGATCTTAAATTAAACTCTACTAATACAACAAACAAATTTACATTCTGAACAAGCAAATGACAAAGTAAGACATGAAGCAACAACTGTGAGAATTCTGACCCTAGACACACTCGGAATTCACTTCAACAAATAGTTGTGCCGCACCATATTCTAAACTGTCCCAAACAACATTCAAACTGCCTACATGCAATGCAACATATTCACTGACTCAAGCACTCAAATATATATACATAAGGCCAACAGTTGCAACACAGACAGTCTAAAAATTAAGACTAGCCAGTACATCGATGATTTTGTCTCTAGCAAAAACCTTCCAAAACTTTTGAAGAATTAGCATCTACAAATTTCTTCTTCCTCTCATCAACTCCCACTCTTCACAACCAGTCCACGGCAGAATATCAAGCTCTTCTGACAGAAATCACAAAGACTAATATGATCATAATCAAAACAAACAGATCTACATTCCGATGCACATGACAGAGTAAGGGATGAAACCCACCAATATAATGCAACAAAATTCATAAACATGACAATTTCGACTACAGACACAATACCGGATGCAAAGAGCAGAAAGAAAGACTGATTCTCAAGCCTAACAATGATTACCACGAGGGAGAATTACAAAATCATTAGATGGAAAAGACAACTCAAAGAGATGATATCTCAGATAGAGCATAAGAAACAGCTTGCTACAAACCATCAAGCTGAATTTTCGCATACTAAGGCAAAACCCACACACTATTAATAGTATGTGTCCCACAAAAAGTGCATTTAACAGAAAGCCTCGACTGACCAAGTCATCGGGCTGACTTTTCACATACAACAGCAAGAGGTTATACAACACTCAACGAGTAACAAAAGATACCTCTTCAACACCAGAAGAGCTAGAAAAACCTCTGAACTATGAAGTAAAATAAAGGCCCTAGAGACTAATATTGCAGACTAGAACACTACAAGCTAAATCCCTCAAAGAAGACCTTGCAGAGTCATGGACTCTGATGCCTAGCAGCAAGGACCATGAAATACTCTTCACATCCTGCCCTTCAGCTGAGCCTGAGCCGGTAGAGTTCCTTTGGGAGATTACGCCTCTTTCACTACTCACTTAACAACAAAGGAACCACCGAGAGTGAGAGACATCTTCACTCCCTCTTCAAAACTAGTTAAAACATCTTCACTGCCTTGGCTGAACCAATCCAACAAAGAGTACCCACCACCTCAGGCAAACATGTGAAAGCTTTGAATTGTTAAGATTCTTCAGGCGTATTACAAAGACTTTGGTGACAATAGTTCCCACCATTTCTCCCTCTATAACGGCAATTCAAACTAGACGAGCAGGACAGCAAGGCAACCGTCTCCTTCCACACATGTAGTGTCTTACCTTTCTCTAGAGTAAAGGCTTCTCTAAGCCATGACGAAAGCAATTGTGACTGCTGAGAGTCGCCATGGGAGCAAATAGGAAAAGCCATCAACGCCACATAAGCAATTCACTGCCGAGATCTACTAATGGCAGCAACAGCCACACCTACAACAGCAATTGCTAGCGTACAGATCACAGGTACCTTGAAACGAGAGCTCGACTTCTCATCCTTTGTCAGACACTGCAAGCAACACGTTGATTTACTCTCATTAAAAATCATGACAAAATGCAGTTCTTAATGCACTATCACCATGTGTACTATACTCATTAGAACAGGTGCAAGTATACAACTGGATAACCCATGATGCTCTAAGCACTAGAATCTAATGCATGATGCATACATAAACTACAAAACCATATGTCCACAGAAATGCTAGGGATGTACTC